>NC_134701.1:226638600-227238600 GCF_043290135.1 Rhipicephalus microplus
TTATCACAACGACGGGCGGTGCCAGCTAAGCGTTTTTCATCGGCGGCCCATAGGGGCGCGTCAGTCGAGAGTTGTTTGAGACCTGCAATTGTGCACCACTGTTTCGGAGGCTATGCAAAGTGTTGCGTTGTTGCACTGTCCACCACAGGTGACGATAGCGACCGAGAACATTTCGAAATGAAGGAGGAAAAGGGTGTGGCAGCTGTTTTTTTTCTCATGCGGCCGGCATCTTCCTAGAGGAGGCATTGGTTATACTCGCTGGGCGTAACCTCCTTGGTTTTAGAAAGGTATAGCGAGCGTTGGGCCGCCGTGCCATGAATACAGTGAACTGGTATATACCATGAACTCGAGGGGGTTAAAGGTGGGAAGTAGACACGAAGCGCGAGCCGTAAGAAAGTGTGCGTGTGCCACCTCTTGTTTAGTCCTTGGAATGTCCGTTGGATGGCGGTGCTTCTATATGGGGAATATATGATGAAAAATGCGAGATGGTGGTAATTGGAGTGTTGAATAGATGGACGAATGGACACACATGAGACAGATGCATGGATGGACACATGAACGGACGCACCGGGGGCGGATACATGGACGAACGCAGGGACGGACGCACGAACAGACGCACGCACGGACGGGCGGATAGACGCATGGACGGTCACACAGACGGACGCATGGACGGACGGAAGCAAGAATGAATGGACGGACAAATGCTTCGCCCCACTCTCCATCATTCACTCCGTGGATATTCTGCCAATTGTTTTTTTTTACCATCACGTTGCACTGTCAGTGGAGTGCGATAAACGGTACAGTTCTTCAAGTTACTTTTGTGTGCCCTTTCTAGTATTAAGGCAGACATACAAAACATCGACGTGTTGTTATGGTGCCTCAGGTATGCGCAATAATTGCTTTTTAATTGACAATCGCGCAACTATGAATGCTAAACCTTGAGCATTATTGGTGGGTGCTGCGGATGGAGTTGCCCGTTTTTATGTCGTTTGAAGTTTCGTTAAGGTTGGGCAAACAGACAAATGTACAGACAGACAGATAGACAATAAAAAAAATTCCGCCATATCCACGAAGTGAATGATGATGAGTGGGCGAAGCTCCGGAGGTAAACCTGGTAAACCATGAATCCTGTGTACATTTTGCCCACTCGATTTTATTACATCGCTCCCCCTAGCGTACGTCGCCGCACTAAATCGAACGATTGCGTTCAACCAATGACACGCGCCATATGTGACATCATTCCTATTTTATAAGATCTCGCGTCTTTCATCAACTACAAGTACCGCTTTCTAGTTTATAACATCTTGCATCTTTTCATCATCAGCTACAAGTACCACCATCTAGTAAACACTACAAGAACTAAACGAGAGGTGGCTACATACAGGAGACGGTACCGCCATCTAGTGAACACTGCAAGAACTAAACTAGAGGTGGCTACATACAGGGGACGGTACCGCCATCTAGTGAACACTGCAAGAACTAAACTAGAGGTGGCTACATACAGGCTACAGGGGACGCACAGCCCACGTCCTAAGGAGCTTCGCCCCTAAAATTTCTGTCGAAGGTCCCCAAGAAAGACTATTGTCTTTGAAAGCAATTATTGCCCATATCTGAGGCACCATAACAACATGTCAATATTTTTCATGTCTGCTTTTACTACAAAAGGCATGCATAAGTAATATTAAGGACCGTATCGCTTATCACGCTGCGCTGACGATGCAACGTTTGCACTAAAAGGCAAGTGTTTCCAACGCTTTGCTAAGAGAAGATGGTGGTAGCACCTACCCGTCGCCTTGTGTTCTACACCTTATCGCTTCCGAGACGGGCGCGCATGCCAGGCGCTTTGTTTTTCAAGATAACTGCCAGATAGCTCATGTCTCATATGTGACGTGACTTTAACGCAGCGCCTCCAGAATACCTTTCGCCGGTTTTCTTGCGCAGAACATGAAATAAACGTTTTGTTCACTCTCTCCAGACGCAAGACTATCGTCTTTCGACGACATTTGCAGTGTAAAATGCAGACACGGAGCCCATTTCTAGATCTGGAGGGCTTCTGCAGTTGGGATTTTCTTGCGGCATGGTTTACATTTCTACCGAGGAGCGAAACTGTGCTAGAGATTGGGTGGGAGATACCAACACAGTCACATTACGCTGTCATGTTCTACTTTGTAAGCGAAGCTCAAGTGTGCCCTCCAAGCTTTTAGAATGCTAAATTCACCATCTTCTTCCTAATATGAGCACGAAAATAAATTTCTTGCGTGTAATCTTTAATTCACACAATAGTGTTGTCCGTTTGTCTTAGCGTCATAGTTTACTACGCCACGCAGCATACCATCCTTGGCTTCTTTTATTTTTTTTGCTATCCAATTGAACTTTCATTGACGTACCTTCATGATAGGCACAATAATGTGACTATATGTATACCGTTTTTCATTGTTTGTACGCCACTGTGTTTGTGTGAGTTAAGAATGCTAAGCTATGTGTGCCCCAATCGAATTTCGGACGTCGTATTGGCTCCTGTCACGATTCGTATTCCCTGCCACTTAGTGGCCTACCTGAACGATCTCCTTGGTCGCTTCAGGAGGTTGCCTACCAAATACGAGCTTTTCCCCCTACGTCAGGCGATAATGAATTCCTTATAAGGAAGGGGTCTTTATGAGACTAAAATCTGTAATAACCGTCATAAATATTTCGTCATCACACTTCCAGTGAGACAGTTGGAGTGATAATATTTGAAATCGCCTTAGTAAATATGAGGAAACATACACAACCAGATATAACCATGACGCTTTAGAAAAGGTATACAACATAATGAAATGGCATGCATTTTTTTTATCAAACCAAGGGCACTTTGAACATATCTATCTATCTATCTATCTATCTATCTATCTATCTATCTATCTATCTATCTATCTATCTATCTATCTATCTATCTATCTATCTATCTATCTATCTATCTATCTATCTATCTATCTATCTATCTATCTATCTATCTATCTATCTATCTATCTATCTATCTATCTATCTATCTATCTATCTATCTATCTATCTATCTATCTATCTATCTATCTATCTATCTATCTATCTATCTATCTATCTATCTATCTATCTATCTATCTATCTATCTATCTATCTATCTATCTATCTATCTATCTATCTATCTATCTATCTATCTATCTATCTATCTATCTATCTATCTATCTATCTATCTATCTATCTATCTATCTATCTATCTATCTATCTATCTATCTATCTATCTATCTATCTATCTATCTGTCTGTCTGTCTGTCTGTCTGTCTGTCTGTCTGTCTGTCTGTCTGTCTGTCTGTCTGTCTGTCTGTCTGTCTGTCTGTCTGTCTGTCTGTCTGTCTGTTCCTATGTAGTAGCCTGTGTCTAGGTGCTGAGATGGCAGCCTCCTTAACTTAATATATACCAAAATGGTCCCACGAGAGCATTAGGACTTGACGAACATGACTGAAGTTCATGGCATAAATAACATGACGAGCCTGCTGCATGAACTTTGAAACCATTTGAACAGTCACGTTGGTACACAACCGTATACCGTAGACATAGAGAAATGCACCACAGTCGATTTGCAGTTTTCACCAAGCCAGGAACTGCAAGAACCGATGTTTTTAATTTTAGGAGAGATTGTTTAGGAGCCCGTGTCAAAGAAAATCCGGCATTAGCGCCATTGTCAAAAAATGAAAAAGCCCGATGAATGCAAAGAATAAAAATCAGTCTGAGCCGGAATCAAACACACGCATTCTGCATGGCAGTCAACCATTCTACCGCAGAGCCACACCTGGTCTTCAAACTTCGAGATACCTTATGGAGATGCGAATTAGTTTGAACGTCAATCACGGTTGTTGTGTTAGGTATTCCACTTTATAACAAAGTGATAAACATTACATAAGCACTAATATGGATGTCCGAGTAAGCTATGATCAAGCGTTGCTCGACCCGGGAAGAATACGCTATCGGATTCGACGTATGATATCAACATCACACCGTAGCATGCACTTCGTTTCCGTAAACAGTCGTGGTTCTGTGTCTGAAACTCTTTTTCAGAGAAAGTTTTCTTGTTTAAGAGACATTTTAGTGCCCATGTGACACAGGTATAACGTTAGAGTGCTCACGTTACGTCAGGCTATAAGCTGTCCTTTAAACACAAGTGTATTTGACGTGTCTAGTAAGCATCCCATGTGAACACAGCTACTAAATGTTTACAAATACGTGGCTAGCACCCAATACCGCTCAGCTCAACGCCGAAAACTGCAGGCTAGATTCGATGAATGTTTCACCTTAAACCTATTTGCGCAATATGTAGAACCTGACAATTTTTTTTAAAGTCGCTGTTGTCCCTGCGACATTCATAACAGTACCTCCATGAAAGTGCTACTTTGAGTGCCCCCAACGTTGCTAGTTTACACTTTGAATAGTCATCTGTCCAGTGTAAACGCTTCAGTGAACTGAGCCACTGTTTCTTCATACAAAAGCCGGACCTACTGACGGGAACGCTCCTTCAAGTTTCCGGAATGTTAAAGAGATCGCCCTTGAGAGAAGCACGCCGTAGAGCCGTATATCTGAATATCCTCGCCCAGTTGTTCATTGGTTCAATATCATTACTCTCTACCACTGTTCATATTGCGGTGCGTTTCTTGGTCTGAGTGCCTTTGGGATTTTCATGACCTAGGGCCCCTTATTTCTATTCTCGTTCTCTATATAGTTTACGGCATCATTGACAAAGATCGGTTTAGTATGTACTGATGGGATAGTTGTATAGCCATGACTTTTCAAACAGCAGTGCGTAGAAGGATACAAAAAACATGCACACATAAAAAATGCCAATACGAGCGCTTGTTTTTGCGTCCTTTATGAGTGCGTGTTTTTTGTATCCTTTTGTGCGCTGCTGTTTGAAAAGAGATTCGGTTATTAGCTGGGTATGATCAAAATACGTGTATTTCGGGATTCTTTTAACCACAATTCTGAAAGGTCACGTTCAGTCATTGTGGTCTTATGTCAGGCGTTCACGGCAGCCATTGCTTTCTGTGCTACTTGCGTGGAATCTATCTTTCTTCAGGGACTTGTATAAGAATAGGTAAGGGGAGCTTTGGCGCACAGGTGCCTCACTGACTTTATCTGATGGCTGCAGAAAGTTGCTGGCCAGAATAACATTGTTTTGCAATTGTACATGCAGTCTCTCGGAACACGGATGAAACGTAAGTTTCGTAAGCTTTCTGTGTGTCGTGAAGCAAACTTTCGATGGCATTGCTTCAAGGAAACGCAGTCATGAGTTCACGTGAACGCATGGTTGGTGGCGCATGCGGAAGTCGATCGATGTCAAGACGATTTGCATGCGAACAATCGCGACTCCGTGGATGTCGTCATTTGTGCAGTTCAAATGCTAACCCGTGTAGTGTGAAAGCCTTTGTTTTTTTGTGCGTATTTTGTAACTCAAGATAAAAAAAAGAGAAGAACATTGTGTTGTGAGCCCTTTGTATCATTGTTTACCTACTTTGTCGGGCATAATAAGGGTCACCTGCGGTTTTACATACACGATCATGCAAATATCAGGCACAGTGGAATAGACTTCCTCAGTTAGTACAAACAAAGCTACCATTTTTGCAGGACAGAACTAATAAGTGCATTATGTTGTGGCAGAAACGAATGTAGTACAAGGCTGAAAAACGTGAAAATGATAATACGTCCATTAATCTCTTCGTCCGCACTTTGAACAAGTCTTCCGGCAGCTCTGAAGAAATGGTGTGCAATTTCGGTATTTTGTTGGTACGTGCCATGCATTTCACGACGCACGTAATTGTACCCATTGCATACTTCAAAGCAAGTCATTTCTTTGTATGCACATGGCAACAGAAATCTTGATTTTCGGTGTCAAATAAAGCAGCGAGAGCTGCTGCGTCACGTGCTTGTTTCTTGCATCACCGCAAAGCGAAATGAATATTTCAAAACTATATTCAACGCTCGCTTATATAAGTTGTGAGCAGCGCGTACTACATGTCGTTAACGAAAAAAAAATGCTTCAAATGAGAGGTCGGCACATTCATGAAGTGGAAGGCCAAGCTTGATGAAGCCGACAGAGCGGAGGGCCGGATGGAATGCCGTAGGGGGTGGGGAGGCTTGATTGAGAAGTCTTCAAGTTTCGGCAAATTGACAATGTGTAAAACTCGATTAAAAATTATGCTTATTTTCAGCGCGCATGTCACAAAGTTGCAATCAAACAAACGTTCCAAGTGGAAATCCCCATTTAGGTCATACTGCCATGCCGCCCATCACATTGGAAGTGACAAGAGAAAAGGGGGAAAGGAGGGATTGACGTCGTGCTGGGGGCCACTTAATAGTGCCCCGCGGGCCACCGGTTTATGACCCCTGCTCCAAGTGAAATGGCCCGAAAACAGTGTCTTGGTAAACAAACGTAATATCTAGTCTTCGATTAGAGCATTCTCTTTGTCTTATTCATCGTTCTCAAGGTGCATAGTAGCACAGTGCTCCTGGGATTACCCGCGGATATTTTGTGTATATTCACAACGATAAACAAAACAACCACTGATGCGAGAAGCAGCACGGTTGTCGTCCGTGTTTCAATAGTGCTTTACAATCTCCTGAGAGCACCTCGTGTTGACTCTGAGCACTGTTGCGACTGGCCTTTCCAGGCACCGGAGGTCCGGGACGAAGGTGTCGAGGCAGGAGGAAGGTAAATTTAACAGAGGCTTTCTTTACATTATTTACATGACAAGCTCTTTTCTACATGGCGAGCGCTCCTACATGACGAGCTCCTCTACATGATAAGCTCCTCTACATGGCGAGCTCCCCTACATGACGACTACTCGAATGAGCCGGGTGGCTCAATATAATAGATACGTTCTCCCCAGATCCCTAGATAGGGGAACGCATGCAAATGGTACTGCCCAATCACGTGTCACACACAACCTGCGAGGGTGACGAGCATACACGGCCCTCGTAAACGTCCAATATTTAGGCGTGGTCACTGCACTGCAATGTGGCACCAACGTGGCTCTTCCTCGTCGTTTGTGTGCCGCTGGCCGAGGGGTCCCAAGCTCACAACAGCATACATCAAAAGGGCCGCCGCAGCTGCAGGAAAGGGTCCGCCGAACTGCTCGCTCAATTAGCGGGTCGATTTGTGGCTGCCGCCGCTGTCTCTTCCAAGGAAGACGTTGCTACCACGTAAACACTTGTCATCGTCTCCTGAAGCGGCTTACGGCAACTCACGGCACGGCGGCTCGCTTGCCGGCTGGGAAGGGCAATACAAGACGGATATAGGCCGGCAGATATCCGGTGAGTTGTTCGAGGATCAAAAGAACGCCGCTTCCTTGTCAGCTCCAGCGCCAGTGAAAACTGTACCATTCTAAGGACCATTTGTGATGACTTTTCGGGAGCCGTACACAGAATTTGTGCCTTGATATTTAATTAAGCAATTCGAAGGTTCTGATATTTCACCCTTATATGAAAATAAATTACAGAATTATGGTACGGGCACTAACTTAATTACCTGAAATAGGTCTGTTATTCATAAAAACAAGAAAGTCGTTCACCATTAGTTCAGTGTTTCTGAAGCTCACCGTGGCTCGACCTTTTTCTAAATAAAAAAAAAAAACCGGGAAGGGGGGTCGTTTGTTTCATGCCTTGCCTCCAAGGATTCCTTACCCCAGCAACGCTATAGCAACAGCATGCAATAACGCGCAATGTCGCAGCATATTTTGAACCATCTGCCGATAGCCTCTCGCTAATAGCCCGTTCACGTGCCCCAGGTGCCCGAACTCAAAGTTAGCTTCTTGCCAGGATTCTGATGTGGTCTCGGGTATCTCCAGATAATTGTCCTTGCTTCTAGCCTGAAAATAGCAAGAACTAAGCCTCACCTATTTTCGTCATAGTGCCCCTCTTTTGTTTCCGATACTAAAGCTGCGCAAGATTCTATACCATTTGTGTGATCCGGGCTCGAAATGGTGAGCAGCCTTTATTACATCGAACACATCCCTGGAGTGGTGCCAAGCGCAACGCAACATTCCTGGATCTCGCGACCGTAGCTGTTTATTTTCACTTCGAACCCATACCACTCTCTCTGGGCGCTACAAAAGGCCACTAGCCTTCTGTTTGGTCGGTGAACGCCAACCATTCAGCTCATAAAGCATTCAGCTCATTACTCGCCTCATACGCCACAGCGCTGCCTGTTCCCCCTCTGAAGAGCCGATACATCCATTTCCGTGAGTTGATAAAGTGCGTGCTGACGTCAAGGCGTACAACTCCGGCCTGCTATTGCACCAACGTCTCGGAGGTGAACAGCCCTGTTTGTACACTCTAAAAAGTAAAGGAGGAAGAGGGGTATTGAGGTTGCTCCTTTGGAGGAGTAACTAACCTGCCACAGCCATTCCTCTATTTTAGGCGTAACTGCGGAGGTACTCCGCCCTCTTGCGGTTGCTTCTCAAGGGAGCAGTAGTTAACTTTCGCAAGCGAAAAATCGGATTTCGGTTTATCTACTCATCATTTTGAACTGTGTGTAGGCATGTAATTAAATGTACAATCAATGTGCAAGCATCACATTCAGAAATAAAGGTTTGAAAATTTATAACAAACACACGGTATTCGGACTCACGACCACTAAGTCAGCATACGCGTACACCAACCACTACATCACACCACGCTGTGGCCTCGTTCGGAAAGAGACAGGGTTATCTATAAGCACCGATGGGTCGCTTGCACACGGCGCGAACATTTCAGCGGTTATTCCAAAAACAGTGTGCTTTCCTCCACAAGGAGAAAAGCGCTCCTCCTCTCCGTACCGTGTGAAAACTTTCGTCATCATTTCGTCTTTTGGGAATGTCAGGGTAACTGCGAACTTAGTCAAAAAAAAAAAAAAAGTTTAGCGACGAAGCTGCTTAGGCCGTGGGTCGTTCCCTCCTCCGTCTGTAGTATGTAGCCACCTATAGTTTATGACTTGCTCAATAGATGGCGTTTTTTGTATATGTCCTTGGGAAGAATACAACTAGATGACGTTAGTGGTTTTCAGAGCTTATTCACGCTAGAGAAGGATGAAGAGTAAGGCCAAGCATCCATCCATCCGTCCGTGTGTCCAACTGTCCGTGCGCCCGTCCGTCCGTTCGTTCGTGCTTTTGTTTGTCCGTCCGTGCGTCCACCCGTCCGTGCTTCCACCAATCTGCGCGTCTGTACTCCGTGCTTACGTTTATGCTGCCATTCGTCCGTCTGCCCGTCCGTCTGTCCGACCATCTGTGCTCCGGGCCGCCCATCCATTCGTTCGTCTGTGCGTCCGTGCCTGTGTCCATCCGGACGCACGGACGAATAGACCCACGGACAGGCAGACGGACGGACGGACGCGTCGCCTCACTCATCATGATTTACTCCGTGGATGTGCTGTGCTATTTTAGAGTGTAAATGTTGCGTCAGGTTTGCGCTACTCCATCTGCTTGCCTTTGACGCACGCACTCGCTGAGGTAGCTTGGCGGACAAAGCGTAAACACGCACAGCCAAGTTCGAGGGCTCGATTTTAATTTCCAACCCCGGCGGCCGCGTTTCGATGGGAACGTAACGTAAGAACATCCGTGTACTTTGATATACGTGCCTGTTAAAGAATCCCTGATGGAAGGATGGAGAGAAAATACATTGGTAAAGTCCTTCTGAACGCACTTTATGACGTAGCGGGTGGCTCCCACATCAAAACAGAAGGACCAAGTATCACTGCAGCGTCGTGGGCCCGTTGGACTGTCCATGGTCACTCTCCAAGCCTGGGGCTACTGAAAGAAGCCTTTTGTATATGCGACGTAATTCCCCCGGCGCCGCGTAACACGGATACTCGACAGAGAATATGATATATGTTATAAGCTGGATTCATTCGCGTGTAATCAACGTGAATTACTTGGCTGCGTCTCCGGAAAAAAATTGGCAGCATATCCACGGAGTGAATGATGGAGAGTGGGGCGAAGCATTCGTCCGTCCATTCGTTGTTGCTTCCGTCCGTTCATGCGTGCGTCTGTTCGTGCGTCTGTCCCTACATTCGTCCATGCATCCGCCCCTGCATCCGTTCATGCGTCCGTCCATGCATCCGCCCCTGCATCCGTTCATGCGTCCATCCATGCATCTGTCTGTGTGTCCGTTTGTCCATCTATTCAACGCTCCAAGTACCGCCATCTCGCATCTTTTCATCATATATTCCCCATATAGAAGCACTGCCATCCAGCGGACATTCCAAGGACTAAATGAAAGGTGCCACACGCACACTTTCTTACGGCTTGCGCTTCGGGTCTACTTCCCACCTTTAACCACCTCGAGTTCATGGTATATACTTGTTCACTGTATTTATGGCACTGCGGCCCAGCGCTCGCTAAACCTTTCTAAAACCAAGGAGGTTACGCCCAGCGAGTATAACGTAGCAACCTTTTCCTGTCAGATAGTGCTCAATGTACATGCCAATGGCTGCTATAGGGATCGCAGCGTCCGTGTTAACTAAAAGCCGAATGCTCCTGTCTCTCATTCCTCATTAGGAGTCATTGGCATGTACATTGAGCACTATTTTTTATTGTTCAACAACGCACACAAGAAATCTCTCACCGGCACCACGTTGGAGGTCAAAATGTTATACTTGCTACATACTACAACGGCTACGAGGGACGAACGAATGCCGCTATAAGGAGTTTAACCCCTAAAGTGTTGGCGAAAGTGCAGGGTATAGGCATGCCCCGACATGAAGTAGTTAGGGGCGTCGAAGCCTGTTTTATACTTAAATTTGTGTGTGTTTCAGCGCTGCACTATAGAACAGGGTAAAAATAAAATATATCCAGTATTAAGCCAAACTATGCGTGGCAGTCGAGTATTCAACCATGAAGCCACACTTTGGCTTGAGTCACCTTTGAAAAAAAAAAAAAAACCTATGAAGACTTGTCGGACCAGAAATTGCGCTAACACAGTCAGAATAAAGTGCCACAATAGTAAAATTGCAACCGGCTGTCGCAAAATGCAAATTGCATAATGAATGGGCGATTCGCAGCTTCTCATCAATTAGAAAGTGCGTGCACATGATTTTTTATTGACATCATCCACAGCATCAATAAAGTGCGCATAACATCTCATAAATCTGTAGCGGGTATCTCGCTTCTCCACAGACGGATGAATAATGTAACTGCATGTAGTCGTCGCTCCAAGGAAGTTCTAAAAAGACCGCCCCTTCAGCTTTTGCTGTGACTGTGCTGCGTGTTCCGCGCAGGCCTGGACTTTTTTCTTTAGTTCATGATCAGTTTGCTCATGCATTGCACGTACGGTCCAGCGGGTCGAGACAGCTCTCGCTCACCAAACGCGCAGAGACACACATGACGGGACACAATGTGACAGCCTCGCGGAGAACGTTGAGTTCCCCGGCGTAAGCGTCGAGACGCAGCTTGATCACTGCATATAGTCTGGTAGCCAGAGGGCCATGCGTGGCACCCTGCTAGCTCCACCGGTGCGTTAATAAAGTTCACTTCTCTCTCTCAATGACCGGGCGGTGAAGGCGAGGACCTTCATCGCCCTGTCATTGAATATGTACGCACGTGGTTCGTTTACGCGTGCGGGGGCCGCATACATACAAGCCGACGTCAGCCATCAATCACATGGGGGACTCAATAACGCGACCTCTGATGGAAACGGGCAGCTACGAAAACTCGAACGATGTTATTCAATGACAGGAGAGTGATACGATCGCCGCTGTAATCTTAGGCTCTTCACCCGAAGGAACGCTCGACACGAGGGGTTCGGTTGGAAATTTGTTCGGTGCGGAAGGAGTAGGAGCTGCGGAGGGAGAAGAAACCGAGTTACTGCGGATGTGATACGCAAGTACAATTTTGCGCGGTGTGTTGCCGAGGTAAGGGTCGATGTAAAATGAAAACCTCGTACCTTGTTTGATGTCTCGTGTCCCCAAAAGAGGCGTCCGTTTCGATAACAGCAAGTATAATGTAAGTCTGCGCGGATGATAAAAAAAAAAAAACTTCAAAGTTACAACGCTAGCTTTAGGTCATTCGGGGCGCGCTCATATCGCCGTCACAAACGTGACCCCAGGGTTATGATGGGGGACTGGCTCAGTCCTAAAGTGTTGTCATTCATGACCGGTCCGATGGAAGGGAGAGCGAACGATCGCTAAAATAGCTTTTCGCAATCTCCTGCAGGGTCGTTGGTCATAGCTGGAAACACTTCTAGATGAATACCCGACGCCTGATATCGCTACGTTTCATCAATACTATTGAAAGACAGCAACCCCCTCGAATGAATTCTCACAAGTCCCTATATTAAACAATAATGTAGAATGACGTAAGTGCTCCCCGAAAACATTAATCATTTCAGTGGGGGATGACTCAATACATCAGGGCGTGGTGGTGAATATGGGGACATTGACACACCTTGACAGGATGCACCGTGTTATGATTGGGTACAGGCGAATAGGTGGTGAAGCAGCGCCTATCTTGCTGGCGGTCGTGGAGGGTGTACAGCCAGCGCACTTTAAATTAGACCCCTTCGCTGACTCTTATGGAGTCCTGCCCCAGTGGCTGATTTGCACCAATTCAAAAGAAATTGCTCTTGCGAGTTAGCGCTGCTCTAATACTTCAAGCACATATTTCAAGGTTAACTTTCGCGCTAAATCAATAGGCATAATTTGTATATTGCCCCTACTCTCGCAATTCGGATTACATATATTCATTGCAGCTGAAGTTTTAACTTGGTATTTGCGGCCGCAAAGGTTGCAAGATATATTGGATGTAAAGTGTTTCTCAGAAATGCTTCATTGACGAGGCGTGCAGCCGGAAACTATGCTAAATAACTGGAAACGCAGCACCGAGCACTGAAGCACAAATATAACTGAAACAGCAATGTATTTGATGGCTTGGGGAATACCTCAAAAACTGCATCATCTCTAGACTGTAATTTGTGTCCAAGCCATGATTTATTTGGGGAGTGCTTCGTTAGCACATCACTTTTTTCCTCTCCCTGAAGCCAGCAGCTAAGATTACAAATTTTTAAACCATGAAAAATACATAGCTTACATCGGGAGCAATATATGCTTCTACAATTATACATTCCATTTGATTTTCAACTGAAGAGAAGTGACTCTTCGCACTCGCCATCAGCAGGACCTGCGATACGATAGAGATTGATTATTTTTTTTATTTCGAGAGTTGGCCCAACGGCATACAGAATTATATATACAGATGGAGGCCGGTTTGCACTGTATACATCAACAGTGATCCATGATGGAGCCCATGGAGCCTCACATTGTGGTCTTGTGGTCTCATCAGATGGAGGCCCACTGTTCTTCGGTGGCGCCGTCGTAATTGGTTCAGACGAGAAAGCGATCTTTTTTTTGTTAAAGGGGTACTGACACAAAATTTCGGTGCCGCGATATAGCCTCTGGGTTCGATTCTCGTGAACATTCGTATGTCATCTGCAAGATATCAACAGCGAATATAGCTTGGAAGGTATTTTAAATTCATTTTGAAGTTTGCATGAGCGACCGACTCCATAGCGCTATAGACAATATCGGAGGGGACCCCGGGGTGACACTTTACTTCCCTCACGTCACCACGCCACGGTCAACAAAACAAGTTATGATCATGTCATAGGCGCCATTTTTCTTTTGCCGCGTTAGCTCCCCCAGTTTATATTTCTCGGCACCTGGTTGCGAGTGCGTGGCCGTGGCGCACGCTTAGAAAGTTATGTGTTTTGGCGACACCCCAGTCTCGTTTCTTATTCGAAAGTATTCTTTATACAAACCATGCGGAAGTACGTCACAGTTTTGTGTGCTGACGTAGTCAACAGCTGCACATGCTAGGTGGCGACAGTTGCACCCAGTTTTTGAAACTCTCTCAAACCGAAACTGAGACTGATTGATAATGAGGAGCCTGTATTTATTTATGTGTCGCGTGCTGCAGCACACGATGTGTTATGTCACGACTAACAGGCCCCCAGCAACACATTGCTGCAGAAAAAATGTGAGGCCAAGGTTTTTGTGTCAGTACCCCCTTAATATGTCCACAAACGCCTTTAAACGTTTAAAAGCCATGCGCGAGCATTCGCGCATTTGTTGCTTTCATACGAAATTGTTTGATTCGGTCTTTTCTTGGTGAGGCCACATGCCATTCAAGGTCATGGTCAACACCACACACACATAAGGGGTCATGTAGTGGAACCTCTACATAGAGGGATAATTGTCGCTTCGACATCCAAAGCACGTGGGAAGACATGGATTCGACAACGCAGGGAACACGACTCGTAAACACAACGAGCACGCAGCGAGAATTTGGCGAGAGCACCGCATTAGCAAGTCAAAGCCAGTACGCGAGCTTTGTGGGGGCGTGTGCCGAGTCTAGCGCTCCTGAAAAACCCGTTTGTTTGAAGCGCACGCAGTCATTTAGCAGGGAGAGGCGGCACGAGCTTCATTCGCAAGAAATTGCTCCATACACAGCATGCCTCATTTGAATAAACTTTAGTCGAGTTGAATGACTGAGAACGTTGACACGGACATCAAAGTGTCGCCTGATTGCCCAGATTTCTTTTGAGGTAGCACTATGCAATTTAGAAAGCACGTACGACGGCGGTGCAAGCACTGTGAGAGTTGTGTCTTTCGCCAGGTTTTAATCAAAGATAGGCTTACATTTCTTTAGTTTTATTTTATTCTTCGCCCCAGCAATTAAGCGTTTAAAATTGTGGTTTGCCTCACCCGTTCATCGGTCCTGTTACCCTGAATAGAATAGCAGCCGTCATGCACGTTATTTCATCTCTTGGGCTTCATTGTTTGAACAGATCAACGAAATGAAAGCCTTCTTTACAAAAACCCTTACTAGAACTCCACCTTCAGTCACTGAAACGTCATGTGATTTGGGGCGGTATCCCTAACCACGCTGTATGTTGACGTGCGACAACAACGCTTGAAGATTACTGCAAGCTTGTTTCGCGCTTCACATAAACTCTGATAGTCCAGGTTTATTTTTGGATACCGGTACAGGAGCTATCATAAGTGTCGGTGCTGACATTCTGTGCACTGCGTCGAATTAGTTCTCTTTAAGACGCTGCTGTGGAATTAGTCACCGTTATTCTCACAAAAGTAGCGTCAGTGCCCTGTAAAAGATCCACACTACGATGATGGCAATGGCTTTTAAACATGTCCCACGTACTCACAATAGAAGTACGAAGCTACGTCGACGTGATCAATGAATTCGATCGCTGTGAACAAGGATGTCACACTGACAGTGCCACATAATTTCTCACCTGGTAGGCCACGCCATTCATATACCCACAAAGTCTATAATATAAGAGGGCTGGAAGTGTACAAATGTTGCTCAAGCTTCAGAGGCGCAGTATAGGTAAAAACCTAACGTACTTTGACTTTCAAGAATATTCAACAGCCAGACTCGGAGACTGTGTTTGCTGCATAGGTCGGTGAACTCACTCATGAGTTAACTCAGATCGAGTTCCGAGTCTGACCCCCGTATTCATAAACGCTCCTCAACTCGACTTCCACCCTTCACTTGACAAAGTTGAGTACTGCGCCACCACTCAGCTGAAACGGACGTTGCGCTACTCAAGCATCGCAGCAGATTATCGCTGATTTGCAGTGACTTGCCGTGCCTAGAGATGGCGCTTCCATCAGTTTTCTCAAGTGAAGGCGAAGCTTGAGGGAAGGGACGTTATAGAATACGGGGGTATGTCTGAGTGAATCAGGGCGAGTAATATCTTCGTGAGCCTGAATCCGAGCGAATCCAGTTGAAGGAAAATCTGGTCAGTGTGACTCCGAGTGAGTTCGGCTCAGGAAAATTCTATTGAGTCCAAGTTCGAATCAGTCCCAAGCGCAAAATATATCTTTTGAGTGAGTCTAAAAGAGCTCCACTTTCTTTTGCCGACCTGAGGTCTTATCCAAGCCATCTTCAGCATTACTATCAGTTTTACCTGGATTCACGTATTCCAAAGCAGAGCCGTTCAAGCACCGTTTCAATATTTGTTAATTAGAGGTGTGAATTACTTAGGGGATCCCTCGACCTCCCTCCACTAAGTCTTGCAGGAAAGTTCTTGATTATTATGTCCTATACTATCATATCTTCAAACCAAATGACCTTACTTGATTGGAAGCACACATAACTTGTTTTCAAATATACTATACGTCAAATGGCGCCTAGAAGAGCACCGACTGCGTGAGATATCAGTGCTAAAGAGCCTTGACACCATGGCCGGAATTCTAGTCTGACAAACTCATGAGTCGACTCACTCCGACTCAGTCCGAGTGGGTCCGGTTGAGTAATGTTACGGTGAATTTGAGTCCGAGTGAGACTGCGTGAAGAAAATGGTCGTGTAGTGAGTGAAAGTCAGAGTGAGTCCGGCTCAAGAATAGTTTCGTGAGTCTTAGTCCAAGTGAGCCCAGAGATGAAAATTGATTTCGTGAGTGAATTTGAGTGAGCTCCACAAGGCTTCCCGACCTATGGCACCAGAGCAAATATATAGCCACGTAGCCGAGAATAAAGCTTCGTTCACCTTATTTACATATTTACATTTTGTTCGCTGTAATGGCACATTATTTTCAAGTTTGTTTAATATGATTCATATTGACACACACACACACACACACACACACACACACACACACACACACACACACACACACACACACACACACACACACACACACACACACACACACACACACACACACACACACACACACACACACACACACACACACACACACACACACACACACACACACACACACACACACACACACACACACACACACACACACACACACACACACACACACACACACACACACACACACACACACACACACACACACACACACACACACACACACACACACACACACACACACACACACACACACACACACACACACACACACACACACACACACACACACACACACACACACACACACACACACACACACACACACACACACACACACACACACACACACACACACACACACGCACACACGCACACACACACAGCCCCGCCGTGGTGGTCTAGTGGCTAAGGTACTCGGCTGCTGACCCGCAGGTCGCGGGATCGAATCCCGGCTGCGGTGGCTGCATTTTCGATGGAGGCGGAAATGTTGTAGGCCCGTGTGCTCAGATTTGAGTGCACGTTAAAAAACTCCAGGTGGTCGAAATTTCCGGAGCCCTCCACTACGGCGTCTCTTATAATCATATGGTGGTTTTGGGATGTTAAACCCCACACACCAATCAAATCAGCAAAAACACACACACGTACGCACGCACGCACGCACACGCTAGTATGAGTTCCAAACTGAGAGAATATTGGTGAAGTGAGCAAAAAGTGAGGCCTTTATTGTGGTTAATTTTTGGCATATGTTGTATTTTTTATTATTTGCCATTACGTTGAGAGGAGGTGAAAATATTAACAGAGTTTATGGGAGGGGGTGAGTATGTTGAGCGGAAATTCTAAGTAGCCACTTATATCAATAAAGGGCTAGGCTTGTACACTCTAGCAATTTCGGTGTGCACGCTTACTTAAGCGCATATAAGAGTAGGAATTTAGTTTTTTCAACTGGGAGAGTCGGCTAGGTCTTCGCACACACCTCTTGGGGGCTGTATTTTTTGCTCAACCAGTTTTTGAATTATCGTTGTTACAGGTAAATTTACATTCAAAATAAAGTGTTTGAAGTTGTAAATGATCGCGCAGTAGAAGGGGTGGGTGCGATAGAGCTGTCGGTTCATTTCTGTGGCTAACATTCGACTTTACTGGACCCGCGTGTAGTTTCACAGCTGCTGGTCATTGATCCAGAGACTGCGTTTCCCGGTGCTTGACCGACCCACACCCGCCAACCTTGACCTCAAGACTGGTTGCAAGTTGGCAGTTGGGAAGCATCGAATGCTCTATTTCAGTACTTTTTTTTTTGAAAATGCGGCAATAATGACAAGCTAATCTGAGGGACAGAGAGAGAGGTTGGACACGGTCTCAGGTCGGGAGAACGGCCGATAACGTCGCACCGGCAGAGGAGGCGCACTGGTAGGAAACATGTCTTTAGGTGCATTTTCTCTTTCGTTCGGAATTCGGCAAGAACCAATGAGCAGCGCGTTTTCGGACACGATGGACCAACAACTGGCGCATTGATCTCTACCGTCTCGTCAATGATCGTTTTTTTTTTTGGCGTGTGATATGCCACCTCCTGGGTGCCGACACTGCTGTTTCTTTATCCGGCATCACCAAGCAGACTGCTGCTAGCCTGCAGATTGTCGTGCGTCATTTTCTGTCCGAGAAGCAGAAAACAATGCGAGCTTGTGTGAGACGAGAAAAAAAGGACCAAGGTTACGGCGGCACACGCACACAGCTCTCGGAAGCAAGGCTAGACAACGAGTGAGGGAGACGGGCGACAGGCCACTTTCGCTCTCTCTATATCGTCCTTTGTCCGACAACCAAGATTTTCTCTTCCCTTCCGCCACCAACGGCTGCAATTTTGCTGCTGACATCAGCGACCACGTGCTTACGCAGTTGAGTTCCCTTCCCTGTTTTTTACGCTTGTATTTTTCGTGCAACGCCTCCTCTAGTTTCCAATCTAAGTCTTTTCGACTCCAATCACAGCCGGCGTGCGTTCCTAGTGGTGTTCCGGACGAGGCGCCTACGCCTGCAGCATATATCGCGAGCTCTCCTGCCAAAACCGGGAAGACTGCTGCCGCGCGTCGCGCGAGCTCCGCCGAGCACCACAGCCATGGAGTCCCTGACCCTGAAGCCCGCGAATGCCATCGACACGATCCTGGCCCTACGTGATCCCCGGACCAAAAATTGGATAACGTTGGAGAACCCCATGTACATCGCGGTCTTACTGGGCTCCTACCTGTACGCGGCCAAATCGTTTGGACCGCGGTTCATGAAGAACAAGCAGCCGTACTCTGTCAAGCGAGCTGTCATGGCATACAACCTATTCCAGGTTCTTGCCAACGTGTACTTCCTGTGGCGCATCTTCTACCACTCCTTCTGGGCAGCCGGCTACAGCGCCTACTGCCAAGGACTCACCTACAGCACTGACCCTCACGCGTTGAGCCTACTGGACTCCCTCTACTGGTACTTGTGGGTGCGTGTGGCCGACTTCATGGACACCGTGTTCTTCATCTTGAGGAAGAAGTTTTCGCACATAAGCGTTCTCCACGTGGTGCACCACACCATCGTGGTGTTCAGCGGCTGGATGTTCATGCAGTTTGGCGCTGACGGGCAGGTGGTGCTGGGCGTCTGCATCAACTCCTTCGTGCACATTATCATGTACACGTACTACTTTCTCGCCTGCCTAGGGCCTTCAGTGCAGAAGTACCTGTGGTGGAAGAGGTACCTGACAAGGTTACAGATTGGGCAGTTCATACTGATTATCGCGCATGCGTTTATCCCCATATTCGTTGACTGCGGCTATCCTCCCATTCTTCTCTACATCGCCATCCCTCAGGTGGCGCTGGTTCTTGGACTCTTCGTGAATTTCTACATCCAGGCGTACAACACCAGAAAAACGGCAGCCGCCGCTGAGAAGGCAGCGAATGGACATCATAAACGCCCCGAATATATTTCGTCGTGGTCCGCAGATCGAAATGAAGCTGCCAATGGAAATACAAACGGCACAGCGAACATAACTGCGAATGGCAATGCGAAAAAAGTTGCTTGACCAAGATGCGTCCGTGTTTTGTGAACAGAGACGAGAAATCTGGAGCGAGAACTGACAGCGCAGTGTTTGTCTTTTGCGCTACTGTTCCTTGAAAATCTCTTTAGTTTATGTGCGAGAGTCGCTGTTCTTTCGGCGTGTCTTACACAGGGTCGCTCTTCGTTTACTGTCAAAACGAACTATAGATGGCCAGCTGTGAAAGTGTAAATATATGTTGCCCGAATAACGTCCAGATGACCCTATGCGTCAATTTTGCACTAGCGAACATTGCGTCATTGCATGTGCATGTGTCAACGTCGTGTTCGGTTTCTGATGTCTCGGCCTTCAAAAGCTTATTAGACGTTTTTTTTTGTTGTTATGGGTGTCCAAGGCAAGCAATCCAGGTCCTTGGGATATGATAAGGAGATGGATAGTCGAGGGGATAGTGCAATCGATTCAACTATTCACTGCAGGATCGATATGTAAGCACGATTATCCAGATGTGTGGGCAAATACGCGAAAACCTGTGCTGCGCATTGGGCTTAAAACGGCCGCCCACATTGATGAAAAAAATGAATTCATTTAGTTTTCATCATCATACTGTAATAATCTACCTGCTGTTTTGTTTTACGTGCTTCATAGAGGTTAATCCTAGAAAATTGCACATCTGACAGAAATGATAAAAAGTGGGCTGTCGTCACGAATGGCTCGTTGTCACAAAATATCTGAAATTTTCACTTTTAGTGCCCCCAGTCGACATTTGCTAGACCGGTTTTCTCAATTCTATTTGATATCGTTGTTACGGGTGTCAGCTTATACTTAAAGTTGTTTACACTTCCCCATTTATTTATTCACACGTCTGAGAAGCAACTCAGCAGATGGACGTTTTGCAATTTGCCATCAGTATAGATAGTCTGCAAGCTAACACCTTTCTCTTATAATGCGTGATCAGCATTGAA
The DNA here is from genome assembly GCF_043290135.1 of Rhipicephalus microplus. NCBI lineage: Eukaryota > Metazoa > Arthropoda > Arachnida > Ixodida > Ixodidae > Rhipicephalus > Rhipicephalus microplus. The sequence continues at coordinate 226,659,235 of NC_134701.1, forward strand.
TTGTATGTTCCTATATTCAGAAAGCAAAAACAAAATCAAGAGAGGCAATGCTTCTGGTGTGGTTACGCTTGAGCTAAGAGCCTCGGTAGCTCAAGCCTCTACGTAAAGTTTTTTTTTACCATGTTTACCATGTATTCCGCTGTGGAATGATATTGATTGCGATAAGTGCTCCTCTTGCTCATAGAACCACGTAAGAACGAAATGACAAAGAATATCTCAGTATTATAAGAATGAATGGTTTGCTATATACAGGTAGAACCCAGGCCGAATATATGGAAGGCTTTACGTTCGCTGGTATCCGAGGCTTACGAAGGGCTGTGCAGCCTTTCACACAAGGTGCTACTGGCAGTACTGACATTTTGTACGCGCGCATAGTTTGTTCCACGCAATGATTGGTGGGAGCGAGCTTTTACGAAGTTCGTATGTGAGAAGTCTTTATGTATTCTGACAAGTGTCCATAATTACAATGTCGGCAGTTGTGATGTACACGAATGTCCCTATCAACTCCATGGCACCGTCACCTAGCATTCCCGATGGTTTCTGCGACGAAAGTGCCAACTATAGCTAGAGGCAACACTGTTATTCTCCCGTATAATGTTGAAGTAGTGAAACGTGCAATGCCTTTTGTGTTATGCCGTGACGTTGATGTTAGTGTCTCCGAGCAGCAATGACACATTGGCTTTTCTGTTAAGCGGGCAAGAGCTATCGGTTCCAGATTGTAACTATAGTTTTGACTTTCATTTATGTGCCCAAACTGTGATGATGGGCTTTAGGAAACATTTAATTTTTGTGCGTCCTCTGTGTCAGTAAACTCCCCGTGTATATGTCTGTTTTACCATTTGTGAATAAAACTTTTACGCATAGATTGACGTAGAATTTTCTTTCTTTTTCGTCAAGAACACTACCTCGAGCATAATGACAATAATTAACAAGATTTCTTGCAATGTGAGCATAGACGTTTTAATCTGCACGCCCACTGACATGTTAACAGCGGCTTCAGCAAATTTCTCCTCTCAACCGCCACGGTGGTCTAGTGGCTGAGGTACTCGGCTGCTGACCCGCAGGTCGCGGAATCGAATCCAGGCGGCTTTATTTCCGATGGAGGCGAAAATGCTTGAGGCCAGTGTGCTTAGATTTAGGTTCACGTTAAAGAAATCCTGGTGGTCGAAATTTCCGGAGCACCTCCCTCCGGCATCTCTCATAACCGTAAGGTGGTTTTGGGACCTTAAACCCCAATATTTTTTAAAAATTAACTTCCACGTCTCAATAGCTCATGAAGATCAGCCGCTATAAAGTGTAGCTATTGAAAAAGACTTTGGGTTTAACTAAGCTTCAAAGGTGGAATAGAAATATCCCAGCGTGTATTAGTGGGAATACCAGCAGCACCAAAAGAAAGCAGAAGCAACCCAGACAAGAAAAATAGACAGGGACAGGAAGGATGCTCACAGGTATAAAAGGATGTCCCTGTCTTTTTCTTGTCTCGGTTGCTTCTTCCAACTTCTGGTGCTGTTGGTATTCCCCTCAAGACCAAGTAACAACTTGTCCAATACGCCACCCTACTAAATAACAAAGCATGTATGTTTTAGCACAAATTCATACACAATAGTAGAAGAAGAAAAGCAGGGCAGTGACCAGGGAGATCGTGCATGCATTGTAAGCATCTTCCCATACCCTGGCACACTTGCTTCTTGTATGCCAGTGTATTGCCAGACGTAATCTCCAACAATACATGACTGATAATGAAGCAGGACGGACGAATGAAGACCTAACCGAAACGTGGGAGGCGAAGCTCGCCCTCGAGGACCTGGAAGACCAACAACAACTCGTCTCCAGGGCCAAGAGGGCAGTAGAAGCCAGAGGGTTCCTGGACTAAGGAGCCCTCCCACCTCAGGCTGACACCGGGCATTGCTCGGGGCACTGTTTCGAAAATAAACGTTTACTTCTCTTTCTTTCCTAATTTTGTTTCTGTTTCCTGTTGTCTGCTTAATTTTTCATTCTAGCTTCACTGCCTTCACTTCATGTTTCTATTTCTTGCTTCCGAAAAGGTAAACACATTCCATGCCCTTTTGGGTAGAGCTGTAAGCTTGCCCTAATTAATGAATTCATTCGTCCCTTGAGGGTACAATAAATAAATAAATAAATAAATAAATAAATAAATAAATAAATAAATAAATAAATAAATAAATAAATAAAGAAATAAATAAATAAACGTTTTCTTGTCCTTTGTATGGTTACTTTGCTTCGTCAAATGGTATTAAATAGACGTTATGCTTCATAAAGTTGTTTTCTCAAGAAGTTAAAGTAGACGACAAAGTCAAGTGTTCTGTTTTGGGCGCTTCGTGTCTACGCTGATGGACAAAAAGACACGTTTGATGCTTGCAGCAGCAAGCATCTGATTGTCTGCAGCAAGATATACCCGAGTAGTCTATAATCATTCTATGACAAGTATGCGCAAACGCGAGAAATCAGACACGGAGCCATCTTGCCCCATAGAACACTTAAGTTCATCGCCTTCTGTCGCAGCCATAGGCGGCACACGTTTATTCTTTTCTCTTTATTGTCCTGCCCCAAAAAGTGATTTATTGAAAATGGCGTTTTTTCTCCCTCCATCTGAATTTTGTTCTCGTTCATGAGGTTAAACTGACCATCAGTCATGGTGGTCAGCGTGTACTCTCTTGTCAACTGCTCTACTGAAATATGGCTTTAGTTCCATACTATTTTCGAAACACAAAGTAGAATGTTGATAGGGGCAAAGTTCCTTATGGTCTAGGGCAGTCCATACCTTCAGCGTAGCCAACAGCGAATCCACTCCGTGGATTGGCTGTGATTTTTCTTGGTTGCATTTTATGCTTATCGATGTTTATGTCATGCATGATCACTACATGCAACGTGTTTATAACTTACAATACTAGTTAGAAGGAAGCTTTGAGCGAATAGTTTCCTGACTCCGAAGAGCAGGCGCCGCTTGCCCTTTATCCTAACTGACTCGTTCACCTAGGTTGACATAAGTGATAACGAGTGGTGTTAGAGTGATACGCCAACACTGACATGCTGGTGTGCGTACTTCTAACCCGTTAGAAAAGAAGATTGCGCCAAAGAATCGAGCATCCTATAACAACAGCGTAGCTTCCCATTAGCCAAGATGATAGGGGGTCTTAGAAACAAGCACAACTAACTGTGACCTGAGAGTTAGGTGCACAAAATAAATTTGTCATTTTAGAATAAAATATGGTGATTTGTTTACGTGATTGCAGGTTTATTCCAGTATTTTAGTGTGTATATATAGCAAGGTCTGCTAAGGTATGCAGCCTGAGAACGCGAGTGTGGTTCAGAATTCTCTGTCGACGGGGACAATCCCCCCTATCCTCCCTCGTCTTCTCTTTCCGCTCAGGTTTCCGTATTTCGCTCGGCATCGACAGCCTAATAGCTACCTGTCGTCTGCATTATCATGAGACCCTCTGTCGAAACGATTATAGAAACGAAAGCATGCTTTCGATATTAAAAAGAAATGAGGTGAAAATCAGTTGCATTGAAATTGTGCAAGTTTGCAGGGCGCCTGTGTGCCATCTCTACATTTCGAGCATTCCTCGTCCAATGAGATCCGACGGCTTGTCCCTCGCTCAAGTGGCTGTGTGGTCCTTCGCCCACAAAAAAACACAGATGTATAAAAATGCAGTGTATCACTTTTATATCAACTGTAAAATTAAACTTAAGTAATCAGGCTCTCCTAATAAAGAACTGTGATAACTTGCCGAAGCCGTCTATCTCTCCCTAAGCAAATCACTTTGGAAATCCTTTAGGACGTTTTATATTTCTTGAGGAATGACATGGTTCTGTTATACAGTTATTTACTAGACGAGTCTGTAGGCATTTGTGAATGAACAGGAAACCATGTTTAGTAATGATGATTCCAAGACGAATGCTGAAAAAACAAAAGTCGACAGATCCCACTCGTTCTGAAAGTCAACGTCATGTGAAGCAGTAGGGGTTTAGCGGCCTATACCAATTTTTTTTGTTGATTTTATTCAAGCAGTGCAAGTCGGTCACTCTTTCTGCATTTTGAGTAGTTAGAGGTATATTATAGGCAGGCACCTAGCAAGGAATTTTTCGCTGGTCAGGGCGGAGAAAGGTGGGCGGAGGGGGGATGAAAGCATTTGCTGAAGGCCTCGACTAGTTGAGGTAAGCATCTACTTTGGAGGAAGTATCCATTTAAGAAACCAACAATCTTGGGTGGGGGGGGGGGGGTGCTGCCAGGATCCTAACCCGCTTCCCCCTCCGCGAACTAGTTACAGCATTGATCGTGGGCTTACCAGACAAGCCAATGGCCCTGAAGTCTAAAAAGCAACCTATGGTCCGACGTGACGTCGCCATACACTTGCGCATGGGAGTGGGGGGGGGGGGGGGTGCAAGAGGCAAGGCTACTCTCTTAAGTCGCGTAAAAGAGGGGTGTGAAACCAGCCCCATATATTGAAATAATAAAGGGGTGGGGGGGGGGGCAAAAACAACCCAGTCAATTGACATAGTCGAGAGGGGGGCAGCGGCAAACTTCCCCACTCCCTCTGAAGGGGAACCATGCTCACGCCATGGGCGTCGATCGGTAATGAAATGAGAGCACGGATTTTAGTTTTTATTGAAAGGAACTGCGTGCTACGGTGGGATGATGTGCACATGATAAGAAGCGTCGTATTCCTCCGGTTTGAGCATTGAGTCGCGGGAGTTGATACGTAATGTTTGTTAGATATTTACAAACGTCGATAGATAACACCGCAGCTGTAACTGACGTTGCCGTGATATGATCCTGAATATTACCAAACTTCACGACCGCTTGTGAAAGAACTGTGCGAGGCCGTGCTGTGTAGTCTCGAGTTGACTATTTATGCTTCTCTTTCTTACTCCTCTTCTTTTCTGTCTCTTTCCGTTCTATTATTCTCCTTTTCCCCCACCCCAAGTGTAGGGTAGCCAACCGAGCCAAGCTTCGTTAACCTCCCTGCCTTTCCCCCCCCCTCTCTCTCTCTCTCTCCACGCGCGTGCTGCGAGGAAGACCAAGACGACAGCACGGGCGCGCATATGCCCGCTTTATGTTGAAGGCAGAAACGAGAAAGGAGAGGAATGCTCGAGCGCGTGGTAAATAAAATAAAACGAGTGACCTGCTGCTGCTCTGTCCACCTGTTCAATGCGACCTGTGTCTTCGCGTCGCGACAAAATTGTCACGGGGTCGTGACCTTGACGAAGGAAGCAGTCAGCTTGTCCAAGGTGACACTCTTTATTTCACCGACTTTGTTGCCGGGACACTAAAAGTCAAGCCACAAGCAATACACACTCTGCACTGATTGCGATGAACAGAGTTGGCCGTCGATAGTTTGTCAAGCGGTGAAGTGCGTCGACATTTATACAAGTGCCAGCGAAGATTCCAGCGTTATCGCTGGCGTCCACGTAAGTTTCAGAAAAAAAAATCTGCAGATCTCACGTACCTGGTAATCGACTTTATGCGAAGCATGCGGAAAAGGTGACCGTGTTGCAATTTTTTTATTGAGCAACAGGTCATTTAATGACGCTAAATATATGTACAAATGTGGCACGCACCGGCATATGTTGCAGATATTTATTTGACCAGGCGGTTGTGCTTGTGCAACGATGCCAAATGGCCCCGCCGCGGTGGTCTAGTGGCTAAGGTACTCGGCTGCTGACCCGCAGGGCGCGGGTTCGAATCCCGGCTGCGGCGGCTGCATTTCCGATGGAGGCGGAAATGTTGTAGGCCCGTGTGCTCAGATTTGGGTGCACGTTAAAGAACCCCAGGTGGTCGAAATTTCCGGAGCCCTCCACTACGGCGTCTCTCATAATCATATAGTGGTTTTGGGACGTTAAACCCCACAAATCAATCAATCAACGATGCCAAATGGAACATGCGTATTAGCAACACCAGAAGCTGATATGAAGCGCTGATGCTCGCGAGGATGCTGGCCCTGGACACTGCTACACAAATCAATCTCAGCGCAGGGCAACTTACCACAATTTACGTTAGCCCGACGTGACGGCTATATCAAAGGAGTACATATGTAATGTTTAAAAAATTTGGGTAGGCCGTACTGCCACCACTATTCACGTTTCACGAAGATTAGCGTCCATTTGAAACGTAGTTACGATACCTGGCGTAGCTCTGTGGTAGAATGCTTCATTGCCACGCAGAATGCTTGGATTCGATTCCAGCTAGAATCCTGACATTTATTTTTTTCATCCGTTGGGTCGATGCTACCGACGTCGGGTATTTCTTTACGCTCGCGCGTTAAAATTGTCCAAGGGTGTTTCCGTCGTTACTGCGTAGATAATAAGGTAATAACATACCCGCCCATGGGTATGTGCCACTGTCTGGCGGGGAGTGTTTGACGGGGTACGTGACGGCATTGTGACATTATTCATGTATTGACCAGTGCGTCATACTCGTCAAAGCATCTTACCATTCCATGCTAATTTTAGTTCATGACAAGTTAAGGGGTGACCACGAGAGCACCTACCGTAGCTAGATAGATAGATAAATAGATAGATACGCTCAAAATCGCCCGCCGTGGTGGTCTAGTGGCTAAGGTACTCGGCTGCTGACCCGCAGGTCGCGGGTTCAAATCCCAGCTGCAGCGGCTGCATTTCCGATGGAGGCGGAAATGTCGTAGGCCCGTGTGCTCAGATTTGGGTGCACGTTTAAGAACCCCAGGTGGTCAAAATTTCCGGAGTCCTCCACTGCGGCGTCTCTCATAATCATATGGTGGTTTTGGGACGTTAAACCCCACAAATCAATCAATACGCTCAAAATCGCCGAAGTTTGCTAAGAAATGCTACGCATTTAAAAACAGTAATTTTGCGTTGTGTGCGTAATTTTCTCAAGAGGTTCCAAGAATATCTAGATGGGTGTCAGTCGTTCGGGTACAGCTTACACAAGGCCGCACTTCCACGTATAGAGGGGATTCAACATAAGAATCGAAAGAAACTAGCATCTATGGGAATACGGTCATTTTAGTAAGCAATTTCGAACACTGGCGTAGCTGATTGGATGAATATGTGACTGCCACGCAGAACGGCTGGATTCGATTGCTCTAGCTGTGCTTTTCGATGTTGCCGACGACTGCCCCGCATTTTATGCGACACAAGTTTCATAATTCAACCAACCGCGTAAAGATTTTTGATAGTCTGTCATGACTGTTCCTAAATTGATAGAAACTGAATAACCTGTAGCTCATACCCGTGTCACATAAACCGTTGCATACGGGTATGCGAAGGAAAGTGTTTCATGGCGTATACGCGACAAGCATCTCACGATATTCGTCTAATAACCTGTTCATCGTGTTCAACATTCACTACTGCCCTCTCATTCAAATTTCCGTATGTGTAAACGGTTAAGGAGATGACTGCGGGAACACCCAGACGTAGACTTATAGATAGACAGATAGATAGATAGATAGATAGATACATAGAAAGAAAGAAAGAAAGATAGATAGATAGATAGATAGATATAGAGATAGATAGATAGATAGATAGATAGATAGATAGATAGATAGATAGATAGACAGATAGATAGATAGATAGATAGATAGATAGATAGATAGATAGATAGATAGATAGATAGATACAAACTATCCATGGTTCTGTATAAAAAATGCTTCAAATTTAAAGTATACTGTGAAAGCATGACGTAGTCAAAACTATCACCTTTTAAAATGAATTCATGAGGCATGTGCGAAGTAAGCTAAAAACACCCCATTTGGTTTATAAACCACATCTCTATAGGATTGTATCCACAAAACGTTTACACAGACATTGAAAGCTCAATCATTCTCTCAGTGCTAGCCCATTGGAAGAATGAAAGGAAGAGCGAGACAGATAAAGGAAATCTTCCTCAACGTCGCGTTTGCTTCATTTACGGTGGCACTTGAGGAAACGCTCCTCGGGATAGACTCTTGGAATGACGGAAGAGAAGGAGGAAGATGTATTGCAGCCAGGCTACAAGCGCCGACACGTGGCTTGAAACAACAATGACCCAGCGTAGCTAAACTTTTCGCTTGTCCGCTCGCAATTGTTCGCCATTCTCACATAGCTGGTGCGAGCGAGAGAGAGGATCTGTCCTCGAAATGCGTGTCCAACTTGAAGGCCTTGTTGCTATGTTTTTAATGTTCTTCCTCCAAGGGAGCGCAAATTCTACGAATCTCCGAGTCAACAGTATACGAACGAAAAGCGTCAACCGCACATTTTCAGCGCACAATGGGTGTAAATGAACCACCGCCGAGGTGGCGGCATTGCGAGCCTTTCTGGGGGAAAATCTTCATTGTCCGGTCGTCCAAGGGCGACATACCACCAATGCCGCTTTCTAGCCGAGGGCGCACTTTAGTGCCATCATCTCTTCGCTAAGTGGCAGCGCTAACGCGCGCGAACGCAGCTTAACACCTTACGTTGAAGCAGAGAAGATTTTCCTTCCCTGTTTCTAATCGTTGCCAAATGCTCGTAGACTGTTCTGGCCTCGATAAGTTTCAAGTTCCAGCCATCATTACATGGGGCAAAAAACGCAGAGTACCTTCTTTCCAATACATACCTCGTAAATGTCAAGTCTTCCACTAGAGGCGCCGTAAAAAGCGCAATATTTAAAACGAAAATAACCACCCATTTCGCAAAAGAACTGCTGTTTACCATATAATCGAAAGGTAATATTCGGATTCAGTGTTTTGCGTATGCTCTAAAAAATGATCGTGTAAAATGAGTGTCCTTATGTTACGCTATGTGTCCTTAGCACGCTATGTCACTCTGATAACGCGCACGTCGTCCGTGACCTGGAATTGCCGGGCACGCGGTGATAATACAACAAAAGGAACGCACTGTGATACACTGTGATCCAAATTACACCCATGTAGGTGTAATATAGTGTCTATAACTCACACCCCTACACCCCATGACATGGGTGCAACAAGCAGGACTACACCTATACAATGGTCGTATTTCCAAAGTTTCACTCTAGGATGTGAACATTTTTTTTTGGTGGGTAAAAGCAAATGTACATCTATGTGGCCTTAAGGGTGTTAGGGTGTAAAAGCGAATGGGCACCTAAGTGGCCTTAAGGGTGTTAGGGCATAATAGCAACTAACACCCAAACAGCAAAAATAGTGTAGGGTTGTAATACGCCCATCAGCAAAGAGAATGTGGGGGTGTTTATGCGGGATTACGCCCCAACACCCATGCGAAAAATACCACAATTCGAGGGTTACCCCCTTCCAGTAGGCCCCGATGGAACCACTGCAAAAAGCTAGACCCTTCAGGTGCAGACGGCCCATTGGAGTGGATCCTGCTACAGTGGGAAAATCCTGGCCCTAGCACTGCTTTTATGTTGCACATATGAAGCACGACATATATGGCTCTCACATATAACATGTAATCCTAGCTGAATATGAAGGAATCACTGAAAATGAGCTGTCACATATAACACGACGTTCACAAAGTTATCCCGTAGTGCATAATGAAATCAAGCCTTATTTTATTAGACACAGAGCACATACAGGCTTCAGAGACAAATTGTAGCTTAATCAAAAAAAAAAACATTTTTTCAAGAGTACAGAGCGGAATGCCGATTGCTGCGAAAGAAGACCGGAAATGAAACGTGAATGGTTTGGCATGGAGCTCTAACAACCAAAGCATGCGTATCAAAGTACAACAAAAGAGCCTTTATTTCCAGCTAAAAATAAAAAAAATCGTGTTAACATGTTTCAATGCAACATAAAAATACAGTGCAGTGAGGCATACAATATCATGAACAGTAGTGGAATGTAGCATGCCTTTTTTCTCCAATATACTGAAGTAATATATTCAAGCAAACTGCAATTGCCACATTGATATGCAACAGTTTGTATGTGTTGTGACATGCATTATGCATAATATGCAAGCCTAGTGGTATTTCGACGAATGTAATGACTAAACAGTCTTGATTTGACATATTCAATCGCAATAACCCTCGTGTGTTCAGTCAGTCAGAATATTAGAGACAATAATACAGGAGTGAAAACAATAGGCAAAATGACAATGACATAACAGTGTCACAACATAATAACCATGCAGAATAGTTGATGTAAAGATGTTAATTATCAAGCGCATCACATAATAACTTGTCGCCCTAAAACAATGGAACATGAAAGAACATAAAATAGATACACAAAAGCAGGGTGAAAAAGTAACCACTTACAGCTAGCAGAGGTAGAACAGCCAAAATAGGATCTGGAGCAATATTCTGGAGCATCATATCTTGCTTTGCCAGAAAGAAAATTTAAATTTAGAGCAGATTTCAACGAAATAAACACAGCATATTTTAGCCTGAAATTCCAAATTTATATGTTGTAGTAGTACAATATATGAGACTTAATTACACAAAAGGAAAAATATATGTAGAAAATATTTAACATGTGCTAATTCATTCAAAATACACGAAAGCGCACATTATTCAATAAAAGCGGTCTCTTGACCTGTACCACAGTGCAAACAATGCTGAAACTCACAATAGCTTTTGCCGGGCTCGTCAAACTGTTTGACAGGCGACCAAAAAATTCGAGAGATTCGTAAAGAAGGAGTTCAAGGGGGCGGTGAAAAAAAAGGCAGCATATCCACGGAGTAAATGATGGAGAGTGGGGCGAAGCATCCATGCGTCCATTCGTTCTTGTTTCCATTCATCCATGCGTGCGTCTGTGTGGCCGCCCATGCGTTCATCTGCCCGTCCGTGCGTGCGTCTCTTCGTGCGTCCGCACGTCCACCTGTGCGTCCGTGCATGCGTCCATCCGTCCGTGCAGCCATCCATGCGTCCGTCCGTGCATCTGTCTGTGTGTCCGTTCGTTCACCTATTCAACACTCCAAGTACCACCATCTCGCATCTTTTCATCATATATACCCCATATAGAAGCACCGCCATCCAGCGGACATTCCAAGGACTAAATGAAAGGTGGCACACGCACACTTTCTTACGGCTTGCGCTTCGGGTCTACTTCCCACCTTTAACCACCTCGATTTCATGGTATATACTAGTTCACTGTATTCATGGCACTGTGGCCGAACGCTCGCTAAACCTTTCGAAAACGAAGGAGGTTACGCCCAGCGAGTATGACGTAGCAACCCTTTCTCGTCAGATAGTGCTCAATGTACATGCCAATGGCTGCTAAGGGGGAATGAGATACAGGAGAATTCGGCTTTTAGTTAACGCGCACGCTGCGAATTTTTTATTGTTCAACAACGCACAGAAATCTCCCACCGGCACCACCTTGGAGGTCAAAATGTAACACTGGTTACACACTCCTACTACAACTACGAGGGACGTACGGGTGCCGCTATAAAGAGCTTCGTCCCTAAAAAAGTGGCACACGATTTTTTTTATCGTTTCTTAAGGCAGCAGAAACCTCATACATCTCTCTGAAAGACTGCCACCACTGATACTAGTATCCGTTATTGTATGGCATCTGAATGCGTCAGTAATAAATGGGAAGATGTTTTGTGTTTTGTGACAGCGAGAATTAGTAACCACTTCCAAATCATAAAGCACTTTTTCACAGAGCAAAATTGTACTGTGGCAAAAGTGACTTAAAAAGCGTCAGACACGCCTTAGAAAGGAGTGCGGAACTTTTTGTTAAACCACTCCACTTTTTTTTTCCTTTATTATACAAATACGTGAAGATTATGCATCTGTACACAGTTTTCTACATGAACTGCTGTTAATCTTATGACAAACTGATACTGATATCAGAAAAATAAATAGGTATATAGGTCATATAGCTTGTGATAAAATTTTTCGCATCAGAGGAATGCTCCTAACATGTACAAGATATTTGGTGCATCCTATGAATAGCGTTCACCACTGCTGAAAATTCTTCAAGTGAGGTCGTGAGTCCGGAACAGCTGCTTTCAGGTTGTGATGAAGAGTGCACCGCATCGTCAGCACCCAGCCATCGTAGAAGACGTAATGTGCTGCCCTTTCAACATTCTGCATGTAAGACATGCACAACATTCTACTAAGCATTTAAAATATTGAGAACAATCAAACCTAATTATGATGTATCTTATAATGGAAAGCTCTAGCTTCCCAACTTTAGCTTTACTACTATTCACATTTACAATTGCAAGCTTGTGTGCATATCAGTGTACGAATGCAACTGCCATGGTTGAGTCTACACCATGGTTCATTGAAAACCTTGGCAAAGCTACGTGGTGGCGAATAAGTGCTTCTCTCTTTACTGATGCACCTACCAAGAGAGAGAGAGAGATAGAGAGAGAGAAACGAGAAAAAAGGAAGGCAGGGAGGTTAACCAGATGCTAGTATCCGGTATGCTACCCAACACTGGGGTTGGGGAATAGGGGGTTGAAAGAGAAAGGGAGAGTTAAAAAATAAATAAGACAAAACACCGACACACACGCACACACAAATTCAGTCCACTCAGAGGCGTTCCGACAGGCCAGTAGTTCGTAAGAAGCCCAGTAGCGCTTGCACGGCTTTTTTCTGACACGATGAGTCAGGACGATGGCACAGTATACTTTCTTCTGACAGCAGCTGGTCATCTAACCTGTTTAGTTTATTAGAAAGGTGTTGTCTTTCTAGGTGTATTCGGGCAGTCACACAGGATATGTCGAATTGGTTCTTCAGCTCCGCAGTGTGCACAGTCGGCGGTGTCGGCCATACCTATGCGGAACGCGTACGCACGGGTAAACGCGACTCCCAACCATAGTCTGCACAGAGCAGTAGCGTCGCCTCGTCGAATTTTGTTGGAAGCTGCATGCTTAACGTTGGATCAAGAGATCGTAATCTTGCATGCGTAAAGAGAGGCTCATTCCAAAGAGCCATGGAGCGTTGGCGAGCAAGAATGCGGAGCCTCCTAGCAGCGTCCGTCCTTGAGAGAGGTATTGACTGGTCGTTGTCTTCTGTATGGGCTGAACGGGCAGCTTGATCAGCTCGTTCGTTACCGATAATATCACAGTGGCTTGGCAACCACTGAAATATAAAGTGGTGTCTTTTCTCTGTTATATGGTGTAGCATTTCTGCTGTTTCAAATACCAACTGCTCGTGTGGAACACGGCGTAGATTTGACAGAAGTGACTGCAGTGCCGCCTTGCAGCCGCAGAAAATCGTCCACCGTTGCGTGCTTTGGTCGTTAATGAAACGCAGCGCAGCGCGAAGCGCTGAAAGCTCTGCTGCCGTTGTTGTGGTTGCATGAGCTGTCCTGAATTTGATGGTTGTGGCGTGCGTTGGAATAACGACCGCCGCTGTTGAGCTGTTTGGCAGGACGGAGCCGTCGGTGTAGACGTGGGTGCAGTCTTGGTACTTCTCGTACAGCAGAAGTAAGGCGAGCTGCTTTAGAGCTCGTATTGAGAAATATCGTTTTTTCTGGATGCCTGGTATTGTCAGGTATGACTGGCTGTTTGAGGCACCGTGGAGGAATTGAAGGTCTCGCCGCGGGCGTAAAACCAGTTGGTAGGGAGTCACCATGTGTAGTTATTGTTCGACAAAAGGAAGTATGAGGTCTTTCCACTGGTAGAGAGGCTAGGTGGTGATGGGGAGTCTGGCCCACATGCCTTATGTGTGTCCTCAAAGCTTCAATTTCAATATGGGTCTGCACGAGGTGGTCTTTGGCTATAGCTATAGTCGCCATTGTTGAAGCACCCTGAGGCAGACCTAGACATATCCGAAGCACCTGTGCCTGAACGCTTTGTATCATGCGTCGACTTGTTTTGCTGGCGTTTGATAATACAGGCAGACTGTATGGTAAAAAGCCAAGGAAAAGCACCCTGTACAGTCGCAACATAACATTAGGCTGCATTCCCCAAGTCTTTCCAGCGAGAAACTTGAAAAGATGGCATATGCCTGTCAATCGCTTTTTCAAATACGACACATGAGGGCTCCATGATATGTCTGTCGACTATGACACCCAGAAATTTGTGAGATCGACAATATGGTATATTTTGACCGTTAATTGACACTCTGTAATTTGACATGGGTTTGCGCGTAAATGCCGAAGAGCGCACTTTCCGGAGGAAATTTCCAGGCCTCGATTGCATAGATACAAAGTAGTTGCAGTAGCAGCTCTCTGTATTCTCGCTCGTAACTGCAGGTGAGTTACCACAAATGTCCAGATGCAGATGTCATCAGCGTATGTTGATAGATAAATATTGTTTGAAAGGTGCGTATTGAGAGTGATTAGTGTTATATTGAATAGCACGGGGCTCAGTACACCACCCTGAGGGACGCGACGACAACTGAAATGTGTAGACTTGTTCCCGGTCTCTTTACTCACAAAATATGATCGCATTTGAAGATAACTGCGTATCCGCCTAAACATTCGGCCACCCACTCCAATCTCTTCTAGTGCGGTAAGGACGGCTTCATGCGTAACGTTATCATAGGCTCCTTTGACGTCAAGGAACACAGAAGCGCAAAGACGCTTATGGCCTTTCTCGTGTTCAACGTACGTGATTAGGTCGATGACGCTATCGATCGATGATCGACCACGTCGAAAGCCAGCCATGGCATTTGGGTAGATCTCATGATACTCCAAGTAGCACTCGAGTCGGCCGGGAATCATTCTCTCCATCACTTTACCCACGCAACTAGCCAATGCGATCGGGCGATAGGAGGAGAGTTCCAATGGTGATTTGCCAGGTTTTAGTAATGGTACTAGGCGGCTAGTTTTCCAACTTAAGGGGACAGTGCCCTCTAGCCTACAATCATTATATAGCTGAAGTAGAGCTATTCTCGCGCGCTCACCCAGATGACACAGGGCTCTGTAGGAAATTCCGTTAGGTCCTGGTGCGGAGGTCCGATTGCATGAAGCGAGTGCTTCTTTGAGCTCCTGAATGGTGAACGGGAAGTCCATACAGAAGTCACGTGGTGGCGGACAACTGCTCGAAAGTGGTGAGCTGCTGATGGCTGGAGTTTGCCCTGATAATCCGGCACAGAACTCTTCAGCAACGTTCACATCTGGTCAATTTTGGTGAAGGGCTAAGGCCTTGAATGGTGACTTCTGAATGGGCGATGACCGCAAACCTCTAACCGTCCTCCATATCTGCGATAAAGGCTTACGAGGGTCGAGTGACTCGTAGAAAGTTATCCAGCGTTGGAATTCTAGCTTGTCCAACCAACGTTTGATCTTCTTCTGCATACGTCTAGCAGTCCGTAAATCTTCTATGTCCTTCGTGCGCCGGTTCCTTCTTTCAGCTCATCGTCGCAAGGCTCGAAGCCACTCCAGTTCTATGTCGATGTCCGTGATTCTCACAGGCCATGGGATCGTACACACAGTCTCTTTTACAGTGCTCTTGATGGCCTCTTGTAAATCGGATATGTGTTCTTGGCATTGGTCTTCCATACGGGACTGAAATTTTTTCCAGTTCACTCTTTTAACCATGTCGCGCACTTTAGGAGGCGACAATCCTCTGATCTTGACGTATGTTGGAATGTGATCACTCCCGTGCGTTTCCATATCCGTGAACCATTCAGTATGTTTCACTAGGCTTCGCGAAACAAAAGCCAAGTCGAGACAGCTACTGTATGTGGAGCCACGTAAAAATGTAGGACTGCCATCGTTCAGTAACCAAAGTTGGTTGTCAGAGGCAAAAGACACCACGCTTCTGCCCTTCATGTTGGTATTCTGACTTCCCCATAATGTATGATGAACGTTAAAATCCCCAATAATAACACACGGGTCGGGAGTTAACGCTATGATGTTTCGTAGTCTTTTTTGATCGAAACTGCTTGATGGTGATAGGAATGCGCCAACCACAGTGATGTTGAGCCTCCTCTTTTTCACTCTTAAGCATACATATTGGTTTCCGTCATGAGGTGGTACAGTTTGAAGGATGTAAGTGAGGTCTCGGCGAATGTACACCAGAACCTTGCTGCTTTCAGTAACAGTAGACGACATAAAAGGTTTGTATCAAGAGAGTCGTATTGCACTCGATAAGTTCGGCTCACAAATGACGACTACGGGAAACATATTGACGTACAGAAATCGACGAAAGTCACCAATGCACGATCTCAGTCCACTGGCATTCTACTACAGTATTGCTGCTTTACGAACCTCATCCCTGAAAGACAGCGGTGGTTTAGCCATGGTCTACTCTAGGGCTGCTAGCACTGGACTAAGCGCGTCCAGTACTTGAAGGGCACTTTTGGCTGACGGTGTATTCATGTTGCTTAACAACATGCGAATGGTGTCCACTAATGATCTTAGCATCACCATCACTCGATGATCTGGCTTCCCGGCCGTTGCAGAATTTTGTGCTTGTTCTTGAGGCGGCTCCTGTTAAGGCTCAACAGGTCGTGTAGGCGGCTTCTGTTGAGGCTCAACAGATCGTCTAGGCTGAAGGGGTGGCCATTCCTTTGGAGAGAGAGATCTTCCAGCATCTTCTCTTTCAGCGCAGATGTTTGCCGTGCTAGGAGCCGCACTTGTCGATTTCACTTGAGTTTCTGATTTTCTCGTCAGATTTTGCACTGTCCTTCGTGAGGACCTTCGACGATGACGGCGCCTTTGCCTTACTTTTTGCGCAGCTTCTCTGTGAGTCGAGTTGTCTCGCACTATTTGCCTCAGAATATAAATCTCTTTCCTAATCTGATGACAGTCGTTGGAGGAAGCACTGTGAGCTCCTTGGCAGTTGGAGCATTTCAACGTAGTTGCATTACAGTCGTCTTCTGAGTGGTGTTCAGCGCATCAGGGGTACACTTCGGAATTTCTGCAAATGCCTTTCACATGGCCAATCTTCTGGCACTTGAAACACTGCATAGGCTTCAGAATAAATGGGCGAACCTGGTGACGGAAATGGCCAACCTTCTTGTAAGAGGGAAGACAGTCACCCTTGAATGTTAGTCGCACACAACGAGAGTTGCCTAAGCGACCAGCATGCACAATGACGTTGTTTTCACTCACTGGTTTTATCAGTACAGGAAGATCTTCATTGGCGATTTCAGTGTCTATGTCACAGATAACTCCTGTTACGGTGTCACCATTCGCTGGCATGATGGTTCGGACTTTGAAGTTTCCCAGCTTCGACACATGCATTAGCGTGTTTAGTGCACTCGGGTTCCTCACGTCGATTGCCAAAACATTCTTCCTCGTGTTTATCCTGATGTCTTTAAGCTCGTTAGGCACAATGTTTTCAAGGTACAATGACAGTGCTTGCCTGTTGAGGAAGCGTAGATTGGCAGTAGTAGTCTGCGGCACAAACAGAATGGAGTGATGCCATCGCTGAGGCGCTGTCCTCACAGTGGCTGTACTTGATGCCGATGATGCGTTCATGATTCTTCGTTTGGCCTTGCGGTAGAGCACAGGTTCGAAGTCGTCTTCCGAGGACTCGTAGTCTGATGCACAGTACAGCTCGGTGTCCTCGCTCTCACTAGATGGATTACCACGCTTTCTTGAAGCAATGCCCGTGGATGAACCGGTACTGGGCGCGATCTCCGGGGATTGTACATCCATGACCGCGATGTAGGGGGCTGGAGACCCCGCTGTTGCGCTGTGAAACGCAGAAAAAAAAGCACAGACCGCAAGATGTGTTCCACAAGAGAATCACTTCGTCTTCCTTCCGTCAAGAAGTTGTAAATATGTCTGGATGCTCAAATTGGAGCATATATTCGAAGATTTCTTGCCTACTAGGATACAATAACCAATTAATTGGCGACTACAATGGGTGACACGTTTTGAGACTTTAAACCCGACATATCAATCAACAAAGGGTGACACAAAAAATTATATAAACCAATTCAGACAAGAGAGGGGCAATATTTATAATTTATTTTGAAGGATTTTTTGTAGCATGTACACACCACCGATGTTCAATCTACTGCGTGAAACTAGGGTGAAACATCGAGCAAGCTCCAATGCGAGAGGGTCAACAGCGCTTGTACAATGGCAACTACTGCTGGAAACATAGCACTGTGTATTTGTGGAACCTCACCTCTATACAAATTCTCCAGTTACATAAATTTGGTATACTGAATAATTTTATAATATGTATTTCACAGTTGGCTTTCACAGGTGGACAAAATTATTGCTTTAAACCACGAGTAAGGCTGACTACCCTACAAAATCAATAGGACATGCTGATCTTATTATTCTTCGAGTGCATGCATAAGCAGCTCTTTTGTAGTTGAAATTTTGTTTTGAGTTCATGAAAATGGCCATGCAACAGATAATTTATCACTAGTAAGGTAAACGGATGCCCAATAAGCTCTGAATGGCTAGACCTTTATTGAGTATGAAGTAAAAATGCACAACTTATTGCAGAAGATGCTAACAATCGAATCCCAGCAGCGCCGGCTGCATTTCCGATGGAGGTGGAAATGTTGTAGGCCCGTGTGCTCAGATATGGGTGCCCATCAAAGAACCCCAGGTGGTCGAAATTTCCGGAGCCCTCCACTACAGCGTCTCGCATATGCATGGAGGGCTTATTAGTTGGATCAGTTTGTGTACATTCATAAGGGTGAAACATGTACAGAAACAATGCATGAAACAGACAAGTGCTATTAGGTATGCCTTCTTTCAGCCACAGCCACCTGTGTCGTCATCCTCATTTTGTTTTTCGTGAGCGTGTTCTTCAGCGGCTAACTATGCCTAAACCATTATCATCTGTTCTGTATCAGTGTAACTGAAAGTTTTGTGTGGGTGTGTGTCGGTACACTTTGGCTAAGCTTTAACGTAACCACAGCGCCAAAATCATACATCAAAATATTTAGAAATATTCTATTCTACAACATTCTATGTGATTCATTGATTGATTTGTGGGGTTTAACGTCCCAAAACCACTATATGATAATGAGAAACGCTGTAGTGGAGGGCTCCGGAAATTTCGACCACCTGGGGTTCTTTAACGAGCACCCAAGTCTGAGCACACGGGCCTACAACATTTCTACCTCCTGATTGTCGTAGTTTGTATGAGTTTGTATGAGTGCTTCACACCGTGCGTTCTTCCTAAACTATGCTTAAGGATGCCGGAGTAGGCAGATGATAGTCGAAAATCTCTACCACCTAATTATTATCACCCCATTCTCCCCCTGAACTTGCCTCCTATGCGGCAAACACTCAGATCGAATTTTAGTGTCACCGGCTGTAACGCACGATTTCTTTACCTTTTCTATGTCTCCTCGTCGGCTGATGTATTCTTTGGTAAGCTTTTTTCATCCATCTAAAGGCGTTCTTGAAGAGTCTGCTAGATATCAGGACACTCTTTGATTTTATTGTTTTACGGTCCTCAGTGCCACACAAGAGCCACCACGCAATGCAGGATTCTGACTCGAAAGTTGTGGTTTCTATATTCCGGCTATGGTGGGTGTGCTTCGATAGGGCTGAATGTTGAAGGCTTGTGTGAAGTACTGAATTAAAAAAATGAAACAGGACCATTTTAACATGTGGCATGAGCCATTTACCGGCGCACTCCAGTAAATGCGCATGCATTCCTTTCCATCCTATTCAGCTCGGGTAACATCGGCACAATATCGATTCAACTGCTATAGGAGCCAACCACATCTTTAGCGACCATATTCGTTACGACATGACGTGGTTATCTCATGAAATCGTGCATACCGATATTTATACTAACGAATTTGAGATCGTGTATGAATCCGTGAGTGCAGTGTACTTATAAGTATAGGTTCATGTTAAAGAAAGCTGGAAGAAATTAGAACTCTCCGCTACGCCGTGCCTGATAATCATATAGTGGCTATGGTGCGTAAAGTCCCAGAAATCATTAGCATTAAGGAACTGTCCAGCAGGTCACAGCTTCGGTCAAGGTTGGAGCGTTTGGCGGTCACATTTCCATGCAAGCGAGATGCTGCAAGCCCGTGGGGCCGTGTGGTGTCAGTGCGCATTTAAAAACCCCAACTTGTTTCCGCAGCCCTACATTACGACGTGTATCATAGTCCTATCGTGGCTCTTACGAGTGTAAACTCGTATTACTACTATGATTATTACCACCTACACGGAAGCGTAAGTAAATTTTTGTCTAACCTGAAGTAGCATGAAAAAAGAACGAAAATGAAGACGAGAATTGAGGACGAACATAACAGGATGAAGATCTATCTATCTAACTGCAAACTGAGACTTGTTGACCAGCTTATACTATTGATAATGTTTGAATGATAGGTCAAGGCAGCAAAAGAACAATGTTGAAGATACATTTTTTTCGATAAGAATCCTCTTGTTAAAACATTGAAAAACACCCTTTTTATTAATCATTTTGCTGGGTGATACACCCCTTTCACTCGATTTTCAGGAATGGGGGAGGGCACCGGACCCCTGGCAACCGCCGCCCCCTTGCCATAAGTGTCAACGTATACGTGTCAGCGAAGAGGCACTCCTCTTGACGAATCATGAGATATGTTTTTTTTAAGAAAAACAGTTGTACGTATGGTGAGTGCACATGCCATTCATCACATGATTATTGTTGCCGTTTCTATTCTTTCGAAAGGGTATAAGCGGCTGCTATTTCAATAAAACTTTAGTTGGTGCTTTTGCGTTCATTTATTCGTTTTCTGTTCTTGTCATCGTTTCTTTTTTGCACTGCTTCAAGTTATACACAAAATTAACTGACTCGTCCAATAGACAAAGTTGTTGCCATTACGGGATTCACGAAAAAATGAGGATGGTTATAATATACACCAATATGTTATACATGGCCTGCTTAATGTAATAGGTGCGTAAGGTTTGCTCTACTCTCTCTGTTTTTTCTATCTCTCCACCTCACCCGCTCCCCTTTTCCATGGCCTTGATAAGGGTGGCTATGATGTACATTGTTTTCTCTACCTTACACCGTACATGACTATGCTACAGATGGCTGTGCTGTAGATGATTTTTCCTGCTTTACGCCTAGTGACATGATACGAGGACACGATACGATGATAGCGTACGACAACCTGGACCCCCGAAGTGCTTCTTGTTCACCCTGGTGGAACAGCGGTTGCGATGCTCAACCCGAAGGTCACGGGTTCGATTCCAGCTACGGCATTTCGATGGAGGCAGAGTTCCGTGTAGTATGCGACGTCAGAGCGCGTTAAGAACACCATCCGGAGCGCTCCTCTGTATGGCGTCTCTCGTATCGTGCTTTCGGGATGTAATGCCCCTGATGTTAATAAATAAACAATAAAAATGCTCTGAACCGACGATAGTTTGGTCACGCAGAGTTATGACCGTCTTCCAATAGCCATGAGAGTGAAATAACTAGAAGAATAACGATGGCATAGATCACATTCGGCAAGCATTCTCAAATCATGAATGCGGATCTACCAGAAATCCTCACGAGGAATGTGTATAACAACTGCTGGTACTTACCTATACGAAGCCGAAACCTGGAGGCTTACAAAGAGCGTTCAACATAAATTGAGGACGACGCAGCGAGCGATGGAAAAGAAAATGATAGGTGTCATCTTAAGAGACAAGAAGAGAGCAGGGTGAATCAGGGAACAAACCAGGGTTAAGGATTTCATACTTGAAATCAAGAAAAAGAAAAGGACACGCACGTAGCACGTAGTCTGGATAGCCGCTAGTCAATAAGGGTAACCGACTGGATTCCCAGAGAAGGCAACGTGCGAAGAGAGAAAGTTAGGTGGGCCGATGAGATCAAAAGTTTGCAGTGTAGTGAAGAGGAATGCCCACTACTGCAGCGACATCGACACGTGGGCGCGAGGCACGAGCTAAGACTGCCTGATTGCTGTTGCGACGCTGCCCGTACATCCGGTTAGCTCTTGCTGCTTCTGTACCGACGCTGATACCGCTTTTGACCTTGCATTTACATTATAGCAGGTATAACTTGGCAGCAGAAAGCACAGGACTGAGTTGATTAGCGAATCATGGGAGAGACCTTTTCTCTGCAAGGGGCGTAGTCAGAATGATGATGATGATGACTGATAGGCGATGAGACAGAGAATGAATGTAGTGACTGCGTGAGCAGGCCGAGAGAGAAAGATGGGAGGCGATGATCCGTCGCATGAACCCTGTGGTAACCAAAGCAACCACCGCCACCTCTATAGCACCACGCATATACTTAATAATCATACCGGCTGCTGATTCCTTATTCCGTGCATTCGTGTGGCGTGCAGCCTCGTCAGAGCAAGGCTGATAATTATGATGTCTCAGGTTTTATGTGCCGAAACTATGGTGCGATTATTGCAGAGGTCCGTGCACTGCCATCGCACGGTACACCCACGTCTCGCATTAGGCGTCCATCAAAATACGACCACCGCAGCCTGGATAAAATACGTGACGTTCGTGTCGACAGCGAAGCACAATAACTACTGCTCTACAGCGGTGGACCATCATAGAAAAGCTAGGGCCATAACTGTGGCACCTATATGTCAAAGCTAAACAGCATTCAGGGCGCTCTCGAATAAAAACCAATCTCGGTCAAAATTTGAAGAAAATCACAGCTTTCCCATTATGTTATTACGGAAAAACCATATTTCAATGGGGTTCTTGTGGTCGAATTAGCGCTTTAACTGAATTAATGGCCTCACGAACCCACTGGCTACTTAACAGGGGTTGGAAATTGCGTCGTTAGACCGGGCGCTCTATAATGTGCGTTTTTGTTGGATCGTGTTTTGACGGTAACTGAACTTCTACTCAGGCATTTAGGCTGTTAGATCGGTGATGTTGCGCGCCACATGTCGGAGCGGGCGCGAATTTCCTGGACGACACGCTCGACCTCGAAGATTTTCGCTGCGCCAGTTTTGTTTTGGTTTATTTTCGTTCAGTCTGCCAAGTGCGTCATTTGTCTTGAAGGCTGCAGACAATGCCGCCTTTTTTCGCGGCAATTTTCCTAGATGGCGCTTTGTTACCACGTGCTTCTTTTGGGGGTGTGGAAATAATAAATTTCAGAGCTGAATTCTGTGCGAATCAAATAACGGTGACATCGAAACGAATACAAACTGAATAGTTTTCGAATAGTCTTCGGATAGTAAGTCAACCACTTTGAAGGCAGAACTATCCACCATAGCAGGACTGGTAAGATGACAGTCTTCAAAACAGCCCCGAAATTCCACAGCATATTTGAAAAAAAATATTCACAAACTTAAAAAAATCAGTGTTATGATTATTTTTCACAGACAGAAATGGTATGGAATGAAATTAAAAGAATGTTATTACAAAAAAAGATACAATGATTTAATTTGATCAGCAGCTAGAGCCTTTGACATATTTTGTAAGTACAGGCTCAAATGTAGCATTCAATCCAGTATTTCTTCAACAGCATTTAAATAATACTGAGACCTAATATTGAACAATTTTTATAAGTTGATATCATAATAATGAATTTTATAGTGAAGATCGTGACGGCTGACACCTTTCGGCAACGCTAAAGTTTTAAATAAAATACCTTAATCCTGTGATCAATCGGGCATCGATGGTGCCGTAGTTACATGGGCTGTGTGCATCTGGGTGATTCGATGATGAACAAGAAAAGTTACCTCTCACTGTTACATCTTATTCAATCGAGCGTTTTTATCATTGCTGATTTTTCGCAGAGTATTTGAAAAAAAAATTCGTTATTTAGAATATGCGTTATTCGATTCGAGCACAAAATTGAATAGAACGCTTTGCGATTCGTCATTAAAATTTTCGAATATTCGCACACCTCTAGCTAGAATCTTCTAAGCAGTGTTGTGGACTTGCCACTCCGTAACCAGGTCCCACCCCGGTGGTCTAGTGGCTGAGGTACTCGGCTGCTGACCCGCAGGTCGCGGGATTGAATCCCGACTTCGGCGGCTGTATTTCCGATGAAGGCGGAAATGTTGTAGGCCCGTGTGCTCAGATTTGGGTGCACGTTAAAGAACCCCAGGAGGTCAAAATTTCCGTAGGCCTCCACTACGGCGTCTTTCATAATCATATGGTGGTTTTGGGACGTTAAACCCCACATATCAATCAATCAATCAATCAACTCCGTAACCGGAATGATTTTGCAATAATTCCACGTTTTCGCGACCCCGCATTGGAATGTACATGAAATGTTGACAACGCTGGGAGAATTGAATGGCAATAAAATTGACCTCGTTTTGCACGGAATGGAAGCGGAATGAAATTACGTATTTCCAGATGAGCATGGTTTTGTCTGGTCACTGTTCTTCATACTTCAAGCATAAGTGAGTTATAGCCTGGAATTCGACCATGAAGCACTATTTTTAAAATGGCTTTGCGATCACAAAGACGATACATTATAAGCAACGCCACTGCTACAGCTCTGTCTTTCTATATACTATCTTGCTCCGAAGTTTGTCTGTATTAATCGTGGAATAGCGGCTCTATGCCGTTGGTATCCGTCCTGCGGAATTCGGGCAAGTTATACTTTCTCAGAATGGAAGTGGTGTGGAATGAAGGCGCCTATTTTGCAACACTGCTCGGAAGCGTCAGTACTGTCCCTTAGCGTCTCAGCGTTATCTGAGCAATCTGGTAGCACGGGTCCATATTTCGTGCGCAGCCGACCGTAAGTGAATATGTATACTTCTACTGCATCATCGTCGCTCAGTGATCTACTCTGAGATAGAAATTAGGAGCAACCAGCGTTGTGCAGTGCAGAGGCGAGTTGGGGGTGACGGAGGGGAGAAAGAAGGAAGGAAGGAAGACAGAAAGAAAGAAAGAAAGGAAGAAAGAAAGAAAGGAAGAAAGAAAGAAAGGAAGAGAGAGAGAGAGAGAGAAAGTGAGGAAGGAAGGAAGGAAGGAAGGAATGAAACTTTGTTTAGAAAAAGGGGCATGTGCTGCGAGGCCAGCTTGATCCGCAAGTCCTTTGTAAGGAAGGAAGGAAGGAAGGAAGGAAGGAAGAGAGGAAGAAAGAATGGAAGGAAGAAAGAATGGAAGGAAGGAAGGAAGGAAGAAAGGAAGGAAGGAAGGAGGGAAGGAGGGAAGGAAGGAAGGAAGGAAGGAAGGAAGGAAGGAAGGAAGGAAGGAAGGAAGGAAGGAAGGAAGGAAACCGTTTGTTTAGAAAAAGGGGCATGTGCTGCGAGGCCAGCTTGATGCGCCGGTCCTCAGTAGCAGCGCTGGCTGCCCTCAGTCCAGGACGCCACAGGCAGTTGCTGCCCTACGTGTCCTGTTGATTAGACATTCGACAAGAGCGCATCCTATCGACCGGAGCATGTGTCTAAGCGCAGCCGTAGTGAGTTTGCAGAGGCTGCACGTATCATCAGAGAGAGACATAATAGAATAAAAGTAGGGAGGCTAACTATACTACGTTTACTTTGCTACCCTGCAAGTGGGGTGCGAGGAACAAGGGAGTAAAAGAGAGAGAGGGAGAGATTTAGAAAGAGAAAAGAAGATGCAAATTGCACACCACAAAAACAGTGCAGGGTTTCACATGTGGTCGCTCAGTGATGTTGCCTTCAAGAAATATAGAAATGGTTATGCGGATTTCCGGGGTGATGCCCTTGAAAACCATGCATCCAAGCTCTTCTACTTATTAAAGAGACGATCATTCAGTGTCTTCAAGGCGCGCTGGAGAATCCGGTGATCTTGTTCAAAGTCGGGACAGTGGCACAAGACGTGATCAAGAGTTTCAAGGCAGTTGCATTTGTTACACTTGGGTGAATCAGCCATACGGATGCGATAACTGAATGGTTTGGTAAAGGCTACGCTGACCCATGACCGACACGGCATTGTTGCGTCACGTCTCGAAGGCTTTGATGGGAGGTGTACATGTAAAGTAACTAATCGAGGTTCTATGGGTGACGAATAGTTTTCAGTGGAGATTTACGATGTATGAGCAGATAGCTATCTGGGCATATGAGTTGAAGTTTCCATGCATACGCACCATTGCAGCACTTGTTTTCAAGAGCGAAGCTTTTAAACTCGCCGCAATCGGTCTGTCGACAAACAGAAACGAGGATCATCACGAACCGACATGCACTGTCTATGTCCTCTTCTTCATCTTTTTTTTTCACCTCTGCTTCGGTTGCCAAACACGCACGATGATTTCACCAGCGTTGTCTGTAATAACCCTCAAGAGTGAGAGAAGGAGTACAGAGAGCAAAAAAAAAAAAAACACAGACAAAGAAACATATGAAAGAGACAGTAAGACAGAAAAAGAGGATAAATATTTAGGGAAAAAAATGTGGGATTTGAACACGCGTATCTACGATCCAAAAGAGAGTGTCCGAATCACTTCGCATCCAAGCGCGCAAGCACAGCGTAGCCTTGTATAGTAAAGTGTGGAAAGGGGGTGAGAAAAATAGCGTCAACACGAGAGGCGCAATAGTTAGTTGAAGGGAAAATATGAGGGAGAATATGAGGAAAAAGCGTCATTGAGAAATAGAGGGAAAGAAAGAGAGACATGAAAAAAGAGGGAGAGAGAAATAGTGTCAGAAATATGAAGAGAAAAGGATAAAAAGAAGAAGGTCAAAGGTGCCAAATATATAGAAGAACAAGGAATAAAAATAGAGGAAAAATACATAGAAATAAACAAAAAAGGCTGAAAAAAAACAGACAGAACACAGAAGGAGAAATGAAAAAGATGATGAAAAAAAGGCCGAATTATCAAAACTCAGCTAAACAAGAAAAGCCAGGGCTACATAGGCCCCCATCACCAGCATTGTATCTTTAGCTCTTCACTTCTAGTTCAGGTTACGCTAATATTTCATTAATATTTGGTGCTAAAACTGCATTAGTGTATATTGACCTTTTGGCCAGTCAGATTGCCTGTGCGCCAACAGAATGTTTAGGCCATGGGAGAAGAGAGAGAGATAAAGATACAAGGAAAGGCAGGGAGGTTAACCAGACGCACATCCGGTTTGCTACCCTGCACTGGGGAAGGGTTAAAGGGGAGAAAAGAGGTTGCAGAGAAAGGAGAAGGTACACACAATCACGAGCACACTCGGGGAGCACACACAGTCTACAGGCGGTCGCTCAGGTTTGTTGACTCTAGGTAAATTAGCAGTGCTTTAGTTGATTTCTGCGCAACTGAGGCAGATGCCCAAGGTCCCAGTATCTTCTGCACACAAAATGGTCCGGGGTCAAGTTGATTCAAAACCATCCGGAGCTGGCATCGCTGTGTGTCGTAGCAACGATGCCATGGGAGAAATATAATAAAATGCAATTGACGTCGTAAGCCATAGGTGCAACATAAAGGACATGGTATGTGAAGGAACTAACAACATATACCATATAACTAACATGTAATCAATTAATAATTAATTATATATCATATAACATAAAACTAACATATAATTGCACGGGTGCAGCCGTGCAATTATATGTTAGTTTAGTAACTGCGGAAACGAACTTCAATTCATTCATACTCTGTACCTGTCGCCACTGCACGGTGCGAGTTGATAAACTTCAATATTGAACACCTTTTCTCGTCCTTATTGCTTTGTTCAATATTGGACTAATTAATATTGGAGACCGTGTAATGGTCGTAGAGTCAAATATGAACAAACTATACGTTCGCGTTCAACTTTTCACATATTAGCAATGCCTTGGTTTTGTGGGGTGACTTGCAATAGAGCAGGCTGTGCTTACTGATCCCGACTTCACCCCGCTATTGTCGATGACGGTAATAATGACTATGTCGGCGCAGCCCTTTATCTTAAATGGGCGCCACTACACGGATCTCGCCAATTTGCTGAAAGTGAACACTAATGTGAAATAATCAAAAGCAAATTATCCCTTGTGCACTACTGAAGCGGCTCTTGTTTCTGGTGGCGCCATTTGCAGCGGCTGCAACACCCGTGGGGCGTTCAAGCAGCTCGCGCTCCATCATGTCACCTTTTTATAGCGCCAGCCACTTGCCAAGGTAAAAGGAAGTGGGGTGCACAGGCGTGTGCACTAGGAAGACAGGGGGACACTGCCTCCCCCCACCCCTAATGATGTAATGGTGGTGCTAGGTCAGTGCCATACATCTACTTTGTCGCAGATGTTTTGTCATTGGCTTTCTGAAACACAGCGTCATGGTGTGACCAGAGGCAATCTTCATCAGCCACCTGCTTCTCTTTCAAAAAATGCTTACTACTGAAAAAAAAAAACGAGCAACAAATTTAAGCCGTTGATGTTAGGACGGGTCAATGCCAGGCACTTTTCCGATAATGACAGAGCAATAGCCTAGGATCGAGACACTCCCGAAATGAGAGCAACAACACATGTGGTTATCAACGTAATAAGTTATGACAAGTTGGAGCTGGGATGAAAGTGAAGAGGTTTATAAGCATACCTGTTTGTTAGAAAGCGTTTCATTCAGCCTTCATTATACGGAGTTGCCTAAATTAGTTTTTAACACGTGCCTTTAATCTGCATCTTTTTACCAAGATAAGTTGCTATGAACTAAAACAAAAGTTGTATTTTCACAGCAACGAACAAGCAAGCCTGTGGCTCTAGGTGATTTAATTAGGTTGCTATGAATTGAAATGAAAGTTGTGTCTTCGTAGCAGCAAACAAGCAAGCCTGTAGCTCTAGGTGATAAGTCAACTATAAAGTGAAATAGTGTTATTTAAATCCAATAGCCCGCTACAGTCACGTCAAATGAAGTCAAGTTTGCATATAAAATTGCCCTCAACTGACAATGATATGTACAAATATGGTTGCAGCAGTAACTTTCCGCCTTGTTTATGCTTATGCATTCCCATTACCGCAACAGTTGCCGAAATGCAAATACCAATATAGTTGACTGCATACGTGAGCCTTAAGCGTGGCCATGCTGCGTGAACGAGTGCGATGCATGGCACGAGTCGATGAGTCGTACCATGGGGATGACGAAAACGTATGGCTGTTGTACTGTATGTGTGTCTTGTTGCGTATAAATGATTGTCGTTGGTGCTATAGTAATACATTGTCCTACTGAACAACCAGCCACGGACAACGCCTCTTTGGGCGCATCTAACGGCTAAATAACACCAGAAGAAATTCATATAACCCATTAAATTCTATGCGCTACTTTATAAGAACTCATGTTTGAAGTGAAATTTGTTTAAACATACAGTGTTTTGAATGTCATCCATCATAATTCTTCGCTTACAGTGATACGAAGACAAAAGACGACTTTATTTCATAGAGTGGATCAGCAGTTAGGTTTTGGTGGCTTCATGGGGCTGTTAGAGCACCTGGGCTATGGCGACATCCTCGGCCTGCCGGATAGCCCAAATCTGGTATTTCAGCTACGAGCTTGCGAGGGCCGCCTTCACGGGATCATGCATTTAAAAAAAAATCGAAAGCCTTTCGTCAGGTATAATAATCTATGGTATCAAAAGCGAACACGCAAATTTGCTTCGTGTAAGAAAGTGTGACTCCGAACGGGGATAACGTGTATTGATTAAGTGGTCGAGAACGGGTGTAGGGACAGGCTTGAAAAGTGCTGCACGGTAGTGGCAAAGCCAGCATAAGTGTAGGCATGTA
Source organism: Rhipicephalus microplus (assembly GCF_043290135.1). Lineage (NCBI taxonomy): Eukaryota > Metazoa > Arthropoda > Arachnida > Ixodida > Ixodidae > Rhipicephalus > Rhipicephalus microplus. The sequence goes on from NC_134701.1 coordinate 226,688,577, forward strand.
CAAGTACATATCAAATGTGCAGCAGTCACATAACAGATTGGGGCGTCGCAATATGGGCACGATATGCTACATAGGAAGGACATCGGAGATGCTACGCCCTAAGGGTGGTCACAGATGGGCTTAGTGCAATCACGACACAAAGCCTTTGCAACATAACGTCCTCTCAGCGCGATAAACAAAAATGGCAGCATATCCACGGAGTGAATGATGGGGAGTGGGGCGAAGCATTCGTCCGTCCATTCGTTCTTGCTTCCGTCCGTTCCTGCGTACGTCTGTGTAACCGTCCATGCGTCCATCCACCCGTCCGTGCGTGCGTCTGTTCGTGCGTCCGTCCCTACATTCGTCCATGCATCCGCCCCTGCATCCGTTCATGCGTCCATCCATGCATCTGTCTGTGTTTCCGTTCGTCCGTCTATTCAGCACTCCAAGTACCACCATCTCGCATATTTTCATCATATATTCTCCATATATATAGAAGCACCGCCATCCAGCGGACATTCCAAGGACTAAATGAAAGGTGGCACACGCACACTTTCTTACGGCTTGCGCTGCGGGTCTACTTCCCACCTTTAACCACCTCGAGTTCATGGTATATACTAGTTCACTGTATTCATGGCTATGCGGCCCAACGCTCGCTAAACCTTTCTAAAACCAAGGAGGTTACACCCAGCGAGTATAACGTAGCAACCCTTTCTTGTCAGATCGTGCTCAATGTACATGCCAATAGCAGCTAATGGGGATCGCAGCGTGCGCGTTACCTAAAGGTCGAATGCTCCTGTCTCTCATTCTCCCTTAGCAGCCATTAACATGTGCATTGAGCACTATTTTTTATTGTTCAACAACGCACAGAAGAAATCTCTCACCGGAACCACCTTGGAGGTCAAATGCGTAAAGACCGCTATTTCGGGTATGTGCCACTAGTGGTTACGTACTACGAGGGACGCACAAGCCACGCCATAAGGAGCTTCGCCCCTAAAACCGCCAGGGATGTCTGACCCACACGTAGGCACAAGAGTTTGTGTGGTACGTTGGAATCTTTTTTTTCCCGGAGCATCTGTTTCATGGCGGGCCTTCGACATTTCTTGGCGCATTACATCCACGTTGATTTGACATCAATATTGTTTTATTTTTTGTTATTGGTGTTCATGTTTATTTCTGACCATTACGATGGTATTTGTGCTTCATACAACCACCTTTCCCAACCATGTTTTTGTCAAAAATAAGGAAACTGGACAATAAACTCTTCCTGGCACACACAACACGCTGTCATGGTTATACCCTACACATGCGTGGGCTTCCAAGTTGCTACTGGCCTAAACTTACTTCCTCGACACTATGACACTCTCTAAATCACCGCTTTCTTACACATTCTGGCAGTCGTACACGCTGGCTCAGGGTGTTAAGACACCGTATTTTTAAAGAGCTTTTTGAGACCTTGCCAGCCTGACCTCGTGCGTGCGTTGTGTGTATACTGCTGTTAGAGCGCGCGGCCGCGTTCAACCGGACTGTGCATTCGCTTCCTTAAAGCTTGCTTAAACCACGTTTTTGTTTGTACAATATTAGCACTCGTTCCAACGCTTAATACCTGTGACACCTTCAAACCTTCTGCAATGTCCGGGTCCATTAAACTTTGTTACTTTTTCTCGCTTCTGTGCTTCTTGCTTCCGTTGCAGTCCTAGCAGCTGCTTTCTCTCTCTCTCTCTTTTTCAAAGTGATCATTAACTACTCGAATTACAGCATTCCATAAGGAACTATTGAACTCAATCGGCGACATAACTTATACTACAAAGTCGAATTAGTAGAATCACGTCTATACCCACGCATTCCTTTGCCGATTCCCCCGAGTGAATAGGATCCCACTGAGTGAACAGAATCACCGTTATTAGGCTATAGTCGCACGCCCACCGAATCGGTGCTTGACTGGTAGTCTGAAAGCCACAGGATCAAAATCCCGCTGCGTCGGCCGCATTTTAGACAGATGCAAATTGCTAGACACCCATTCACTTAGATTAAGATCTACGTTAAAGAATCTCACGTGTTCAAAATTTTCAGAGCCCTCCACTACGGCGTCTCTCACAATCGTGATTTTGGGACGTAAAGCGGCATAAATTATCATATTACCCTTCTTAAGTTTTCTGCTTAGCTTGTTGATACCTCAGCAATTCAGCCTACGAAGGAAGCACAGTTTATGACTGAATTTGTCCCAATCTCTCCCACATTCTCAAATGTCTGTTTTCCAAAGCGTTGATACGCTAGAATTTATTCACAGTTAATATGTGCGACACGACATTTGGCTGTGATGTCACGTTTCAAGAAGTCTTAGTGTATGCGCTTTGGTCCCTCTGATTTCCTTCTCACATTTCCTGTAGTTCTTTATTCCCTTTCTTCGCCCCCCCCCTTTTTATTTTGTCTTGCCGTCATTTCCTTTTGTGGGCTATCCTTAGTATACGTAACGTAATGCTACGGGGCGCCTGAGATGAACATGATAGAGAAAAAGACGATGTTTAGTGCTATCCCGTGCAGACTGGGCTCCATCTTGTTCGCCTGTCTTCGAGTGTAAATATATTTTTAAACGCCTTTCTCCCCGTGACATTCTGGTAGAGGTTCTTCCCAGACTCATCACCCATGACTATTCTACGCAGCGGACGTCATTTGGCTGCCTCTTTGATGCCTGATCAAGACGACAGTGAGGATTCTTCGGAAGCTACTCCAACCGTGCCTCGTTCAATAACGCAGCAACCAACAGCGCTGCATCCAGCTGCTAACCGCATCGTCGTCCTGAGCCAACCGTGTGACCCAGGCACCTTATCCGGCAACGACAGCACTGACGTGGAGGAATGGCTTTAGTTGTACGAACGAGTGAGTGCACTGTGATACGACGCTCATGTTGGACAATAGTATTTTCTACCTTAATGAAACAGTTAAAATTACGACGAGGAAGAGATCATGAGTTGGGACAACTGCAAACGGAAACTGATCGATCTCTTCGGCAAACCCATTGGTCGTCGTCGTACTGCGCAGAAAGAACCAATGTGCCGACTCGAATCATGCACTGAGTCATATGGGACGTACGTACAAGATGTTATTGCCCACTGCCGGAAGGTTGACGACGAGATGCCGGGATCTGAAAATGTTGAGCACATTCTGAAAAGAATCGCGGTTGATGCTTTTACTCACCTCGTGTTTCGAAATTTATCGACCACATACGACGTCATCCATGAATGCCGACGCTTTGAGGATGCGAAATGTCATCGTATTACTACATACTTTGGCGTTTTCCCAACACGGCTGCAATTTCTAGCTGCGAGAACGCCCGTTTAGCACCAATCCCTGCTGTCTCGGACAGTGTTGTGCACATCGTGTGCTGCGAATTCGAAGCCGCCTGTCCAATTCCTGACCAACCATGCATGCCCCTGACGACTCTCGCGCAATAATTTCTTTAATCCAGACTGTTGTGCACCAGGAGCTCGCCAACGCCGGACTTCAGGCCGACTATTCAGTGCACCTGATATGTCCCGCGGACAATACAACCTTCCACGTTAGCGAACCTCCGATAATCGGCTAATCTGCTTGTACTGTGGACGAGTCGGCCATATTTCATGTTATGCCAGCAGTTCCAGGAATTGGCAGCCATGGCGGCATTATGCAAACACACGGCGCCCACCTAATAGTTCCCGGATACCGGTACACGTTCAACAAGATGGCGCTTCGCCATCCAGACCCACCTTACCAAACCGCTCCCCGTCGTCATCTGGACGCCTGTCCCGCTCACCTAACCATCGCCGCTCTCTCTCAGCCTCATACCACCGCCAGTCTTCGGGAAAATGGTGGGTGCCCCGCCGCGGTGATCTAGTGGCTAAGGTACTCGGCTGCTGACCCGCAGGGCGCGGGTTCGAATCCCGGCTGCGGCGGCTGCATTTCCGATGGAGGCGGAAATGTTGTAGGCCCGTGTGCTCAGATTTGGGTGCACGTTAAAAAACCTCAGGTGGTCGAAATTTCCGGAGCCCTCCACTACGGCGTCTCTCATAATCATATAGTGGTTTTGGGACGTTAAACCCCACATATCAATCAATCAATCAAATGGTGGGCGCAGCTCCTAGACGTGCGTCAGCCTGCCTTGACGACCCGACCCGAAATTTCTCTACACACGCTACCCGGACACAAGAACTTGATCAACGCAAATGTAGACGGCAGACCAGTAATAGCACTCGTTGACACCAGCGCTCACATATCAGTCATGAACTCCAGCCTTATTGCTCGACTGAAGAAAGGGCTCATTCCTGCTCCGATCATTGTAGTCCGAGTGGCCGGCGATGCAACACCAATAATCACTGGGATGTGTGCCACCCGCGTCACTGTTGCTGGACGTCATACCTCTGTTATGTTTTACGTACTAGACCAATGACCTCATAAAATCATTTTGGGACTTGGTTCTCGGTCATATCATTAGGGCATAATTGACTGTTCTACTGGTGTTGTTCAGCTCGCCATACCACATGCTGCTGACGTTCCTGATCCTGCGCCACCAAAACTATGCTCCGCCAACTTTATTCGCTTATCCTGTCGAGCTGCGACATATATGGACGTCTGTTCCGATCCGGCCGTTACTAACGGCGATTATGTCCCGTCACTTAATGCTACCGTCCTCTGTTCACTGAATGTTGCGTTCCCACACATAATTATCATTATGAAGCACAAAACTGCATGGCTCCCTGTTTAGTACTTAGAACTTTGCTCTCAAGTGCTGCACCGAGAGATATCCTTTGCAGCCATTGCACTGGCCTGCGACTATACACATCTCCGCTTTAACAGAGGATACGCCGTCACCTGCGAGTTTTCAGTCGGGCAGTACACTAGAATGCATAACAAAAATGATCGCTTCTGATCTCCCGACCGGGATTGTGCGCTTGGTGGCCTTCTTGCGTCGTATTAAGACATCTTTCTTTTACACGACTGACCACTAGGTCAACCGACCGTCGTACAGCATCGGATCAGCATTGGCCATGCAACTCCGGTACACCAGTGGCCCTATCGGGTTTTCTCTACCAAGCGACTCGTGATCCAGCGAGAAGTCGACAAGATGCTTGACCAGGATGTCATTGAACCTTCTTCAAGTCCTTGGATATTGTCCCTTGTGCTCATCCGAAAGAAAGATTACAGCTGGCGCTTCTAGCTGTGTCGACTAGAGAAATTTTAACAACGTAACGAAAAAATACGTATATCCCTGCCATGGATAGATGACGCCTTTAACTACTTTATTAGTGGTGAACATTATTTTACTTCCATCGACCTTCGTTCTGGCTACTGGCAGGTATAAGTTGATGGCCTGGCTCTTGAAAAGACAGCATTTATATATCTCGACGGGCTATATCAGTTTAAATTATTGCCGTTCGGATTACGGCATCCACCAGCTACATTGGAAGGAATGATGAACGATCTCCTTCTTTGATTTAAGTGGCCAGTCTGCTTATGTTACCTTGATGACATCATTTTTTTTCTCCGACTTTCGAAAGTGTCCTCGAACGCCTCTAAACAATTCTTTTGGTTTTCCGAAAGGCAAGGCTTCAACTAAACTTTTCGAAATGTCACTTCGGTTGGCGGCAGTTCACTGTCTTCTGACGCCTTGTCGACCCTTCTGGTGTTCGTCCCTATTCTGAGAAAGTTCAAACTATCACAGACTTGTTCACCGTGTACGTTTCTTCCGACAATCGTGACTAGAACTGCGCTCTCGCATTTAGGACATTTGCTTAGAATACATCCTGGCATGGTACTGCAGACTTCTCGCCATTTTTTTTTCTTGTACGAACGAGAACCAACGCTGCCTTTTGACACGCTCATTCCTGCCTTTAGCCGCACATCAGAATACGCCCGCGATGTCATCTCTGATATTTCAATCGTCACACCGTAAAACGTACCTATTTTGTATTATTTCGATGTGTGCATGAAGAACAATGCACATTGCCATAAGATGAATACCTCCACCACTTTTTCTCTCTTTCAATTTGTATTCAATTTTAGGCTGCGTCCTTATTAGCTTTTTACGATTCATTTACTAACATATATTATATCAGTTGAATGCTTTCATTGTTACGCTGATATTAAAATATAATGTCGCATCCTTTCACAAGTCCTGATAGTGTGATCCCAAACGTACGGAGAGTCAACGGGGCGCGTCCTTGAGTTAGCTTACTTCTTTCTGTTTTTCTCTCTCACGCTCCTTTTTGCGCAGTATTATACTGTGGGTGACTAAGGCGCCACTCAAGATATAGTGGTTTCAGGGGCACAGGGGATGGGCAAGCCATCTTTTTCTGGCTAATTTCCTCCGCCTTATCGAAACCGTTGAAACGTAAGGGCTTCTTGGAGTTTTTCCAGCAGCCATATCTTTTAGCTAATTTGCTATGCCTTTCGAAAACCTTGAAATGTAAGGGCCTCTTGGAGTTTTTCCTGCAGCCATATCTTTTAGCTAATTCGCTATGCCTTTCGGAACCCTTGAAACGTATGAGCTTGTCGGAGTATTTGCTGCAGCCCACGTTCAGACATCATCTGCTGCACTCCACTTCTGGCCATGAACTTTCTCATCTAAAAGACCGGCAACGTCACTTTTACAAATTGTTATAGTCTTCCAACTCCGAATATTTACTCTTCAACAGCTTCGCGCAGTCGAAGGTTTCCTGTTGCAACCTCTGCGAATGACGTTCGAAGTTTCGTGGGCCTCTGTTCCTACTTTCGCAGATTTGTGCGGAATCACGCTGACGTCGTACGCCCACTCACGGAAATACTAAAGAAAAAGGTGTTTTTTGTGTGTGGGAGAGGGGGAGGGGGGGGGGGGGACTTGAACGAGCCAGAGCATTCGTTGAACGGACCACCAGACTTTCGACGCCAACGATTCTCGGCCACTTGGATATTTGTGCTCAACGAAAGTGTGCATTAACGCCAGCGGCCATGAAATCGCAGCTGTTTTTGCACAAAGATAGCATGGTGGCGAGCACGTCATTGCATACGCTAGCCGTCTCTTATCTCCAGCGGAACGAAAATACTCCATCACTTAACTCTAGAGCCTCGCGGCCGCCTGAGCAGCGGCTGATTTTCAGCCATATTTGTACGAATAGTCGTTCGCAGTCGTCACTGATCACCATGCCTTACGCTGACTGTCGTCCTTAAAAGATCCTAGTGATCGTCCTGGCTGGTGGGCTGTACGACTACAAGAATATTCGTACACAGTTGTCTACAAATCTGGCTGCCACCATGAGCATGCTGATTGCTTGTCACGTCATTCTGTAGACCAGCCAGACTTTCCTGAGGGCGGCGAGTCTACTTACGTGTGGGCACTTTCCGCGTTCGACAACATCGGAGATTAGAAACGCCGTAATCCTCACCTAAGATATATCATTCGTAGTCTGAGTGTTCCAAGACTCCTCCATCTCTCCGTATGTTCGTGCCCAAGATGGCGAATTAAATCGCCACCGCATGCATCCTGATGGACCTGAGCTGCTGCTGGCCATAGCCCAACATATGCGTCAAAGTGTCTTCACGCAGTTGCATGATATTCCAACGGCTGGTCACCTGGGAGTTTCAAGAATTTACGACCGACTCCAACGTCGCTTCTTTTCGCCTGCTATTTACCGATCTGTCCGCCGTTACATCACTACAAAAAAGAAAAAGCAACCCTTTCAGCGGGACGCCTTCAGCCCGTTCAGATTCCATCTGAACCATTTTATAAGGTAGGTATTGACCTACTTGGACTTTTCCCTTTATCGGTCAGCGGAAACAAGCGGATAGCAGTTGCCACGGATTACACCACTCGGTATGCCATTACACGGGCCCTTCCTCCCAGTTGCGCGACCGACGTCCTTGACTTCCTCCTAAAGACGTCATACTACAAGTGTGGCAGCTTGGGCTAGTTGGGCAGCTTGGGACACGAAAGACACGAGCGGTCGTGTCTTTCGTGTCCTTCTTGTCTCTGTGTCGTCGTTTTGTTCTCGCGCTATAACTATCATCCTGTCATACTACACCACGGCGTTCCTCGGCAACTACTTACCGTCCGGGGTCGCCACGCACGTTTTATCACTGGTTATCCAAGACCTACTACACTCTTGTGCTACGAAGCACAAGTTCACAAAGGCGTATTACCCTCAGACCAACGGACTCACAGAGCAGCTAAGTCGAACTATAACAGACACGCTCACCATGTACGTTTCTTCCGACCATCATGACTGTGACTCTGCTCTCGCATTTGTGACATTCGCCTACTATACGTCCCAGCATGATACTGCGGGTTTCTCGCCATTTTTCCTCCTGTAAGTACGAGAACCCACGCTGCCTTTTGACACGCTCCTTCCTGCCGTTAGCCACACATCAGAATACGCCCGCGGTATCATCTCTAGAGCTGTAGAGGCACGTGAGATTGCTCGCCAGCGTCTTAACGATTCGCCAGGTTGGCAACGAGCGGTATACGATGCCCGCCAATAAGATGTTCACTTCAGTCGTGGTGACACGGTACTTCTCTGGACAAGTTGGCCTGTGCGAAAAGCTGACTTTGCCGTATACTCGGGTCCGTACCATGTCGTGCGCCAAATCACCGATGTGACCTATGAAATTGGACCTCTTTACACCACCAACGCGCGATTGTGTTCTAACGTTGTTCACGTCACTCGACTAAAGATATCGCTCGTACCAACCGAGCACCGGGATAGTGCCTTCGCTGCCGGGGGTGATTCCACGGGCCACCAGAGATGAACTAGATGGGGAAGAAGACGATGTACATTGCTATCCTGTCGAGACTGAGCTCCATCTTGTTGGCCTGCCTTCGAGTACAAATATATTCTCAAACGCCTTTCCCCCCGTAACAATAGTACGGCATACGTGTTATCTCATCGTTCATCACCCATACACCCGCTCATTTCTCTCACCTTTTGACCGCCGTCATTATCATCGCTATGCGAGAGGCCTTCCCTTGTGATGCGCGCCTAATCCAGCACGGTCCTTCGGAAATAAAATAACAGAAACTGCTATCATTTCCCGCCCCACCCACCTCAGAGCACGGTTGTAAGTATTTGCAACAAATATGCAAGAGCACAGAGAACAGCCAAAGTTCGCTCTGAATGCGCACAAAAGGCTTACACCACAGCAGTAACAATAAAAACAACAATGTGCTGAATTTTTCTTTCTCCTGTACGCCATTCGAGTAAAAATACAGCGCAGCATACCTCGATCCAAAGGCGCGCACCACAACTTTAGCTTTCTCCTACACTGTTGAGGTAGCCTCCCCCTGAGAGACAGTTACGGGGCTCACTTTTCTCTTTTCATTTAAAAATCATTCCCCCCTTCCCCCCTACAAGCACGTGACAGGGAGCGTCTCCTTTCGGAAGAGTTTGAGAACGTACTTTTGAATGCAGTGACTATTACTCTTAGAGGATACGACGAATACGAAGCCATGGTTTAGTTACCGCCCATTGTTATATGCAATGCCAGCGCTCATCTTATTTTGAAGGGGAAATTGTTGAAATTATCTGGAGGCGTATGTATTGAGAAGCATGTCGCCGACGTGGCATCTACTTGTTGCTCAGTCTGAAGTGTTTGACTCACGAACAAGTGCACGAAGGCATGAGAATCACCTGGGAGGCTTCCAACACTGTGAATGAACTTCACGGCCTCCGTGAAAAAAAAGAAAAGAATAATTTACTTGAGTGTCACCTCATCAATATAAATATGCACCTTGCTCTTACGCATAAGTTGCACTGCGCGGGTACTGACTGGATGAGCTTCAACCCACCCAGTATGTATATATATATATAAATATATATATATATATATATATATATATATATATATATATATATATATATATATATATATATATATATATATATGTGTGTGTGTGTGTGTGTGTGTGTGAAGACGATAATGGATTTTTCACGAACGGCTTGCATACATACACGCAAAAGTTCCATGATAATGCTACACCTAGTAAAGTGCATTCAGTCATTATGACAGCTGGCTCGTCTGGCTAAGACCGAGGCTTTAAGAAGCTACTTGCGTGTGCATGCACCTTGCGTCAAAGAACGGGCGAGAGGTCAATGAACGGCGCATTAGCATTGTATTCAATTACGGTGCTACGCCAAGCCTTTCCTCCGGGGCATCGGCCGATCGGTACTCCCCGAGCCCTGGTCAGACAGCGGGTGAGAAGGAAAAGTGAATGATGGCCCACCACCGCCATGCCGTGGCCATTTCTTTTCGTTCTTTCTGGTTCCGGAGTGGTGTAGACTCACGCTGCGCGCTTGACCCGATTTGGCGCTTTGCATATTTTTGTCCCCATTGCTAATACCCCGTCGTTACGACCCCCAACCTCCACACGCATGCATCTTCTGCCTCGTATGTGTGTTGTGTTGGGAATCCTCTCATTGCATATATCGCTGAAACTTATCGGTGTGACACCGTATCATCAGGACGCTGAAGCGCTACACCGAAACTCGGCTGTGATGTATTTATTATTATAAATTATTTATTGTGCAGAGCGCACTTAATATTCACTGAAAACACAGATAGCTGACTGCTCCTTCTTTTATAACGCAATCGTTGGGTCTTACAATATGGCTGCGAGAGATGCCGTAGTGGAGGGCTCCGAAAATTCGGCCACCTAGACCTAATTCTGAGCCCAGGGTCCTCTGGCGTTTCACCGGCTTGGTATTTCTTCCAGGCCGGTTAGTAATTATAATAGAACATGAGGAGGTTCGATAAGGAGGCGGTATTAATCTGCCCACCTTCCAATCCCTGCTAAGTAGCTATAGATGGCTGGTTGGCTCGCTCACTGGGTGCACAAGCGTGCGCGTGATTATATCTTCGGAAACACAAACATGTCCCACCACGACTAGAGATGTGCGTGACTCCTACTTGGCAATGAATTTGATGCAAGGTACAGAAAAATATATATATCATACAGGCAAAAATGCAAACACGGTGAAAGCAAAGGAAAAACAAACTTCCCGGCAATAAGAAATTCAAAACGAGGTTAACTGAAGACCATTTAGGGGGCTAATAAAGCAAAAATAAGATAAAAAACTAGATAAAAACGGTACATTGATAAAACAGTGTATATTTGATACATTAGAAGTATACTGCAGTCGTGTCAATGACAGAAAGGATGAAGAAACATGGCGAGGATCTAGTAGCGAAAAAAAAAAAAGGAGAAGACAATACAATCATCGAATAACTGCCGCAAAGAGTAGCGATAACTGATGGCGTACATATAAGCCTGGAATGTAATGTGCAATTAAACTAAGTTTCAATGAAACGACACCAACTCGGGTAACGAATGAATAACGAATTCGGGTAACGAATGGGCAAGAAGCCACCAAACGCTAATGGTACAATTTTTTTGGCCCGAAAGAAACACTATTAGATCCTCGAGATGTTTCTTCATCGAGACGTTCAATCGATACGTGTCATTGACATGACGACATTATATCTATAATGTACCAAGTTTACACTGTAATTACACTATACCTAGTTCACAGTCACCTCTTCACATCTGCCATAGATGTTTTGGTACTTGCGACATAACAGCATTGCCCTGTACTTGAAATATTTTGATCAATGTGTCGTTTTTACGGGGTTTTATATCTTATTTTTGTTTTATGAGTGCCCAAGATGATCGTCTGTTAACATTTGTTTAAATTTAGTTTAGTTTTTCTTTGTTTTCCAAGCGTTTGCAGTTTTGCCTGCAGTGTGTGGATATCTTGCGCATTGCGTAACATTAATTGCAAGGTGAGAATCGCGCACGTCTCATGTCGTGGTGGTGCATAATTTTGTTGCCGAAGACTTACTCAATCGTGTGCACGATTTTGCACCCAGGCAGTAAACCAACGAGCCATCTACCCACTTGGGAGGGATAGATGAATACTGTTTAAAGAGAGCCCCCCTCCCCCCTTCTTTCCCCACAGACACGCACGCGGGGGAAGGCACGCGCTCACAATCACCCTCGTAATCGCTAGCCTGCCTTCGCTTCTTGGCGGAAGGTGACCTAAACTCTCCGCATTGAAAGGAAAACGCCCGGAGTCTCCTATTTTTATTTGCATCTACCTCCAATTTTCACTCAAGCCAACGCCGCTCTTTCACTCACAGCCAAAGGCAACGCTACCACCACCTCCGACACAGACACCGGAATTTCTGGCAAATGAACTCCGAGAAAGTCGCATTCCAGATGGGATGATTAAAACACACTAAAAAGGAATGAACGTGTGCTGAATCCGTATCGATGTAAAACGGGCGTACGAAGCTGTAACTCTGCCGCGAGGCAAAGTTTTATCTCCCTAGAGCATCTAAATGTGCTTCATCGCATTGAAAACATTTTATTAAGCGTACTAATCAGAAAGATTGACTTAAAGGGGTGAGAACTGAGGTGAGTTATACATCACGCGATAAGGGCTAAATGTTTTCACATGGACGTGGCAGTCCCGTGATCGCTCATTGTTTGCTAGAAAAAAGACATGATTTGGTAGAGACCGGGAGCTTTACCAAGCGTGAAAGAATTTCCATGGGAACCACAGCGTTGGTAGGCAGTTTGATGGATGTAGCGAATTCTCCTGTGCAAATGGACTGATAAGCTTGACAAATAATGAACGTATACAGTAGATGTACTACTTGAAGAGCCACTGGACTGTAAGATTTGGTGGTGAACATTGATATCTCTATCGCGTGAATGGCACGAAGTCCGGTTCACATTGCGCTGGCAGTAAGTGTGAAACTAATTTTTCGGGAGATAGAACACACTATAGACCACCTAGAGTGTGTGTACTTTACAATGTGAGGAAAGTTTCTATGAGAGCCACATCATTGTTTCTCACTGGTTTTATCAATGTGCAAAGGTCGCTTTTGCAAATGGACCGATCAGCTTCACAAACGATGCCTGCAGTAGTACAGTGAGCTCCAGTGATAAGATATGGTGCCAGTAGTGAGATTCGACACTGGGAATTAATGTGGCCCAGCACTTTGGTGTTGCTGATGTTCTGCAGATGCACTACCTCAAGACTGGGCTTTTGATTCAGACCATATTTAATTGTTATGCAGGGCTATCTTAAAGGAGCGTGGTTCAAACGTTGAACATTGCAGACACATATGACAAATTAGAATGCTTGTTAGCAATCCAACGCTTCTTGTAAGTCACGTATTTATTCATTAACTACAATCTTGGGGTACCACGTGGGAAGAATCGCCTTCTCGAGCAGCTTCTAGAAACGGTCACTGGCATTTCGGCGTCAGACGGACGGAAAGCAGGTTCCGCTCAATTTTAAATATTACTGAGGTTATTACACCAAACGCCTAGCAACTGCCACTGGTCTACAATAAATTACGCAAGTAAACTTCATCACAATCTGTTTATAAAGTCTTCGATGTTTTCTTCCTATATCTTCGTAATAATTAACAGTATATATTAAGCGACTCGACCAACTCTTTAAGCCGCACGCCTCACTGGGCTCATTGCAGAATTTCAGAGAGGAGCCGAAGGTCTAAGCAGGTTACTATCCTGCAAGTCAAAACCTACTGATACGATCTGAAGGATTTCCTCGAACTGAGCGGATCCATAGTCTTTCGTGCATGCGCAAGTAGAAAAAGAATACTTTTGTGAACATGTTTTGTTCGATCAAGGTAAAATCATCCGTACCTCTTATTTTCTCTCTCATTTTCACTCTGAAGGTTGAATAACAGTGACGTATACCTAGAACAGCGATACGGCACTAGATTAAGCGTAGCGAAAATGGTATGAACGCGAGCAGGGCACATTTCCTCGCCTTCAAGCAATACTTGCCGTCGTCAGCGCAAGCCTAAATGCGTCCCGCATGCGTGCATCATGAATGCATGCATCATCTGCATGCGCAAGGCAATGAAAAAAAGGAAGTGTGACGCACACTGTCTCTCCTGGCCACCAGTGTTTTATGATCATTCTCATGGCTGTTACTCGGCGCCATCTAATTTGCTTCTTCCATCCTGTATTTCCTTTGGAGCATAGGAGATCGCAGAAATGTACCCTTCATATAGGCGTTGTTTTGCGAAAGCATTTTCTATTTAGGCTCGCAGCCTCACATATACGTTCCTCTGGCCTCATTTTTTTCGGCGCTGTGAAGGTAATCTGTCATGTATACACATTCTGAAATCACATGAACGTGTGCAACTACAAAATGATTATTTTTTTTTCTAACAGTCAAAACAGTGGCCATAAGCGCATCTATGCTAGTCTACGCGCGACCTCTATTTATAATGTCGGCCTAGAGACAAATCAAAATACAGGGACCTTTGAATGAAACAGCGCCTTATATTCGGTTCTCTTATTGATGTACTTGCTATTCTGTAGTTTTAGCCATTTGATATTTGCCAAGTGTTACTTTCTAAGAGACACAATAGATTATACATGTCGCCAGACCGGCAAAACCCTTTTCATCAGACACGTGTGGCACATACCCGCAATCTACGGGCCGTGGTGAGCGGGTATGAGCCACCGGGAATCGACAGTATATATCTACCCCGGAACAGGGAGGACAGACATTGGTAGAGCGTTAGGAGATTGGACATGCGAGAGCGTGAAGAGAAAGTGACATTGGCAGCGTAGACGCGACGAATGGCAAAGATAAGAAAAACCAAACCCAAGCGTACTTCGGGGGGGGGGGGGGGGGGGGGTTCTACCACAAAGACGTGCCAGTTTTCGAAGCTGATTTGAAAAAAAAAAAACACTTCAGCAGAGTTAAGGTTGGTGCACCTTCAATGGGAGTTGCAGTGCTGGAGCTCTAATTTTGTGATCAATCAATAAACATTGCACATGTAAACTTATATAACGCAGGCGTCATGCTGGGTTAACGTCCATTGTGGTTGCAATGTTGACTCTATTTTTGAACATTACATTCGTATTCCTGTGATTACGTGAAAGCTATCGTTGCTTGACTCCCGAGGGAATGAGCAAACAAAAAGGACGCTTGATATTTACTTCGTAAGAGCGTGAAATGTACCTCGATTCCATTTATTCGCCTTGTGCATGAAAAATTGTTGACATTGCCTTATGATTTCCTCTTTCAATTTTGTATTTTTTCTAGGCTGCGTAATTATTAATTTACCTATTATATATCCATTGAATACTTTGATTGTTCTGCTGACATTAAAATGGGTCAAATTCTGGCTGCTGGGGCTGCATTTTTGATGGAGGCAAAAATCCTGCAGGCCCGTGTGCTCAGATTTGGGAACCCCAGGTGGTCGAAACTTCCGGAGCCTTCCACTACCGGTGTCTCTCATAATCATATGGTGGTCTTGGGGCGTTAAACCCCACATATCAATCAATCATTCACAAGTACTCATAGCGTGATCCCAAATGTACGAGAGCCAACCGGGTGCGTCCTTGAGTGAGCTTGTTTGATTCGCTTCTCTCTCCTTTTGTGTATAATAGGGCGCTGTGGCTGACTGATGCGCCAACCAAGATATATTGATTTCAGGAGCACAGGTGATGTGCAGGGCATCTTTTTTTTAGCTAACTTCCTCTGCTTTTCGAAACCGTTGAAACGTATGAGCTTGTCGGAGTATTTTTTGTTGCCTACGCTCAGGAGTCACCTGCAGCACACCACTTCTGGCCACTATCTCTATCTTGTAAAAGACCGATACCATCACTTTGACATATTGCTATAGTCGTTAAACTCCCAATACTACACCTTGAACAGCTTCGCGAGAACAGATTGTTCCGATCAAAGCTGCGGGCGTAGAGCCACCCTTGAAAGAGAGCTTTGCCATCGTTAAGGGCGGCAACCGTGACGGTAGATGAAACAGTGACACGGAAACGACGAAACAATTTTAGGCAGAGTGGATGCCGAATCTGGGCTGCGACCTACGTGGTTGGTGAAGAGGCGAGCGGTAACTTCGCTACACCCTCTTCCCTCTCCCTCCTCGGCAGCTCCCAATCTCTCTCAAATCTTGCGCTTACCCGTATCTGGTGTATCCTCCTCTCAGTCTATGTAAGCGGCGCGCGTAGAGGTCACGGTCAAAGCTGAAAAAAAAAAAACAAGGGCCAAGCGAGGATGAGTGAGGGCAGGGATGGGGAGGTAACGGAACCGGCCGGGCCATCCGGAAAGGTTCCGCTTCGAAAACTCGGCTGCTGCAGTGGAAGAGGCGTTTGTGGTTCTTCCTCCTCAAGTTCGCATTGCAGTCACTCGCTTTGGTCCTCTTCTGGCAGTGTGTGAACCGACGCTAGGCCTCCTGCAGTGCCGCTCGTTAGTTTTGAAGACTGACAGTGGGCGCAGTGTTAAGATACGCATCACCCATTCCTCGATAGCGAGTGTTGGTCCACCCGGTCTCGACGCCAAGCAAGAGAGGGAGGGTTCACGCTCTCCTTGAATTCACCTTTGGCCCCCAGACGAAGAAATCGTTATAATTCCGATCAGGACAATGCCCGAAGCCGTGTAAGAGCGTTTCCAGTGCCCCCCCCGCTCTCACCCCAACGGGCCTGGGCTTGACGGAGAGTGCACCCGAAAGGAGGAGGAAGAGAACTCGACAACGTCACGGCGTCTGTCCTTGAACGAATACGATAGTTTCCTGCTTGTTAGCATACGGTTCTCTTCGGAGAGCCATTCTGTGCCGAAAGAGGTTTTCCGATTGGTCGCGGCCTGTCTTACGTGTGTCACCGGGAGATCGAGCGTGCGCTTTTACGCGTGCTCACTGAGCGTTCTCACCAGAAGTTCACTTGCGTTCGGCGCGCCGAGCAAACAAGCGCTTGGCTTGCCCACTTAGTCTTTATCGGCATTCCTACCGACAGCCGCGGATCGCGGAGCCTATTGAAGATGAGCAACACGACCGAGCCGCCGTACGCCGACTTCCTGAGCGTCTACCTGCGCTTGCCTCAGGATCCGCGGACGAAGGACTGGATAATGGTGAAGTACCCTTCCATCGTGCTCTGGAGTGTGGGTCTCTACCTCTACTTCGTCAAGGTGTGGGGTCCGCGTTACATGAAGGGCCGTGAGCCGTTCAACTTGCGGTACGTTATTCTACTGTACAACACCTTTATGGTTACGTGCAGTGCGTGGTTCCTGGTCACAATCCTGCGACTGACCTACGTCGGCGGTGGCTACAGTCTTTTCTGCCAGGGTCTGGACTTTTCCACCGCCCCCAAAGCCTTGGAGTTACTCGAAGTTTACTGGTGGCTGCGTATTCTGCGGTTGCTCGACTTTCTCGACACGATATTCTTCGTGCTCCGTAAGAAGTTCAACCAGGTGTCGACGCTCCACGTCGTGCACCACTCGCTGGTCGTGCTCGACTGCTGGTTTTGGACCCGTATCGGCACCGACGGACACATCTCTTTCATGATAGCGCTGAACACGTTCGTACACGTGGTTATGTACACCTACTATTTTCTCTCGTCCATCGGACCGAAGGCGCAGAAGTACCTCTGGTGGAAGCGTTACTTGACCCAACTTCAGATCACGCAGTTCATTGTCGCCATGGTGCACGGCTCGATACCACTCTTCTACGACTGTGGATACCCGAAACTGTACGTTTACCTTGCCATGCCTCAGGGAGCCTTATTTCTCTACCTGTTCTTCGAGTTTTACTTCAAGGTCTACATTCACAAATCCAGGAAGGGTTTCCAGACCGTTTGCAACGCGCAGGGTGGTTTGCACACGTCCCAGTCAAAGACAACCAAAGTTCAGTAGGAGTTTTTTCAAAGAAAGTCCCTACCAGTGAATTCATTATCATTGCTTTTCTTCAAGGATGAGTGCAGTAAGTTACGCGATAGAAATGACGTCGGAAAGAAAAGTCGTCATGATTATGTGATCGCAAGTAGTGTTGACATTTGAAAAGGGCCGATGAGCACTTGTTAGACTTCGTAAGGAGCTGGTCAGATTACAGTTGCTCTGAGCTATGTGCGTTGAAAAAAAAAGTGAGAAAACTGAGAGCGTGCGTAGTTGCATTGATTGTGTCACGTGAAGTTGGGCGAATGTTTGCACGATCGCCTTGAACTGAACTTGCCGTTTCATTTTGTTCGCCGGCCATCTTTTCCTCGAGCGACATTCCGCATTCAGTCTCTTTTTGTGTTACGTTGATGTCGTAAAACCTCGTATATAGGATGCCATAAGTGTTGTGACGTTGCTAGTGTCATGTAATAATGAAAAAAAAAGGAATTGAAGTGAACAATAAATGCATTTATGTTCTTTCATGTACTTTTGTTTTAGTCTCAAAGAGTAGTGCACCAACGCGACAACTGGCACGTACATTCTCGCGCTCCGAAATCGCTTACGTCATCGACCTCCTGGTGACCGTGTGACCCAGTTTCGGGTTTTCCTTCTCCGGTGGCCCAGCTCAGTGGCGCGTTGCGTGCTCGCTCATGAGTTTCACGGTCACGGATTCGGATTCCCAGTGCGCTCTCCGGGTGAACTCATCGCTTATGGCCAAGGCGGAAACGCCATCAAAGCATCCTCGTGTAAATTGTTTTTCTTTTATCCCGCCTTTACTTTGTCCTTGTAACTTGCCCTTCATGTGAGCAACTGTTGCATCACTGCTGATGTGTTCAGTCGTGAACTTCGTGACAGTAAGGAACTGCGATATCACATTACTTTAGCGTTCATGTGGCAAAAGCGCAGATCTTACGAAGGTGACCGCTCGGCTGGCTGAATTTCTGGGTCATATTTTTAAGGTTCAGGGCACGACTTCAAGTTTCCGACTACAGCGGCAGCATTTCGATAAGGGCAAAATGGAAAGAACACCCGTGTAGTTAGATCTAGCTGCGCGTTACCGGAACAGCCCCAGGTGGTCAAAATAAGCCCGGAGTTTCCCAGTAAGGCGTGCTTCATAATTACATTATCAATATCTTTTGCAAAATCTAACAGTTTGAAATGAAAGAAAATCTCAAAGTAACTGCGACCAGTGAAAGTCGCATTGAGCGAACGAGGCTTACCGCGACCGTTAGTATCGCGGGTAACTTTTAGTGCTCGCCTCGATGAATTGTGTATGTGACCTAATAAAAAGTAACCAATAAATCAAATTCAGCATGGGTGCTGCTATCATTTCTTTTGTAATTATGAAGATGACAGTCCACATGCGCAGCAAGACCGCTTAATTCAGTTTTTCTCTAGCATGGTGCACGCGCGCGTTATGAGGCTTTAAAGACCCACCTTAATTAATAAATCGCATCGATTGATTTGCGTCATCAGTTGACACTGGGAATAAGTCAATGCCGACATATTTATGGAGCCATCATTGACTCTGCCCCGTTCATCTTTCTTTTCTGATTGGCAATGCCTGCTATATAGTTAAGGTGTGAGCTGAGGCTTTATTCTTCTCCTACCTCACAGTGAAGAATGTATCCATCGTTGCCAATATGCAAATAAACACATAAATTATTTGTCCTGTTACAAACCACATGCTGACGTTGCCCACTTATCTGCTCCATCAGACCGATCAAATGGTCGTTCAACGCGAAGTACCAGGAAAATAAGTCATTCGCAATACCGCGAACACGTATCCTGTACATACGTTGCCGCGAAAACAAGAGAATAAGGAAAGCTCACAATAAAACCTACCACGCTGTCCGGGCTTGATTAAGAAATTTAGCTACCTAGGTACAAATACCTCTGATCATAGAGGCATGCACTGGGATCCCCATATCGAGAGAGGGGCGATAGTTTATCGCAGCGCCCCCCTCCCTACTAAGTCAATGTATGGGACAGATATCATCCACCCTCTTAGGTAATTAGGCTTGGCACCTCCACCCCCTCTTCCCTGTCCTTGCACACACCTGTATACATGTGATCTAAGAGGGATGAACCCTATACCGCTTAACAAGCGTTTGTTATTTACTTCGGAGTATTGGTGATAAAAGGAGTTATTAGTACTGCGCATTAATTATGACTGGTTTGTATGCAGGAAATATTCTGACGTGGCTGAACCTTTTCATTGATTTCTTGGTGTAAAAAAGGAATCAGGGAGCATTGGAGGATGTGATGTTGGGTGAAAGGGGGGGGGGGGCGTAGAAATTTTTCGCACTATGGAGAGTGATCAGCAATACATGTACGCATGCACTTCACACCTCCGCCCCTTTAAACGTCCCATCCCACACACACTCGCGCACAAGAAACTTTTGTACTATAGAGCGTCTCCAAACGATACCTCCTGCCCTTCTTCTTCAACAATGAGATACTTTAGGAGCTGTGGATGACATGCGTTGTATACTCAAAGAATACGTCTATCTGTGCTGTACCATACAAACAGCGTTTAACAAAGCCCTCGCGTTTAGCGCCGTGCACTTCACAGCATCTACATGGGATTGCGAAAGATAAACCTTTTTTTTTTTGCACGCGGGTATTTATTGCATCCGGCAACATTTGGAACGCGGAGTTATGGCTCTTTTTGATTATGTAGGCCATAATCATGTGCGTGTTTCTTACGACATGTCTTTGTAGACGTTTGTTCTTCTCCGATTGCCAGAACGATGCACGCCTCATTAAGAAAACACAATGGCGTATTTGAAGATCATCAGGGAAACCATTGGACAGGCAGACGGACGTTGCGAAAGAGGTTTCGGATCTCACATGAAATATCTAACAAACAGAAAAGAAACTGCCATCTATCATGGCCCAGGTGATCTAGACTAGGAGGCGATTAATGGCTTGCGTTATATTGACTGCGATTTGGAACAGCACGTGGGATTAACTTTGCCTCTACATATTTCCAACGGATGTTATTTTTGTACACACCACGTGCGGTGATGTAAGTAAGCTGTCTCACTGGATGATAGCACGTCAAAGAACCCCAGGTGGTCGAAATTTTTGGAGTCCTCCACTACAGCGTCTCTCATAATCATATGATGGTTTTGGGACATCAAACCGCACATATCAATCTATCAATGGTTGATGAGATATTTCGTCTGGTACGTCGGCTTTGTACACTATACTGATATGTGCCATGAGTGTCAACGGGAATTCTCACCGGCGTTTGTGTTGGGTGAAAATGTGTACGAATGACCCCCATTGCGGAATGTCCTTCATCAGGCGGCGGCTCGCATGTCCAGTCTTCAACCTACATAATGCTGCTTTTGCATGACTGCAAATTGCAATGATGGACAATGTTTTTCTCTTCGGAGGGGGGGGGGGGTCAATAGTAGATGTAAAGCTAATAATAACAAGACAGGGAACAGGCAGAAAGTTTTAGAAAAAGGTCAGGCTTATAAAAACAGTAGAAGACACGAAGGCTGCAAAATCTACTAAGCAAAGCGTATAGATTAGACTTTTAGAATTATTTATAGAAGGAAACGAAACAATGAAAGAAAAAAATTGGGCAACGCTTAAGTTTCGCGATAGCGGCTTCATGTCGTGCGAACTTCAATCACTTACAGTGCATAATTTCTATTGAAATATTGAATAATATTACTCAATAAGTTTCAATTGTGGATTACTACAATGCAATCAATAAAGTTTAAAGTGCCTTGCGTCAGTGGAGCTCTCGCATACGGCTGCATTCTGGGCAATGGGTAGCATGCTTTAAACCACGAGCAATTATGCGCGTGAAATCCATTCGAATTTGCTATGCGCCCACGAAGTGGTCCTAAGAGAATACGCGCAGTAACCCGTGTGCCTTTTTCATAGGGCGGCTGCCTTGAAACCATGAAGTCGTTATGGCAATCACATGTTCTGACACCGGATCACAATGTACGCCTGTACCACTCAATATCACTGAAAAATTACGTGTTATAATGTGAGGCTTGTATGCAGGACGCATGCGTTTGTAAAACATGGAAGTTATATTTCACTGCATTTCTTATCAGAGGAAGTTATTTTAGCTATTTTCAAGACGCGTGAGAGAGAGAGAGAGAGAGAGAGAGAGAGAAGAAATGTAGGAAAGGTAGGGAGGTTAACTAGACTTTGCATCCAGTTTGCTACCCTACACATGGGGAGGGGGAGAGGGGAGTAAAAAAAGAGAGAGAAGGATAGACACATGTCGCATCACACACACAATGCCGAGTTTCACAGGCGGTTCCTCAATGAAGTTGCTGTCAAGTATCTCAGGAGGGCTCGTGTGGCTTTCTGTGCTGATGTGCTGCACGACCAGGCTCCTAAAATCTTTGCTTCATTAAATGGCCGGCTATCGAGTCTATTCAAGTCACACTGGAGAGTCTGGCGATCTTCATCAAATTGGGCACAGTGGCACAAGAGATGTTCAATAGTCTCTATACAGTTGCAGCTTTCACACATGGATGAATCTGCCATGCCAATGCGATGGCTGAATGACTTAGTAAACGCTACCCCAGATGAGGAGAGTTAAGTGGAGAATTCCAGTGCGCAAGCGTGGCATTATGCGCGATGTGACGAAGTTCTCTAGCTGCGTCTACTCTTGACAACATTAACAGTGTGGGCGCTCCATCGTGGGCACATCGAGCAGAGTCATCGGCGAGGTAGGTGGTTACCACTGATGCCACAGTGGCCCGGCAACCATTGTAAAACAATGTCGTGTCCTTGATCAGCGGCACGATGACAAATTTCATTAATACGGTACACCATCTGGTGGTAGTTTTCACGTCGTAGACTTTGCACGCATTGAAGGGCTGCCTAGGAGTCGCAGAATATGGCCCATATACTAGGGGATTCTTGCGTAACAAACTCCACAGCGGCTCGAAGAGCGGTGAGCTCGGATCCCGTAGATGTCGTGAAGTGTGATGTCTTGAATTTGACGATGATTGATCAAAATGTCATGACAAAGGCACCTGTCGAACTTCCCGAGACCGAACCATCCGTGTAAACATGAATTCGGTTAGCATACGAAATATGCAAAAGGTTCAGTGAGATCTGCTTGAGGGCTGCAGATGACAGGCTTGCCTTTTTAGATATTCAAGACGCGTGGCTTTGTGATAGACTACCTGCCTGCTATGCGAACAGCCTGGGTTCATGATCCTCACTCTGACCCGAAAATTTTTATCATTTAGTTTTGTATTTGGATCTTTCTCAATTTTTTAGTCATGCAGAAGTTGATGATTTCTCGCTCACAACCAATGGCACCTACGCCGATGCCGGAGTTTCTGCAAAACTAGTTCTTTAACGCTATCGCATTTATATATGTTCCGCTTAGATTGCGAGCTTCACAGAGCGTGAGAGACTTTCTATGGGAACGAGATAGTTGACGAGCAGTGAGCTCGTTAACGCTATCTTGTTAATGCAACAGACCACTGGCAGAAGTGGGGAGAAGCACTAGCAAGACTGTTAGGAATAATTACTAACCGACACACGGGTTGGGAGAGGACAGCGCCATGAGATTGGTCATTGTATTTTCCTTGTGTCACTTCTATATAGCCCAGATACTTAGATGAACACAGACAGATCTAAAAAAGTCGAAGATATAAATAAAACGATTTTCAAGATGACCGTGGGATTGCCGGTTAATATACTGGATGATGAAATAATGATACCGGGACTGCCGAACACAATAGCCGATATTTTGAAGTTCGGCAAATCGCCCACGTAGATAGGCTCTCTGAAATTGTCAAGTGGAGCAATGCATCAAGGGTAGGGTGGAACCCAACCGAATTCAGAGAATTGGGTGAGGACACAATACCTAAAAGATAGAATAGGAAAAAAAAACCGAGACCACTTCTTTCCCCGGGAACATGCACCCGGTGCAAAACCAGGGAAGAAGAAGGGCGAGAACCAAAGCTGAACTGCAGGAGGTAGAATAAGACAGAAAACGTGGGGCTTTTTTAGATGCTGCTTAGGTGAGAGGAAAGGAAGTCTTCACGGCAGTAGTAGTAGGCGCAGATGGACTCCCTTGAGATGTTATGACAATCATTACTAAAGATGCGACTGTCGCAGAACGAGTGGCATTAACATTGGCTGCAAGGAATAATAGGTGGAGCGAAACTTACAGTGACCCTAAAACTGCTATTAGACTCTTTGCTAAAGGCTTTGTAACCGAAGAGGCTGGCCTTGGAGAGATGGACAACGAAGATATCCAAATCCACTGCTGGTTTCCTGCACATATGCGGTCTGTCGGTCCATCTCGGAAGAACCTAAACGAAGTGGCTATTGCGGCTGCATGAGGGCTTGCTATCCGTTCACATACATGACCCAGGAGGAGGAAGCAACAAAAAGGGAGAAGGCAGGGAGGTTAACCAGAAAGACTTCCGGTTGGCTACCCTACACTGGGGGATTAAGGAAGGGGACAAGAAAGACGAGAAAGAGGGAAGAGAGGGAAAAAAGGGGGTGGGGGAGAGACTGACAGTAATTTCACTGCAGCGTGTAGAACTCTACCGCATGTCAGAGGCGTTCACACAAGCCTGTCTTTCTCAGGAAACACAGCAGGGCTTTCACTGCCTTGTGGGCTGTCGAGGCATGTGTACGTTGCTGTAATAGCACCTGCACAGAAAGAGGCCGATCATCCAGTCGCCGCATTGCGTTGGCAAGTACTTGTCTATCTGAGGCAAATCGAGGACAATGGCACAGCAGGTGTTCTATATTTTCGTCGGTGCCGCAAGCATCGCACGCCGCACTGTCAGTAATTCCTATTAACGTGGTATAAGCTTTCGTGAAAGCAACTCCCAGCCAAAGGCGATATAGAAGCGAAGCTGCACGTCGATGTAGGCCGGGTGGAGGCCGGAGTTGTAGTGAAGGGTCGAGCACGTGCAGTCGTGTACGTCGTATGCTTGGTTTGTTCCACTCAGTCAGTGTGAGACTGCGGGCCAGTTGACGAATCTGCCTCGCCGCATCCGCTCTTGAAAGCGGAATCGGGACGCTGTTCGCTTCTTTATGTGACGTGCGAGCAGCATGATCTGCAGAATCATTGCCGCCTATACCACTATGCCCAGGTAACCACTGAAAGACGATGTCATGGCCTTTTTGTATTAACAGGTGGTGAAGTTTCACGGGTTGGTAGGTCAACTGGTCGTGGCATCCGCGTCAGAGAATTGAGGTCAGGCACTGTAACGCTGGTTTTGAGTCAGAAAACACAGCCCATTTACCTGGTCTTTCTTGTGAATTGATGTGTTCCAGTGCATTGCGCTGAGCCTCGGGTTCTGCCGTCGTTGAAGTTGTCACATGTGAAGTTTTAAAACACCGAGTTACCCCTTGTGATAGTATAACCACTGCTCCACCTGAACTAGACGTCGTAGTAGAGCCATCTGTGTAAATGTGCACGTGGTCACTGTAGTTTTCTTCCAGCAGGAATAGACTCAGTTGTTTCAGGGAATGTGTCGGTAAGTCCGATTTTCTCCTCATTCCTGTAATCATTAAGTGAACTCGCGGCCGGCTCAAGCTCCAAGGAGGAAGCAGTGGCTTTGATGCAGGTGCGTATGTCTCAGCAAACGATGAACGATGCTTGTAGACAATAGTGCCGCATGTCGTGCGAGGCCTTTCAGCAGCTAGGCTCGCCAGGTGGTGAGAAGGGTTCCTGGCATAATGCCTGAGGTGCATGCGCATTGTCTCGGTAATATAACAAGCAGGAGGAGAACAGGAACTGATTGCTTATAAATAATGAAGTCACAGAATGCTACTGCATAAACAGAAGGAAATTTCCAGAGCCACGCGCTAAGCTCAACAGATCTCAAGCCGTGACTGTGGTAATCATTGATAAGAACTTACCCGAGTCCACAATTTATTAGCAGGATATATGTAGACAGAGAGATTCAAGTCAATTGCGAGGAGTGTAATGGCTGCATTACTCTGGATTATAAGCCACGCTAGTGTCCTTCGGCTTTCACAGACTGTGACAAGAAAAGAGAGTGGTGGCGAAGAGTCCTTCCCGGGGGAGCTCATTCCTATCGAGCACAGGCCGTCCAGAAGGCCCACAAAATTACGGTAAGGTTAAACCTTGCTGTAGACCACAAGGTGGCCGCCTACAGCATTCACTAAAAAGTTGATTTAAAAAAGCCTACGCGAAGTTTACCCTACTATACCATAGTCAATTCTCGACCTTACAGGGAGTTAGAGCTTCAGGTATAGGTATACAAAGAAGAGTGAGGACAAAATGAGAACAATGATACCATTTTACTATTTTATAAGATCAAACTCAACAGAGAAAATGAACTACTGTTCATAATTCTTGCCCCATAGAATCATACCATGTAGTGGGCTTTAAGGGTCCTTTCAATTTTTTCAAGTCAAGCACTACGCGACACTACTTGAAGATACTACATAAGGCTACCAGCATAACTGTTTTTTTTTACAGTATGTATACCGCCGGCTTTTCCAGCACTTATTCTGATCTGACGCATACATGGCGCCTCTGCTCACGTATATCATAATGTTTTCACCTTTTACAGAAAATTAAAACGAATGTTTATTCTTGGGCACCATTCACTCGTGTAACCACGAGCAGACTGTAATCATTAGCGGAGAATTTAGTTATTGAGTACTATTTGAGGTACAGAACAACAGCGTTTAAGAAGGCGAATATAGTTGTTTTGACTACGATTTAAGTGGCTATAGTTTAACAACTCAAACATGCCGACATTTTCCATTTTTAGATGCCGAGCATCTAATACTCGAGGCTTGTAGTGCGGCGCCGTCCGCAAGCTTCCTCCTCCTTCTTCCACCATCTGTGCATCCTTTACTCTTCTACACACCGCGCGCGCTTCACTCCTCCACCATCTGTGCACCCTTCCTCCTCTACACACCACGAGCGCTTCTCCTCTTCACGAACATTCGCTAGCTGTATAATGTAGCGCGCATGCGCCGTCACGCTTCGAGAACATTGGCAGCTGACGCGCGCGCATGCGCCGTCGCGCTTCGAGAACATCGGCAGCTGACGCGCGCGCATGCACCGTTGCGCTTCTCCCCCTTCTCGAACATTCGACAGCTGACAGTGCATGCGCCGTCGCGCTGTATATATACTCAAGGTCGGCGCTCGCTCGCTCAGTTGCCGCTCGTCGGTTGGTTTGTACGGCGCGTCGACGTCCAAGGTCGCGGTGAAATGAATTCCAACGAATCCACAAACACAATGATCGACGTCCCTTCGACCAGCGCCGCCCTTTCGCATACGTGTGTACGTGTTCACTCATTTAACACCCCCTCCTACAACCACGTTAACCAATTTAGCCATCGACCCAAGTAAGTCGCAATTTAACACCCCATTTCAGAACCACGTTAACCAATTTAGCCATCGACCCAAGTAAGTCGCACTTTAACACCCCGTTAACCAAATATATGCTCCGCATCCTCCTCAGTGTTCCCCCGAGGGAAGCTGCGGGCAATTTTTTTTTCTGGTCACGTCTTCACGTACTTGGTGAGGCAGGTGCGAAAGTCCATGCCCATGCATTTAGTTTTGCAGGTGGTGTTTTGCCATTAGTAGAGTGGTGAAAAAACCACGTCGTAGTTTTTCCTTCTTCAGCAGAAAAAAAAACGAACATCAGTGTTTCTTTAGACTCGTTTACTGAGTAAGAAAGCTGTATTCAATATGGTCACTGGCAGGTTTCCATAGTTACTTTGTGATGCCGACGACGTTGCCCTCCAGTATACTGCCGACTCTCGTCTCGTTTATGCAGTGTGCGATATATCGCGCAACATGACAACATGAGAAGATTGAATGTTGCATTACACAAGTTCTCTCCTGAAGACGATTAGGTGACGTTAACAATTTACTATTGCCAAGGCCAGTGACGTTACGAGGAAAAGCCTGATTTTATGCAAAACTGCATAAAATATAATTGCTTTTTACAAGGAGTTGTACTAATAGTGAAATTTAAAACAGAGTCGAATACGCATCGAGTAGGGATCGAATCGAATACAAATCGAATATTTTTCGAATACTTTTCGCAGTAAGGCTACAATTATCAAGGTACGCGCACAATTCTACAATTTATATTTCAGACAGATATTCGCAAACGTTGACGCCGTAACATTCCCGTCACGTTTAACCGATGATAGATGACGCACTTGTGTGAACTCGAATTATGTGTAGTAGCAACCAGCGCTTTCAAAATAGTTCAATGCGATAGCGTGTGATTTCTCGTTTCGCAGGAATTGCAGCACGGGAGTCTGCACTTGAGCAAAAAATCAGCGTTGTTCGCATGAGCGATGCATCGAAATGGATGCAAATGAATAAATATTTCTTTTGCACGAAAATTGAACGCACGCTGTCAACGTAACAAGCAGCTGTTCTACCTCAGAGTACTGCCATGCGCTTCGGGGGCAAAAAAAAAAAGCCACACAAATACACTAATGCGTGCAAACATACGCAATGAATACGTGGTGTAGTGCGAGGAGTCTCATGAACACATGTATTACTGCGTGGCCGAAGCGTAGAATTTCACCAAGCGTCGAATCATGTTAGTTGTCCAACCGGTATCTGGTTTAAATACCTGTACCCCTGACAATGCGCTCAGGCGTAATCGTAGTCGTCATCGTCAGAAACAGCATCAACAAAGTAGGTATAGATGCGCAAGTACGCGTTTTACTATTAAAACAAAAATAAACGAAGGAGTTGTCACCATTACATGGCGACGGCTACTTCTTTCCACTTAATTTTGACGAAAAAGTAATTAAAAAACAAAATAGCCTATGCAAACATATACAGTTCTACATCGGTGAGTCCGAAAGTTCTCATATGGACAGAACACATAGCCTCAACGCTCAATTACTCCCTAGTCCTCTCAGTGAGTTGCTTTACGCGTGGTTCTTTACGTTACGTGTAGTGAGTGTATATATATAAATGATAAAAGGAAGAATTGTCGCGTAGTGGGCCATTAACAATCGTACTTGCAGTGGGCATTCTGTAGGATAGTTTGAAAGGGCCTGTGTTGCGCATAAATACGTTCCTTTTCTTTGGGCATGGCTTAGGTGTCCACAGTGAAGCGATGTCAGCTTATTGATTCAGAAATTGATGCGAACAGGGCCCGACAAAGCCATCACGTTCTTCTCATGAAGCCGATGCTCAAAAGTCCCTCCCTCCCTCCCCCCGCTTACTCACCCAATTTTTTAGACTGTAGCAGTAAACCAGCAGTTACTTCACTATACGAGGTGCTGCTTCGTTACCAAGTTTTAAATAACACTGAGACTTAAAGTTTAATACGGAAATGAAGTTTATGAGTCTCATAATAATTATAGTAGACTGAAAATGCATTCATTTTTGTGATATCAAAGTTTAAACAAGAATCTTTTCATGTGGTGGTGAGCAAAGCTTTGGTAGTTTCAAAAAAGCTTGAACTGAATACTCCTGACAATTGAACTAGTTAAAAAAATAAGTGATCCTTCGTTTTTCCAACATGCTCTTCTTTTGGGTCTTTTTTTTTAAGGTGCTGATTACTCGAAAAGTATTTTAAAAAGCGCTATACCAGATTTGAGTGCCGAATCGAATAGATTGCTATTTGTTTCATTATTTGAACTTTTAGAATACTCCCACACTCCTATTTGAATTTCTTTTCTCATAGCATGACCACCGCACCTTTGAAGCAAGCAAAATAACTTTTGAGAACAAACTCTACGTCACAATATTCATCCTTATTAAGAACCACTAGAACGGCGATTTGTGTTTAAAAAAACAAACAAACTGGTGGATGATTTAGAGTACTTGGTACTCTGCTATGGGAGGCCGTCCTGTGGGCTTCACATATATACTGATACACAAAGGACGATTACTGTGAAAGTATGATGTGTTTGTTTAGAAAAAGAAATTGGCAGATCCCCCGTACAGTGGGAATCGATGACATGCGAAGCATGAATGAGAAATGTTGATATGTCACTTTAAAATTAGCACAACGTTACGAGGTGGAGGTCAATGATGCCGTATATGACTTCCCTGTCATGATTATCACGTTTGGATGTGTCATTCACCTTCGTCATCTATTCACGTCATGTGATACCGAATTTAGTATATGTGGAGCTAGCGAAACGGCCGCGAGAACGCTATGAGCTTGGTATGTTGTCATGTTCTTACATGACACGCGAGTCAGGATTATCATGTTTGCACCAGTCATATATTTCATCATCCATTGACGTCACGTAACACCAAATTTGGTTTATGTGGAGCTAGCAAAACAGCCGCGAGCGCATCATGAAGGGCCCAATATTTACTCCAATGTAGCGTTGATGTACACGCATGCTGGGCATAGCGATTCTACGTTAGCAAAACGCGGGCACACTATAGTCTGACGCCAGGCGCGACCAGCGTCCATCGACGTGGCCCGACGGACCGGCACGAAATGCGAAATGCTACATTTCGAGCCGATGCGTTACCCAGACAACACTGCGTCTTCCTCTTTTTGTGACGGAGGGACACCGGACGCGCTGAAATGCGCATGCGTCAAAGCAATGCAGCGCGGCGCGCGCCTGCGAGTATATGGCAGGACCGGCGCCTGGCGTGGTAACGCCGGCGTGACGCGACGAAATGAACGCCGGCGAGCACGCGCACCACGTCACGTCTAAATGTATTGGCGCCTTGACTGTGGCATGGAGTCATGTTTTCACATGACACACATCTCATGATTACGATGTTTGCACCATTCACATACCTTCGTCATTCATTGGCGTCACGCAATACCATATTTGGTATATGTGACGCAAGCGAAATGGCCACGAGCGCATCATGAGTGTGGCATGTAGTCATGTTGGTACATGACATGCATGTCAATATTTTCATGTTAGGGTCTGTCGCTTGTTTTTGCCATTCAATCATGCCATACCATACCAGTTTTGCAAGATGCCATGTAAACGGAACCACCGCAAGAGCTGCAGGACCATGAAATGTGAATCTTGACATTCATGACTGTTATGACTAGTTAAATATGTGTTTTATACAGTCATGTTATGCCATGCCAAGTTTGGTATCGATACCATTATCGAAACTGCCAGGAGAGCTAAAAGTCGTAGGCGGCTAGATAGATAGATAGATAGATAGATAGATAGATAGATAGATAGATAGATAGATAGATAGATAGATAGATAGATAGATAGATAGATAGATAAATAGATAGATAGATAGATAGATAGATAGATAAATAGATAGATAGATAGATAGATAGATAGATAGATAGATAGATAGACAGATAGATAGATAGATAGATAGATAGATAGATAGATAGATAGATAGATAGATAGATAGATAGATAGATAGATAGATAGATAGATAGATAGATAGATAGATAGATAGATAGATAGATAGATAGATAGATACGCTCAAAGTCGCCGAAGTTCGCTAAAAAATGCTTCGCATTTAAAAGTGTGTAACGATTTAGAGTAATAGTTACTCTACTATGGGAGAGCTTAAAGCCGTCCCGTGGCTACGCTAAGACGACTGGCACCCAGCGCGCATCACACCACTGAGCGTGCACTGGTCATGGATGTTGTGTTCATATTTGATTGTTCTTGGCTGTTTGGCTGCCTTATTGAAAAACGACTTCGAAATATAAGAAAAGGTGGCTCGTCTACGGGCAACACTATACCTTTCTCAATGCAACGTAATAAATCTTGAAGGCGTGCACCAGAAA
The DNA here is from genome assembly GCF_043290135.1 of Rhipicephalus microplus. Classification (NCBI taxonomy): domain Eukaryota; kingdom Metazoa; phylum Arthropoda; class Arachnida; order Ixodida; family Ixodidae; genus Rhipicephalus; species Rhipicephalus microplus. The sequence continues at coordinate 226,720,000 of NC_134701.1, forward strand.
CCGCTATCATTTCCTAAGAAGTTTTCTTTTTGTTTGAAACTTAGTGATGTTTGCTAAACATTATTTTTGGGGTGCGCAATAGACCAAGGCTTTAGGTGCCTGTGCCCATTTCCTAGGCCTCCTTGCATATGCCAAATATAAGTCAATGTGTACATATTTCGCAGGTTTCATATTTCGGTGAGCTCGAGAGTGCCGTGAATCCTCAGTGCCAAAGAGTCTCGATGAATGTGGGCCATTTCTGGCCCTAATATTCGCCGTAAACATTCTTGTTCATTTAAGCTTTATTTAACACGGGCTTCGTGTAGTATATATACATATAAGCAGCTTGCGCGATCGAGCGTCTGGGTACATATTATGAAGGCCATACAGTTGTTATTAATCGCCCCAGCTTACCTTGAATTATCGCACCCGTTCATTGAGGGTACGCCTCCCGGAAAGCGACTAAACGAGCCTGGTGTGTGTCAGGCCGAGCTGGCGACTGCGTGGCAATGTCAAGAAGGGGGTAAACACAGACACTGTGTCATTTGTGTGTGTTTGTGTGTTTGTATGCGTGTGTGTGTGTGTGCGTATGTCTACGCGCGCTTATGTGCGTGTGTGCGCACATTTGCGGTGTCGCGTATTGGTATCATTAGCCAGGGGACATGCAGTATATAGAGATGCCGCCAACACTGTGTTGCGAATGTGCCGGCGCCTTCGCGTGTCGTTCCGCACGCGCCAGTTGGTGTTCAGAGAATAAGAAGAGGAATTAACAGGATACACCCATAGGAAACACTTTCCTTTTTCCTCCTATAGGCGCCGAGCCCGTGTACTACCTATAACGCATAAGTATGAAAACTAACCTCTCCGTATGACGCTTCTTACGTGTTGATGCCGAATCGACGTCAGGTGTATTTTGCCAGAACCAGCCGTGAGGCGAATGCTAATGTCGGTGGCCGTGTGCGGTTGACGCGACTCGCTGTTTCTTTTAGAGAAACCAGTGTCGTGTCACAAAGTTTTTTTTTTTTCATGAGCTTCTCTAAAAGTGTAATGAACGATGACAAATATAGACCCCTGTCCCCCACATATTTTCTCGGTGAAGAAAAATGACCACGTTTGAGGCTGTATAATTGTGAACGTAAAACCCTGCGTAAGATGTGCTAGCGTACGCTCCGAGTGTATGCAGTGACCAACAGTCAATGGTTCCATATATACGGTCGTCGATTATCTAAAGGCAGAACCTCAAGGTTCAGTCAACTGTTGCTACGACAATTTGCTATGCTAATGCTATACCGCTTTGATATGCAACCATTGCTATTTATACCTCTACCGTCTATGCGTATTTAATGAAATCTTCCTTGTGAATCCCGAACTAAAACGCACATTGTTCTCACCGCCTTCCTACGTCTCATCTCGCGGGGTTCATCTATGGAATCGACCATTCAAAGTTCGAGAGCTGTTCTGCCATACTAACAAGTATTCTTCAACTTCTACGTGCCGAATACTTTATCTACTATAGACCGGCCTCCCTGCCTTCATGGCCAGCTACCCTGATCATGCAGAATTCAAGATTGTCATTTGAAACTTGTAAATCCACTCCTATTTGTAACGCCGCAAATGACTCCGAGAATAAATAAATAAATAAATAAATAAATAAATAAATAAATAAATTAATTAATAAATAAATAAATATTAAAATGAATAAATGAATGAGCTGTGATGCCGCGCCCAATTCAGCGTCGCATTTTGACCACATTTGATTTAAGATACGTGTGCACCCAATGGAGTGACCGCAAACAGTTTTGCATTCGGTTTAACAACCATCGGTACGCTGGCGTTACCAGCACTGATCATGGTGCCCAGATCTATAGTGTATACTTTGAATAAAGTCCTTATTATTGCCTACAGTGTCATTTCATACAGTTTGATTTGAACACCCCTTCTTATCAAGGGGCCCCTAAACAGCCTCTGCAAACAGACAGAGCGAGCGCGTGATTCTCCTGGCGTTTCCCGTCTTCTTGGCCCAAATAGTGACGTCAGCAGTCTGTTCATGGGCACGTCATGAAGGAATAAGCTCTTTATTAGCCCGCTCATGAGGAATTGTGAATATCGGTGTTGAACAGTCTCCTGCCTTCTTTGCTTGCTTTGCCATGTAGTCGCACGTCTGTATTGCCCAATGTTCAATGTCTGTCGTTTCACGATCAAGCCATTTCACTTCGTCATGTTGGCTTTCGACTTCAGAGGGAAAATAACAGCGTAAAGCCGAGAAGTGCGTAGTTCCAATTGGGTAAATGCTTAGTGCTGACACTGTCCACTAGTTTTATAAAGAAATAAGTGACCAGGAGAATGTAGCGCCTCAAGGAAAGGTAGTGAAGGTAAAGTAAAGAAAGCGATTCTTTCGTCATTGAACTGGCTATGATTTAGTGCCTCTTTAAAGGAAATTTCCGTGTTATGTGGCTACTGCAAACATGCGTGACTTCTAGTCCTAATCAGTATTACTAATCACACTATTTGAGCATTTCCTTTTTCCCCTCTGCAAAATAACAGGTTGGGGCAGACTGTAACTCCTGCCAACCTCCCCGTTCACCTTGTCCCTTGATGAACCCTCTCTCTTTCTCACCTATGGATGGGCCCCTCGACAAATCGCAACGGGTCACCCTGGTGCGCCCGTCCATCCAATCAGCGTCACGCGTGGGAGCTCCCGTGTGATTTATCGAGGATGCCGTAAATAAATCAACCACGCACAGTCAAGCACGAAGAGTTTCCCTCGATAACATAGATCATTCGTTGACCGTTACAGCCCCAATGGCAAGTTGGAGGCTAGTAAAGAGCTTCTCGTAGAATCTCGCCTCAACGCGGGACCGTCACGTGAGATAACACGACCTGCGCAACCTAACGCGTGGGAAGACCGCGCACGCGAAACCATCTCCAATCTCTGCGTGCACAGCCACTGCAGCTGCTGCCTTCTCTTTCTATCGCTCCCCCTCCCCCATCCCCCACGTGGAGCCGTGTTGGTGCCTTCGTATTGAACGACAATAACGACTCCGCACTTTTCACTTTTCCCTCTCAAGAGCCTATATAGAATACCTGCATGCACTGAGCACGCGGCAGCCGATGCGCTCAGCCACGCGGAGATATACGCGGGCTACCGCGATGGCTGGGATACTAGCAGGAACCATGGACTCGCCTACCGGTATAAAATTCTTGTGTTGTCTGTTTGTTATTTTGGCTTCAATAGTCCCAAGCTCCTGTAGGAATATTCTTTCATAGCATGATTTGATTTACATGTGGGGTTGAACGTCCCATATACAGCGTATGTATATGAGAGATGCTGTAGAGGAAAGCTCCGGAAATATTGACCACCTGTGGTTCTTAAACGTGCATCCGAATTTGAGCACGCGGGCTACAGCATTTTCGCCTCCATCGAAATGAAGAGCAGCCGCCGCAGCCGGGATTCGATCCCGCGACCTGGGGGTCGGCAGCCGAATACCTTAGCCACTAGACCACACCGGCGGGGCATTCCTTCACAGCAGAAGCGGCTTTGTGCCCTTTTAGCTTGCAAGGTGACCACTGAGATATATATTGCAGTACTATAGGCCACACCTAGCGACAATTATGTTATACAAAGCGACCTGGAAGATACCCCATACTTCCGAGACGTAACCACTGTGGCAGATATTCGAGATGCCCTGATGAATCACGTTATACTCACCATTGCAATTTTGCCGCGCTTGCCCCGGCATGGCGGTTATTCGGCGACTGCCCGGGACTCCGTGCGCTCGGGAAGCATGGTGAAGCCTCGAGAAAGTGTTTGCCAGCAGGCGGCAAGGATGACGGTGAAGACAACGACATCGCGTGGCAGATGCCACGTGCAAGAGATCATGCAGGCAGTGTGCCCGTGACAGGGCCGTAAGGCTAGACCTGCCGGTCCTCACGTAGGAGTAGCCGGGTGACGCGTGGCGACCTCAGCGTCTGCACTGGACCATAATAAGGTTGTTCTCACTCATTCACTCACTCACTCACTCACTCACTCACTCGCTCACTCACTCACAGCTCTGGTGTCGTTTTGTTTCATGCGCTAGATGGCATTAATTGCACAAGGTGACGTCATTATCGGAGCCTTTATAAACCGAAACTGAGATTGGTCAGTAATCAACAGGCTAATTATGATCTGTTGGGCGCTGCAGCACGCCATGTGAATACTTCAAGTGTGAGTTTTCTTTGATTTCACACAAGAGATGATTCATAGTCTTTACATAGTTGCAGTTATCACTTACGGATGAATCTGTAATACAATTGCGGTAGCTGAGTGAGCTGGTATAAGCGCTAAGCCGACCCGCTGCCCTCAATTTGAAAAACTTTGCCGGTAACTTCAGTGTGCATGGAGGGGACTCAATAAATCAGCCCAGAAAGCCACGCGAGCCTTCCCGCAGTTCTTGAAGGCAATAGCGTTGAGCGACCACTTGTCAAATGTCGCACTGTGTGAGCGTTGTAAAACTTGTCTCTCTTTCTGTCCCTCTCTTTTACTGCCTTATTCCCCTCCCCATGCGTAGGATTGTAGAGTCTGTAGTTAAGATCTGTACATTTCATATATTCCTTCTCTCTTTCTTTGATTTCGCCTCCATAGAAATGAATCGCCCGTCGTGGGAATCGAGCCCGCGCACTTCAGATTAGAAGCGAGGCATCTTGTGTGCTAAGTCACAACTACTTTGCATGGGTTCACAAGACAGACCTTTCGTTCGTTATATATTTCGATCTTTACGTATTGTTCGTATATATTGCGATCTTTACAAACCCATAAAGAGGCCGGTGCCATTAAAACTAAATTAGCCTTTTAAAGAAAATAGTCTACCTATGCGAAAATAAACAAGGCCACCATCTGGAAATATTATAGGCTAAAGACTCTGCTGTGGTACTAAAGAGAATTTCAAAAATATTTTCGATTTTTCCATGGCACCAGTCTTCTTATCGGTTTTCTACTCGGCTGAGGACCCGCAGGTCGCGTGATCAAATCCCGGCTGCGCCACCTGCATTTTCGACGGAGGCGAAACTGCTGTAGGCCTGTGTACTGAGATTCGGGTGCCCGGTAAAGAACCCCATGTGGTCGAAATTCCCGGAGCCCTCCACTATGGCGTCTCTCATAATCATAGGGTGGTTTTGGGACGTTAAACCCCACATAGCAGTAGCCTTTGACTGTTAGCCCTGCTGGTTGAAAAATTACGGTAACTTGTGCGTAGGCAAAAATTGGGTGTATGCGTTAAGGGACAAGGAATGCAATGCCATAACTAATATACATAAGATAGTTGACGTGGTGGAGGAGTTCTACAGAGAGCTGACAGAAGCCGAAAAAACCAGGATGATATCGTAAGAAGCAATAATAATCCAGTGGAATTCAATATCCTACCAGTAACGACAGTGGAAGTAGTGAAAGTCCTAGAAAGAATCCAGGGAGGCGAAATTGGTGGTGATAATAAGGTAACAACAGACCTGCTGAAAGATCGTGGAGAAATTGTGTTAGACAAATCGACCACCTTATATAGGAAGTGCGTCTTGACGGGAAGGGTACCAGAATCTTGGAAGAACGCTAACATCATTGTAATTTATATTAAAGGAGGCGTAAAGGACTTGAAAAATTACAGGCCGATCAGCTTACTGTTGGTTACCTACAAACTATTCACAAAAATAATAGCTAATAGAATTAGGGCCAATTAGAATTCAATCAACCAAAGGACCAAACAGCACTTTGTACAGGCTACTTCAGAATAGACTGTATAATACTATCAATCAGATAATTGAAAAATACGCGGAATACAACCAACTCCTATACATTGCCTTCATAGATTACGTGAAGGTGTTTGACTCAGTCGAGATGGCAGCAGTGATGTAGGCGCTAAAGAATCAGTGCATCGACGTACCCTACATAAACATACTGGAAGAAATCTACAGCGGATCCACAGCCACCGTAGTTCTTCATAAAAAAAAACGACAGAATCCAAATAAGGAAGGGTGTAAGGCTGGAAGACACAATCTCTCCAATGCTATTCGCCGCGTGTTTACAGGAGGTTTTCAGGGCGCTATAATGGGAAGAGTGAGGGATCGGAGTAAATGGAATGTATCTTACTAAGCTGCGATTCACTGATGACATTGCCTTGATGAGTAACTCAAAGGAGTAATTACAGCTCATGGTTCCTGAACTGGACACGGATGGCGAAAGAGTAGATCTGCAAATTAATATAGATAACAAAACCGAAGCAATGTGCAACAGTCTCAGCAGAAAACAGCTCTTTGCGATAGCTGGAAAGACGCTGGAAGTTAAACAGGAATATATCTACTTAGGACAGGTATACGCGTGGCCGAATCATGAGAGTTAAGTAACTAGAAAAATAAGAATGGCGTGGATGACATCCGGTGAGCATTCTCAAATCGTGAATGGTAATATACCACGAACCATCAAGCGGAAGATATATAGCAGCGGCATCTGGCTGGTACTTACCTACGGAGCAAAAACCTGGAGGCTTACAAAGAGGGCTCAGCTTAAAGTGTGGACGACCCAGCGAGCGATTGAATGGAAATTGATATGAGTAACCTTAAGATACAAGAAGAGAGCAGAGTGCGCCGAGCATATATACGACAGGCGCTCTGGTGTTTCTTTTAATAGTAAACTCACCTCCTGTACGTGAAAACTCCAATAAACGCCAATTTTTTTTTCAAAGAAAAAAAAAACTCCAGAAAACGTTTTCTGAATTTCAAGAAAAATAAACTCCGAGAACACGGAGCCCTACTTATACGCAATACTAAGCTAGAGCCTTACACAGCGCTTTTCGCCCGCACTCAGTGTAGATGGCAGCACGTGCGCGTCTTGGAGCATCGTCGGCCGGCGAAGCTCGGTAAGAGTATGTAATTAAGGTAACAGGCCCCGTCAGAACCACGCGAAAGAGGAGTTCCGCGTAACAAACGTGTTTGGCGCAGCTTTCGTTGGAGTAATGAAAGCACTGGCAGGGGTGCAATTGCCGCCGACGTTCTGTGGCTGTCTAAAAAGCGAGTCCTCGAGGCAACTCCCATAGCGAGAGTCATAATGTAAGGGCGTGCTGCGTTTTCTCCCGACAACTCCTTTGAGTGCAACATATATTCTTTATTGTGATCTTGAAGACGTAAAGGGAGCGTCGCTTTGTTAAATGGAGTAGGAGTACTGTAGTACAAACGTTCTATAGTCCGAGAGTGTGGCTCAAATAACGCGATAACTGTTAATTTTTATTTGGCAATGTTGCTGACAAAACATTGTGTACGAAAGCGCGTGCGTGATGATTGTAGAGATTATTTGTTTTCGTTATTGTTTTATGGTTATTTCATTTTTATTAGTTATTTTTTACGTATATGAATGCAGGCTTCAGCAGGGCCTTTCAGCTTGTACGTATACTTCTTTACGTTGCCGCGTTACCGTATACCGGATAAAATGTGCGCATGCGCAGGTCTTTACGGAACGTAAATCTTTACAAAACGTAAACTATCCGCCGAATAAGCTTTACATATGCGGCCCATTTCCAGGAATTGGAGACATCTGAACATGGCGTCATCTTTCGGGGGCAGGAACTCCAGCCTTCCAAAACGGAATTGGAAATCGGTGAGAATAATATGGTGAAAAAGCTAGTTATCAAAAACGACCCCGGGTTATATGTAGCAGAGATGCACTGGTACACTTTGGTGAAATTGCAGTATAACACCACAAAGCGAGTGGCTCCCCAGAGAATTTGAACACCGCCCGTAAATACACATGAAATTCCATTGTTCATTATTAAACGCCCTGGGAAGCCACGCGGTTTGTATAGTGTGACACTGCAACTGTGCCAGACTGTTCAAATAAGTCTCGGCTGTATAGAGTCGGGAGTGGTTTTCGCTAACTAGCTTAGTTCGCTGCATATAATTCTTTTCGTTTATTTTCTTTTCAGTTACGGCAGGCTACAACTTTGGCCAACAAGAGATGGCGCTACGTCGAGATGTCCCCTAGAATCACTGCGTATGCTCCCTACAGGAGCAGAGTAGCGCAAAGGTTACAACCATGGTTACAAGGCGAAGCCACGCTCTGTTTTTGCAGGTGACTTGCTTAAGCCTGTCGCCGATCGACGAAGCGTGTTGCCGATCACCAGTCGACGTACCTGACGTGTCAATGACCGGCGAAGAAAGAAGAAACACCTGCTTTGGGGACTGTACCATGGGTGTTCAGAGTTTTTTTAGGCTGCACGGTAACGCAAAGCGCAAGAGCGTAACGTAGTGCCGGATAACATGCACCGCCGCTTCCGCGTGGCCAAGTGGCCAGTGGCTGCTGCTGCATGCTCGAGTGGACAAACACAAAGTATAGGTCCTCCGAGAAGCACGAACTATAGTCCTCCGAGTATATATATAGGTCCTCCGAGAACGGTTATTTATTATGTTTTACAGCGAAAGCTGTTATGAGATCACAACTCGGGTCACGTGCGGTTTCCGTCGCCGCCGGCGTCCGTAACCTTATCGCGCGAAATGAGGAAAAAAACAAACAAACTCTAGCACCGATGACACAGTGGGGCTCAAACCTGGGTCCGCTGGGTGCCAGCCACGTATTCTACCACCAAGCCACGCCACTTTTTTTTCTTTATTGCCTTGCATATCAAGGCTGTTCACATTTTACATAATTGCATATTGGTCAAAATACAAGTGCGTCACAAAATACACCCACAGAATTCATTGAGGTACCGTCAGCTCTTAGCTGACACACTGAGTCGCGCCGCTGCTTGGGACTTGTTGGCAAACTTGCCTAAGGGGCAAGCTTGATGTCTGGAAAGCTATCGCGTTAATAAAGTCACGTTAATAAGCGTTTTGAAAAAGCGAAAGAACAACCAGTCGTCGCACAATGCGAATAGCGTAACGAGTGGGTCGTCCAATGCTCCATCCAACCCATTACAAAAGCTTGTTCTTTATCACCTATAAACTGCGGCGCATACCCACTTCAGGCATAATTCCTCATCGTCCTCAGCCACTGCATGAACAATTGGCGCAAAATTCTTCGTAATTGTTTAGCGAATACCACGCTTCTCAGAATAATGACAAAAACTATCATAATGAATGCCAGCCTGCTATCTAAAATTTTTTATTATTATTGCCTTAGTGGGTACCAAGCAGAAGTTACCCAGCGAGTCTTTAGAAAAGGCTCTGGAAGGCCGCTCTTTTAGTTTTCACTGTGACTGTGCTGCGCCTTCCGCGCAGGCCAGGCGTTTTTTCCAAAAACGGTGCTGAATCCGTGCTAATAATTTGTTGTCGAAGCTTAACGACATCAATATAAAGCAAATAAAAGCACCAGTACGTAGTTAACGAGCTCACGACGGTCACTTTATAGATTCCAGGCGGACGGCAACCGCTTTCAGCGGTGTGGCCGATGCACCACCTTCTCCGCAGTGTATAGTTGCTAGCGGCGTTGGAAAACAAATACGCTACTCTGCTACCTAGAAGTAGCATATACAGTGACTCTAGTGTCCCAAAATCCTGGTCATGCTATCTCGCAAATCCACATTCGTTCGTATAGGAACTCACGATATCCTGAAGCAATACATTTTTGCAGACTAGTTGGTTCATACATTAAATATTGAATTGCTGCACAAACTTGAAGGAAAACAAGGAAGACAGAAAAGAGCGCAGTGCGCTCTTTCCTGTCTCCCTTGTTTTTTTTTTAAAGTTTTTGCTGCAAATAAATTTTTCACAATATCCGCGTTGCAGAGACTCAAGTCGTCGAATCAAAATAAGCCGAAATGCGAGCGGTAATAGCGATTACATAGTTCCAGAGTGGCTACCAAAGCTTGAATGTCGAAACTGTAAACGTGTGAGCTTCTGAGAGGCTGGATAGGTCGCGCCTTCTAGCGAGGTCAAAATGAACGAGGCAATCACAACATTAGTATTTCAGAAACATCGTGCATTGTACGGCTGGTGTAAAAACCGTGTTGCGGCGTTAATACGAATCGGTTATCTTTTTAATTATTGTCATTTCAAAAACATTAAGCGTAAGCCAACGTGTTCATAACTGTATTTGCATGAAGTGTCGCAGGACCTCGACACCATCGTTGCAGAAATTTTGTATTTTTTCACCCGGTTGCGCATACGAAGATACTGTACACAATAACAAAAACGTCTCGTGATTTGGCCGCCCTGGTGGTTCAATCCTGTCGAAGTTAGTTATAGCTTAAATGCAGTTAGAATTTTCATTTATGGTTTGCGAAAACGTAAAGGTATACGTTTACATACGTACGTAAATGGTTACGTTCGTATGGGAATCTAAAACGTTCAAAAACATGATTCCCGGTGAGGCGGTAAACGCCAACTGGTACCCGGTAACACGTTAACGTAAAGAAGTATACGTACAAGCAAAAAGCCCCTATTTAAGCTGAGGCGACGTAATTTGTTTGAGTTTCAAGTTTTTTCTTACCACATTCTTGTACGCTCCGCCTATACTTTATATGTTCGTGCTTACAAAACACAAGTGGTTTTTCGGTCTTGTGTTCTTAGCAACACAAGTATTCTGTCTTTCTGCTCCACTCTTCAAGCCCAATACTGTTGTAGAAGGTCAGTTTTGTGTTACCGCTGATAATATGATAATAAGGATAATAGTATTAATGATTTATTATTATTATTATTATTATTATTATTATTATTATTATTATTATTATTATTATTATAATTATTATTATTATTATTATTATTATTATTATTATTATTATTATTATTATTATTATTATTATTATTATTATTATTATTATTATTATTATTATTATTATTATTATTATTATTATTATTATTATCTCGCAAAACATTCATAGTGTCATTTATATATACTCTGTCGATACCATGCCCTTATGCAATGTAAACGAATTCAGTGATCTTGATGTTCTTTTTTATAACATGCTAAATTTTTTGCTCACATTAAACGTGCTGCGATGCGTGACCTTCGTTCTCTCGGTTGCATGTATAGAATCTCTCGCCGGAGAATTCAGTTCTCCTACAGCCTTACACACATTGTACACCGCCATGTGCCTTCCTCAACTTGAATATGCGTCTCAACTTAATAGCATGGCATTGCTGAATCATGTGGCAGGGATGCCAGAAAAAAATCATAAGCATTTACAACCATCGTTTCGCTCGAATTAACTCTGTATCTCGTTCTAAATCTGCCAGATTATTATTATTGCCACCAATCACTCCGCTCCCGACGAAATCGCGTTGATCTATTATTTGTTTACGAACTAGTTCATGGTATGCTGTCCTGCCCCTTACTTCTCGGTTGTGTAAATTTTTTGATTCCTCGTAAGTTACCCAGAGAGAATCGACCATTTTATGTACATTCTAACTTCTTTCAACACTCTAGCGTTCCCAGAATACAAAGTTTATATAATGTTAACTTTAACGACGTTGATGTATTTCACAGTCCACTGCCACTGTTTTTATCTCAGCTTTGCACTGGTGTTCACAATGTACAGATTCTCCCCTCTCCGCTTTTTAGGAAAGTTTCTATGTAGCTTTGTATATTCCCCTTTATTTTTCACTTCCATGCCATGATTGTCGTCTTGTCGTTTTATTCTTCCCAATTTGCCCTGATTATTTTTTTCTGTGATTTTCACTCCCCATTAATTTTTTTGAAGAGTGCCTGTATTGTTTTGTTTTCTTGTATGGTTTTCTTGTTTCACTTTAGCGTGCGCCTCATGATTGTTCCAGGAAACGTTAAATAAATGATTATTATCAATATTATTATTGTTTTTGCTTGTTTGCTTATTGTTCCCAGTCATCTAAATTCAGCCGCCGTACCGTGAAATCGATACAAGATTAAAACGTATAAGATGAAGGCAGAGAAGAGGCTTAACAAACGCAAGCGCTGACTTACAATAGTATCTTACTTGGAAACAAGCAACCACCTATACAGTGAAATGCCCGGGACTCATCACACGTGCGTTGTCTGCAGAGAATCCTTACCATGACTTAAGAAACATAGCTCTTTTCTAAAAAGATCTATTGATACTATTGATACACCTAATCTATCACCTAATCACCTAATCTATCAATTAACTACGCTTCAATGATCTCGCGAGTTAACTGATCTCTACATCTGCTCACAACTGAACAGTCATTGTAAATTGGATCACACGTGATTAAAACAGCGTACGTTCTACTTCGACGGCGCACACAGAATGTGTCGCTGATTCTGAGTTTCATATCTCATTATTTGTTTCGAAATTACACAGTTATGATCAAGTACTGTGCCAAGTCAGCGCTCATATGTTTCAGGTTTTTTTCCCAGTCGTCGTGTTATGCTCGTTCCACCCGTATCTTGCCAAAACAACGAGCACAAACAGCTACCCTAGCGAACTTGAAGTTGAACCGGCAAGGTGTTCAAACGTCAGAGCACACAACTTGGGGTCCCCGTGGTTGCCAAGGTGAACGTGGCACTTCGCGCTGTCTCTCTTAGCTTTGCTGCCCATGGGAGGCGGCTCAGCTCGGTCCTTTTTAAGTAAACACATTTCACAGACTGGGAAAAATTATGAGGAGAAAATACTATGCAACCAAATTTAGCCTTTCAATTTCTAATTGAAAAACAAAACTTGACCAACGTTTCTACACACTGGACACGCAATTGCAGCACATGGATGGCCACTGTCTTTTCTTAATAATTTGCAGCTGCTATCTTCTGCGCAAAAAGTAGCACGCTCCTTACCTAAAAAGCGACACTATTCGTTTTCAACTGAAATGCTTCAGCTCCCCACGAACTGCATTATCATCTTTCTAGAATCGACAGGCGGTCAGCGCCCCATGCTTGAAATGCGGGTGTGAGCCTTCTGTCTAGCTCCTGCTGCCAGTACCGAGCAAGCTGCAGTGAACGCCTTTTGGATTGTGGGGACAATGTGAGGCCACGCGACAGAACTGTAGTCGAACATGCAGTCAAGGGGCTCAGCCAGCCCGCGACCGGTCACGAAAACTGGCTGTGTTGGTTCAGAGGAGCGAAGAAAGCTGTCTCGCTGTGCGACGCTTCCGTCGAGTCAGCGTCTCTTGCTCGCTTTCGCGAAACCGTAGCACGTCAAAAGAAAGCCGCCCGCCATCGGCAATCCTTCCGGTCGCGGTCGACGTTGAGTGCTACATCAGGCGGCCGAAAGCAGTAGAGATGCCTGCCGCGTGGCGCCATCTTTACAAGCGACAGCAAGATGGTGTGTTGTAGCTTCCCGGACTTTGATTAGGAGTCATCCATTGCAGCAACCACTTATCTGTCGTTTTATCTGTTTCATACCGTCACCTTTTACTTACATTCCTGCCATTGTGAATGATTGTCATAATGTAATAATGGAACGATGTGCCGAATTAAACAACAGCGACGAAACACTGTGGCCTTGCGCGTAAACGCTTTCAGCTATGTAACCCTGACCGAGTTACTTACGCTCTTGCAAACGTACACCATACTTTGTTTGAGTTGCTCTGATTCACCTACATGCCTTTTAAGAGATATGCATTGTATTGGCGTGTTCCACAAATCGATGTGGCCCTTTGCGGCGCTGTGTGGGAGCACCATCTCGTTTACCGCCGGGAGCTGCCGCCCTTTGTCGCATTTAGCTTTTCTTGAACGTATAACACATATTTTAATTTTGGTGGTTTATCATCCCACGACGATTCTGTGATTATGAGATATACCGTAGAGGAGAGCCCCGGAAGTTTACACCACCTGGCGTTACCTAACGTGCACCTAAATCTAAGCAAATGGGCGTCAAGCATTTTCGCCATCATCGAAAATGCGGCCGCTGCGGCTGGCATCTGATCCTATGACCTGCTGGTGAGCACTCGGGTAGGGTGGCTTGAAGGGGAGGTGTGATGACCGGGCGGCAAAAGTTGGCTGTCGTTCGCGTGAATGCCGTAGAGCGGCGCTGTCGTCGGGGGCGCCGTCAGCGAACGTAGCCGTTCTCCGTTCTCGGCAGGGAGAACGGTCCAGTGGAAATGCGTCACCAAACTACATAAAACTTTAGCTGACAATGCAGTTCCTTAGTCAGCGCACAGCTTGTATTGCGCTATCGTTATCATGCGGTTTTGAAATACGGGTACAGAGCAGTTTTGTTCCGGCCGAAAGCAAGCAGGCCTCTTGGAAAGCGATATTGAAGCATTACTACTGGGAGAGCGGGGCTTAGTTATGCTCCAGTGCGCTCTGATCATTTTATTCGTGCGCCTCATTACGTGCGAAAGCAGATAACTTGATTTAGGCCAACCAAATCAAGATTAAGCCATGGCATGTATGGTAATACAACGTTCGGTAGTCTTTTCAGGCTCAATTCATAAACCAAATAAATGCTACATGTTACTAGATAAACTTTACTGTGTACAATAGAATGCAGTTGATCATTTCCACGGCTTGTCTCACATCACGCAAGGCTTTATTCTTTTTACTTTTTTGTCATTCATTTCTTGGTTGAGGCCCCTCAAGAGAAAATGGATCCTGGTAAGGCTGAAAAACCTGACCACTGACCTTGTGAGCTCCTGACAGTGATCGACGCAACCAATTTGTGGTACATTTGTGCTCACTTTGCCAAGTATGCTCAAAGCAGCTTTGGAATGTAGGTTCGTTCTGCTAAACTCGCGAGTTAGCCTGCTTTCAAGACATTCGATCAAATGATAGAGTGACACCGCCGGGTACAGAAGCCCCCCCAAGTCCCATTCCTTGGAGGCATCTGCTGGTACTTCTCCTGAAACACTGTCCTTCGGCACAAGGCAGGCATCCCTGCATGCTGTACAATTAGTGGACAGGATGCGCTTCCTGGCCCCGTATCCAGCAATGTAGTACACCAAGCGAGGGTCGCTTCTTTTTTCCACATAGTCTGCATGGTCCACAGCAACTTCAACAGCATCCATGGTGACTACATCATCGTGCTTTTCATTTTCCACCAGTGCCTCTTCCGCAGAAAGAAGGGAATCCAGAAGTCCCGGAGACAGGCTTCCACCTCTAGGGCTCTTCGCAAGGCTGTAAAAGCTCAAGCACCTGTAAGTGTCGAAATTATAGGAAGAAATTCAGTCAAAACAGTCAAATTTACAATCAAATATGCAAAAGTATACCTGATGATAACGATGAATTGAGAAGGGGTCGGGTGATCATTTGCACCGCTTGCCTGCCGCACTATCCCAAATGAGCGTTCAAGGCAGTCCTGGCTCAGATGCGACGTCATCAGGTACTTGTAGTCGACAGTTTCGGTCAAGTACTTCACAAGGGCCTTTGTGGAATGAATCGTAACACGTAGACCTTCCGATGTACTTCTGCTGAGGAAGCCAACACCCTTTGCAAAGGCCTCCCATTAGTCCAGGAAGTCCAGCATTGCATCTAGTGCAGCTTCTTTCGCACTGTTTGGCCTATAACAGTAGAAGGTAGCGCACGTAAATTCATGTGCCTGTGATAAAGAATCCAGGGGACAGCATCGTACATACCTTAGTGCCTCAGCTGGAAACCTTGACGTCATTGTTTCAATGAGCTTCATCATCATACAAACAAAGGTCCTCGTAGGCTCCAAGTTGGGATACAGATATTCAATCTTCTCCTTGTAGAAGTCCATGGCATGCAATACATAAACACTGAAGACGTAAAATGCCAAATTCACCCTCATCTTCTCAAACCCATTCGGGTATATATGGGACCGCGTCAGTTTTGGTGCGACTCTCAGGGCAACTGTGCTGCTGTCAATCTTCCAGGTAGTTGCTACATGATCCCAGTGGACCTGCAACATAGTGGATAATTTTTACGTGAACTTGACGCCACCAGTGTAAAAAGATTATTTTCATTCATACCCGGCCTATATGCGTATTGAAGCCACATTTCATCATGGCGTTCCGCACGCACTTTGCGAGATGTGGAAAATCCGATAGAAAGTGCAGAAATCTGTCCGTGTCACACGGGTGCACCACCTTACACCGCACGCCTTTACAGCTTCCGTAAATGCCCATGTTGTGCCACATTGCACGATTCCAAGCTGCTCCATCACAGCAGATGTAATCGGTTTGAAGTCCAGCCTGCTCGCAAAGAATTGTGGCCTCCAAAATGATCTTGGTCAGCACTGAAGCCTTCACATTCCCTTTCGATGCAAACACACCTGTAGAAAGCATGACGAAAGTAACAATTAATAAAGAGAATGACAAAATTGATGAGTTCTAGTTACCTATAATCTGGGTCCATTTTCCAACAAATGGTTGAAACATTACTACAAGGCCATGGTCGGCCTTTGTGTGCTTGTCCTTCTCAGTAAACTGCCCTAAATCGACAAAGCCTTCGATGTCCATCGATAACTTCAGGTCAAGATGCGTGGAAAGCTTCATCTCGTCCACCACCAAGCCACCATGTCGTTGCATGTTGTCAAGTTCTTTCACCTTTTCCTTTATGCAGTCAAGGAGCTTGCGGTTGAAACCATATGATGGTTTGAATGCCTGAAAGTGTAAAAGAGAACTTTAGTAGCTTATGCATTAAATTAAGACCGAAATGACACGAACCTTTATACATTTCTGCAGACAAGCACGGCCAGGCAGTGTTAGGATTTGGTGGCAACTTAAGTGCTCGTATAAACGAGGACTCTTCATTCGAAGAATAATGCACTCAAGAAGCCATTCCTTGCAGTATTTGAACCCACGGAGGGAACGTCGTTTGGCGGCTTGAAAGCAGGTTCGCACAGCATTCTGCTGTTTCTTGGGAAGCTCACAGATCTAGAAAAGGAAGAAATTCCATTTGGCAGAGTGTCGCGTATAGATAAGCAAGCAGAAAGAACAGGCAGTACCTTTTTTTCAAGGACAGATGCCTCTATTGCGGAATTTTTTTCATTGAGCCTTTCGAGGTTGCTGCACAGTACCTGTACCTTCTTGCTTCTGCGTCTCAAAGTACGCACAGCATGTTGGAGTCTCTTTTTTAAAGTGTTCAGTACCGGCCGTCGTGCTTTATTCTTTAGTCATAGACGGCGCATCAATGCAATTCTCCTGACTGTTTTGCAAGCAGAGCATTGTTGGAAAGAATGGGTGGATAGCTCTGAAAAAAAAAAAACATTACACACCATTACAATTACTCGCTACCCTATAGTGCCCATAAAATGATTCTTTAACCCAATATAATTAATAGCATACCCAGTGAAACAGATCCATTGCAGGCATTGGCGTACAGACTTCCCCCTGTCGATTTCGTCCCATTAGACAGGTCCACCTGATGGAACTCTTGCATACTGCCAACACCACAACAAACTGCAAGATTTGCTGTGTAGAAAAGAGCTTCCTGGGCCTCTTCCTCCGACCGAATGTCGCGTTGACAATGCAAGAAGCTGGAGAGGAAGATGCTGCACTTCACAGACATGTTCTCCTTCTGCAATTCGAACAATGCAATTTTGCGAAAAACATGTGGAATATCGCTGGTCACATATTCGGCTGTTTGATAGAAAACTGCACGTTTGTTCCTGAATGTTTGCGTACACCAGTGTTCTGATGGGTGTCTCAAGTTAAAAATGAAGTGCTTGGCAAGTCCATCTGTAGTAGCTTCCTCCACAACCGCTGTTGTTGCATCTTCCCGCAAAGATGCTTCCGAGTCCGTGCACGCTTTCTTCGAAGGTACATAATTCTGTGAACTGCTAGCCACCATGGAATTGCTTCCTCGCCTCTTTCTTTCCTTTGGTAACGTTTTAGAAATGTATTTGGGCAAATTTGGAAACAGCGTCGGTACTGCATCGTCTCTTAGTAGCGGAACGTCGCGCGGTATTGAGACTTCAACGCCGTTTACAATGTGCCGGAACTCCCTTTGGATGAACCTGCCGAGAAACATAAAAGGTGGTATGAATGAGCGCTTCGAAAAACTGCCACCGTCAGAATGCAACACGTGTAGTAAGCAGCGATTCTACTTCTGTTGTAAAGCATTGCTTGTAGTTGTACTACTTGTTTTGAAAGCGGTATAACGTACGCCAGCATGCTATCTATTACACTTACCTTTCGTCAAAATGCTTTGCGCAAACAGCGGAATTCTCTTGAAGCGGTTTGTCAGCCCTAGGAATGGCGCGTGCCCACTTCAAGAACAGTTCTTGGCAAGTCGGAGCACGGAAAAGGGACACTTTTTCCGAACAAGATCTGTAGCCGGAATCGCACCCGGGCACGAAGCACCAACGCCGAGTTTTTTTCTTTGAGGTAGACGGCATCTTTGCCAGCACACAGCACTCGTGAATCAACAGCACACGCCAACAGTTCGCAGCGAAATACACAACGACAAACCGCCGCCCAGGCCTATCTCCGCGGAAACGCTGGCACGCTGGCGGCGCCTCAGACGGTAGCGCTATGTTGTGCCCTAGCGGCAATCACGCGAAAGAGGACCACCCTCTCCAATGGCTGGCTGCCGCGCTAAGCACACCTCCCCCCTTCTAGCCACCCTAACTCCTCGGGTAGTATAATCACTAGACCACCATGACGAGTTTCCTTGTCTGTGGCGATGTTCCCTAGGACAACTGGCAGGTCCTGCTGTCGTCTGCGCGCCCCCCGGCTCGCGCTGCCGATGTCGTTACCATAAAGAGACGTGGCCATATGTAGACGTGGCGTAGGAGCGCACAAACGTCCAGGTACCCTCGGAGAGGGAAAGTGGGGGTGGAAGTCTTCAGACAGAGTTTCGAATAAATCTGTGGTGCTGTTTTATAATGATGAGTTGGTTTAAGTGAGTGTGTAATTGTGCCGCAGTATCGAATAGGGCAATGCGGAAAGCTTCTGCTTCGTTCAGATACCACACTGTGTCGCCGATATAGGAGATAAGACTGCCAAGATAGATAAACCTATCAGTGCTGACATCGCGTCACAATGACAGTGCTGGACTTCTTATCCACCACAGGTAAAAAAAAGAAAAGACATGGCTGTTGCAGCTAGTTATCAGCTTACCGCAGAAACTTGGTCGGTCCGAAATTCTAGTTGGGTGATATGTTGTAAGATGCGTAGCGCCACCTATAGGCCGTGAAACGCGCGAACTGTACCAGATAACTGCTGAAAGGGCAATTGATTGAAATAGTTTTCTACACATTTTCCTTTGAAATTGTTGATGTTCTACAACAAAGCATTAATTGAATGATCAATCAATTCCATTATTGATTGACTGAAAGTGTGCGCTCCGTTCATAACCTAATTTTCTTTACAGAGAGAAATGCCGCAGAAATTACAGTTCGTATTTTAAGTGAGCTGGAGAAATCGCTTGACTGAATTCCATGAAAAAAAAAAAATGTGGCGAAGCACGTTGCCGGGAACGTCCCTGATATTACTTCGAGATTTTGCAGGTGGTAGTTTCATTTAGTGTGACAAGCTCCCAATATTGTCTTGACAACTCTGCAGGCGTTCCAATGCGCTTCAACGTACGACAAACGCGAGCAGCATGACCTGATTTTTCGGCTTATTTGAAATTCTGCGCATTTCTGTTCCTTCTTAAGTTGCGTTGCCGTATCATAGATTTTGTCAAATATCGCTACATGTTACTGCTTCGCTGCTAGCAAAAAAAAAAAAAAGCTTAAATTAGATTAGAGGACAAGCGAGGCGCGATGAACTCTTCTCCAAGCACACACGTTCCTGTATCGCATAGAACGTGATATTCTTAAATTATTTGCGACCACCATGTTGGGTGAGGAGGTCGAGAAAGATGCGAATCACTGTGGAGTCAGAGCTGTCAACTCGCAATGCTGTAGGCAGTTGAACGATTCTTCGCGCTGCTTTACGGAACCCCTCTGCCATGAAACCGAGACCCGTCTACTTTAAGAGCACTGTCCTCCGAATTATCATGTTCATATTTTAACGAGGCTTCGCACGCTAAGGTACGCTCGTTATGAGCTAAATGATCTTCGAGAAACATAAGTAAAAACCGCTACTAGACTCAAGCCGGGACTTCCTTTGTTGCGTTATCAATTTTTTTATCATCACTACACTGATAACGCAAATTGGCTTCACTCGCCGCGCGCAGGCTTACTTGACGACGCTATATACATATATAAGGTTTATGAGCTGCCCGATAACACGATAAGAGAGTGGGATATATCACCTCGATGTATCGTGACGGAATTTGGGTCGCAACAAACGACTGTCATTGAAACTAATCGGCTGTGAGCACCTTTTGCAACTGAGAAGAGAATGGCACCCGTTACATTCGTTTAAACTTCACTCGTGCCGACAAGCAGGACCGCCTTGACTAATATGTGAGGTTTAACGTCTTAAAACCATAATTGGATTATGATAGACGCCGTATAGTGGAGGGCTTCCGAAATTTCGACCACCTGTCCTTCTCAAACGTGCGCTCAAATCTGAGTACACAAGCCTACAGAATTTTAGCCTCTATCGAAAATGCAGCCGCTGCAGCCGGGTTTCACTCCCGCAACCTACGGGTTAGTAGCCGCGTACCTTCACTACTAGACCGTGGCGGGGCAAGCAGGACCACCTAAAAGCATTTGATGCTTGCGGAATCAGTTTAGTTCTCAGCTAACAGCGTGATCATCTCTGCATTACTAGCGTCTGTAGTGCCTAGAATAGTGCAACGTTTAGTGATGGTACACCACACGTACCGAATAATAATGATAGCGCAGTTACGATGTGCACAATCTTTCCCCCTCTCGTCTACTGCTGCTCCCAAGAGCGCCTCGGCTGATACTAAGCGCTCCCAAGGGGCCCAGCGTCTTAATGACCACGAATTCGAGGTGCGCGCCGCTTCCTGCCTACTTGCGTGTTTGTTTATTTTTTGTTCGGTGCATCACGGGGTCTGCGCACGGTCGTTCAAGTGCAGGAAGACGCAGCACCTTATTACCCGCGGCGTACACAGCAGGCACTGGCGCACGCGAAACGCACTTGCCAGTATCGGGCCCGTTAAGAAAGAATCTCGGGGAAAGGGAGATAAAGAAAAAAAAGTGTGTCAGCAAGGCATACAAGCTTCTATGCCGTTTGTCGAGTTCTCCGATCTCTTCTCCGCTTGCCTCGCCGCCACACTCCTCCTCGTTCGTTCCTACCTTGCGCGTACAAGTCACGCACGAGCCCTCTCTCCTCCGAAATTGCGTGGCCCACCCCCCCAACGGCTGCGTGCACGTGGACCAGTTACGAACGCCGTGGTCAGCCTCGCATTGTGGCCCTCCGAAAGCGGCGAGGCTCCCGCGTGCCTTCGACGCGCCTTACGAAGCCGGCAGTATCTTGGCTCCACCGAGCGCCGGCGTTTAGGGACAGCGTGTCGAATAGACCGTGACGTGTTCTCAAACTTGAAGCGTGATTACGAGCGAGCCTCTCGACAGGCATGACGTCGCTGCTAGCGTCCGGAATCATAACGCCGGTCGCGGATATGTACAGGTACATAGCGTCTTTACGGGACCCCCGCACGGAAGGCTGGACCCTCGTGGCTGATGCCAAGTTTGTGTTCCCGCTGCTGTTCGGCTACATCTACGTGGTCAAGATCGGCGGCCCGCGATGGATGATGAACCGCAAGCCGTTCGAGCTCAAGCCCCTCATCATGGTGTACAACTTGGCAATGGTCATCTTCAACACGTTCTTCTTTTACCAATACACTCGGCACTCGTACCTTGGAGGAGGGTACAACGTCTTCTGCCAGGGCGTCAGCTATTCCCGTGACCACAACGCGATGACCATTCTCGAACTGACGTGGTGGTACCTGTTTGTGCGCATCGCCGACTTTTTCGACACCTTCTTCTTCCTGGCGAGGAAGAAGTTCTCCCACATCACCGTGCTTCACGTTCTTCATCATTTTCTCGTGGTGTTCAGCGGCTGGCTGTGGATCACCTTCGGCTGCGACGGCCAGGTGCTGATGGGCATCTGCTTCAACTCGTTCATCCACATCATCATGTACTCGTACTACTTCCTCAGCGCCCTCGGTCCCGAGGTGCAGAAGTACCTGTGGTGGAAGAAGTACCTCACCCGTCTGCAAATCTTCCAGTTCGTCTTCCTTACCCTACACGTGTCGATACCGATCTTCTACGACTGTGGCTATCCGAAGATACTTACCGTGCTCGCGTCGGCCCAGGGAACCCTGGGACTGGTGCTCTTCATCAACTTTTACATCAACGCGTATGCTTCAAACCGGAACTTGGACTTCTGCACAGTGCAAGGAGACAAAAGGGATTGATTCTACTGACGCACGTGATGCTTTGAGTCGTGAGTGCAAAGGACGGGGCCTCACGGACGGCGGCTTCGGCGAACAGCACCGTCATGGGCTTCGAGTCTTGTTGTAAAATGTGAGCTGAACTGCAGACTGGAACATGAGCTTCATCAATGACAAGGTTCCGAGTTCAAATTTACAAAGCCCTTCATTCGTAAGGACAGTTTTTTTGTTGTAAATTTTTGCATGAAATTTTTCTTACAAAGTGGTTTAACGGACAAAGGGCTTTGTGAATTGGGTTCCTTACCTTGTTGGTACGTACCTTCAATTTTCAGTTGGTCATACCTGCGCTCACAATTGTGCCGTGATCATTGTGTTATTCACTGCTGTTAGTTGATGTGAGGTCTCATTATTTGTGTACTTGTGACATAATATATTATAACCTGCAGCTATTGCGAAGTTTTATACTTGAGCAACAATTTCCAACCGTTATAACATAGGCATTGTCTTTCGTATAGATATTGCATTCTTACCAACGTTAAGTTTGCATTTTAGAGCATAACGCCGTAAACCTAACATTGTATTGACGCCATTTATTTATTTATAGAAACAGAAATTTTATACTCTCATGGGTAGCTGCAAAATGAAAAAGCTATTTTGCAAAGAATGACCTGACCAGATGACATTCATGATCGTCTAGAAAGAATTGCTTTAATCAGCAAGTACAACGTGTGCACACTAATTTTTTAAAGGTCAAGCACAGTGCATTGGGAACGGACACTAAACCACACAGTTCACACCAGTTCACTTATTAAAAACAGAAATAGCGGAAATCGATGGATGAAATTGTTAATCCTGGTTTAATTGCGACAGAGAGCTAACTAGTCAATGTAACAAAAAAGCTGTGTGAACTAAGTTTGTTCCTTCCACCAGTTCCATTCACTAAGGGAACATGAGAGTGCTTGTTTTGACAGGTTTCTTGTGTGATTCGTGTCACGAATAAAGATTGTAAACGCCTGTGACCACGTACGCACTGTGCCTTCACTGTTGGATTCTTGGCACGCTGAGCCGTTGCGCATGATCTTTGGTTGAAGAACGCGTATGAGAGGCCAGTTGCACTATGCATGACTGTAATGGAACTGTTGCGTGATAACACGACCCACATGTTACGCGTGTCGTTGTGTCACACAGGAATGACAGCAACAGCAAGAACTCGTCCAGGATAGACGAGATTCGTGTCAGGATCGCCCTGGCTTGAGAAATCGTCAACAAGCCATCAATCATCCACCACCCACAGCGAATCGCAGGCTTCGTCGCGCAGCTCTCGCGCACCTTCATTCCGGGCTCTGCGTAAGTCATCTGCGTGTCCCACATCTTGCAGCTGGCAAGCTCACAGTCAACCGCACCGTTTACACACAGACGTCCCGAGAGAGGAGGACGAGTGTAATTCTTCGTCGACCGTAAGTGTCCCCGCGGCGCCTGTGTTTGCTCGACTTCTGCCGCGGATGGCCTTCGGCGCGAACTTGCCTCTCGGGCCATTGCCTTTTCCAATCGGGACGCGCCTGACTAATCAAATATCGCCGCCTGTCTGACAACCGCCCTGCGAGTACCACAGACTTCCGTGTGTGCCTCGTACGAAGACACTGAGCGCTCGCCGGCGACGCGACCGACGTTCGGGTCGCTGCTCCCGGCCGTGACCTGAGACAACCAATGGCATGCAGCCACTGAATTGCACCCTCAAAATACGTAACGTGTAATGACTTTTCTACTGCTTCGGCTTCTTACGCACTTGATGCCTTTGCGTTTTTCTTCTTTTTTTTTAACCTTGCGTTGTGCGAATATATAGGCCCTCGACCTTGTTGGAATTAGCTTTCAACTTTCCATATTTTCTCAAAACAGTGTTCATGGCAAAGTTCTGCTGATATTCAGCATCACGTTCTGAAGCGCCTGTTTTTCGAGGCGCACACCCGTTTACTTATCTTACAAAAGTTAATAGGGAGTTTTAGAACAGCGCACCGCAAGCCCTTGCGGTGTGGTTGCTGCCACTGCGCATGCGTCGTACGCTAGTCGTCGTTTGCGTTCACGGCCCGCGAACGCTGTTGTCGAAACTATGTGTAGTTGCCGTGCATTTGAGTTTAAGGGGCAGCTAAAGTCACCAGATTGTTCCCTATAGGAGGGGCAAACGTTACTCTAAAACTCATATGGCATCCGCTATGCCCGCAGTGCCTGCAAACGTTATTCTAAAACTCCCTAATCTCATTTCTAGTACGTTACCCACCATGGTGGTCTGGTGCGCGACTACTGATGAGAAGGTCACGGGATCGAATACCGGCCGCGGCGGCCGCAATTGTCGGTTGAGGTGAAAATGCTTGAGGCCCGTGTACCTTAAGCGCAGGTTAATGACATCCAAGTTGTCGAAGTTCGGAGTGCTTCACTAAGGCGTCTCTTATAGTCATATCGTGGTTTTGGGCTGTAAAACGCTAACAATGGGTTGATTTCTGGCCCCGACATGGTGGTCTGTGGATAAGGTACTCGGCTGCTGACCCGCAGGTCGCGGGATCGAATCCCGGCTGCGGTGGCTGCATTTCCGATGGAGGCGGAAATGTCGTAGGCCCGTCTGCTCAGATTTGTGTGCACGTTAAAGAACCCCAGGTGGTCGAAATTTCCGGAGTACTCCACTACGGCATCTCTCATAACCATATATGGTGGTTTTGGGATGTTAAACCCCAGATATCAATCAATCAATCAGGTTTACTTCTGATACGTTTTTCTGCGAAAACAGGTCGAGTCTGGTGGTTTCAAAGGTGTGCTCAGCGCAGCCACTGTCAGAAAGTTCAAGTTGTGCCAGTTCTGTCTTAAGATATTGTTTTATACCACCTTCTGCGCCGCAGAACGGTCGTACAATATACGGTCTAACTAAATGTAAGCGCATAGTTGCTTGCACATGTCCATGCGTTTTGTGTCAGCGGTTTGCGTGTATACGTTATGTTAACGCCATACGTTGGGTCTCACATCTGAAACGTTTCCGTACGCAACGAAACAGCTCCTGCAAGATACGGTGGCACTGATGTATGCCACTTCAGCGTTTAACTCTTACGCTTCTTTGTTATGCTGGTAACGGCGTTCGGCCGCTGACCCGAAAGCCGCGGTGTCGATCCCGACTGCGGCGATTGCTTTTCGATGGATTGGAAATGCCAGAGACCCGCGTATACGGTGGGACGTCAGTGCACGCCGAAGAACACCGGATCGTCTAAATTTCCGCAGCCCTCCACCGCGGCGTGCCTCGTAATCAAGCCACGGTTTCGGTGTGCAAAACTAAACAAATGATTACTCTCAGCGTTATTTTCTCGTGACTGCTATGCTTTCACCAGCACGTATCGCCAGTTACTGTTAAAGCCAGCTCTCGCTTCCTCTAACCTACATTATACTTCCTCGTGTGTTGCTACTGAGAGCAGCTGTGATTTGCCATTACCTACATAAAAAAAAGGAAAGAAAAATATGCAGGAGCTCGTTATCTTAGTTCAGAACACGAAGGGGAAAAAAAAGAAAATGGGGAGGGAGGAGATCAGCGAACGTCTTCAGTTTACCAGTACCTCGACTACGAAAGCTGTCGGCGCGAGTGAAAACAGACGTTCTCAGTGTATGTAACCGGAAGAAACGATAAAAAGCGACTATAGAAGTAGTCATTCTTGCTCTATCTGGTCGCCTTATTTTTCTACGTTTCGAATATTTGCGCCTTAGGCAGGGTTCGTTGATAAGCACTATTGAAAACAACGTCATTCGAGGTATTGTACGAGACCGATATGAAGCACACCCAGCACTTTGACGTCAGAACCCAAGCGTATGCGATAATGCTGGGAAGTTTCTGTTAGCCATTGACCGAAGTTTAGCATCTGGTAACAAAATAATGATTGTCCAGTTAGCAGATCAGTCAATTGGCATGCTGCCACCTATAGTCACATTGTATATCCAAGATTGCCTGTTATGAAATTCAAAGCCGTAGCGTTTTCTGCCAGTATTGCCCTATATTATGGTGTGGAAAATGGTGCCCGAAATTCGCTAGACGCCGCTTGTCAGTAAATTCAAAAAAAGGAGGTGGTCAGAACAGGCCCGTAGACATAGAAATTTTTTTTGAATGGTAGAGCGCACTTGCTGAAGGTTCTCATTACCCTAGAAAAACACCTTTTCTTTCATTACTTGTTTTTGACTGAACACCTCCTCAATAGAAATTTCACAGGAGGTGGAGGAGGGGCTAGGGCAACACCCGTAGCTACGTGCCATGGTTCGCAATTTGTACGGAACCTTTTGTCTAATTTGTAGTAGTCATGTCGAAGAAACATGTTGGTGGGCTAGTCGGTTCATGGTTTCAGAAAGATCTTTAAATGGGCGAAGAAGACAGGACGAGAACACGCACACGAGCGCAGATTCAAACTGACTTTATTTACGGTAAGCAGGTGTTTTATAGGTTTTATTTAAAAAATATAGCAAAACACAAGAGTGCGAAACAATTGCAATGACATAGTTAAAAACAACAAGAACGCATACGCATCAGAACGCTTGAATGACCTGTAAAAATCCCATTTCATCCTTGTTAACGGAAACGAAGAAGAGCTGACACCGCTGTTTCCCTTTTAGCGATGAAAAACACCTCAGCGACCTTCCGCATCAGGTAGTAGGCCACAGTTCTCGACTCATGCTTTGACAGGGGATCAATTTACGTAAGAGATGGCAACATGTTTTTAAAGACGATAGTCTTTCTTGGCGACCTTCGACACAACAGTTGTGGTCTGTATTTCTGTCTGTACATTTGTATGTTTGTCCGCCCTTAACGACACCCTAAATGGCAACAAACGGTTCTCCAAATGGCCTACTTTATCCGCAGCGCCCACAAATAAGGCTCAAGCTTTAACGTTCATACTTGTTCATTAAAAATCGATTCTTGGGCATATCTGAGGCTCCATAACACGTCAGTATTCTGTATGTGCGTCTTTTTACAAGAAAAGGCATACATAGGTAAATTCTAAGGACCGCAGCGCTTATGACCCTGCGCTGACGATCCAGCGCTTGCTCAAAAAGGCAAGTGTTTCCAACGCTTTGCTAAGACGACATGGGGGGGGGGGGGGCACGTACGCGTCGTCTTGCGTTCTACACCTTAACGCCTCCGAGACGGGCGTGCACACCGCGCGCTTAGTTTTCCAAGATAATTGCCAGATAGCGCTCATGTCCCGCGTGTGACGTGACTTGATGCGCTTGTTCGCCTCCGACACACGCTCGAGGCACTCTAACGCAGCGCCTGCAGAATACCATTCACCGATTTTCTTGCGCAGAACATCAAATAAACGTTTTTTTCACTCTCTCCAGACGCTAGACTATCATCTTTCGACGACATTTGCAGTGTAACATGCGGATACGGGGCCAATTTTTTGTTAGCTTGTACCTACCCCCCACTTCTCTTTAAAGAGGATCCCGTGCACGCCTATGGGGCCACTCAAATTTGAGGACCGTTTGTTGGTAACCTCAGAAAACTGTGACTACCGTTTGGCTATGGTAGTCACAAACTCTGACTTCCCTGCGTACATGGGTAAAAAGAAAGACCCTCTTGCTCCCAGTCATCGGCGGCAGCGCCAAGACTGCGCCATGTCATGTAGGCTGACATGACCTGCACCGTCGCTTTCTCGTTAAGGTGAAAGGTTGTAATCATGCATGTTTTTGACAATGATGGCGGCCGGGGTCTACTGAGGTTGCATTCAAAGAACTGTTAACTTGTGACAGTGCTATGCATGCAATGGTAATTGCCAGAAGCTTCGGACTACATAGACGATCTCTGCGGTGCAGCGACAAGGCCACAACACAGAATGGTCACGTGGCAGCTGAGCTCATGCTTTCGCATAATCACGTCACCGATTGTTGTATGTCGGCTGTTTAGTACCTGCCACTTTTGTTAAACAAAGCTCGCCCCGCCGCGGTGGTCTAGTGGCTAAGGTACTCGGCTGCTGACCCGCAGGGAGCGGGTTCGAATCCCGGCTGCGGCGGCTGCATTTCCGATGGAGGCGGAAATGTTGTAGGCCCGTGTGCTCAGATTTGGGTGCACGTTAAAGAACCCCAGGTGGTCTAAATTTCCGGAGCCCTCCACTACGGCGTCTCTCATAATCATATAGTGGTTTTGGGACGTTAAACCCCACATATCAGTCAATAAATCAAAGCTCAAAGCTACAAGCACACCAGTGGCATGTATTTTTGTTTTACTCTTAGCTTCCCTGCCTTCATCCCGGAGTGGGAAGACCCATATATCTCGCTGTACGATTATATCGCACGCATGTTTTCCGGATGAAATACCCTAACTCCATGCCTGATACACGCATTTTAGCCGTGGAGTCGACAGCATGGATGTCGTGCCGCACAATGTGGGCCTGCTGCATGGTCACTGATTACAGAGTCGTATGCGGTGGTCACTTGTGCGCTGAGTCGCCAAGTGCCGGAAAACATCACGAGAAGCGCAGTATATAGCTTTTATCGAGTGGTATGAAAAGCTTCGGCGCACGCTGCTTCGCCGTATCAAGCCACGACTATCAGCAGTGTGGTCAAGTGTCTTCTGCCGTGCAGGTCGTCTCCACAGCCAAACGCGCACAGTGACGCGAAACATTCCCGCTAACTTTTTTCCTCGTCGAAGCGCTTCTTCGCAGCGCAGGCTACATATAAGGACACGCTCAATGACGCTCTTGAAGCTCCGCGAACGCACAAACATGCGCACCTCAGCCCAAAAAGAAAAGAGTTTTCGGGACCGTGTTCGAGTCACACGCGGACGCCTCGTCACGCCTTGCAGAGCTTAGCGCGGCCGCCAGGCGCTGCGGGCGTCACGCGTTGACGGCCAAGTTCAGCGGCGTAGTGGAGGACAATGAACGATCGCCCTTGGCACCGCGGCCAACTCGCCGCCTGCGAGCGCGTTACGCCATCGCTGTTGTAGCAACGCTGCCCTCTTCGTGTCTCGAGGAAAGACTCAGTGTGCGTGGCGGTGATACTCTTGTAGCGCGCTTAGCTTCCTTCTCACGGATTTCCGGCCTTAGCGGATTCTACTTCGGAGGAAGGGTAACGGGGCCATCGGGTCGCAGAACAACCGTGAACGAGCACCATCGAACTTCCTTCTTTCTCCTCGGAGTGAGCGCGTGGGAGCAGCGCTCAACGAGGCGACCACTCGCGACGAAGTTGCGACCGCTGGCCAGGTATGGTTGTGTCGCACAGGTAAAGATAAAGTTTGAAACACAGATGCTGCTGCTGTTTCGTCCTCGACACCTGGTTGGTTTCGAGGAATCCTCGAGCCTTTGTTCTTCTTATCCTTTCTCTCGCTTGAGGAGATCGTCTCTTCAAGGTCCATTTGCCGATCGGCTGGATTGCGCGTCCCGAGAGTGAGCAGCTTTCGAAGCATAAACTCCCAAAATGAGATTACTGCTCACATGCAAAAAAAAAAAGAGAGAGAGAGAGGGGGATTGTGGGCAAACTGTGGGCGCAGGTTAGCCAGATGAGGACAGAGGACGTTCGAGGACAACGAGAGACTTTTATACACACGAAGACGGAAAAATGGATACACACAACATAAACTCACACAGATATACACGCGCTAACGGTCCTACGCGAAGAGAGTTATTGTTCTTGTTCGTTCACTCACGTTCTACTCTTGGGGCGTGAACGTTGCTCTTCACCTTGAGCTCTCTGGTAGTCAGGAGGCGCGATGCCTGGTGCTTGCGGAGTTCCTACCGAGGCGGGGCTCGGTCTAGAAGATAACCGCCAGGGCCATCCCAGTACGGTGGTCAACGCCTGGGCTTGCCACCGAGAACAGCGTACCGCCGACTGCCGCGAACAGAGCTGGGACAGCGTCTCGCTCCGAGACCAGAACAGCAGCTGGCCGTGACGAACGCCGCTTCAGACCAACGTGGGTGCGAGGTGGGGCGATGCCCAGTCCAGGACGCAGCCGAGGACTTCAACGCCGGGACGAGGCCCGGACACGGAGGGTCGGAACGAGCAGCCGGGGCGTGGCCCGAACCTGCCCTTGCTCTCTGCTCTCTGGCGAGGTGGGGCGATGCCCAGTCCAGGACGCACCTGAGGACTTCAACGCCGGGACGAGGCCCGGACACGGAGGGTCAGAACGAGCAGCCGGGGCGTGGCCCGAACCTTTCCTTGCGTTCTGCTCTCTGGGGTGAGGTGGGGCGATGCCCAGTCCAGGACGCACCTGAGGACTTCAACGCCGGGACGAGGCCCGGACACGGAGGGTCAGAACGAGCAGCCGGGGCGTGGCCCGAACCTTTCCTTGCGTTCTGCTCTCTGGGGTCAGCCGAGCTGTCCCCGTGGCTCGGGAGCTTTTCCACGTGGTGCGCGCACGAGCACGCGCATGGACGCGCTCATAGTTTTAGCGCTATCACCATCATCATGATTCCCGCGCACCTTGAATTACTAAATCGGCCCCGCACACCGATTTTCCTACGTCAAAGCATGACGCACACTCTCCAGGGCAGCGTTTTATACCACATCTTCCCCCCAGTTCAAGAACAGCGAAACGCTGGGTTAAGAAGGGTCGACGTGTTCATAGAGTAGACAACTGTCACAATACGCATAAACTGAACACATTCAACGTTATAATGTTTTGTCTTTGACGATGTACCAAGGGCGTCCACACACGGAATGCACGGCACCGCACGCTCGTGACCCGATGCCTAGGCCAACGACCACTCACTCATGCCGTTGCGGCGAACACAGGCGCCGGGCAGCACGATGAATTCGTCGAGTCAAGCTTGGAAGCATCGACGCCGAGTAATTCGGGCAAACATTATGTCAGCGCGGGGACTTGGTTGCGCATGCAGTTCGAAGTCCATTGTCGTGTCGCAGTTCAGTTCGGAATCGGTCAACCAGGTTTGTACTCTTCCTGCTTTTCTTCCACGTGCTAGCGCAGAACCAGAGTTCTTCCTTCCTATGTGCTTCTGTGTACCGCGGTGGCTTCTCGATGTTCATATAGATGGAGGAGTATTCAATCCAAACATCTGGGTCCGAGCGCCAAGGTACGCAGTCCAAAGCACGCCGTATCTTTCGGTTGTCTTGAAGTTGGTGTGCCTCCGCACGGTACAAAGTACCATGTTGTGGGCTCACAGCGTTCCTAGCTCTACTACTACTCTTGGAGTTCCGGCCCCTCTTGCTCGAATTATGGTCATCTTCTGGCTCTGTTTTAGGGTTTTTCAATGCCACTCGCTTTTCGTTGGGCTCCGAAGCAAGAGTCTCAGATACGCATGACGTGCTCTTTCTTTGGCCGAGAGGTTTCACCTGACCACTGCAGAGGCCATGCTGCTCCATACTTCTGTCACCTTCAATGCGATCACGTATATGCTTAACACATTCACTTGCAGATCGTGTACACAGAGCTACATCATCATGTTCTCCGACATACACTTTTTCGAGTGTGTCTGACAGACTTGTGTCAACATTATGGATAACTATCTCATCCTTGAGATTATTGACTTGGTTCTCTTCATTAACCTCCTTAAGCGCTACCCTATTTGCAATCTCTCGGATTTCCAAAATAGCTGTGCTGATCTCAGACAACAGCTTCTCTCCTTCCTGTCGCAAACGCACACGCTCATTGTCATTTTTGCACATGTACCGTAGTTCGAAATCAATTCTCGTTTGTTCCTCATCAAAGTCTTCTTGCAACATTCGCTCTAAGTCGGCGCAAGACCACCCGACCTCCTCTCCAATACAAAGCAGTCTTTGCACGTTTACAGGCATCCTGTGTGCGACCAATTCTCGCCTGAAAGATGTTGAGTGCCGATCCTGGCAAGGCCCATGTCCGTTCCGATTGCGTGCAATTTCTCCTAATCCATCGGTTCGTCCCGCCCGTCTGGCTCTCGGCACGAAGGTAAGGCCGATCTATCCTGGCAAGGCTCGCCAAAATTTGTGGGCAAACTGTGGGCGCAGGTTAGCCAGATGAGGACAGAGGACGTTCGAGGACAACGAGAGACTTTTATACACACGAAGACGGAAAAATGGATACACACAACATAAACTCACACAGATATACACGCGCTAACGGTCCTACGCGAAGAGAGTTATTGTTCTTGTTCGTTCACTCACGTTCTACTCTTGGGGCGTGAACGTTGCTCTTCACCTTGAGCTCTCTGGTAGTCAGGAGGCGCGATGCCTGGTGCTTGCGGAGTTCCTACCGAGGCGGGGATCGGTCTAGAAGATAACCGCCAGGGCCATCCCAGTACGGTGGTCAACGCCTGGGCTTGCCACCGAGAACAGCGTACCGCCGACTGCCGCGAACAGAGCTGGGACAGCGTCTCGCTCCGAGACCAGAACAGCAGCTGGCCGTGACGAACGCCGCTTCAGACCAACGTGGGTGCGAGGTGGGGCGATGCCCAGTCCAGGACGCAGCCGAGGACTTCAACGCCGGGACGAGGCCCGGACACGGAGGGTCGGAACGAGCAGCCGGGGCGTGGCCCGAACCTGCCCTTGCTCTCTGCTCTCTGGCGAGGTGGGGCGATGCCCAGTCCAGGACGCACCTGAGGACTTCAACGCCGGGGCGAGGCCCGGACACGGAGGGTCAGAACGAGCAGCCGGGGCGTGGCCCGAACCTTTCCTTGCGTTCTGCTCTCTGGGGTGAGGTGGGGCGATGCCCAGTCCAGGACGCACCTGAGGACTTCAACGCCGGGACGAGGCCCGGACACGGAGGGTCAGAACGAGCAGCCGGGGCGTGGCCCGAACCTTTCCTTGCGTTCTGCTCTCTGGGGTTAGGTGGGGCGATGCCCAGTCCAGGACGCACCTGAGGACTTCAACGCCGGGACGAGGCCCGGACACGGAGGGTCAGAACGAGCAGCCGGGGCGTGGCCCGAACCTTTCCTTGCGTTCTGCTCTCTGGGGTCAGCCGAGCTGTCCCCGTGGCTCGGGAGCTTTTCCACGTGGTGCGCGCACGAGCACGCGCATGGGCGCGCTCATAGTTTTAGCGCTATCACCATCATCCTGATTCCCGCGCACCTTGAATTACTAAATCGGCCCCGCACACCGATTTTCCTACGTCAAAGCATGACGCACACTCTCCAGGGCAGCGTTTTATACCACAGGGATTTAACTTTTCTATGACGCGGCGTGAGCGACGAATGAACGGGCGTATGAACGGACAGATGGATGAACCACGGATGAATGGATGGACGGACGAACCACGGATAGACACTTCATTTAAAATGTCCGGTGGTATGGAGTGGGTGCAGTCACAAACTGGTGATTCAAAGCTATCGGTAAATTGACTATCGACAGGTTCCACAGTTTCTTCGAAACTGAACTGTGTGAAGAAGATATCGATAGTACCATTCGCTGCGTAAGTTATGCAGCTGTTGGCCGACGCATCTGCAAAATAACATTTATGATAGCCTGCTGTCAGTTAATTTTTAAGGTATGGGTAAGATTTTGGCGAAAGAAATTGTCATAGTGAAAGTAGCCAGTTACGCCTAGCAATAAAAAAAAACTGAGTTTTTGATATCGCGGCGAGGAGTACATTTTTATTTTGAAAAACAAGACACGCCGTTTCACCACACGTTCCAGCTTCCTTACTCTTCAAACGACCAGGGAGGCGGTGATATTAAATAATATAAATGAAAGGAAAAGTGAGCCTCGCAACTCCGAATGCGACATCTCAGCAGTAGCTCACAAGGGAAGGGATTCGGAGGGATTCAAAGGGATAGAGAAGTAAGGTTTTAGGTAAAAGTATATGGTTGGGAGACATTTACGGAAGTCCACGGTCGGGGCCCCGATCGGCGCGCGGTGGTCGAAGAGATGACATCGCGGACGAGACAACCTTCATGCACGAAATACGCCGAGCGTCTTCGAACCACCAGTTCAACTTCGTTTTCATGTGTCCGCTAAGTATTTTGATGAAGAAACACAAGCACGTCAGCTTTCTTGTCATTCAGCCTCCTCTCCTTGCTCCGCCATGTACCAAGCACTCAGGAAATGAGCCTGGGGCTGTAATGAGTTCACGTGGTTGAATTTGTGCTACCGAGCTTAGAATCGGCAGCTATCGATAATTCTTTTTTTGCGATTGATAGTTAGATAATGGCTCACCCATCAACAGGGCTGATAGTGTCATCAGTTTTTCTGCGTCACTACTACGAGAACCTTGGCCCATGTGTTGGCCAAGAGACCTGGGACACAAGAGCCCTTCTCTAAGGAAATTTGTTTTAACAGCAGGGCTGGGCTGTCTTAATTGGCCGTAATCGGTCTGGCGTCTCTTCGTTGTCTACTCCACTAACGCGTACAACTGTTATCATGCCGGCGCGCGCACTCTCACAATGGTGATTTCCCCAGCAGTAACATGCCATGGCCGATAGAACGCGTTCGGTGAGAGGGAGAGAGAGGGAGAGTCAAAAATAAAATAAAGACAGACACAGATAGGAAAAAAAAGGCCATAATAAGATAGGACAAGAAAAGAGAGAAAAAAAGAATGAAATATATAGAGAGATGAAAAAAATGAAAAGAAAGAGGAGGATGACGTTATGTAAAACTGTGTAGCACTAATTATGGGGCATGTTCCCCGCAATGTATCGTAACACTAGTAACGTGACGTAAAATGACATAACGCTAGTCTTTGTAACAAGATCACGTATCACTAGCCATGTGACATGTTTCCGCCAAGCCCATGTCGTTTAAGCGTCGACGACGAGACCCATGCTCGGCGAGGGCAGTGTTCCTGCTACACTATAGGGAAGGACACGCAGCTTCTGCATCGGAAGTCCCAGCTCTCACTCCACTGTTCCTTCCAACCCTGCACCACTAGCTCCCCCCTCCCAAAACCCCCTTTTCTTTACTACAGCGTAAGCAGAATGCTAGGCAGAAACTGAGTTCTTGTGATAGCCTATGTCGTGTTCGAGAAGAAACACGTCCACGACTTCTAAAGCCATACATTTTCAAGCGTACCTCATGAATATGCCATCCCTGGGATGGCTCTTGAGATACATTGCTTGGGCTGAGGTCATAAACTGGGTCTGTGCTAATCATGTGGATTAACTTTGAATGGTCAATGCAATATTTCTCTCAGTAATAAGATTTAGTCCCGACAGAAAGCTATTTTAGGCTTTTTTTCGTGCCATCTATACAATAAGTAGCCTGTCATGGAATGCACGCGACTTTTTCTCTTGCATTGATATGAAAAGCAAGCTATTCTAACTAGTTTTTTTTTCTCGTCACAAAGCTTTCATTAAAACAATATTTGTTGCGCACCTCTTGCGGTGTTTTGTTTGCTTGCGATAACCCAGCGTTTTATACATGGTCCCGCTCTTCGTTATTATTTACGCTTCTAATGAAGATTTATGTGTAACTTGTTGCGTATATCCCAACATTCACTTTGACACGTTCCTGGAAAAATTGTCAAGAGGGCAACGCCATATGAACTTTACAAAATAAAAGAGAAGAAGTGAAACCCCATCGTGCACATTTCAAACTGCTGGCATTGACGTTGCATAGTTGTGTGTTTTGCGAGTTTTGCGAAAACCAAGCTTGTTTGGCAAGAATGAAAGACATTGTCCCAGTTGTGACTGGAACTTTAAGAGCTACACGAAACACTTCCGAGAGAAAGAAAGCATGAACACCTTACATAAACCTCTGTAAACTCTCTGTGATGTCTCTATTGAATGACCATTCAATCATAGGATATAAAAACGACCGCGGAGATCAGCTTGAAACCCGTTTTTCTCGATCATACAAAGCCTGCCGAATACTCAACCGTGAGCAATGATGATGAGTCTGATTACTGTCAACAAATACGTTGTTTGTACGCAAAATCAAACATAGAAATCACGATCTGCGTATAAAATAATAGGAACTCTGATTCACACAAGATAAATGAGAGACGTGTGTTTAGGCCTGTGAAACGAAGAAAGAGGACCTTCGCGCAGCGGACGCGTATCGTGGCCTCAATCAAGGCAGGGGCAGCCCCGCAACCGATGGGAGCACACGGGTCATTGCTCTCTGTTCACCGAAATACCGTGTTTGACGCAGGCAGGTGAAACACTAATCTAGATAGCTGTTAGGTAATTGGGCTTTATGCTCTCCCATAGTAGAGTACCTAGTATACTCTAAAGACGTCCGTCTGTTCGTCCATGCTTCAGTCTGTTCGTCTGTCCATTCACACGTGCATGTGTTCGTGGTTCCGTCCGCCCGTCTGTCGCCTGCCTGTCAGTCCATCCGTATTGCCGTCCATGCTTCCGTCCGTCCATCCAGCTGCCCGTCCGTCCGTGCTTCCGTCCGTCCGTCCATGAGTCTATCCGTGCGTCTGTCCGTTTGTTCGTCCGTCAGTCCGTGCGTCCACGCTTCTTTCCATCAGTCCGTCCATGCGTCCGTCCGTCCATCGGTGCGAAGGACGGACAGACGCTTTTCCACACTTATCATCATTCACTCCCTAGATAGGCTGTTATTCTTCTTCTTCGGGTCGAGGAACGCGTAGCTTTCTCTTTGCAACAAAGTGCGTTCGGTGAATGATTTCCTCGTATGCATGGTGCTGTTTTGTATGAGAATGAAATAAGATGATCGACCAATAAATCAATCAATCAATCAATCAATCAGTCAATCGGGCGTTCGTATAGTCATTCAATTGGTTAAAGTATATATTTTATTCTCGCAAAAAGTACAATAGTAGAACGTAAAAAAGGGAAGAGAAACCCTCATCACAATAGTAGAACGTAAAAAAGGGAAGAGAAACCCTCATCACTGTTTAGCTATAACCCCAGCGGTATTTTGTCCAAACTTTCGTCCCCTAATTTCTCACGAGTGCACATAAAAAGAGAAAGATTTTTTACAAAACATTTTTTCAGGTTTTCTCATTTGCCCCGCTGCGGTGGTCTAGTGGCTAAGGTACTCGGCTGCTGACCCGCAGGTCGCGGGATCGAATCCCGGCTGCGGCGGCTGCATTTCCGATGGAGGCGGAAATGTTGTAGGCCCGTGTGCTCATATTTGGGCGCACGTTAAAGAACCCCAGGTGGTCAAAATTTCCGGAGCCCTCCACTACGTCGTCTCTCATAATCATATGGTGGTTTTGGGACGTTAAACCACACAAATCAATCAATCAGGTTCTCTCATTTAAAGGCAGTGGTATAGGCAATAATAATAAGAATAATAAAAAGCTGATTAGCTTTACAAATATAGACTGTAAACCATCTTGGTAAAATTGATTGAATAACTTTTTGCTATTAGTATCGGGAAGTAACACGTTAGAGAGAGAAGAGATTACCGTGAAGAGTGGGAATTCATTTTCACTGTGTATCATTTTTCGAGGAACACCTAAATTTTAAAATGCTGCAATAAAGCTCTTTCCGCTCTTTCTGTGAAATAAAATGAACAGCAGGTATTTGGTACCAAATACGAGTTAAAGGACGTGAAAATAACCGAGCGTATAAGAGTCACGCGAAAAGAGTGACTGTTTCAGCTGAAAATATATTCCATGACATCGTGCAACTCATGGACACTGATAGTGCACTAAAATATGATTAGACCACGTTTCTTCAGTCAACCTAGCTTTATTA
Source organism: Rhipicephalus microplus (assembly GCF_043290135.1). Classification (NCBI taxonomy): domain Eukaryota; kingdom Metazoa; phylum Arthropoda; class Arachnida; order Ixodida; family Ixodidae; genus Rhipicephalus; species Rhipicephalus microplus. The sequence continues at coordinate 226,757,629 of NC_134701.1, forward strand.
AGCAAGCTCTGGGAAACATAATTTAGCTAACTTATATATTGATTCACAACACCACAATTTATTAAATAAAATATTTCATACGAGCAATTGAGTTTATTTGCACTCAATCTCTCTGTTCTGCGTAATACAATCCAGCTCTAAAGAAGAGTTTATGAAAAATCGTACCCCCAACGACTCCGTTAAATTGGTACCATGTGGGCCTAAACTAGCAACAACACAACCAGGAGAAACCAATCGCTACTCTGTCGCTACGCATAACAATTTCACCGGCAGTTATCTTGCTGTACTGCTTTTGGAACCATTGTACAGAGATGCAAGGTATATTGCTCTCAAATAAAAAAAAAAGCAAAACGACCTGTCTACATGAGGTAAAGGAAAGTAGTAAAGCGAATAGGGGGAGGGGGGGGCTTCACACGTTACACGGTTCCAGGACGAATCGCTGTGTGGGGCTGGTCAGAATAGAAACCGGTTATTTCGGCACACGTGCCGGTTATCAGGCCCCGGCGCACGTGACTGGCCCTTGATTCAACCAATAAATCATGTTCTTCTTGCCGAGTGAGTCTTGGGTCTTACTTCCTTACACACTATTTGTTGCGTAACCCGTGTCCCCAACACTGCCCCTCGCCAGAGTTTGTCTGAAGGAAAATAAGAAGAAAAAAAAGAAGAAAAAAAAAGAAGAAAAAGCCCTCGCGCAAAGCTGTGTATACGCGCTTCGTTTATCAGCCGCGTGCCAGCTGTAAAAAGTTGCGTAGGCCAGATATCCTCTTCATGCTCCCGCATAGATCATTGGCACGATGCAGCAGTGCTTTTTGTTCCTCTCCGAGGAGCTTTTCTTCCTCGGGGAGCACGAGTTCCTGCGGCATTGTTCGTGCCCTTTCGTCAAGGTTGAACACGAAAGGATACAACTCACTTTTTGACCGACTTGGTGCTAAGCAGCGGCCGTTGAGTTGTTACATATGATTTCATTTGTTACAAATCGTGTTTCAGTGCATCTATTGTATCGGTATATGATTGTATCATGATATCGCATTGAGTTCTCGTGTACATGTATGTTAACACTGTCACGTATCTTAGAGCAATGATGTCTTCAAAGCAACGTAGCGCTGTTGGTCGTGATACATAGATGTGCCGAAGTGTATGTGCCCTACTACTGGAATGCTATGAAGCCTTTGTGTTTTGCACATACTGTGACTAATTTTTTTCTAAACAGCTTTTTCTGACCTATTAGTAATTGGAGTTATTCAACCTGCATCAGGTGATCATACGCGCGACTTCGGAGTGTCCGTGTGTTCTTGCCGACGCTCAAATGCCGTGCCCTGTGAAGTTAACCACTCTACCTTGTGAACTGCTGAACAGCACCCTTGATTATAGAGACACGGTGACGGACCGCATTTCGTGAACTTTGATTACAATTGCGACAGACTTAATCGTAATGAAATTACGGTAGTTAGATTACGGTAGAAATTCTTGTAATACATTAATTTCGTCTTATGATAATTGACTAATGGAGTAATTTACTCAAAGCGAATAAATTAAAAATACTCATTATGTTCTTATTTAAGATTGAAACATAGCACATCCGCTCCCGTTATGGCATATGAAATGGCCAAAGGGAAGATGAAAAAGTATCATGGACAACTTAGACTCAGTAGCCAAAACTCAATAATGAGTATGAGGCAGGCCCACAAAAAAGTGTCGTAGTATTCGAAAAATAACATGGCATGAATAAATTTTAATAATCCTGATTGAAAGTCATGTACTTACTTTGTAATTACTTTTTACAGACCAACCGCAATTTTCTAATGCTATGTAATAACGTATTAAAAAAGAGATCCCGGAGAAGGGATTACTAATGTCATTTATAAATGTTTTGAGAACAATTTTCTATATATGGCTCACAGTAACTAAAACCCCACGACAACCAGTAAAGCGGCCTGCCTACACGGCCATTTTCGTACCTGTATTTCATTTAGGGCGTGAACAAAGCCTACATAAAGGAAAATAAAGCGTACACGACAAAAAAAAATCATGATCACTCCGGATAAACACTCAGAACGAACGAACGGGGCATATAATTTAATTACACATAACCTTGGAATTAGTAAGTGAGGTGCTGTTATTCACAAAAACAGGAACTTGCTTTTTCAGTATTGTGTAATTGGTAATCGCTGCGCAAAACTGACTTCGTTCTAGAAGATGACTGACTCCACTTTGTGGATACTGATGAAACAAAACCTGCAGTTGTGCTTCCTTCGCCAGGCTTCCGCATTTCGGGGTTTCGCGAATTTTCCAGATATCTTTTATTACTTCTCTTCATTGAACACGCTTAGTTAATCTCTGAGGGGGTGGTATTGTTTTACTGCATTTTGGCCATATCGCTGTTATACACAGCTTTACAGAAAAGTCCTCACTTGAGATCCTCCGATATGTTGGGTCACTGCTCTTTATCATCAGTCATGTTAAGCCTAATAGTGGGAGTCTTTGCACCCCTTTTTTTAAAATCACGAAGTATCACGTGACAGTGCTGTAACTATGGTAGCGCGCACGCCTTTTGTAGGTCTACCTCTTGCCTCCTCCTTTTTTAGTGGAAGTTTATGCGCATTGTGATTCGTCCGATTTCTGTGGCACATGTGCGTTCATGATGATGATGGTTGTTTTCGATAGGCCACATAGACTTCTGTGGCACATCCTCGTTTGTTAGGCCAACACGGTATTTTATTTGCCATAGCATGTGAATTTTTATTTAAAGTATAGCGTGGCTACACTGGTAGATAGACCTGTGGTACATACCCTTTAAGGTACATACCTTTGTGGGTATGAGCCGAGTTCTTTTAAGCGGCAAAACAGAGCACAAAATATTTTAGTGGACCAGGGTTGAGTGGTTGGATCAACTTATGCTTCATACCCGCCCACGATACCCGCAAGCGTGAATATGAGTATACCGGACAGGAAAAGCTCGACCAGCAACAACTTCGGCGTATTCATACGATGTATAACTTTCTTGAACTCTTCGGCTAACACTAGCTGAGGCACCTTGCATACATACTGAGAATGAGCAATATTTCTATTAACAGCTTCTGCATTTCAAGTCAAAGGCCATCATTGGATTTTCTTCTCAGCCCTTCGTCTTGTAGAGATTCGAAAAAAAAAAGAAAGAAGTAAATTCTGTTTAGACTGCAGCACATATGTTTGTTGCAGCAAGCTAAATGGGAGCCCTATCAGCAGGAGACACGAAGGCGCATTGACTAGATTGACTAAGTAGAATACGGCACACAGATAGATTCTCACGTGACGGCTCACCTCAAACGTGTACACGCTTGCACAACGTCCGTTCGAATAGCTTTGAGCACGTATTTCAATAACTTGTTTTGTTCGCCATACCTCCAACGGTGGCTGCGCCCATCTAACCGTTAATGAGCCGTGGGAAGGTCCATCAGAATGACACAATAGCCGCGCGATCACTTTCTCACAAGTAGAAGCTACCCGACAAGGTAACTAACTACGCGACTCGGTATATACCTTGAGGCCAACAGATGCTTCGGTATCAGCAGCAGCAGCCGCCCACTTCACTTTTTCCCCCTCTCTCCCCTCTCTCGTTTGAATGGAACAGCAGTTACGCCACGGCGAATGTGTCGCAGATGTGGGTCGCACTATCAAGGCCGAGGAAGCGATTACTCACCGCGCGCCTTTTAGCGGATATCTTTTACCGAGATTGCAACTACCAGTCGGCCGTGATTGGTTGCTTTGAATTACAGTGATGGCGCTTGTAATTACTGCCTTTAACCATGTGAACAAATGCCTTCGCAGCAAAGCTGCGCATTACTGCAAGTGATTCGTAACTACACTAACAGTTACTTTGGCAGCAGTTATTCACTTAGCAGCAAACTCCTATCGGGCGTTTGGCCACTAAAATTGGGCAAACCCTATTGTTCACCGCCGGTCGACTTAAAGTAGAATGAATAAATAAGTATGTAAATAAATAAATAGTTATGCGTCATGATTTCGAGTAACCTTCACTAAGGTGTGTATATATATATAACTTAGTGAATGCTAAACTTCAAAGCACTTCCACCTAGATTTGCATGGGCTAGGAGCGCACACGTGCATATATATATATATATATATATATATATATATATATATATATATATATATATATATATATATATATATATATATATATATATATATATATATATATATATATATATATATATATATATATATATATATATATATATATATATATATATATATATATATATATATATGAATATGAAACGGTGTATACTAAGGGCTCGTTTTTCCGTGTTTTGACCCCATAATAATGAGATCTCCCAGACAATAATGCCAAGAAATTTATAGGGGAAAATAATAGAACCACCATCGTCGTCATCATCAGCCTGACTACGTCCACTGCAGGACAAAGACCTCTACCTTCTTTCACCAGTTAACTCGGTCCTGTGCTTGCTGCTGCCAATTTATTCCCGCAAACTTCTTAATCTCATCTGCCCACCTAACCTTCTGTCTCCCCCTAACCCGCTTGCCTTCTCTCGGAATCCAGTTAGTTCACCTAATGACCAGCGGTTATCCTGTCTACGCGCTGCATGCCCGGCCCATGTCCATTTGCTCTTAGTTATTTCAACTATGATATTCTTAACCGCCGTTTGTTTCCTAATCCACTCTGCTCTCTTCTTGTCTCTTAAGGTTACACCTACCATTTTTCTTTCCATTGCTCGCTGCGTCGTCCTCAATATAAGCTAAACCCTCTTTGTAAGTCTTCAGGTTTCTACTCCGTAGCTAAGTACCGGCAAGATACAGCTCCTCTTGAGGGATAGTGGCAATCTAACTGTCATAAGTTGAGAGTGCTTGCCGAATGGGCTCCACCCCATTCTTATTCTTCTAGTTACTTCAATCTCGTGGTTAGGCTCCGCGGTTATTACCTGCCCTAAGTAGACATAGTCTTTTACAACTTGAAGTGCACTATTACCTATCTTGAAGCGTTGCTCTCTTCTGAGGTTGTTGTACATTACTTTCGTTTTCTGCAGAGTAATTTCAAGACCCACCTTTCTGCTCTCCTTGTCTAACTCCGTAATCATGAGTTGCAATTCGTCCCCTGAGTTACTCAGCAATGCAATGTCATCGGCGAAGCGCGGGTTACTAAGGTACTCTCCATTAACTCTTATTCCTAACTGTTCCCATTGTAGGCTTCTGAAAACCTCTTGTAAGTAGGCGGTAAATAGCATTGGGGAGATCGTGTCCCTCTGCCTTACACCCTCTTGATTGGTATTCTGTTGCTTTCTTTATGAAGCACTATAAGGTAGCAGTTAATCCCCTGTAGATTTCTTTCAGAATGTTGATATATGCTTCATCGACGCCCTGATTCCACAGTGTATGCATGACTGCTGATATTTCTACTGAATCAAACGCCTTCTCGTAATCAATGAAGGCTATGTATAGTGGTTGGCTATATTCTGAGCATTTCTCTATTACCTGATTGATAGTATGAATGTGGTCGATTGTTGAGTAGCCTGTTCGAAATTCTGCTTGTTCCTTTGGTTGATTGAATTCTAATGTTTTCTTTACTCTGTTAGCAATTACCTTTTTAAGTGGCTTGTATACTACAGAGAGCATGCTGATCGGCCTGTAGTTCTTCAAGTCCTTGTCATCTATTTTCTTATGTATTAAGATGATGTTAGAATTCTTACAAAACTCTGGTACTCTTCCCGTCAGGAGACACCTCGTAAACAGGATGGCTAGTTTTTCTAACACAATCTGTCCTTCGTCTTTCAGCAGATCTGATGTTACCTGATCCTCACCAGCAGCTTTGCCTCTTCGCATGCTCTCCAAAGCTTTTCTGACTTCTTCTATCATTACTGGTGGGGTGTCATCTGGGTTACTGCTTGTTATTATAGTATTAGGGTCGTGGCTGTCCCGGCCACAGTACAGATCTCTGTAAAACTCTTCCATTATTGTAACTATCCTATCCATATTGGTAGTTGTTTTGCCTTCTTTGTCCCTTTGTGCATACATCTGATTTCTGCCTATCTGAAGTTTCCTCTTTACTGCTTTGACGCTTCCTGAGTTTTTCAGAGCGTGTTCAATTCTATCCTTGTTATACCTTCTTACATCGCATACTTTACGCCTATTAATCAACTTCGAAAGCTCTGCCAGTTCTATTGTCTTGTGTACTTGAGACTTTCATGATTTAACGCTTCTTAATGAGATTCTTCGTTTCCTCGGAAAGCTTGTCAGTGTCCTGTCTAAGTACTTTGCCCCCAACTTCCACTGCACGCTCCATATTGATACTCGTCAGATTATCATTCATTGTATGTATCTACACTAAGGTAGGTTTCCTCACTAAGAGCCGAGTACCTGTTCTGAAGCAAGACTGAATTCCTGTGCTTTCCCTCTCAGTGCTAGCTCATTGATTGGCTTCTTGCGTATCAGTTTCTGTTGTTCCTTCTTCAAGTCTTGGCGATTTCGGGACCGTACCATTCTATGGTCCCTGCATCGTACCTTGCCAACCACTTCCACATCCTGCACGATGCCTGGGTGTGCACTCATTATAAAGTCCATTTCGTTCTTATTTTCGCCATTAGGGCTCCTCCATGTCCGTTTACGGTTTCCTCGTTTTCGGTAAAAGGTATTCAAAGTCCGTAAATTATTGCGTTCTGCGAATTCTACTAGTAGCTCTCCTCTGGCGTTTCTAGTACCGATGCCATAATCTCCTACTGCCTGGTCTCCAGCCTGCTTTTTCCCTACCTTTGCATTAAAGTCTACCATCAGTACAATATACTGTGTTTTTACCTTACTCATTGCCAATTCCACGTCTTCATAGAAGCTTTTAACTGAAGCGTCATCATGGCTGGATATAGGTGCGTAAGCCTGTACCACCTTCATCTTGCATCTCTTATTCAGTTTAATTACGATACCTACCACCCTTTCATTAATGCGTCAGTATTCCTCTATGTTGTCAGCTATGTTTCTGTGAATTAAGAACCTTACTTCCAGTACTCTTCTGTCAGCCAAGCCCCGATAACAAAGGACGTGTTCATTCTGTAGCACCGTATAGGCCTCATCTGTCCTCCTATTATCACTGAGCCCTACTATATAACATTTAACACCCTCTAGTTCTTCAAATAGTACAGCTAGACTTCCCTCACTAGATAAGCTTCTAGCGTTAAACGTTGCCAGGTTCAGTTTCAGGTTATTAGGACCAATGTATAGTAAATAAGAAGAAAAAGAGTGGGTGAAAAAATAACTTCCTGTGAGCAGGAATCAAACCTACGGCCTTCGAATAACGCGTTCGATGCTCTACCACTGAGCTATCACGGCGGTTGTCCCCCCAGCCTCTTTATTAGTTTGTGTGAATTTAAACGTGAGAGTGTAAGTCAGCGCCACCTGTAGCCATGGCGGCCATTTCTTGTGATATAGTACTCAACATACATGCCAATGGCTGCTAAAGGGGAATGAGGGACAGGAGAATTCGGCTTTCAGTTAACGTGCACGCTGCAAATTTTTCATTGTTCAACAACGCTCAGGAGAAATCTCTCCCCGGTACCACTTTGCCGGTCAAAGCGTAAGACAAGTCACGCACTACTACGAGAGACGAACGGGTGGTGCTTCGCCCCTGAAAAACTGTTTGGAATGCTGTGCAGCACTTCTGCAACAAAATAATTTCTTGACTCAAGAAAGCAAGTCACCGCTCGCGTTGTTAGGTTTTCTTTGTTCCGGTACATGTATTCGAATTGACTGCATGAGTGACATTTTGTGAAAGGTGCAGTTATGTTTAGTGTTGTTATCTGTGGCGTTCGCAAATTGTTTAGAGCTCTAACGAGCGCAATAACAAAGAAGTGGTGAATCTAGTAAAATGTTTGTTAGCTGAAGCTAGGGCGTAATATTTCAGTAAACTCTCCTGCCTTGTTAACAGCTTGCATGACACCTAAAAACTGCCTTTTTTATGCTGCGGCAACTGCTTGTGATTGTTTTTTGTGAAAGAGCGATGTGAAGTGCGGAGCGGGAAATTTGTGCGAAGGCGGGAAAGAAAGCGTAGTCAACATTTTTCTTTTCTTCGTTTGGCTCCCGCTGGAGTCGATTGCTGCGGCAAATACTGCCTTGCTGCGTTGTGCACAGTTGCAGTTGTTTGCATTTATTGCAGCTTATTGTTCTGCAAGTCTTCTTGTATAGTTGCATATATGTTTATTTCTTTTGGGCAATTTTTGCTCATGATATGACCGCTGTATTTATGCATCTTACAGTGCAACGAACCGCCCTCCGTGCCCGCGTTCATCAAACATTAACAAAGTGGTTATTTGATTACCAACATTATCACCTTAAAATGAAACTTTTCGCTGCTCTAACGATTCTCATGTTTTATTGAAAATGTGTGCATAGACACATAGTTGCGTCGTGTGCTTGCTGCTGTGACATTTAGCTTATACGAAGATTGTTGATGAATGCAAACGACGCGATGAAAAATTAAGAGTATGGCCTCAAAGATGAGCCCGCTTGTTCATGTGGTCTCGGAGGCTGTATAATATTCCGAATCGCTAGAAAATGGCCTTTCAGACATCTTTTTCTGCCTTCTCCCATTTTTGAGGCTGCGAAGGTTCCTAACGACCAGTTGGAGCACTGCGAACCCAAATAAGCCACAGGGGCTATGGGAGTGTCCTCTCTTAACTTTTTATACATTACTTTATATGGTTGCATTGCATTGCATGTCAATAAAAACGGTGTCACAGTATATCTATGAAGTCAATGATGACGAGTGCGGTGATGCGTCCGTCAGTCTGTCCATTCGTTCGTCCGTCCGTCCGCTTTGCCCCACTCGTCATCATTCACCTCGTAGATATGCTGTGATTTTTTTTATTCTTTCGCATGAGCGTGCTTTGATCGCTTCAACTGACACGTGCACTATTACACAACGCCACACTCGCGTAGAGCGCTTTACAGGGATTGACTCAATTTGTTGCTTTTTCTGCCATGGATTGATTGATTGGTCGACTGATCAATATATCAGGTTTAAGAGATATATATATATATATATATATATATATATATATATATAAGAGAGAGAATAAGATGAGGTAAAGGCAGGGAGGTTAACCAGAAAATGGAGCATCCGGTTTGCTACCCTGCACTAGGGGAACGGGGAATGGGGAAGAAAGATTGGAAAGAAAACGAAGAGGGAAATAGACGCGCGCGAAAGAAAAAAAAGGGGGGGGGGGAGCTGGAGTGCTACAGTCTATACAATAGGCCGCTGCCACGCAAGAAGTTCAATAGGGCTTTCACTGATTTTCTGTGAGCACACAAATCATGTCGTCTTTCCAGCACTGATTGTTCAGACAAAGGTCTGTCGTCAAGGCGAGCTAACGCAGCAGCTAGTTGCCGTCTTTGCACGCTGTAACGAGGGCAGTGACAGAGAACGTGCTCTATAGTTTCATCGCTGCCGCAATGACCGCAAGCAGCACTGTCTTCCATGCCAATTCGGAAGGCGAAAGCTTTGGTGAAGGCGACACCAAGCCATAGTCGGCAAAGCACCGTTGTCTCGAGTCGGGAGAGTCCAGACGGAGGCCGGAGTCGACGAGACGTGTCCAGTCTACGCAGTCGCGTGTGCCGTAAGCACTCGGTGTTCCACAGGGATTTTAATTCTGCAATAGCGATTTTTCGGATGGTTATTGCAGCATCAGTCCTTGAAAATGGTATAGATTTTTTTTCACCATCTTCGTGTGCTGATCGGGCAGCTGCATCGGCATGTTCGTTGCCCAATATGCCGCAGTGACTTGGAAGCCACTGAAACGTGATTCTGTGTCCTTCGTCGAAGAGGTGGTGAAGCAGCTCTCTAATTTCTAGCACTAGTTGTTCATAAGGTCCCCGGCGTAAGGCGAATGTCAAACACTGTAGTGCTGCCTTAGAGTCCGTGAACACGCTCCATTTCTTGGCTTCTTGGAGTTTAATGACTTGAATTGCGCTACGTAGAGCAGCAAGTTCCGCAGCTGTCGATGATGTCTGGTGGGATAAACGAAACTTCACCATTGTCGCTGTTGCAGGGAAGATCACCGACCCTGCAGACTCATCCACTTTAGTTGAAGCGTCAGTATATAGATGAGTATGGTCACTGTATTTCTCATATAACAAGAGAAGAGAAAGCTGCTTTAGCGCTGGAGACGAGAGCCGGGCTTTTGACGCTATGCCTGGAACCGTGAGTTCAACATGTGCACAGGTCATACTCCATGGGGGAGTTGAAATCCTCGATGGAGTTGCATATCCCGCAGGAATGCGTGTGCGATATGACAAGACTGTCTGGCAAAATGAGGCACGAGGTCGGGCTTCTGGCAGTGAAGCTAGATGATGGGCAGGGCCACGAGTAAGATGCCTCACGTGTGCTCTGCGCACTTCCATCATGATATGCGTCTTTAGCGGGTGGTCATTAGCGATCTCGATTGTCTCAGCTGATGATGAACATCGCGGTAGCCCCAGACAAACTCGCAGAGCCATGGCCTGGATGCTTTCGAGAGTCCGAATGTTGGTTCTACAGGTTTTGGTCAACACAGGCAAACTGTAGCGCAAATAGCCAAGAAAAAGCGTCTTGTACAATTGCATCATTGCATGTACTGAAGTCCCCCAGGTTTTTCCTCCGGGATACTTGAATAAGTTAGCAATTTCTGTCAGCCTCTTCTTCAAGTGGGCCACATGTGGGCCCAAGCAGAGGTCTCTATCAATGAATACGCCTAGAAATCTGTGCGTCCTGACATATGGTATGACTTGGCCATCGATTGATATAGCTTATGGTCTCATTGGATTTCGACTAAAAGCAATCAATGCACATTTCGCTGGCGAAATTTTCAGACCCTGGTCCTTGAGGTACACTGATACCAACGTCACAGCTTTCTGAAGTCTTGCGCGTAGCTGAGGCCTTGTCACGCCAGATGTCCAGACGCAGATGTCGTCAGCGTACATGGATAACTTGACCACACTTGGTAATCGTTCTACAAGACCAATGAGAACGAGGTTGAAGAGGGTTGGACTCAAGACGCCACCTTGCGGGACTCCACGATGCGTTGGGTGTTGGGAAGTTGGACCATCTGCAGTGTTCACAAACAAGGTCCGCCCTTTTAAATAGCTGCAATTCCAACAATATAGTTGCCCGCCTGGGCCCACTGATTCAATGGCTTCGAGGATGGCGTCATGTAGAACGTTGTCGTATGCTCCTTTTACGTCAAGGAACATGGCTGCAGATAGTCGTTTACCTGTATTTTGTTGCTGGACATATGTGACGAGATCTATAACATTGTCGATCGAACATCGGTGACGGCGAAAACCAGCCATGGCGTTCGGATATATATCATAGTATTCCAGGTACCATTCAAGCCTGGCCAAGATCATTCTCTCCATTACCTTTCCTACGCAACTTGAGAGTGCGATCGGTCGGTAAGAGGCAATGTCCAAGGGAGATTTGCCAGGCTTAAGGATCGGTACCAAGCGGCTAATCTTCCAATCTTGCGGAACGACGCCAGCTTGCCAGGAATCGTTGAAGATGTTAAGGAGTGCTTCTCGTGCCCGTTTACCAAGGTTGCACAGCATCTTGTATGAGATGTCATCCGGGCCAGTTAACGACGACTTATTATATAAGACGAGCGCCGCATCGAGCTCCTGTGATGTAAACGGTAGATCCATGCGTGGGTCCCGTGAGTGAGGGATTTGATTCACTGTATGTAGGCTTGCGTACGCTATCTGGCCCACGGTCATAGCGTAGAAATATTCTGCAACCTCAATTTCATGCCGGCGATGAAAAAGTGCAAGGGCTTTGAAGGGAAAACGCTGCTCTGGAACAGAACGTAGGCCTCGCACAATTCTCCATATCTGAGACAGTGGTTTATGAAGATCTAGCGACGCACAAAATTTCCTCCATCGTTGTGTGTCTAATTTGTCAAAGCGCCGATGTATCTTCTTTTGGATGCGCCGGGCTGTCCGTAGATCGTCTGTGGAATTGGTGCGTCGGTATCGTCTTTCGGCATGACGGCGTATCACACGAAGTCGCTCCAGCTCGAGGTCATATTCAGAGTACTTCGAAGAGCGTATTATTGTGCGCATAGTCGCATGTGCAGTTTCCTTAATAGCTTGCTGAAGACCATTGGACAGGCCTTCTTCACAAGCATCCTCAAGTTGAGTTTTGAACACACTCCAATCTATTCTTTGTGTTGTGGTAGAGAGAGAGAGAGAGATAAAGATGCAAGGAAAGGCAGGGAGGTTAACCAGACGCACATCCGGTTTGCTACCCTGCACTGGGGAAGGGATAAAGGGGAGAAAAGAGGTTGCAGAAAGATGAGAAGGTACACACAATCACGAACACACTCGGGGAGCACACACAGTCTACAGGCGGTCGCTCAGGTTTGTTGACTTAAGGTAAAGTAGCAGTGCTTTAGTTGCTTTCTACGCAACTGAGGCAGATGCCCAAGGTCCTAGTATCTTCTGCACACAAAATGGTCCGGGGTCAAGTCGATTCAAAACCATCCGTAGCTGGCATCGCTGTGTGTCGCAGCAAGCGCAGCTGCACAGGACGTGTTCGATAGTCTCTTCAGCTCCGCAGTAGTCGCATGTAGGAGTGTCTGTCATACCAATGCGAAAGGAGTACACCTTTGTGAATGCAACACCCAACCAAAGGCGGCATAACAGTGTCGCATCGGAGCGGGAAAGTTGTGATGGTAGCTTTAGCTTCAGCGAAGGATCCAGTTCATAAAATTGACACATTTGGAAGCTGGTAGACGACCAGAACGTGCGTGTGAGATCTCGAGCCAGCAGGTAAAGTTGTCTTGCTGCATCATTCCTTGATAGAGGAATCGGGACTACACGGGTTTCTTCATGGGCTGAGCGGGCTGCATCATCGGTAATTGATTTCCGGTAATACCGATATGTCCAGGTAGCCATTGATATATAATATCATGCCCTCGTGCTAGAGCTTCATGATGACAATGTCTTATTTCTTGTACCAGTTGGTCATGGCTCCTCCTACGCATGGCAGACTGCAAACTCTGAAGCGCTGCCTTCGAATCACAGAATATGACCCATTTTCCTGGACGTTCTTGAACGAGATATTGTAAAGCAGCCCTTATAACAGCAAGCTCTGATGCCGTAGATGTAGTCATATGCGACAACTTAAACTTGATTGTTATTTCTGCAGCCGGAATTACAGCGGCACCTGATGAGCTGCTGGATGAGACGGACCCATCAGTGTATATCTGTGTTCGGTCTAAGTACAACTCATGTATTAATAGAAGTGTTGCTTGCTTCAATTCTACTCGAGAGTGACTGCTTTTCTTTTTGCTTCCTGGAATTTCTAGACGTACTTACGGCTGGTCGAGACACCACAAAGGGCATGCCGTTCTCGCAGCTGGTGTATATCCTGATGGAATGCTGTTTAGGTGCTTGGCTATGACGTCTGAAAACGTAGCACGTGGTCTTCCGGAAGGTAGAAGGGCCAAGTGGTGGTCGGGGACACGGCTAGCATGTCGAATGTGCGCTCTGAGGCAATCCACAACTATATGTGTCCTGACCGGATGGTCTTTGGCAAGCATGATTGTGGCATAAGTAGAAGCGCATCGGGGCAGTCCTAGGCAGATACGCAGTGCTTGACCCTGCAAACTCTCCAATGAATGAGTATTCAATTTGCAAGTGTTAGTCAGTACCGGCAAGCTGTAGCGCAATAGACCCAGAAATAGGGCCCTGTACAGCTGTAGCATGGAGGCCACAGAAGTTCCCCATGCTTTACCGCACAAGAATTTCATGATATGCACAATAGATAGCAGTCTCTTCTTCAAGTACGCACAATGTGGGCTCCACGAAAGACTTCTGTCGATTATTATGCCCAGGAAACGATGCGTCCGTGCATATTTGACACTCTGCCCATTGATGTAAACAGGGTATGGCGTCATTGGTTTGCGTGTAAACGCCATCAACGCGCACTTCACAGTTGATATATTTAGGCTTTGTTTCTGAAGGTCGGCTGTTGTGAGGGTTGCTGCCCACTGTATTCGTGCACGCACCTGAGGGCGAGTAACTGCAGCACTCCAGAGGCAAATATCATCGGCGTATTGGATAGGCACACCGACTTTGGCAGAACCTTCACCAGACCAATGAGGGCCACATTGAACAATGTGGGGCTTAAAACACCTCCCTGAGGTACTCCACAGTAGGTGTAATGTTGGGCAGTTGTACCCTCATATGTTTGTACAAAGAAACCACTGCCAGTTATATAATCTTTTATCCATTGAAACATTCGTCCACCAATGCCCATTGCTGCGAGAGAAGTGAGGATGGCATCGTGAGCTACATTATCATATGCACCCTTCACGTCAAGAAAGAGTGCCACTGATATGCGCTTGCGACTTTTTTCTTGTTGAACAAATGTCGATAAGTCAAGGACACAGTCAATGGAGGAGCGGCCCCAACGAAAGCCTGCCATGCAAGAAGGGTATTTGGTGTATCGTTCCAAGTACCACTCGAGACGAAATGGAACCATTCTTTCCATCACTTTTCCGAGGCACCTTGCGAGGGCAATAGGGCGATACGCTGTCAAGTCCAATGGCGATTTTCCCGATTTCAAAAGTGGTATTAATCGACTTATTTTCCATTCACGGGGAACACTGCCGCTGAGCCAGGAGTTGTTGAAGCATGTTAAAAGTTCTTTTCTAGCTTTTTGTCCAAGGTGTCCCTACGCACTATAAGTAATACCATCAGGACCTGGCGATGACATGCGCTTAGAAGCGACTAACGCACCTTCCAGTTCTTCCATGGTGAACGGAATGTCCATTTCTGGTAATTGCGTCTCAGGAACGATCACGGCGTCGATGCTCTCGTTCATAATATTCCCGGTAACTCTCGTGCAAAATTCTTCAGCCACCTCGAGTTCTGTTTTTCCATGATGGAGTCCCAAAGGTTTAAAAGGGTGCTGTTGTTGTGGAGAGGAGCGAAGACCACGAACTGTTCTCCAGATATATGACAATGGTTTATGAGGGTCTAGAGATTCGCAGAATGCTTTCCAGCGTTCATCTCCAGTTTGTAAATGCGTCTGTAATCTTTTTCTGGAGCCGCCTTGCTTCCCTCAGATCGTAAATTGATCTTGTGCGTCTGTATCGTCTGTATGAGGTTTAACGTTTCAAACAAAGCCACCATATGATTATGAGAGACGCCGTTGTGGAGAGCTCCAGTAATTTTACCACATGGGGTTCTTTTAGGTGCGCCCGAATCTCAGCACACCGGCCTACAGCATTTTCGACTCCACCGCAAAAGCAGCCGCCAAAGGCGGGATTCGAGCCCGTGACCTGCAGGTCAGCAGCCGAGTACCTTAGCCACAAGACCACCACGGCGTGGCAATTATGAAACTAGGTAGAGTGCAATCGGTATGAAGTACCCAAAAGGAAGTGAGCCAGAGGACAGCTAATGGTAATAGTAATTCATGATTCATAATCTTGAAAGAAATCAGTGTAATGTAACAGGAAAGAGGGGTGGAGAAAGTCGAACAGTTATTGCTTAATTCTAAGTAGAATTACTCAGTATGCTTTGATGGGCTATAGTAGGGGAGCAATCATATTAATCAAGCGAGACACAAAAGACACGCATGCAGCAGTCCTTCGCTTGTGCCGGCCTTTTTGGTATGTTGTGTGAGCGTGTTCTTTGACCGCCGCTTCGTGAAAGCTTGTGTTGAAGTGCATGTATTCTGTAATTCTATGCTACCAACCATGTGCACGCGCACAGGAGGGGAAGGGGTCAGCAGGAGGATCACCCCCTTTTAGTCAGCTAAGAAGATAAGAAGGGGTGCAAAGGCTACCGTATAGAATTTGATTTAATAGGGAAGAAGTAATTCTGCGTTAAACCTTGCCCTCCTTCCCCCTGAACTTCCTGGGAACCCAGCGCACGCTTATGCCACCAACTGGAGACCAACTGCCATTGATCTCTCTCTTTCTGTTCTTTTTCTCTCCTTCTCTCTCCAGTTAGTGAGCAATCACTATAGCGTTGTCTCTCGGCATTCTCCTTCCTCACTGGTTGCGTTACCTTTCCGCCATATGCGGTATAGCACCACATGTCCACCGACTAATAAGTCGGATCTTCATTGGAAATGAAGACAAAGAAATACACATGGCAAAGGTGATCTAACTGACATAAATTAATCAGCCATTTTGGAGGTTCAACTTCGATGATGGTTTAGAATTGTCTGCTGAGCTGTAATCCCGGGCGGTCGTTGGGCTGTGGCAGAACACCTTTGTAAATTCGAGGCCTACGTGACTGCACGCGTCAGTAATGTCTATAGGGAAAAGAGTGTGGTCACATTTAGTATTAAGTGTTCAGATGGCAAGAGTGAGCACTTTATTGAACCTATCTATCTATCTATCTATCTATCTATCTATCTATCTATCTATCTATCTATCTATCTATCTATCTATCTATCTATCTATCTATCTATCTATCTATCTATCTATCTATCTATCTATCTATCTATCTATCTATCTATCTATCTATCTATCTATCTATCTATCTATCTATCTATCTATCTATCTATCTATCTATCTATCTATCTATCTATCTATCTATCTATCTATCTATCTATCTATCTATCTATCTATCTATCTATTTATCTGTCTGTCTGTCTGTCTGTCTGTCTATCTATCTATCTATCTATCTATCTATCTATCTATCTATCTATCTATCTATCTATCTATCTATCTATCTATCTATCTATCTATCTATCTATCTATCTATCTATCTATCTATCTATCTATCTATCTATCTATCTATCTATCTATCTATCTATCTATCTGTTTGCCTGCCTGTCTGTCTATCTATCTATCTATCTATCTATCTATCTATCTATCTATCTATCTATCTATCTATCTATCTATCTATCTATCTATCTATCTATCTATCTGTCTGTCTGTCTGTCTGTCTGTCTGTCTGTCTGTCTGTCTGTCTGTCTGTCTGTCTGTCTGTCTGTCTGTCTGTCTGTCTGTCTGTGTCAACTGCTGGAAACTTGCTAAGGTATCACCGGGGCGTGTGAAGGCGTACACTTTTCGGTTCGGAATGAGCACTCATGTCTGTCACACTGAGTATATCTATAGGTCATGCTCTGCATATGATCTCCTTGTACGTGCCTACCTAGGTCCGACAAAATCTAAAAAAAAATGCTTAAGGGTACAGTAAAGGCAACTAAAAAGTCGGCGTCCAGAAACCTCGTACCGGTCCAGAACCTCGTAGTGTTACTGTCAGAAAAGGGCTTATTTTGAAATAAAACCACGTTTTAGTGGCCCGCATGTGGTTAGCGCACTTCAAATTACCCGCTTCAAGAAGCGAACCAACTCACGTGACTGCTACCATGCACAACGTTACCAAGTGTACTGCGCGGTCGCTGACACTAGTAGATAGAATGACAGCACTGGAAGCCACAGCAGCAACAACGACCATTGGCCATTTTCCTGCCATTGGCTCTGAAATGGCAGACGTGTTTTGGTTCAACTGCGCCCCGCTAGATGCCACGACCTGTCTCCACGCGAAAATCAATTTTTTGAACTACTTTTGTTATTGTCCATAGTAACATACGGCAGTTCACTTTTCTATAAATCAAACAGAAATGAACCAGCAGAATTTTATTGCGCTTCTTGATGCACGGAAGGTTTTTTATTTAGTGCAACTAGATCAATCACTAGGGAATAAATATAGGTGGTTTGTCTGACGTCATCGGGATCATTTCGCGAATGTCTTACTGCAGTGCATGTGTTGTCGTGCATATTCATTGATTTCCCGGTAAGTAGGGCACTGCTGCTGATAATATTGTCGTTTTAGACGCTGTCATTCTTTGAGCTTCCACTCTGACATAAATTGCTATTTGACTTTAGTTACCCTTTAGGCAAAGTACTGATTGCACGTTTGACGAGAAGTGTGCGAGAGAAGTGAAGTGACTGTGGCGACTGTGAAGTCGTCCAGTGTGTGAGGTTGCCAGGTTTCTCAAGCTACTCAATGCATCTTTTTTGCCAGGTCGTCCTTGCAACTTAATTCAAGTGAATTCAAAACGAATGCCATCGCTTACTTCCTTATGCTCTTCTTCGCGGGGCGCGGTATACGTGATCACGCACACGACTCCAATAAATGTTTCGTCACAAAACGGAAAGCTATGGCGATCTCTCTGAGAATGAGAAAGCCTCGTGAAAACCG
Organism: Rhipicephalus microplus; assembly: GCF_043290135.1. NCBI lineage: Eukaryota > Metazoa > Arthropoda > Arachnida > Ixodida > Ixodidae > Rhipicephalus > Rhipicephalus microplus. The sequence goes on from NC_134701.1 coordinate 226,775,833, forward strand.
CTGCTCACTTCGAGACAAACGGGGATGGATAATTTACGCCGCTATACCAGGCGGCGTCTGTTTTGAGCACGTGGAGAATGACCCGTTGTCGACCTTGCGTGGCTACGTGCACACCACCAGCATGTAACTTCACTAGAATTTTGAAACAAGCCCTGCATTGACTAGCGCGGTCAACTTTTCGCTTGCTGACATACCAGGAAAGAGTTTTTTTATGAAACACTACACACTTCGCTTGGGGAAAGCATTAAAAAGCAGAAAAAAAAGCCATTCCAGGTCCGCAGGGCTTTTATTAGGAGGCAGCAACGCTGCACAAAAGACTGCACTAGTCTCATACACAGGCGAACCGAACGCATATTTATTGTTACTACTAAGAAACTAGCTTCTTTTCAAACAGGTATACGTACATAAACGGCCATGCTTAGCATATTAGCTGATATATTTACAAACGATCCGTTTCATTTTTGTCCAATATGTCTAATTTCTCGCTACCTTTCAAACTGGTCATGTTTAGTGATTATTGCGTTGTATGTACCTTCCATTGTGCACCATTATTTGACCCTTTTTTCAATTGTACAGTTATCATGCCCTTATATGTGTATTCACGCTTATATATATGTCATATGATGTTTGTTACTGCTGTAGCAAAATTACTGCATTGTTACCCTCTCTCCCTCCCACCCTTATATGATGCGCGATACTGGGCTCTTATGCTAAATGAATTATCTTAAAAAGTGTTATGAATGATATACCGTCGGAACCAGACGACTGGCCAGTATTTTTACGGCTGCCTAAGTGCGTTTGTCTTCCACTGCGATAGATAGTATGGTGAGTGTCAACTTTTGAGAGGGCGAAGTGCGGAACGCGCCATTTTTTTCTTTATAAATTATACTTTTTGCGCCAATTTGAAGTACGAGAATTTTCGTGAGTGATAATGCATCGTGATTTCAAAGAAGCACAGCCAGCGCAAGAGGAGCTTGCTGGCTTCGCGCTGTCAGAAAATACCACCGCAAACTATGTGAGTCAGAAGGTTACGGATTTTTCACGTTGACAAGATGGAATCTGTTCCGAAGTATACGAAAAACAAGAGCGATAGGACCGAGTGCCGCACTGTTAACTGACTAGTTGAATATGCAAGTATGTATACTCGCCATGGCGAATTTGAATGAAACTAAGCTGATCTTGGTTTTGCTAACTAGAAATTTCAATAATAACCGACTTCGCTACTGATGTACACACCACAACAAGCACATGGTATTATTCAGCCTTAAAATGTGGGTATAGTTACAGAGAAACGATATATGTTTGAAATTCATCATCCACTGGCGTTATTGAAGTACCTTTGAGCAAGCCTACATTTGCCACACGCCAACAGATGGCTGCAGAGTCGTTGACTGTTTAGCGTTGTATCGCTTCCAGTGCGTCCATGTTAATTCGCTCTATAGCCACTCGATCTATTTGATTCTCGGTGGCGATATGTATGTCACGTTGCCGTGCAATGTTAAGTTTCCTTTAGAAAGCAATATACGCATGCTTGAAGCGACATTCCCAGGTTATGTTTTGTTACTTGGGGTTTAAAACATTGCAGCTAATTTTAAGATAAAAAGTCCACTAATTACAATACAAACCGGATGAAAGCTGCGCGAAGAAGTCTGAGTACGATGCAAGCCCTACAATGCACAAGTGAACCAGCTCATATTAGCTGAAGATGCTATGCTTTCGTGGATTCATGTCGAAGTATTTCCGCTTCATCTCTAGCGTCTTAGCGATGTAGCCTCCGATGTTATTGCGCACATTTTCAAATTCCACCGTCTTGGGCGTTTCGCTCTCTTGCTCTCTCCGATTGGCCCAGAATGCTATGATGGCTTTTCCGACAGGTTCAACGTTCGAGTGAACAGCAATGGCGCCTTGTTACAATTTCCGAAAATGACGCTCTCTAGGGCTCCGCTACCTCCGAGAGGAATTAAAGAAACAAAGTAAAACGGCAAAACGTGGACTCCTGTACCATGCGTATTCATTTGCTATGATGTCATACCGGGCCTGTTCTGTGATTTAGTACGTGGGAATCCGTTCACGGCCACTTAAAAAAAGGCCATGGGGTGAATTTCGCAAGAAGACGGACCTTGTTCCTTGCCCGGAGCTGTACTTCCTCAACGTGTAAAATCGTGTATATAGTGCGCCCTCTCTTGAAGAAACGTTGTTGTAACTTCACTCAGCTCTTCGGCACTCCGCTACCAGATGTCGACATCAGTCAGCGAGTGAAAAGCGAGCTGGCGTTTCCTTGCTATCACGCATTCCCTGAGAGACTGCCGAAATTCTAAAGTTCATGCATTGCTTCGTCGTTCTCCAGCTGTGCTATCAGCCGTCTCTCCCCAGTTTCATTGCATTGTTACCTAACTGAAATATTCCCCAAAGCTGTCCGCTACTGGAGGCGAAAGACAGTGCTAGTTTTCTAACGCCCTAGGCGTCGTAGTCAGGCGTTCTCATACGCTGTCGCGCATATAAAATGTTTTCGTACTGTTATAGTGAAATTTTGAGATAGTCACTCGTTATATTCACTAGGATTATGAATGCATAATTGTGCGACATATTGAATACGAGAGCGATGCAACGCCCGCAGACGCAGTTCAGTTCCACATGTGAGCACACGAATGTAAATGCGTATGATTTAAGAACTTATATAATATATACGTTGCCTAATGAAATAAAAAATTAGTAACTTGAGCTTACCTTACGCTAATGTATAATCTGTGGTAATATGGAGTTGTGGCACCCAACAGGGTTATTTCGGATTTTTTTTTTTTTAATCCGGAGTCCTCCGCTACGGCGTACATGCCTTATAATCATATCGTGGCACATAGAACACGAGAATTTAGTATGCACGTAATTTTAGAATATTAACTTATATTATATGAAAAAGTTGAGGCTTTCTATTTCAATAATTCAAAGTGATTAGTATGCTTTCAAAAAAATATTCTCAGCATTTATCGCCCGCTCTGTTGCTGATAAGCCGGCGAGATATTTTTCTACATCTCACCTAATATTCTTGTACTGGTGTATTCCATCCGACACGGCGTTTTATTTTCAATAAAAAGAAAAAAAGGTATGGTTGAACCACGGCAGCATTCAGTATGAAAGAATATACACAGCAAAAAAGCTATTTTGACCAATAAATGTTATTGTTCTGATTTCACCGACATGAGATTTAGGCAATCGTGCACTCACAGTCTTGTTTATACAGCGCCCAAACTCGTTCGACAGAATAGAATTGCAACTTTTTAGAGTCGTATTCCCAATTTAATTGACAAACTCATCCATGCATGTCGTATATTGAAGCGCGCTGAGAACATACCTCGATGCAAAGAGACTTTATAACACGAACAAAACATAAAATTTACTACGATGAGTACCAGATACGGCCAAAAACAGCTCGTAGTTATTCTTTCTTTTTCAACAACCAATGAACCACAACGTTTTTAGCTAATAATTCGTTCTACTGACTATCCTAATGTAAGTACATGGAGGCAATTGATAGCTTCCTTCGCAGTGCAGTCAAACTCATAAGTCATAACGAGGCTTTTTCAACAAAAATTGAGTACTAGACATCACTCTATTTCTTACACTCACTGCCTTATATATGCTTGGCTGAAGCAAAAAGTTAAAATTAATTCGACTGGCTTCGGAGTAACTCATCTGCCATTTAAAACATGCCGGGCCTCGAGGACAAAAAATGAACTCTTCTCTCGTGGGCGAAATGCGTTACTTCGGTTAAGGCACCATGAAGATTAAATTTTGTGAAGCGATTAACAGGGCGAATTTTCTGCTTTCACATGACACAGGTGACTGTAGAAACAAGCAAGTATATAGACTGAAGCCGGCTGGGTTCCAGATCCATGTGATGCGAGCAGTTGCCGAGAAGCTGCCGAAAGAGAAGAAATGGTTGCGCAGGGCAGAAGCAGGTAACGGCTTTGCTTATTCGTGGGACCCAAGGCAATGTTGCGGTCATGCGATATGCGCGTGACTTATCGCAAAATATCGAGAACGTGGCGATTAAAGATGGCTTGAGGATGGTTTTCTCGGCTCCACGGAAGTTGCGTTGTCTGTGAAGCCGCACCAATCGAGATGCGCAGAAAAGGGCCATGCGCGGCACGAATCATGTACCGAAATGCGTGCCTTTAGCTACTCGTGTTGTCTATAATTTCCCTTTATTGTGTGGCGAAGCGCACATTGGCCAAAATGGCCGGTGTCTCGTGACAAGACCTCCTTTACGAATGACGGTGCTCATCTACCAAGGCACTGCATGCAGGCAGTGCGGATGCAATCCTGCACTTGACAACCCTAGAATCGTAAGTTCGGTAATAACAAAAACCCAAAGAGAAATTTCGGAGCTTTCTACATTAAGAAAGGGGGAGTGACGTGTCAGTAACACGTTAGTGCACCTGTCAGGCGATGAACGTTCTAGATGCTGTTATAACTGAATAATATTTTGGTTTATATGAGGCATGGCTGCTTTACGCATGCGCAAGGCGTTCGCCGGTGGGTATAAATGCGTTTCAAGCATGCTTAGATCAGTTGTAAGTGCCAGCCTGTCCCGTCGTGTTCTTTCTTGTGCTTCGTGTGTCCCACTGGCTTTTATGCAATTATTCGTCCTGTTCAAGAGTGACCTGACCTACCAAAGCGCTGATGATACCGGAGCTTTGACACCCTTGAGTGCTTGTGCTTGCCTAGACGCCTTACTTCTTAGATGGGATCAGTAAGTGGTAAGTGCCACTCACACCTAGCTGTTGTAACGCTATAGTTGCACTCGTGGAACATCTGCTCCCCGAGTGACCGCAATGCGAGTGAGTGAGAGACTCGGAGTAACCGCTTGATGCGGTCACATCTGACCGGCCCTTTGTGCCCGTAGAAGTCTTGTGTTGTCCATACTGAGGCTATCATTTATGTTTTCGGAGCTTCTTAATACTATTCGAGGGGACCTTTTCGAAAGACACCCCACTGTGAACATTTGCCAAGTACTTTGCCTTATGCTGACAATCAGCTACTGAGGGTTGAAGATTCAAATGAACGCCCAGCCACGGTGGTCTAGTGGCTAAGGTACTCGGCTGCTAACCTGCAAGTCGCGGGTTCAAATCCCGGCTGCGGCGGCTGCATTTCCGATGGAGGGGGAAATCTCGTAGGCCCGTGTGCTCAGATTTGGGTGCACGATAAAGAACCCCAGGTGGTCGAAATCTCCGGAGCCCTCCACTACGGCGTCTCTCATAATCATATGGTGGTTGTGGGACGTTAAACCCCACATATCAATCAATCAAATGAACAACGACGCGAGAGACGTTGTAGAACGGTCCGCCACTATGATGTAACGGTTAGTGCGCTCGGCTGCCGACTCGAAGGTGGCGGGTTTGATCTCGGCCGTTGCAGTGGTATTTCAATGAAGGCGAAGGGCTAGAGACCTAAACGTTAAAGAACACTACATGGTCGACATTTCCTGAGCCTTTCTCTCCGAAGTATCTCATAAACATATCGGGGTTTTGGTACGTAAAAGCTCGGATACTATTTTGTAAAACAGCACGTTTTTAAAAAGGCGATACCCTTTCTTGAAATACTTCCCCGCGAAAATTTTTGATCTCTCTGTTGACTTCTCTGTTTGTCAACCGAAACGGCTTGTCTTTTTGCCTTTTATTGTTTGCCTTTAATTCCAAAATCCAACCACATCCGCAGCGATCACCACTATTGCTCTGGCTTTTGCATTCATACTTGTGCGTAGTATCGATTAAAAAGAAGATATTGCGGATTGCTGCGGCAAAACGTCAACACGTCAATATCCTGTGGCGTGTTTCTTCATACTATGGAAAGCGTATATAATAAATTTCAAGGAACATGGTGTTTATTACGCTAAGCTGACAATGCAACGCTATGCACGAAAATCCAGGTGTTTCCTGAGCTTCGCTAAGACGATACGGGGATGGCACGTGGCTTTGGTTTGTTAGTCTAAAGGCTACGTGAATTATAAATTAAAAGATCGTTGTTTTCGAAGAAATAAACGTCATTGACTAATATCGGTGACTTAATCTCCAATAAAATTTACCTTAGATTCAAGGCTTACAAAAGAAAACTAGTAACACAAGGAAGCACTTTGAGCACTATTTGACACTAAAAGATTGCCACGTTAAACTCGTTGTGCGTGGAAGGAAGACGCTCCCTCTGAATCGCCGAACGTCAACAGCTCATCAAGCCCCTAGTAAGATGGCTGCCGCAGCCGCCATCTTACGGTTGGCATGGCTTCACTCGTGGGCAAGAGTTTACACTCCAGCATTTTTGTGAAACCTCCTTGGGTGGCGCTTACCTGCTGCGCGCAGCGAGGAGCTTTAACGCAGCGCTTCCAGAATCTTATTCACCGACCTTCTCGCGCAGAAGATCAAATGTTCTATTCACTCTTTAGACGGAAGACTATCGTCGTTAGACAACAATCGCAGTGAAATATCCAGACAGGGGCCAATATTTTTTAAAGGCATTAGTCCTTTTCGGGATACTTCAACGCAGAAATATTTGTCTGTCTGTCTATCTGTGTGCCTGTTGTGTTTTTTTTTTTCTGTCACTCGGTTCAGCCATCACAGCAAAAATTACCCCTCGTTGAATAACCAGCGATCTTGATCGCCTGGCTGTGCTCATACTAGTGATCACAAAACGCGAATAAAAAACAAATATTACACATGTTCGGGCACAACATCAATACGGGAGCACTAAGCAGTCTGCTACTTTATTTCTAAAATGCATAGATAAGTAATTTTGAAAACCGCAGTGCTTACTACGCGGCGCTGGCAATGAGACTCTATGACGGAGAAAACGGGTGTTTTCTACGCTTCACTAAAACTACATAGTGCTGCCACCCATTAGTGGCTTTGCGTTCTAGAAGAACTTTGTTTCTTCAAATAACTGCTAGATGGCGTCCATACTTCATGCAGCGTAGGGAGCCTACATGACCACTTTTACGGGTGGTCATGTAGGCTCCCTAACGCAGCGCCTAATCACCATTTTGTCTTTTGCGCAGGACGTCAAATAAACGTTTCATTATCTTTCTTCAGACAGATGACTATCGTATTTCGACGACCTTTGGCAGTGAAGCAAGCAGATACGCCACCAATTTTTTTCTCTAAAAGCGAAAATAACGAGACATGCAGCCTCTATCAGATGACGTCCCTGAGCAAAAGTAATAAGAAAGAACGAACGCAATCGGTGGACTGTCAAAGGTAAAAGAATACGATCACGTTAACCGATGTAGTGGTTATTCCTGCGGTGATACACGAGTGCAAGACGTACGCTTTGCGGAAACACGACAGCAAGCAGTTTTTCAGCTTTGAAATCTAATGCAGTGTTTTAAGAATGCCCCGCAAACCAACATCTACTTCATAAAGTAATTTAGTCCAGGGACGTCCATTTGGAGAAGAGTGCGAAACCAAGACGTTCGTATTCTGACCACGTCATGTGGCCCGCCTGCTTTGTAGAAGGAATACTAGGCTTAGTTGAAGTGGGAGTCTAGAGAAAACAACGTCACCCATGTAAGAGATGATTAGACGGTATTTTTCAGGCACCAGATGACCGTTTGAGTGAGCTTAACTCACAAATGGACCTCAGAGACTGCCATACACTTATAGTACCACCAGGAGTCGTAGCTCTTCGATGGTACCTACCAACTATGACTGCGGGCAGTTTCAAAGTGGTAACTGTTGTTTTTTTTAGCTGTCGTTACCAACATGTTTTATGCCTTACGACTGCCAAAAAACATTGTTTAAAGAGCGAACAAGTACTAGAAGTGATTGTAATAGCACTTAATATTTTAGAAAAAAGAAATTCCTCCAGTTCACTATAGGTAGAATTTTAGACCTGCAACCTGTTTTACTAGTGACCACATCTATTTTTTTTTCATAGATGTACAATCTAAGGTCAAAGAAACGCATTTTACCGTTTCATAGTGCACATTTCAAGCACGCAAGGCGTTGCATATTTCAAATGACTTCCCTTATTCTTCTAATACTGCCGATATTGCATTTCGAGGAGGTGTCCCCGACAAGTGAACTGATCTAATTTTGTAGGCTATACCCATGGTCTGATTTTATGTGTTGGTGAATCCTTGCCACAGAAAATAAAGAATGTGTCTTCTTAATACGATCATAGAAACCGAAAAATGGCGAAATAAATTATGCACACATGCAAAGAATAGCGTATGATTTAAATAAAGTAGCTTTCGATACGATATCAACGTATCGCTTTCAGTTTTTGTCAGACTATCAGCTATCGATTCTTCGAATCTCGATCACTATGGCGAATAAAAAAGGAAAAAAAAAGAAAGCAATGCGTCGAGAAGTACGCTACTCGATATTTAATCTGAGAGTTACGTGGAGTGTGTAACACTCGATGATTGATTGATATGTGGCGTTTAACGTCCCAAAACCACCATATGATTATGAGAGACGCCGTAGTGGAGGGCTTCGGAAATTTCGACCACCTGGGGTTCTTTAACGTGCACCCAAATCTGAGCACATGGGCCTACACCATTTCCGCCTCCATCGGAAATGCAGCCACCACAGCCGGGATTCAAACCCGCGACCTGTGGGTCAGCAGCCGAGTACCTTAGCCACTAGACCACCGCGGCGGGGCTAGTGTGTAACACTCGACTGAAATGTTACAAACATGTTGGTCAAACCGGTCGCTGCTTTAACGGCTGGTGCAACGAACACAACTTGCGTCTGCACAATCATTGTGAAGGCCAAAACGATAACCGTCGCAAAAGATTACTGTCGCAGTCCAAATTCAGGCTACAGAACATTCTTAAAACGAGTAAAGGGCATGGTAAAATTTGAAATAGCATAGACAGTCTTTATCGGGAACGTGGGAGAAAGTTGGGTGAGCATTCTTAAGATTTATTTGTCAGAAAGCAACTATATTTCCACAGTGATGTAAAAAAAGAAAAAAAAAAGAAATCTTCACTGTCACTAGTGGCGCGACATGCTGCAAATAAGTGTTTCTTATCCAGTTCGTTTATTTTCGAGCCATTTACAAAATCGAATTGTTGAAGTTCGCACCGGCAGTGTTTGTTTCAGGTGACGCGCATTCGATCTTACTCGCGTCGTAGCATTCTCTTGCAGGATGTCTATGCAAGCTTTTGGACTCTGCGTAATAAAGGAAGCACTGCGTGAATTGACCGTCAATATTCACAAATCACAATGACGACAGCCACGGCTTGTTAGAAACGGCTCCTGAGAGAAAGAAGCGTGTTTGTGAATGCAGCCTCGACTCGGTTTTCTTGTCGATCCTTTTCTTTTATAGTGCGCATGGACCTCGGCCATATTCAACAACCTGGCGTGCCCTTTCCACCACTTACTTGCGCCGCTGATAAAGCTACAGTCAGGTGTCCTCCTGCCTTTCCTACAATTTGTAAATTCTATAGCGAGAGTGCAACGCCGCCATTGTTCGCGCGTATAGCTTGCGTGAGTTTGCACTCATGTGTGACTGCGCGCAGCATCCCAAAGTCCACGGGCCAGCACCGTCGCCAGAAGAGTTCTCTACACCCGGTGCGATAAGGGACTCCCCTGCATTGTCTTCAACGCAGTGGGTTCCGGGTCGCCATCTTCGTCGCCTTTGCGTAACTCTCGGCGCATGCAGGGCCGGCCTTCTGGCGTCCCCATTCAGGGCCTTGCGCCACTGCTCTGAATTTCCTGCAGCATGGTTCCACTCGGCACTTCCGGGTTACTCCTTTCCTACAGCCGCCAGGCTAGCCGCCGCCGCCAAGACGTACGCCCAGACGGGGAAGGAAGTCCTGGCGGAGAGGGAGCGACCGCGGCAGTCCGACACCGTTACAGCGGCACGCGAGCGGTCTGACTTTCACTGCCGACTTGCCCGAGGGCGCGCAAAGCTTTTCTCGCGAAGAGTTCACGTGTATCGGTTATCGAGTTAGCGTAAATCTCGCGCAGACGTTACAATCGGATTCGTTCGCAATCGGGACGCTCGCTTAGTTGGCCGCATTGTCGGTGGCGTTAGTTGCTTAACTGTTTATCTGTCTCGACCTCCGGCGTCCTTCTATGCTGCAATACTTACGTCAGTGACCTGTTAGAAGGGCTGGTGTGCGTCTTTTTGAGAGGTCAAAGACTTCTGCCTAACTGATACGAGTTCAATGGAGGTAGCATCCCAAGGTTTCTGCTTTTTGGTAAACAGGGCCCGTGGAAGAAAGCGGCCAACCGCAGTGTTCGATGGCGTTTATCGACATCATAATTAAATAAAAGGCCTAGAAGGATGACCAATCTGCTTTGACAGAGACATGAATTTGTCTTTCCTATGATTTGTAGATATGAGGGAGGTGAAATGTGAGGATAGCTTAGTGTTATTATGTCGCAAATTCTGTTTTCTTTTTTTGAACGCTGGTGAGGATCCGCCGTCAAGAGGGCGAGCACTTTATACCGACACCACGCAGAAGTGAAGTCTGTTTCTTTTCTTTCCCATTAAGTACGTATCAAGTTAACTGTCCGGCTTGTCGCCCGTGCATAGATCTGATGCGGACGGATCATGTCCAAAATCAAGTTACCAATACAGGCCATTCTTGAATATCTGTGTCATTCTTGAATATTGGACATTGCTGCCGAGGTGTTTCGCACTTGTCACTGTTTCTTGCACTCGTTTATATGTTTCACAATTTCCAATAAATATGAGTCGAGACTCAGGACAGTGTTCATTTCCTCCTTCCGTGTGTCCATGTTTCTAACGCTGCTGTGTTAACGAAAATCCAGATGGAGTTCCTCTCCCCTACGTTTTTTTCGCTACACCTGAAAGGGAAACAACCTCGCGGATTTCGCTGCTTACGACACGTGTGTCTGCCGCCGTAACAAGCCGGAAATCGATAAGACAGAAAAAGAGAAATAGGTAAAAGGAAAAAAAAAACGTGGAGATCAACCTGGTAGAAGGACCGCTTTAGTACCCTGCACAGGTGCGGGGATTGAAAAGAGGCAGCAAAACTTAATGCACACGTCACACACCGAATTTGCAAATCGACACAACAATATCCTACTCACGCCGGGTGCAACTCTACATGCTTACCTGAAACATTGACTTCATAGATGGTTTGGGAAATGAGGACGTGGCAACTCTACGAACGGGAATCACTGGCTTCCTGCGCTACGCACTTTTTTTAAGTTTCATAGTTATGAAGCTGCATTTATCGTTGGATTCAGAGCTACATCAAAGAGGAAAGTTTATTGCATACTAGTAACAGCACTTCAGGCGAGTACAACTGTCCGGTGAAACAAAATTACTGTAGCGGCACGTACAAACAAGAGAACATATGGACAATGTAACTTACAAAACTTCAATACTCTCACAGATCAGGGATCAGTGAAGAAAAGAAAGGAAAAATGAACCACAAAAGTGCTAAGTTTGAACAGAACCACATATTATTTGTGAAGAAGACCAACGGGAATTTAAACAGGGAAGTTTATTCCATACTAATAACAGCACTTCAGGTGAGTAACCGTCTGGCGTAACAAATTCACTTCAGTGACACGACCAAAGAAGACAAGAAACAAGGAAGTTCATTGTATGCTAGTAACAACACTACAGGCGAATACAACTGTCTGGTGTAGCACAATCACTTCAGTGGCGCGTACAAATAAGAGCACACAGACATGACGCATTTTACACCACTGCAATACGCTCACAGATCATGAATCACGTTAGGGTTTGTCGCTTGAGTTCGCCATGCAGTCTGTCATACCATACCAGTTTTGCAACATGCCATGTGAACGAAACCGCCGCAGGAGCTGCAGGACGTATAAATGTTAATAATGACATTCATGACATGTCATGACTATGTTATGACTAGTTAAATATGTTCTTCATACAGTCATGTTATGCCATATCGAGTTTCGTATCGATACCACTATCGAAACGGCCAGGAGAGCTAAAAGTCGTAGGTTGCTAGATAGATAGATAGATAGATAGATAGATAGATAGATAGATAGATAGATAGATAGATAGATAGATAGATAGATAGATAGATAGATAGATACGCTCAAAGCCACCGAAGTTCGCTAAGAAATACTTCGCATTTAAAAATTGCACGCGCTCGTGGCGGAAGCTTTGCCTTACGTGTTGCTGAAGTGCAGTGTGGTGCATGCATGAGCTCAGGTATACGTCACCCTATCACTCAAGAGCGCGCGCCATGTCGTTTCTCCTTAACTGTCAATGCTTTGACAACGTTCATATAGAGCAATGCTGTTTACCAGTTCATTCACGTCATCTTTGAGCGGGATTCACTATAGGATGCGTCCAGCTAATTCTAACAGCTTCAGCTACCATAACGGGTAACTCACGATCATGTGTGTTAGATATCGTGATAGATACGTGTCATAAAGCGTCAACGTGTGTCCATCGACGTTGAACGGTGTTAAGCTGTCAAACGCCAATAGACATTGCACAAGCTTCCATATATCCCTACACAATAGGTATTCTTTATGTGAAGAAACGTTCTACTTTCTTGTTATACCGATTACTGGCGGAAGGATCAGCCATGTATTTTTTAACTGACGACATTCTTCATCAGAATATTGCTCTCATGCTTTAGCTCAATGTAGGGTTCACTTAATATGTGATATCCCGAATATTTTCGAGTGCTCTCGTCGAATGCAGACCAAAAGTAACTTCTTTGGTCATAATGCACGCGCGTCGCAAATTACCGCTGTTCAACTGTTCTGAATGTGTCAGATTTTCTGCAGTCCTTCTGAAATGTTGGCTGATATACGCACAACCAGTAGGATATACGCACAACCGCAGCGAAGCTGCATCTTTCCTTAGAGTGCCACAAGTTTGCCGAATATCATACTTAACTTTAGATACTTAGAGGAACAGAAAGTTATGGGCCTGGTATGTAGTCATGTTCGAAAAAGGGTGAACATGAGGACTAGGGAAGGTGAATGGAAAATACTGATGTCGATGACGAAGGCATGGACGCGAGCTTAATCTGTGGGTATCTGTTTTAGGCTGCTTGTAGGTCACTTCGAGCCCTTTGAATCGATTGTTAGCTGCGTGTGTTGTTTTTCTTCGCACCTTTGCCCGCTTCGGCAGGCCTGCTGTATGTTGCTATCATGAATAACTTGCTGTTCATTTACGGTCTCAGTGGGTCTGTAAGCTGGTAAGTGGTCACATTAACGCGCCGAAGAAGTAGTATACTTTAATTTCCCTTCAAGAGATGTTCATCATTCCAAAAGGAACACCCGAATACATAGTAGATTAGAGTATATATAGGTCCATAAGAAAGATGAAATGATCCGGTGCAGCATTATTTAGCGAGTACATTGTTTACTCAAAAAATAAATTCCAAGTAAAAATCAGATTTTCAAATACACTCAAGTACGAAAGAAAAAAAAAAGAGGAATCAAAGTGGCATGTCTACACAATAGGTAGAATCTTGCTAATACAATAACACGGCTCTTGCTACCTCTTGATGAGAAAGGATTGATTATTGGTTGGGGTTAATATACTAGATATTACTGCTAATAATAAAAACTGGAGCTACATAGAAGAGGAAACTACGCGATGACTTCTAAAAATCAGCAGGTGACTTCCTCACGCGGCTGTACATGTACACGAAAACCTACACACAAAGGGCGTGGTTAACCTGTGCCACGTGCTACACTAATGCAAATCACGTATCTGTATGCTGATTGACAAGACGTACACGAGGTCGCAATGTAATACACAATAGTGCACAATAGTCACACATAATTATCACACATATCAGTTCACACACAGAGATACGTGCGCAAAAAGCGAGCTTCTATCGTTACACAACATGCTGAAGAATGGATAAAAAACGTGTGTGACACTTTTAATAAGCCAGTGTACTTAAATGCTAACAATAACTCGTTTTATGCACTGAAGTACCTGCCCACACGGAGAAAAAAAATAAAATAAACGGCTATATATATATATATATATATATATATATATATATATATATATATATATATATATGTGTGTGTGTGTGTGTGTGTGTGTGTGTGTATACACATTTGTGCCGCAGAGTGATAGCTTTCTCACGGGTGCAAGTGGCGTCAAACAGCGTTTCAACTAAACCATTTGTCTTCGTGATGTACTTCTTTATTTATTAATTTTGAATTTTTCTGCTCCAACTTCTCACCATTAGCACGTGTTTTTGCTTTGCTCCCACTAGTCGTATACCCATGCTGGTGGCCTTCCAACTCTTGGCACACTCGTCCACTCCAAATGCTACGTGGTTTCTCTTGATATAAAAATTGAATCACTTCACGGAACGTATGCAGTCATATTCATTGCCATTTTCATATCTGATGTTATTGTGACAGGGTATATTGTGACACAGAGACGTTGCTACACTTGCATGCATGTATACCTCTCTAATAAGTGAAGGGCTTCTGTCAACAGAGTTGTCGCGAGATTTCTTACAATGTTGATGATAAATTAATAAGCGTCTGACCCTGTACTCTAAATCGTTACCTACGTTCCCCCCCCCCCTCCCCCTTGTCACGGCCTCGTGGTGTATGATGCCCATGGGACAGCTTTAAGCTCTCCCGTAGTCGAGTACCAAGTACTCGCAATCGTTAATAACTTCTAAACACACAGTTTAATTTTACTCAGTGCTTGCATATAGTCTCGCATATTGGGCCCTCTTTTATTGTCAAACTGCCGATTAAACCTTTATGGAGGCTCTGTGGGAAAGCATATAGGTATACTCATTTGTTGTCCGCCCTGTTGGGGATGGATACTTGCGCGCTAGACCGATGAGACAACTACCGAAAAGGAGTGGTAGGAGAGCCATTTCGAATTATGTGATGGACTTGAACTTTCCCCGCGCTGTGCTGGTGTCTTATAGCCAATCTTCAACGGTGTGCTGGAATAAACCATGTCGGAGGTCGTTCAAGGAGAGTTTTCACGGATGCTCTCACAACTTTTGCGCTGATTGGAAGCCATTCAACCTCCTTACGCAACGTATCTCGGAGCAATCAGCCGATAGTTTATATAGCCCCTTCCCAATTTGGTTTTGCCGGCTGGGGAAGTTGGGGGTTTGGGGGGGGATGAAGAGGGGATTTCCTCGTCGTTTTCATCTTTCGTAAATGTTTTCCCCGTCTTCTTACTTTTCCTTCAGTGCGCCCTGAATTCGTGGTGGAGCAGGAGGAAGTTACCGCGCTCGCTATGCTTTTCGTCGGTTATGCACTTCCGAGGCTATTTCCGACATCGTCTAATCTCGCGGAAACTTCATTTTTACTTCTTTTTATTTTTGCTTGAAATGCGAATAATCGGAAGTTGCAGCGCAAAAAGCGTTACTTTGTAAGTCTCGAGCGATGAAAGGAGACTTATGTAAGGAAACATTGACTTTCTAGTACTTCATTTCCTTGTTTTGTCGCATTTGCGTTCTTGTCAACGGAAGAGGGAAATCGCAGATGTGGCGAACGCCACGTGCTTTGGCTGCGCGTACGTGGGCGTGCATTCTTTGCACCAGTCTGAGAGATGGTTGGCGTATCTAGAACAGCTACCTGAGGGGACCACATGTGGTGAGTCTCGTTGATCTCCCGTTTAAGATATCTTTCTACCCGTGTTACAACAGTGTTGATATTCAGGAGTTATAGTACTGCCATTTTTGACTTGGTGTAATGGCTCTCACTTTACCCGTACGGGAGGCCGATAATCTTCAGCCACGAGAACGTCATCTTCACTTAACACGCAATTCTTACGTTTTTTGTGCGTGACTCGCCCTCATGAATAAGTTATTTGAATTCATCTTTTTGTTGCGCAATAACCTATTGGTTTTGTATAACTAAACGACTCTTCTCGATAGTCATGCTCCGGTCCTTACCCCGAAATAACGCGGCATACGTCACAATGCATTCAGCTACAGTAACATGTCACAAGCGAGCGACAAAGACGTACGGGCGTTCTCTCCACGAGTCTATCTAAAAACAATGCCCGCGCAGCGGGCTGACTAATTTTGTACGGATCGCCGAAATAGGAAGGGCTTGCATAAAAATCTCATCACCAGGACGTGCTGACAGCTGGCTGGAGGCTCGCCAGCCGTGGAGTTTTCGCCGAAAAGACTACTAGTTACGACTGTCTCTACCTTGCATCGCGTCATAATGTTGCCTCTGCGGAACGCGGAACCGGTTCTTACGGGGCTTTCTCCAAGCGTTTCGACGCGCAACGGAACTGTGCCCGGCGATGCGGTGGACGAAGTGGAAGCTACGTCCGATCTGTCAGGAAATGCACTCTCACTTCCCCCTTTCCTCCACCGGATCTCCTCACTGGCTCGACCCCAATCGCTGCGGTCGCTGGTGAAGTCGGCTGTTTCGCCCCAGCCGTGACTCACACGGCCTGAATCAGTGTTCTGTCGCGTAGATTGCTCCCCCGCATAAGGTGCTCGGGCGCTCCGTGGTACAGCCAACAGAGAAGTTGCTGTACCGGGGAACGGCGACGTGTAGTCGCTCACTGGAACGATGGAGTACGGCGGTGTGACAGCGTCCTTCACCGAGGCATGGCGTTACCTGATGTCCAAGAGGGACCCCAGGACAAAGGACATGCTCTTCATCGGTGACCTCCGCTTCATAGTTACCGTGCTGGGGCTTTACCTGTACATCGTGTACCACGGGGGCCCGCGGTTCATGCGCAACCGGCAGCCCTACAACTTGAAGGGGCCCATCATGGCCTACAACTTCGCGATGGTTGTGCTCAACCTGTTCTTCATGTTCAAGTTCTTTCAGCACTCCTTCTGGTACGGTGGGTACAGCTTCTTCTGCCAAGGCATGACGCACTCTACCGACTATCACGCGCTCATGCTTCTCGACTACTCGTGGTGGTACTTGTTCGTCAGGATCGGCGACTTCCTGGACACGTTCTTCTTCTTGCTGCGCAAGAAGTTCTCGCACCTTACCGCTCTCCACGTCTCGCATCACGCCCTGGTCGTCTGGAGCGGCTGGCTGTGGCTCGCCTTCGGTGGCGACGGCCAGGTGTTGCTCGGCATGTGCGTGAATGCCGGAATGCACGTGGTCATGTACACCTACTACTTCCTGGCGTGCCTCGGGCCGTCGGTACAACAGTACCTCTGGTGGAAGAAGTACATCACCACGATGCAGATCACGCAGTTCGTCGTGCTCCTTATTCACATCTGCATCCCGCTCTTCTACGACTGCGGCTATCCGCGCATCATGATTGGCCTAGCCTTCGCGCAGGGCTTGCTGGGCTTGGTGCTTTTCATAAACTTCTACATTCACGAGTACATCAAGAGGAAAGGAATGAAGAGGGGTGCTGCCAAGGTGATAGACAGTGACGCCGCTCATACTCAAGCGACAGCACGGGCCCCAGGCGAAAGGCCGAAGAAAGCCTAAGTTTCTAAGAGTCACTACATTGTGGATATGTTTCGAAGACTAGTTTATTGTCACTATCGCGTGAGTACGGGCGTCAGTGATGCCTTCGCATGTTTTATATTTGCTTGACAGCTGCGTTTTGTAGCCTACGATTTGTGAATGCAAGCACCTGCTCTGAACTGTACTGAACCGCGGGACGCTATACTAAGGCTTCACTAACTGCTAACAGGTAGTTCATCTGTTCACTTTTGTAACGTGAAGTAGCGGCCCCTTGGATATACTTTTCTCAGCAACAGTTCCATAAGTGTCAGCACCATAAAGCTTTGTTATGGTGTCACTGTATAGAGCTTCCAAGTAGCGCTTTTGATGTGTGTCATTTGTTGTTGTTGTTGCCATAGCAACGTGCTTTCGCATGGTGCACCCACTATTGTTTCTCGCCGCAAGTGACAACCAACATGTTCACCGTCTTGTAGCACTGTTTTGTTTTTCTTGTTACGTTTTGTTTTTTGGAAGAGTCTATGCATTTATTCAATAAAACGGGTCAAACCACTTGATTCGTTGCATTCTTATCTTGCGGTCAGCTATTTCTATACTTCCATTACGACTTAGCCTTGCTCCCTTTTATACTTCACCCATACAAAGCTTGTATAGTGCGATTTAGCTGTCTGAAAATGTGTGCTTAACTGTAATGCAAACGTGAAATGCGCATTTAAGCACCATCAATGATATAAATTCACCTAGGTGACTTAGTGGTAGGAGCACTTCAATAGCGCAAGTTGGTACCAGGAAGGAGTAGCCTAATTTCGACAAAAGTAAATTGCAGTAAGTTTTATTCACCATGCACTGAGCTTAAGCTAAGAAAGCACCGTAGGTCAAGAACAATCTGAACTTTAGTACGAGGTTGCGTCCGTCTCAACATATTACATTATTTCAGGTCATTAGACATTGTGCCTGGTTTTAGCTGATTAGCGGCGATCGCGATATTGCCTATGCTTATAAAACTCAGCGAAGAAGTCTTCGCTATTAGAATCGCAAAGAAGCAGCGACGTTGAAAATTATGCATGAAATACTTGGTTACAATAGGAGTTGCCGCAACAGTACCTGTTTTAGGCAATAACTATTTATTTTCTGTCTTTAACGTGGCACAAAAGACACCTTCATCATGAGAAGGACACGTATTTCAGTAATAATATTGGATATGCCTGTTAAACAAGCCACATGTCAGTTGTTGTACCGGTAAATAAAAATCATCATTACACCGGCATTTTTCCTAAATTATCATATCAAGCAGCGTTGTATAGTCACGGACGTTCTTCTTTTATTGCGATAGCAATTACAATGGACAGTCTTGGCTGGTTTTGGCCGTTGCCTTCACCATTGTCATTTTCTCATATATATATACTGTGTCTCGTGAGCGAACAAGGGGGGGGGGCGCTTATTATTGCCGCGCTATGGGGAAAATAATCAGCGCGCGGCTCTTCTCCCACAGCAGGTGGGAGCTTCTACGGGCTGCGCTCTCACCACTGAAAACCGGTGCCAAAGGTGTACCTGAAGCGGTCGTTCATATATAGATGCACTCTACACATAAAGAACTGCCACCAGCGGCGACACGTGACGTATAGTCTTTAGTACCAGCGTGAGCTACCCACGGGAGGCACCTCTCATCAACTCCGTTATTGGTCACTACGGACGAACCTTGTTGTGGTAATTCACTGTGGCCGCACCACAGGAAACTTTGTTGCTTAGCAAGCTCATGTTTACTACAAATAATATTGCTCCTAAAAAATGCTAGCCTTGCTTCGTAGAACATTCGATTATGCTGCTATTCCATTCATTGCTTTGCCTTTTGGCGAAACTCTGATTTTTTTTTTATTCCTGAACCCTTGCACACAATTGGAACTCACTGACAAGCGTCCATGCATCAGCATTAATGCAAGCACTACGGAATCAGGACATCGAAGAATCCTACATAAACATACGGGAAGAAATCTACAATTTCGCGTCCATCCATCCACAGCCACCATAGTTCTCCATAAAGAAATCGACAGAATCTCAATAAAGAAGGGTGTACTACAGGGAAACATGGTCTTTGTAATGCTATTCACCGCTTGTTTGCAGGAGGTTTTCAGGGCTCTAGATTGGGAAGATTGGGAAGTTAATGGAGAGTATCTTAGTAACCTGCAATTTGCTGATGACATTATTTTGATAAGTAATTCAGGGGACAAAATACAGCTCATGAGGACTGAACTTGACACGGAAAACAGCAGGTTAGATATCAATACTTATATGCACGAAACTCCAGTAATGTGCAACAGTCTCGGCAGAAAACAGCACTTTGTCATAGGTGGAGATACGCTGGAATTTGTAACGGAGTATGTCTACTTGGGACAGGTAGTAACTGCGGAAGCGAACCATGAGGGTGAAATAACTAGAAGAATAAGGATGGGGTGGATCACATTCGGCGAGCATTCTCAAATAGGAAGGTAGATAGTAGCTGCATCTTGCTGGTACTTACCTGCAGAGCAGAAACCTTGAGAAGAAGGTTTAGCTTAAATTAAGGACGACTCAACGAGCAATGGAAAGGAAAATTATAGGTGTGACCTTAAGAGAGAAGAAGATAGCAGAGTGGGCCAGGGAATAGACCGGGGTTAAGGATATCATAGTTGAAATGAAGAAGGAGAAATGGACATGGGCCGGGCACGTATAGCACGTAGGCAGGATAACCGCTGGTCATTAAGGGTGACTGACTGGATTCTAAGTTGAGGCAAACGCGCGAAGAGAAGACAGAAAATTAGGTGGGCCTATGAGATAGTTTCCAGGTGTAACATGGCAACAGAAAGCACAAGACAGGGGGGATTCGTGGATCATGGGAAATGCCTTTGCCCTGTAGTGGGCTGCTGCTGATGATGGCACTGCGTCAGATAAAGATGTATATTGAAAGCATTAGAACAAGTAATGAGCTAACCATTTACTAAAAATGATGTATGTTCTATTGTTAAATGCACTAAACATTGTCATTGTAATTGTATTCGCCGTAGAGTGCTTTACCAACACTTCCTTAGAATTGTGGAACAAGAACCAGCGCAGAGTGGGTAGGATTGGCGATTTGGAGTCAAGCTTTGCGGATTAGACAGTGTGGCGCTCTATGCAAGGTAAGTATATACGATGTTGGCTGTGGTCTTCTTCTTCTTATTTTTTTGGATGCGCATATGCACTTGATGAATAGTGCAACATGATATCACGCGTACATGCATACTAACCTTGGAATACGATTTCCAGCGCCCCTCAGGGCCATCGAGGCTGGCGAGGAACGTGTTTTTCAAAGTAAAGGCACCACTTGGAATGTTGGCTTTAGGAGAAAGAAAAGAGAAAAAGCACTTCACAGAGCGCCATCGCCTGCTAATGACAGACTGAGGGCCATATTATGAGCGCATCGCTAAGTGGGTAGCGGTCACATGATGTTTTTAAGTAAACTGACGGTCTACTTGAGATACTTTATACCCTGGAGGGCGTGATAAAAAATAAAGCCCTTCCTTTTTCTAGAAATACCTGACATAGAAAAATAAGCCATTTGAGCAGCCGTATGATTATAGTGTTGCTCAGCGGGATGTTGCTGTTGGTTTTATAGCGTGTCTAATGGGATGATCAAAACGTGGTTGGCGCTCGTGGCACTCACTTTGCGGCACACTTGTCAAAAGATTCAGCTGTTACAATCTAGTCATTCGCTTGGCCAGAAACAGGTAAACATGCCCAGATAAAACCCTATAAAAAGTGATTAAAAGTCTCTCGTTATGATGGCCTGATTGCGCCGTAATTTGCCGCTTAAACCCACTAAAAACAGGAACAATGCGGAAACAGACATTCTCACGCCTGTCGCGGGTGGTTGTCTAACCTGAAGCATCGCAAGGAAAGGCATCAAACCAGTGACAAACGTAACAGGAACAGCGCTGAATTGCCTAGTGAAATATTGTTAATGTAACATCAGATTCTACCATGTAAAAAAAAAGCGTAGCCGTGGCTTAACTCGGCTATGCCAGGATATACGTAGCGTGAGTAAAGGAGGCGCTGGTAAACTGAATGTTTCACGCATGAAACTAATAACTGGCGCGAAGTCTTTTGTGTGCCGCAGTCCTTCACACATGTCACACGAATATCCGAACGGATTGTCGATAAGTTCGTCTGTATGGATAGATGGATGGATGGATGGATGGGTAGATGGGTAGATAGGTGGATGGGTGGGTGGATGGTTGGATGGGTGGTTGGGTGCATGGATGGATGGGTGCATGGATGGATGGGTGCATGGATGGATGGGTGCATGGATGGATGGATGGATGGATGGATGGATGGGTGGATGGGTGGATGGATGGATGGCTGGATGGATGGATGGATGGATGGATGGATGGATGGATGGGTGGATGGATGGATGGGTGGATGGATGGATGGGTTGATGGGTGGATGGATGGGTGGATGGGCAGATGGGTGGATGGATGGGTGAATGGGTGGATGGATGGGTGGACAGGTGGGTAGGTGGACGGACGGACGGACGAACGGGTGGGTAGGTGGACGGACGGACGGACAGATGGACGGGCGGGTGGGTGGGTGGATGGACGGATGGACGGATCTATTCGCCGTGGTCCGGGGCTTTTCCGCAATGAATCGAATTTTTCTGCAAGTAAGCTGTTTTCGTTTTCTGAGAAATCTGAACGGATTTCCTCGTGGTTTCGGGCTAAAAACGGGTGGTTGTCTGCTTTCGCTTACTTATTTCTTTCCCTTACTTCCCTTACTTGTCTCCTTGCACTACTTATTTTTTAGTTAAGTGCAGTAAACTAGAGAAAGATGGTCAGTGTTCCTTTCAGGTACTGTAACAGTTAGACTCGTCACACAACAGTATAAATGATAACGTGTTCCCCTGTGGCCACGTGGCATCCGAAAAACAGGTGTCACGGCTACCTTTGAAGCTTAGCGTTTAAAGACCTCGCAAGTGATTGGGGATGAGCGATATTTATGCTGTGGTGTGGTGCGGTGATGTCCCATTCCGGCGCAACACTGTGTGCGGGATGACTCATAAGCCACTAGCATGTGCACTGTTGTGTCGCGCTGCGCATGCCTTCTTGGTAGCCTGCCCATGTTTTGGTAGCCTTGTCCGTGTAGATCCGCTGGCAAGTTACAACATTCTCGTAGTCTTATCGTCGGAAAGTCGCACGTTTGATCCCACTCGGAACGTTCTCGTTTCTCTTGAGGCGAAATGCTAGATATCCGTGTACTGTGTGATGCGAGCTTGCGCTGAAAAAACACCAGCTGATAAAAATTTTCGGTGCATTTCACTTAATGGCGTGCCTCGTGAACGTACGGTCGTTTCGGCAAGTACGAGTTCAGATAATATTTTTTGAAAAATATATGTCATAAGGAGTGAAATGGCGGGCATCTATCTTCAGTTTTAGAAATGTGGTAGGCTACTCCAATATTTTTCTTATTCTGTGTTTCTACTTTTTTACTTCAGGAATCAAGTTCGACTGAACATTGATACACGTGCGAACTTATTACAATGCGCAGCTAAACGGCTACCACACTTACTTTTTTACGTTGTTCCTACCCTGCCTTGTCCTATCAATAAAACATTCCTTTATACATTGTGCTAATTTTTTACAGCGAAAGCTGTTATGAGATCACTTTTCGGGTCACGCGCAGTTGTTGTCCGCCGCCGGTGTCCGTAACCACATCTCGCGAAATTGGGGAATAAGTGACACTTAGCGGACTCGGGTTCGAGCTCCACTGTGCCATTGGTGCTAGGTCATGCCTGTCTAAGGCAAGTTTGACAAGTGACAAGCACCGGCGTGACTCAGTGGTAGACTATTGGGCTTTATGTTTTAGTTGTTTGGTGGAGGCTTTCGACCTGCAGTAGAAATAATATACGATGGCGGCGATGATAGCCTCGAGCATTCATTGAAGTCCTGTGAACGCATGTACACGTCTAAAATGCGCAGCGATAAATGCAACAGTAAAGAACGAACCATACAAGTCCGCGGCTGAGTGCTATGAACAAGCTAAACTAGGTGCTTCTACTTACCGAGAACTGCAGTACTAGTAGTGCACTGCTGTCAGATAATCAGCGACGTGTTGCCTTGGCTGACATTGCACAACCACGATCACGTGCTCTGACGTTTTGTAGTGAAGCGCGCAGACAGCGACAAATCTTTATCGGCTTGCCACTCCGAAAGAGCTTGCCGTTGAAGATACGTTGGGTTTGGCCAAGGTCTCCTCTACTTTATCAATGCCAGCCAGATGCGCCCGATCCAATTGCCCGCCACCCTCTCCCCCTTTACCTGGCCTTCACGTACACTTTGCCGTCATGGGGGTGAGAACCCCTCATTCAGTGCCTCGCGACAGAGATCGTATGAAGTAATGTTTGGTTCATTTGTGTACAGATCCGTGAAGCGGCGCCTTGAATTTTTCGTGTTCCCAATATTGGAGGTAAGGCTGGCTCTGTAAAAAGATACGCTGTTTTGAGATAGCGTGTAACCGTTCGTGGAACTATGCGGGCAGCCAATGGGGAAGCATCACTGCATGCGCTGCGCTATAATGCGGTGGCGGCGTTGCTTCGAGTTACAATTAAGGAGCCCAAAGGAACAAATATGACTGACGTATGATGTAGGAGTGGAAAACACGTCTATCGCATCTCCGGGGGAAAGCGCTCAGAAGCACGTGTGACGCAAGCAGCGCCACTCTTCGTTTGGAGTCACATTAAGATCACTCCATCATGGCCTCCGAGATTGCGAGCGCGCGCACAACGTCGCGCACCCGCAATCTCGGAGGTCATGACTCCCTGAACTGAAGCGGACTGACGGAACCTGTGTAAAAGCGTGCGTTTGCACTGGCATGGAAAAAAACATAAAAGAGGCTGTGTTTTGCTCAAGCCTTACCGATAAAGATTATGTCAAATGGCAGCATTGTTAAAAACGTACCATACAGCACGTCAGCGCCGATCGCACCCTGCGATCACCCTATCAGCGTTATGCGAATATACTATGAATACAGTTGGAGCAAAGGCTATGTTTAGGATCGGTTGCTGATGTAGGATTAAACTGCTCTTAAACTTAAGTAAGCGATTATTTTGAATTTTCCTTTCATCTAAAGGTGGCAGCAGATGAAAGCCCGCAACCCAAGCTCAGCGGCTTTTTGGGTCTCAGTGTAGCATCGACACTGTGTTCGAACATGTCACCGTCACGTGTGGTGGGAGAGTGGCCTCGGAAAGTTTTAGGCTGTTGATTCTTCCTTTCGTTCTCCTCACATTTCATGTGCCCTTTCTTCAACGTTGACCAGCAGAGCTGTGTATATCAAAGGCTCAATGTCGCTTGACTATACGGTGATAATGATGTTTTATGATAATGATATCCTTCCCATGTGGCTCGTGCCTATGTGTCCGTGGCTTTCTTTTTCCAGCTTGTGCTGACGATGTGCCGATGTAATGCAGGAACATGTGACGGGGTGGGAGATGCACCTATAAAATCTTGCGTAGTGATATCTATTTCAAGTGTTCGCGATTACTATTTGGTATAATTGTGCGCGTCGCGCGTTTCTACCAGCAGGCCTTACATAGAATTGAATTCCTATCTGTGACCTCGGCATGCCACAAATTTGTACGGACGTTATGAAAAGCAAAATCATTGCTACGAATTTTCACGGCATGAGATTTTCTGCTAGCACGGAAGATTACCGTCACGTTTTCCAGCGTAGTGAAAGCAGCTCGGGCTACTAATAAAAAGAAATCTACTAAAGAACACAGCTCACTTACCAATGTAACTTGTCTATGGAAATATTCCATTTGACATTGCGGCGGCGCAGGCATCATGCACCGCCCTAACGGAATGGCACGAAAAGCACTAACAAATGAGGTTTATTTTGTACATAGCACAAAAATGCATACACACCTATTCATACAGTTCGAAACAAAGTAGTTATGTGCACTGATCACTTAAGCTTCTCGAACTCAGGGCTCACACCCGACAATTACTTTATTATGTGGTATAAATGTGGGGAAAAGATCTTCATTCTCTGATTAGTTCTGTCTTGTTGTTTTTGGTTTTGTCTATACTCTTGATTCACACAAACAGTTTCGTCAGACACGTCTGTTTTTAAGCAGATATGACTAGTACAGAGTCGAAAAGAGAAGCACGGTGGGCCATGTATTGGACGTATACAAAATGGTCGATACAAATGAATTGTACGCTTGCCTCACGGCTCATTAGAATGTTCATTTCTTACGGTAACTATAGTTCACGCTAAATGACATAAATAGTGGTCTGCATTAGTGTCTTGCTGTGAACGCGTACTATGACTCATTCTGATGGCTTTCACGCAATTAAAATGGATGCCTAATGTGGACGAGAACCGGCGCATTCAGCATGGTATGGCCGATGGCGATAGTGGCTAATTTGCTTCATCAGCTGGCGTTCTGCGGTGGTAGGACGCTCAAGACAGGCTTATTCTTCACTCTTACTCCACCGGTTCTGGTGTCCCCTGACGTATACTCTTAGGCAAATACAGCAACCCACTCCTAGCCTCACGCTTAAATAATAGCCTACATAGTACGAAATAACCCAACTCGACGCGGTCTGCTCGCAGAAGAAACCTGGCACATTTTCGCACAGTCTCTTGAATCACTACGTAAGTATTTCAGTCTTTCTTTAGCGTGTGCATCGCTCCATTCGTGACTTCCTTGCCATTGGAAGCGGCCGCCGACACCTTCCTCGGCTTGATGTAGGTCTGGTAGTAGAAGTTGATGAACATGCCCAACACGAAACCAGCCTGTGCGATGGCGAACGGCACCAACACGTTGGGGAAGCCGCAGTCGACGAAGAGCGGGATCGACATGTGGAGGATGAATACGACGAACTGGATGATCTGCAGCTGGGTCAGGTAGCGCTTCCACCAGAGGTACTTGCGCACTTCGGGCCCGAACGTGGATAGGAAGTAGTATGTGTACATGACTACGTGTACGAACGTATTGATGCAGAGTCCCAGTGCGGGCTGGCCTTCGGGCGCGAACATGGCCCAGAACCAGGCGTTGAACACCACCAGCACGTGGTGGATGACGTGAAGATGCGAGACCTGGTTAAACTTCTTGCGGAGCACGAAGAATATGGTGTCTAGGAAGTCTGCGTAGCGCACCAGCAGGTACCACCAGCCTGACTGGTAGACGGCCGCCGAAGCGCCTTCGGCGCGCCCCGTCACGCCCTGGCACCACAAGCTGTACGTCCCGCCGGGCAGGTACGTTATACGCAGCACTTGGTAAAGGAAAGTGGCGTTCATCACCACCATGGCCACGTTGTAAGCACGGACGAGGTTCGTGATGGGAAAAGGATCGCGCTTCTTCATCCACCGGGGACCGGCGAAGCGAACGAAGTACACGTAGAATATGATGAGCGGGAACACGAACCACGGGTTGAGCACCATGCCATAGTGGCGCGTGCGCGGGTCCCAGTGTCGCTCCATGTCATCGAGAAACTTGATTGGGTTGAGTAGCGTCGTCATGTTCCCGAAAATGAGAGCGGCCGAGATCTGCACAAAGCGTATTCCCCCTTTTTTAGAGACAGCAACTGATCGTCTCGACATGAATTAAACTGCACGCGAAAAGAGATATAAAGCTTAGTTCTAAGGAGCAACTACTCCCTATAAGTCTTGGCATCAGTTGAGCACTATGAATGGGGTTACCCTTACTTGTTCTTACACGGTCTCTTTTATCCTACTCAGTGCACTTAAGCCGAAACACGCTTTGAATGTAACGTCCAGCTGCAAGTAAACATGTAGAGTTTGAAATAGCAGAACGTAAACACATACTATTAACCACATACGCTCGCACTGTACTATACCCACTCCATACGTATGTCACTTTATACTGAGACTAAGATTATTCTTGGATCTCCATCGCAATGACGATGTGTTAAAACTGCGTTACCTTAAAATAATCATTTCAATAATTACTGCCTTAGGTATCGTTATTACAACAAAAAAGCTCAATGAATCCTATATTATTGTCCCGCGTGCAGTTTTCTTGAGTTGTGCAGTGACCTTGTTGTAGCGATGAAGTGAAGGATGACCGCGACTTACCGTAGTTGAATTCCGAAGTTGGGTTCCTATCGTGGCTTAGTGTATTCGCGCTCCGGTTTCCTTGGTGTAACTGAAACTCTTAACCGTTCTCGCGTGCCCTCTTAATACCAGGACAACTTTGGGGTCCGTACAGGAGTGATCTGAACCGAGTGACGTAGCGCTGGTTTCTCCATGTTTCGCGCCCTCCCCGAATTCGCTCTTTATTTTTCGCCTTTCCGCTTAATGGGAAATTTCGTTCTTGGGAGAGGGATCCGACTACGTCATGAAGGTCCCCACCTTCCCATTATATTCTGAGGAGCAGCTCAAACGAAGCTGGCTGTCACATGTTGGGCACGCGTGACGTGTTAAGCAATTACCAACGGGCACCCGCTCGTGTTTCGTAGCAACCAGTGGCCTTGCTGTCCCTTTGGAGATTACAATGAGGAGCTGGCGAAAACAATGGAATAAAGGCGCCGAGATTCTCTGTGCCTTGACACGGATAGGTGGTTCTGGAATCAAGGAAACCTGCCTGCGTTCACAGGAGCTCGCCTGAATGTCGCCCTGACTGATAACTCCCAGCCGTGTCTACTGCTTTTCGCAACTGTCACTGTCCCCGGGGAACCCTCGAAGGGCGCACGTTCTCTGGGAACCACCCGGCACACGTGACTTCTTCGCTTGACGTCACCTGCAGAAACATCTAGACGGGGGGAGAGGAAGAGCCAAGGGAGAGGGGTCTCTTCATCATGCAGTAGAGGACAGTCAACCAGACAACAGTGAGAGAAGTTGCGACAGACGGTGGCGACGTTTTATTGCGCACGTCTTCTTAAGAGGGCATTAACGATGTGTATGTTTATGCAGTGTAGATAGCACTTACTAACGACGGGAACAAGTACCCACAAAAGAGCTTGGGACACGTGTTGTCTTATTTCTGAAAAAAGAAAAAAAAATAGGAACGATATACGCGAAGACAATTTTTGATTGATTCGGTCTATTGTTACTTGCCTGTGATGTGCCCTGTCTATACCGCGCTTTCCGTTATACAAGGCTGCAACCAAAAAAGGCTGCAGTCAAAAGAAATTTTCTTGCTACGAAACAAGTTGCCTTGGAATTTTTGAAATCGGTATTTTAACACGGGGGGGTCTTGAAAAAAATTCTTGCAATATACTTTTACGAAATACTATTCCCTGGGGTTTCTAATCTGGCCCACGGTTTAGATGTATGCAATACGCCAGAAATTCTACGACGATATTTTGTAACAGTAGCTCTTGCGAAATTCCTACAGCGAAATTCACTGTTAACAGTCATATAATCAACGTACTTTATCAAAGGTCTTATTGGATTCTCGTCTGGGGAAGGGCTGTCGACGCCGACCCTTAACAACCACATGTAGTGCTGCGTTGAGCACAGTGGTCATAAAATTTTAGAGCGCAGCTTTTAGCTACTGTTCCTCCGTTGAGCGACGTCACCGTTGCCGTTCGGGGCGTAACCAACACTATAAATATAACCGAATTCCAGAAAATCGGGATTGAATTGCGTGTGAACCCGGGGCATCCATGTTGCAGATGAGCAATCTTCCACGGAGTCACGCTGCTTTTTTTTTCTTTATTATCAGATTCTAACACGCCACATGTATCAATAGCGGACACTTCGTACAATATTAGGCGCAACTGCAACAATGCCGCTACAGTCAAGGAACCTACAGTTATTTACATTATTGAATTCCTTATGGTAAGTCAGGTGCTGAACCCCGGAAACCTAGTAGTGCACAGTATTGCTCTTTCAGTACATCAACATACCAAACCATGCTCTCGCGAAAAAAGCACGCGTGCCGGTTGCCTGTCAGGGTCGCAGTGATAGCCAGCCATTCTAGCCCAACATTCCTGGCTTATAAAGTCGCGCTGGTGTTTCGGGCTCGTTTGCGAGAGTGCCATATACAAGCAAGCCAGGCAAGGAATCGCTTTAACCTATCTAATACTTTTTGGCAGAAAAGTAAAATAACGAGTAGCAATGAGAAGGATGTTGTAGGTAGTTGGCGCATCTAGCAGTAAAATAGCGAACAGTCATTACACAATGCTAGTTGTGGTATACGAGTGTGTGATTTGATGCATCCAACCCACAGCACAGTGCTCAGCCCTACTAGCTAACCGTCATTAACCACATGCGCCATCAACAACGTGCGCATAATACTTTACAGACGTGTAATGGGTACCTCGCTTATCCGCAGGAAGATGAATAATGGCGTAGTGGGTGCTGTCCTACATAAAAAAAAATCTGCATTTACTGCGTTGGGGAAAATAGCGGAAAGTGAAAACTTCAAACTAAGTTGGCCTTGCCTCAACACGAAGTGGCGCTCAGAATTCAATTTAGATGGTATCGTAATGGTCGTTGATTTTTTTTCGATGGCTTTTTTTTGGTTGCTAGTTCTGTTTTGATTGATTGATTGATTTATTGATTCGGGGGGTTTAACGTTCCAAAACCACCATATGATTATGAGAGACGCCGTTATGGAGGGCTCCGGAAATTTCGACCTCCTGGGGTTCTTTAGCGTGCGCCCAAATCTGAGCACACGGGCCTACAACATTTCCGCCTCCATCGGAAATGCAGAGTTCTGTTTTGCCGTTGCCACTGAACAATATGTAAAAGTTGTAAGTAGCCTTCTCGAACTTGCGGGAAAATACAAAACCATGATAACCAAGTTTATCGTATGAATGATAAGCTTATCAAACCAAATTGCGTCCTGCCCAGAATAATACTAAGAGTTAGGAGTGCTTGCACAAGTGAAGCAAAAAAAAAACCGCCATTTTGATTGTTCAAGTTATGAGTCTTATGATCAACGCTTAAATTGTTTGCAATAGCAGGAGTAGCGCAATCGTGTGTACTTAATAACCGCTGTCCAGGTCATCCGACTTATTAATGTTCATTATCATTTGCTGACTTTTCAGGCAACTCTTCTCTAGCTATTCGCCTCTAGAGATGACCATACCTAACGATTCAGTGCATATTTAGGAAAGGTTAATGGCGTTAATAACACAGTTTTGCTGGCCAGGCACGGCTTACTGTGCTTTCTTGAATTCATTATTTAGCCTAAGGTTAATAAACAAACGTTAATAGCATAAATTTTGCATTTGGCTTCTTCGAAGTATTGATTTCTCGAGCTTATAATCTAAGTATCCTCCATAAATTCAGTGTAGCAGTGCTGTAACCATACAATTGTTAGAAGACATAGTGCGTATGATACAGACTGACTGCAACAAAGTAATACCCGAGAGAAAGCATCTTCTCTAGCGATTGTGACTGATTGTTTGGAGTGGCTACTATAGAATTGCTACTTTTATTTGGCATTGCTGAGTAGGCACCTAAGAAGGAGGTTCTGCTTGAACTGCGTGAGGCACATGTTTATACCGCGTCCGACTAAACGTCGCATATAGAAATTACTTCAGGAACAAAATCGTACTATCAGACACACTATTGTGTGTCCAATGAAACATCGTAGAAGGCATCAATCACGTCTTCTATGAGTTCACGAAATACGCATCAGAAAGAGAGTCTCTGAAGATGTCCTTAAAACTACAACGGGACTCAAACTTGGAGTTGACAAATATTCTAGGCACATGGCAGAAGAGCTCCAGTTACAAGCCACAAAAGCACTACTGACATTCTTGTGGGCCACAAGCTTGAACGAAACGTTGTAAATAGTGTGGTGCGTGTGTGCGACTGAATGTGTCATGTGTTTATCAGTGTATACATCAGTCATCGCCCGGTACCTGGAGTAGCATTTCAGAAGCCAGGCAAGCTTCTCGAGCTCTTCATTAAAATAATTCTCTCTCTCTCTCTCTCTCTCTCTATATATATATATATATACTGAGCTGTTCGTTTTCCCTCTGCAGACCGTATGCCGATAACTCTGAATGACACAGACGGAAGAACGCCATTTGATCGCGTATGGCTTTCCCTTTTCGTTCCGCATCTTGAGGACGTTAACGGGGGTGCAGCTGTTTTCAAAGGCGTCCGTATCCGTTACAACGTAAGTTTCCTGTAATCCCACTCACCAGTTATTTCATCTGTCGGCCTGCTCCCACTCTTTTCTTTTTGAAGCAAGGACGTCTCCACTTCTATACGAGTGCGGTTTTCCTGCTACACAAGGTCTTTGTTTCCCGGCGCACTATGGTATAACACAATGCTCATTTCTACGATGCATTGGGCAACCAACTGAAGAACTCAGATTGCCAGATAGTCTTAAGTCTGAGAAGCCTATTTTGAAGGGAAGATGATATAATTGATCTAATCGAACTGGTTATGGTACCGCTGATGTCAGCTGCTTTAAATGTTAATACAATGCAAAGATGAAAGCTAGCGGCAGATGGAAAGACGAAGTAAAATAAAAGTTGCTTTTTACAGACGTGAGGTGCCTCAATCTGCCTGGCCAACGTGCCAATAGTTAAACCTGTCTTTGCGAAAAGGTTCCTCGCAATTTTGGCACATTAAATATATAGGGCAGTCGACGTCTCTTGATGCATGGCCGGCACGCTTCATCTGCCAAAGAACACACAGGGAAAGAGAGTGAGCAGCGCCATTTCTTGCTAGTGGGCATAATGGCAGGGAATATGGCTTGACCCGCCGAGGTGGTTTACAAATTCAGCATTTTACAAAAGCAGCATTTTGTGTAAACGTCTTTACCTTTCTCTTTTTTTTCTAATTTCTGCAAGAAACCCTTTCTTTGCCTTCACTTTCTGCAAAATAATGAGCAAACACAGGTTGGCTGTTCATTTTCTATCTATCTATCTATCTATCTATCTATCTATCTATCTATCTATCTATCTATCTATCTATCTATCTATCTATCTATCTATCTATCTATCTATCTATCTATCTATCTATCTATCTATCTATCTATCTATCTATCTATCTATCTATCTATCTATCTATCTATCTATCTATCTATCTATCTATCTATCTATCTATCTATCTATCTATCTATCTATCTATCTATCTATCTATCTATCTATCTATCTATCTATCTATCTATCTATCTATCTATCTATCTATCTATCTATCTATCTATCTATCTATCTATCTATCTATCTATCTATCTGTCTGTCTGTCTGTCTGTCTGTCTGTCTGTCTGTCTGTCTGTCTGTCTGTCTGTCTGTCTGTCTGTCTGTCTGTCTGTCTGTCTGTCTGTCTGTCTGTCTGTCTGTCTGTCTGTCTGTCTGTCTGTCTGTCTGTCTGTCTGTCTGTCTGTCTGTCTGTCTGTCTATTATCTATTATGTATTATCTATATGTTATGTATTATCTATATGTTATCTATTATCTATATGTTATCTATTATCTATATGTTATCTATTATCTATATGTTATGTATTATCTATATGTTATCTATTATCTATATGTTATCTATTATCTATATGTTATCTATTATCTATATGTTATCTATTATCTATATGTTATCTATTATCTATATGTTATCTATTATCTATATGTTATCTATTATCTATATGTTATCTATTATCTATATGTTATCTATATGTATCTATATGTTATCTATTATCTATATGTTATCTATATGTATCTATATGTTATCTATTTTCTATCTATCATTTATCTGACGGAGAGACGGACGGACGGAAAGATAATCTGTCTGGAAACAAAAGCATAAAAGAAAGGATAAAAGCATATAGAGGAAGAAAAAACGGCTCTGACAGGTGGCAGTGAGTTTGGCTGTAGATGGGAAAACCCTGGCAGTACGTGACGTTCGTTACCTTAATGTTATTCTTTGTAATTTGATTTTCACCTGCACTCACTACAGACGCGTGCTGTTTAGTCCCTTTTATATCTCGTGTATGATGCTTAGTAGACATTGTGTACTACAAAGGTAAAACATCTAACCGGTGCTTTTCAACATCACCCTCATAATTTTGTCGCGAGTGGTTCGTCGATGTTTGTAGCGAGCAGCTACTCCTAGACAAACTACACAGCTTTCTTGCCTCGTTGATGGTATATATCTGAGATTGCATACTTTCAACTCTTTCGTAGAAAGACTCTTTCAAGAAATCCCGCGTCACGCCTTGTGTTTTTGTTAAAGAGTGCGCAGCAAGCGACCTTCACTGTTAAGCAAGGTGCAGGGTATCCTTCCTCATCCAGTTGGGAAACCATGGGTGCTTCTTTCGACAGCAATACTAGTGGGTCACAGAACGCGTGAAACTTACAGCCATTGGTCAGGAATTGGCCAGCCTTTTTTTTAATCTTATACTACTGGCCTTCCTGGGCCCCATGCAGCTGTAGATGCGTATTTGTATTGTTGCAGTTGATGCTTTCGCGTTCCTTTAACCTTCTTGATATGTTCTTACGCAACTAGTTATTCGATATTGCCAGTAAATAGTTCCAGAAACACTCCGTCAAGCACGAAAATTATGAAAAGATGTCCCAGCTTGTGGGCTTTATAGCGAAGGTGTGCTTTGCTGTTTGTCTACATAATCTGTAGACAATAATTGCATGGTCGAACTGCACTGTCTTTAACGCAAATCACAAAGACAAAGAATAAGGAATTATTGTGAGCAAGCAAGCGCTACTCATGCAGAATGAACTACGTGACGCCTACACAAGCAGAACTTTTGGCCATCTGGACCGCTTTATAGGATAACTTAGCACAGTCAACTATTTACACAAGCTCATTTGAGCCATTAAGAGACATAGAAAATCTAAATATAAAAGATGTCACAGCTATACGCTTCCGTAAAATTCTCCTGCACAAACAGACTGTCGTTGACACTAGAGCCGCCTGGACACCGGGTCCCGTGGGTATCAAAGGGCGAGGTAACGAGGTGGCGCACCGTCTTGCTACCTCAAATACAGAAGTTCTCGGTTGTCATCTCCGACCTCTCCGGCGTGCACCTGCAGAGCTTGGTGGCCACCCCAACGCTAATTTGTCACCAAGCACTCGTTTTGAAATGACATGCCTCGTTACCTGCAAAAGTACATTAACCGGGAGCGACTCAAAGATGTCACCCTTCCTCGTATCTTTTAGAACCTTGCCCTCACTCAATCTGAGGATATCTTCGTTAACAAAGTACTTGCAAACATAGCCACTACCCCTGACATCATTCATAAATGGCCGACCCTTGTGGACCGGAAGAAAGCTGGACACCTCCATGTCCTGCGTATGTTCTTTTTGCCACTCTTCGTGCTTGGAAAACATAGAACACCTCATCCTACACTGTCCTGCCCTACATCAATATCGCAAGAACAACGCAATTTTCCTACATTTCGATTTGGAAGTGTATACAAAAGGACATTCTCGAGAACACTAATCAGTTTGTCAGATTAGCCCATTTCGGAATTAGCAGTGGCTTGGCGCGCGTGGTTTAGTGTATGCCTATCACCCCTCCCCGTCCTCCACTCTCCATTCAATGACCTTAAGTCCTTCCTTAATAGAATTTATCTATCTATTTATTGAGAGCAAGCGCACTGTGCTCCCAATGTGAGCGGCCTCCTTGACCCAGGTGGCCGCGCACTTTCGTCGTCAGTCATGCCCGTTGAAGAAAGCTTCGCTGGTTCTTATTGCCTGTCTGTGGCATCTTGTCTGTGGCATCTGTCCGTCGCTTTGCGTTCTACACCTCATCGCCTCCGAGAATGGCACGCATCTTTCTCCGCAGGCGCGAACGCCTTCCTTCGTTTTCGAAGATAACTGCCAGATGGCGCTCGTGTCTAACGTGCCTCGATGCGCTCGTTTCCACCGCTGCACGCTCGAGGCACTCTAACGCAGCGCCTCCAGAATACCATTCACCGATTTTTTTTTTGTGCAGAACATCAAATTAATGTTTTGTTCACTCTCTCCAGACGCAAGACTATCGTCTTTCGACGACATTTGCAGTGTAACATGCAGATTTGGGGCCAATTTTTTTCTTGTTAAGTATTTTTTGCCCATATCTCTCTCTTTCAGCCCCCTAATCTTCAACCCTTGTGCAAAGCAGCATACCGGAGACTACCTTCTAGTTAAACTTCCTGCTTTCTTCTTTGCTTTCACTCTTTCATGAAAAAAAAAACAAAGAAATATAATGAAGCATTAACCTTCTTTTTGCCAGCCATTCTTAATGAGAGTAAAGGCTCGGACTGCCTCATTATTCCATGGGAAAGAACTCGCGCGGATGGGTCAAGTGTTGACGTGATGTGGCGGGCAAACTACACGCCACCAGTGACGTCATTCTGGGCGTCCTTCGGGCCCTCGTGTTTGCGTCTAATTTGCGTGTCGGGGCGTCGCAACGTGACACGATTTGCAGGTGTTTTGGGAGTGTTTTGTGAAGCTTGCGAGAGATTCTAGTTATCACTCATTCGAGACAAAAGCTTCCAGGCGCCGGCAATGATGCAGGGTTAGGCTTGCCTAATTTCAACAGATGACTCGCTTCACCAATCGGAGAATATAATGCGTGGTATACTTCGATTGGTTACGGAAATGTTATCAATAAAGGCGAAAACATTCCTGTAAAATATTTACTCCACTCAAAGGCGCCACTCGGCGAAATGTCTTGCCATTTTTCTTCATTGGGTTTCTTAATGACTCAAGTCACTGCTTACTTTAAAAATAAGGTCAGCGCTAGAATATGCAGCTATACTTTTTTAAGGAAAACAATTGTAAAGGGCCGTGACGTTCGGCACCTGAAGATTTTGAAAAAAAAAAGAAATTAATCTGTTTCGTGCACGACACTCCTTATCACGTCTGGCACTGCTGGGCCAGTAAATGGGACATCATGGCTACATTATTTTGTCGAGGTTGGTGGTCTTAGGACGTCCTGGACTGCACTGATGGCGATTCCTTCCTTGAGGACGCTGACGGCACTGGTTGCTGCTTACTGTGTAAGCACTTAAGAAAACGTAGTCTTTTTTTTTTATTGTGACAGACTTGCCTTTAAGGCATAATATTTCTCCGAGTGTGTTTGTTAAATGTGTGCCGTTATGCCGGTGTTGTGCACGAAATGAAGTAGTGTCTTGTGAAATCTGTTGTCATGCATCCAGCGGTTGTAACTGTCTGCGTCGCTGTAGCGAAGGCCGGCTTGAACGAGGTGACGGGAGCGTTCTGGCTGGATCCCTTTGCATGTCCATATAAGGTGGTATGCATCTGCTTACATCGCTGGAGTGGGACAATACGGGCACGTATCATCAACTGGTAAATGCGACCAGTTTCATGATGATATAACGGCCGGTGTAAGGGGCACCCCTGCCCAAAGCCTCCTAACATCACCAGTTTCATAATATCTGTTATATCATGAAACCTTATTTCACCAGGATTTTATCGCAATTTCTGGACGGTGGCCAATGGAACATTATTTCACAATGTGGCTCCATGTGCTTATAATAGTATGTGTTGAAATGTCTTGAGAAACATCGCACTTGGACGCACTTTGAAGGCCATCACTTCAGTGTTACCGCAGCGTTGCAGTGGTACTCTACCTTATTGAAAGGGGAGTTTGTAAGAATTCTGTTTCTTTTCGTTTATTATTTATTGCGTTGCTGAAGGGTGTCATTGCTGCTGCCATGAGATGGCGCCACACGCAGAGGCTCCCGATTTGTTGGAATGAATGAGCTGGGGATGTGCATGCGTATATACGGGAGGAAATGAAAAGATTTCAAGCGTCTAGGCATTCTTTGGCAACCCGACGTTGAACAATGCTTACCGCCACCTATTTTAGAGCGCACGAAACTAGGATGAAATATCTTGTCACAAAACCACCAGCTGTCGGCACATATCCAAGAAAGGGACACTCACGAAGAAGATTGCTTGCCACACTTTTCTCTTCCAGCAGCCACATCGAATAAGAAGCACCGGTAAATTATGTACATTATGTACGACTGAAATAGTGCTTTTGAGGTAAATTACTGACAGGGGCACGTTCAGGTGCAGTTGATCTCCTTTAGTGCACAAAAAGGCTGCAAGAAGGCGCTGTTCTTTCTTCTCATCTGCGCTTCATGTATCAATGTTTTTTGCGCCTCAATCATCTCCACTAAGCCAGCACCAGCTCGCCAAAAACAAGTCCTTTGGAAAAAGGCTGCAGTAAGAAGTGCCTCTGTAGGGGTCCGTTTTTTTCTGTTCAAACTGCCGGGTTCTTTTTTTTTTTTGCTATCACGGCCGGAATTTCTGCGATTATCTGGGTGAAGAATGTTCATCATTATGAGTTGCTCTCAACGACACCGATAATCAGTACGAACCATGCACTGCACGCGATATACCCGAGAATCAACGGAAGACAAGACAGCGGTTGCCCCACCGCACAAATCGCTTAAAGTTGACGAAGCTCGCCAGCTAAGACAAATTCAGGTTAACACCTATCCATATTTGGAAAGGTGGCAGCACATAAACCCCCATGCATTTGTAAACCAATGTCCGTGGTGCGAGTCACGACCGACGTTGCAACATGTCACATGGGACTGCCGGAACAAGCCTATGCAGGTTCAGTCGCCTCTGATACTCACGCTAATGGGGGAGCCTTGGGAAGCCCTCTTCGTCCAACCTGGCCTGAAGACCCAAAGGGGTCTCCTGGATCAAGCCGGTCGAACTGCAGCGGCCACTGGTGTCCTGGAATGGGGAAACCACCCTTGGCAATCTCCCTCCTTCTTTTCTTTTTTTTCATAAATAAAAATTTTATATCACCATCTCATGAGACAATGACAACGTGGCCAGAAACCGCAATGTCAGGCGTCGAAGTCACAAAGAACTTTGACCGTCGAACAATCTAAATCTCGCCGCTCACAAGCGTGTCATAATATTGAAGGGAACACAAAGTACCTGGAGACAATGAAACAGATCTTTCATTGCCCTGGCTATCCTATATGAGTACACATATTTCTTGTTTACCAAATATTACTTCGTAACTCCACATCGCCACAGCGCCACAGCGCAATATTACACTACTTAGCCTTACATGGCGTGCCCCGCCGCGGTGGTCTAGTGGCTAAGGTACTCGGCTGCTGCAGGGCGCGGGTTCGAATCCCGGCTGCGGCGGCTGCATTTCCGATGGAGGCGGAAATGTTGTAGGCCCGTGTGCTCAGATTTGGGTGCACGTTAAAGAACCCCAGGTGGTCTAAATTTCCGGAGCCCTCCACTACGGCGTCTCTCATAATCATATAGTGGTTTTGGGACGTTAAACCCCACACATCAAATCAAATCAAGCCTTACATGGCGTCATATATACAGCACTAAAAAAAAACTATCTTCTGCAGACCAAGTCACACAGAACCATCACAATAGCCTGATGAGATGAGTGAAAATTTAAGTATCGTAGAAAAGCACGCTTTTCTCCGCCATCTAATCGGAAGATACACTATTCATGTTTGTTACGCTTCGATTATGTATTGTGATTCTCGTGTATTGTTTTGAGGTCGCCGTTTCTTGTTAGACATTGTGATTCCTTCTGTTAGATATTGTATATTTTAGACATTCTAAACGTTAGACATTGTTATTTTTGCCCGGGTACGATATTTCTGCGTGCAGACGTGTCGGGCTGAAGTTTCCTCCTAGAAATTGAAGTTGTCGGAAGAGTCGCAAAGCAGCTTTCTGGGCACCACGGAGCTCGATTCGTACCGCGGGAAGTCTACTTCTCTACGTTTTTAGCAATAATTGCGGACACCATGGTCTTTTTCTATCTAAAACAACGAAGAGCAAGTCTTCATGCTTGTTGCTAGAAAAAACTCCTCCTGCGCGCTGTTGTGTAGACCGTGGCTAGCGTGTCACTCTTAACGCTGCTTCTGACACTCCCTGATGACTGGCCTCCCTCTTAAGCGCTGCATAAGTGGCGGCCATTTGTCGTAAGTAGCGACTATTCAAACAACGTCCCCTCGCAGGATCGTAATCTCTCGAGAAGGAACTCGAGGAAATGCGCTACGAACTCTCTGTTGGCCGCCCGTCGTTATGAACGAAGTGGCGTTTTCCTTCAGCGGAGGTGTAATAAGCTTGCCCCGTCGAGAGTCCGAGGTGGCGATGCGACCACTGGCGAAAAGGAAGTAGATGTTTTTAGACTGCAGGCTATACTTCTTTGTGTGTTGTATAGATGGCACCACGTGAGGTTGAGTTGTCCGATATGGCCCTATGGCTTTTGAATACGAGCGTGATACGTAGACGGGTACAGGAAAGACACAGACTAGCGCCCTGTCTCTGTCTACGTATCGCACTCGTGTTTGAATTGATCATGAAAAAAGAACTCGCCCAATCAACCGTTTTGACCCTATGGCATTGTGGCATATGGAGTTATAACGCGATAACAATAAATAGCTTGTTTCGCAGAAATTCTGGCGTCGGCGTCGTGTGGTTTTAAACGTAAAGTCATCATCTTACGCGTGGCCGAAAAATGCGGAACAACGCAAACAAAACAAATGATACAAAATCCTCGGTCAGAGTGGAGATCGAACTCGGCTTGTTTGCCTCCGAGTGGGGACAAAACCGTAGTCGTTTGCGTGGCAAATGGCTGTTCTAGCACCCGCTTACGCTAAGCAGAGACGTGGTTGTGTGTTGGACCTGCTTACCCTTTAAGAGAATACCCCAACCCCAAAGGTTGGGATTATGTTGTACATTTATAATTTTTATAATAAATATTTCTTTCACGTTGAGAAGTCTTTAGGCCAAATGAAAAAAAAAAAGAATTGATTATGACGACGCGCAATTTACTATCTCTATAAAGAAGCGCTCATAGCACCCATCCGGCCACCCATTCGTGCGTACATCATCCGTGATAATATGGAAAATACATTCGATGGTAAATAATCAAATCAATTTTCAAGTCTGAGTGTGGCTTTTAAATTTTTCAAACATGGACAGCATATGTATATATATATATATATATATGTATATATATATATATATGTATATATATATATATGTATGTATATATATATATATATATATATTGTAATGACGAAAACCGAAACTGGA
Organism: Rhipicephalus microplus; assembly: GCF_043290135.1. Taxonomy (NCBI): domain Eukaryota; kingdom Metazoa; phylum Arthropoda; class Arachnida; order Ixodida; family Ixodidae; genus Rhipicephalus; species Rhipicephalus microplus. Next base: position 226,816,207 of record NC_134701.1, read on the forward strand.
ACTCTCTCTGGCACAGACTCGCATGCTAGGAGGAAGAGGACGAAGACGAAGCAGAATAAGAACAGCCGGCCTGCAGCAAAGGCGTTGTGTCTTATTTCTCGTCGTTACAATGGCGCAGTCGATGAAGAAGACGTCATACGTCCCGGCTTCGTCATCCAGGACGCCCGCCGACGTGCAGATGCGGTAAGCGTCGCTTGGGGACGGCGTCAAGGCCTCCTCAGCAGCTGTTCACCTGCCGCCACTGCCACCACCGTTCGGGGATGGCGCCAAGGCCTCCTCGGCGGCTTTAGTATACCCATCACCGGTATTTCTTCATGAAAAGGGACACCGTCTACGCGTCCTTCGCCACGGATTGTGCCGTGAGCACAGGTCGACAAGTGAACCCTGCGGCACAAGCCACCTGTCCGTACCCTCGTGGATCATCGGCAGCGTGGTTCTCTCATCGTAAAAACGCTGTTCACGCTTCCTCGATAATGGAGCCGACAGCCCTCCTGCAGCCGGGAGCACCTGTGCCGCCATTCGGGGACGGCGTCCAGGCCTTCTCGATGGCTCCTGGGCAGGCTTGCCCCGGCCCCACCACGACAGTACATGGCCTGTCGTTGACCGGGAATGCCGTTCACGCTTCCCACTGCGACAACGTCCTGCTCAGTGCTTCATCGGCACCTCAGCCGCTCAGGGGTGCTGTTCAAGCTCCCTCGGCCGAGGGTACCACAGCAGTGAGTACGCTGATCGGGGAACACGTCCCCACTGGCTCCGCATGTGGGCCGCCCGAGAGTGCCACCGAGCTTTCGCGCACCATTGCGCGACTCCGCCTCGAGGTCGGCGCCCTGACAGCGTCGAGTTCTGCGATATTCCCTGCTGCCTTGCCGGGACTTCACATTATCGATGAGGCGTTGGCCGCGGCCGCCTCGCAAGACCATTCAACAACTTCCCCCGAGAGCCGCAGCAAGCTCCAGTATACTCTCGCGGCTCTTTCACACCAACTTGGCTGTGTGGCGTCGCTATTTTCTGGAGCTTCGCCTGCCGTGACACCACCACCGGCTGCCTCCGAGCTACCCGAGTTTCGCGGCTTCCAGGACGATGCCGTCGATTGGGTGGCTACCATCAATGCTCTCGGAGCTCGCAAGGGATGGAGCGACAATCAGAAGTGGTGCGTGGCCTTAGACCGCCTTCAAAATCCTGCTGCTGCGTGGCACAGGTACGAAGGCGTGCGGCAGCAGTCCTGGGCGGACTGGAGCGCCAAGCTCATTGCTGCGTTTGGAAGAAATGAGTCTGACCTCACTGCTACCTCTCATTCTACCCTCGCCACTACCGAGCAAGGGGCTATTGAGAAGCACAACGACGAGGCAGCTGCACCCTCTGCCAACCTGCCCTACCTCGGAGATCAACCTCACGAGGCGCCGCGCCCCCCTACAGCTGTGCCGCGTGCCCCCTCCCCGGACAGCTTCCCAGAGTACCCTGCGGCAATCATCGAGACAAGCTGGACGGTGTACTCCTCCGGGCAGATCTCTGACTCCGCGTCGACACCTGACACACAATTACCCTTGACCCAACTTAGGACCGCCTATAAAGCACAGAAGCCAGTGAGCCAGCCTCCAAGCTGGTCAGCCCCAAATGGCCTGGATCCATTGACCTGCTGCGTGACGACGGCGGCTCTTTCACAACCAGCCGGAGACCAAGCACACGTCACAACGGCCAGTTTGACCCATAGTAAGGAGCCGCACCATCCCCTGCCACCTTTGCCGTCACTGGCCGAGTGCGTGGACGCTCGTAACTTGCCAAATGCCGTCTCCCCTAACGAGCCACAAGTGCCTACTCCACCTGAGGAGGATGCCATCGAAGTCATTCCGGTGCAGTTCACGGTTGCTCCGGATGGCGAGGCAACTGGCCATGTCGACATGAACGCACGTGACGGATTGGCAAAAACCTCCACTTCGACCAGCAGTGCATCAGCGAAGACGCTAGAGCACGACTTGCGTCGCAAGTCTACGCGCAAAGTCTACACAGCGATGTCGCTGATATCTATCGATATAGCCCATCGTACCTTCCCTCGCTCTGAACAACGCAGGCGTCCCCGCTCAGTGTGGGCCGCAGTACTGCATACTGGTGTCCCTGCAATGTCATCCAAGCAGCGAAGGGGTAGTCATCGCGATGGTCCGCCACCAATGCGATCACTCCGCACCAGCCAGTATCACCTGCTGGGTTTACATTCTCCAGGTGACTACATTAACTTGCCGCGCGGACGCGACCTGCAACGACCACCTCGACACAGCCAGGGTCGTCCACCAGAGTACAGGACAGTTCCACAGGACAGCTCGAGGCGTGCACATGACAGACTACCACGGCACTCCCAGTGCCGCCCTCCAGAGAAAATTGCCCTTTGCGCGCTAGCAGTCATGGCCGAGTGTAATGACGAAAACCGAAACTGGAACTCTCTCTGGCACAGACTCGCATGCTAGGAGGAAGAGGACGAAGACGAAGCAGAATAAGAACAGCCGGCCTGCAGCAAAGGCGTTGTGTCTTATTTCTCGTCGTTACAATATATATATATATATATATATATATATATATATATATATATATATATATATATATATATATATATATTGAATTAACTTGAAGATAGCACATAAGAAAAGGATCGTATTTACTAACGTTTCGGCCGTGGCACGGCCTTCGTCAGAGTAAGTCATATATATATATATATATATATATATATATATATATATATATAATATAGTTTCCCAGTTGTTTCAAGCTTACTTTCTATTTAAAAAATGCTGATTGTTGATTTCATTGTGAGGGTATGTCCCGAATTGTGTTTTGATTTAACTATTGATTCATTGTGACCCAGTGTATGTTTTAATAATAAAAAAAGAACCTAGCGGTTTATGCCGCACTGCTTCGTAAGCTGTAGTGTCACTTATATAGGTCTGAAGAATATGCAGAATGACAGTGGGATATTGAACTGATTGGGTATGAGTAGGTTTCCTAGTTCTTCCAGCCACGTATAAAACACAATCTAAAGTAATTATGCCCGAATAAAAGGTGCCTAATCTACACATATTACGAAATATATTGTTAGCATAAATATCATGGAAACAGAATTATGAGGGTATTGGAGCAATTATAATTCTAATAATTATTGGTCACAAGAGTTGAGAAAGGTGGCTGTACATTCGCTGAAAACTCAGTCTACTCGTATCACAACATACATGGAGTGTCGCATGACTATTAATTCACACAAACTTTTGTTTGCGAATGTCTGGCCAGGACAACGCTTTAAGTGCACCATGCATGCTTAGGAAGTTTCGTATATTTCAGCAATCGGATAATGCTTCGAGGTGAAAAAGAAATGAACCAACTAGGTGCCATTTAATTGTAACCCGAAGCAGCGTTTAGAGGCTAAAGTGGCAATTTATTAGTGTATGCATGAACATCATCGTGGGCTAGTTCCCGCGACCATAATATGTGTCCTCGCGTCCTTTTATTTGTTGCGCTTCGTAGAATACAGTTATTGTTTAGGCTACATTGAGCAGACTTGGTATTGCAGTATTAGTAAATAAACAAAATGAAATGTAAGTTATTGACAATGATCGAGAAGGCTGCCTATAATCAAACTCTACGAATCAGTGGTTCATAGGAGGGTTACTTTAAAAGAAAAATTAAGGGCCATTTGCTAATTTGCACCTCCAAATGAAGATTCCTTTGTGCAGGACCATTTGTACATTCTTCAGCAAGGTTCTGAAATCATTGCTCTGGCTCAGTAGTCATCTACTTGATGGGCGACGGAGATGAAACTGTCCGCGAGAATTGCTGCTTTCGCCATTTGGGAAGTGCAAGCTGTAATCAGATTTTTGCCGGCTAAACAGTGATCAGCTTCTGAAATTCATGGGGAGTTGATCCTACTTTATGGACCTACTGTGTAGAAAGTGGAGGAAAGCTCATAAAATAGGGCCCGATACTTGATGCGCCAAATTTGCACGCAGAAAAGCTAAGTGGTAAGCTCAACATCAAGACGAATAAAACTGTTGCTAATATGAACCAAAAGTTGCGATTATGATGATGACTGACAATTTGTAGCCTGTCTGGTTCTTTTCATTTTGTTCAATGCTTTACACTTTATGTGACTGTAGCTGAGAATGTCGGAATCGACAAATTGTGCTTACCGACCAACTCAAACAGCAAGAAATTTCAAAATGGCAAACTTAGCCGTGCATAGATGCTAAAGCATCTGGTGCAGCAGTACAAAGAGTGCTTGCATAGAGGCATAGGTTTCGGTCCTCGCAAAAAGCTCAGATGCTCTGCCCGTGAAATAATAGAAGCGTTATGGATGAAGAAAAAAAATTGACTTGTGTATAAGCGACACGTCAGTGGTTTCGAGCATGTCAGAGTTTAAGTTTCGCGCTTCATTGCTTGATTAGATATGGCTTTTGTATGTCCCCAGTTTTATTTGTGGTCATTTGACTAGGTGAACTAGTGTAATTTACACACGTGTGGTGCGGATATATATTTCTTGCGTTTCTCCTGCAAATAAATCAGTTGTGAGTTGACGCTCTTTCTCTGGGTGTCTTTCTTCTTGTGGTGATTTAGGCGTCTAGAAGTTTCCCTCAGTTTGACGAACAACGAAGCCCAGCAACAAGTATTTCTAAGTGCTTGGATGTTTACGGTGATTATGTAAATATGCGAAGTAGGGTTGCCCTAAACTGAACCCACCAAAGGAAAATTTTGCAAGTGATATTTATTTTCAGAGGGACAAAACGGCCCTTAAATTTTGAATGAATCTCGTATCTACAGTTTTTTCGTGCGTGCAGTATTCTATGTTTGCGAACTCTGATGACCCCCAGTTTTTATGTCATAAATATGGGTCGGGACAGTAATCATAGGGAAAGTAAGCTTAATAAGTAAGACTCCTGAAACTTATTCTTTATCACACATATTTGGCAGGTATTGTTTGAACAGACTGAGTGCCGCATGTACGAAAGTGAGACACGAATGATGATCTCTCTTCTCATGCTCAAATACCCACCCAAAAATACGAATTTAACGCTGCAAAATTGATTAGCGAGTCGGAATAAAAAGACGGAGACTGCCAAACGACTTTATTTGGTTACCTTTCGCACACTACGGGAGAAATGACACACGCTGCAACTCTGAGCGCTCAACAGATACATCCCCCCTCCCTCCCCAAGTTTTCGACATGCCATGCAGAGGTGCTTCTACAAGTGTAACACCACAACCTGTCGCCTACTATTGTACATACTCATATGAAAACACACACATCTTAAAGGAGAAGCAACAAGGAGCAACTATAGCGTGGACTGAACCAGCAATCACATTTTCCCGCACTTTCATTAATAAATGACACTGAATCACAAAAATTGACAGTGAAAGCATTGGGAAACATTTTGGGGATAAAGGACCCTCTTTGGTGACTCTGTGACTATGGCATAGCACTGTTAGACAGTAGCTGACATCATCGAATCACGGTCATGGTGGCCAAATTTTCAGGTGGTTGACGTGTAACAGTACTGGTGCACTTAAATTCAGGTACACGCTAAGGAACTGCAGTCAGTCAGAGTCATTCTTGAATCCATCACGTCGTGTCTAACAATCGTCTCGTAGCTGGGACACAAACATTCAGTAAGAAATACAAGAACACAAAGTTATCAACAGAAACTACTCATAAGTGCTTCTGATGTAGTTTACTGTTGCAGCGTAAGGAAACATGGTTGCCAGCACAATGTTTCTACAAAGTATAGAGGTGGTATATTCGAGCAACCTTGTAAAAAGAGACAGATACAAAAGAAAAGTAGTGACGTTGAGCATTGTTTGATGTAAAAGGTTGCGTAGGACTGATGAAAGTCTCGACTGTCGCATATACGTACGAGTCTGGATGTTTGTGGCTTTGCCAAAGTTTCATTTTCACACACACACAAAAAAATACATTTACCACTTCACATTTCACTGCTCCTACAAGGAAGTTCAGAACAAGCTCAACGCGTCATGATGTAGGGTGCTGTTGGGTGATCACAGCATTTGTACTTGGAGCAGTGGCAAATAGTAATCGTGGTTTGACTCAAGCTTTGCGTCGCAATGCTGCTGGTGCATTAACGTGCTGTAAGGACTAAAGCTACTCAGACTTACAAGCCGACGCGGACTTGTCGTGCATCGGCTCCGGTGCCAGCTTTCTCGTCGAGGAGGAGTCACTATGCGAATAGTTCTTGACGTAAAAGTTGACAAAAAGGCACAACACGAGGAAAGTTTGCGCGTTTCCGATAATGATAAGGTGCCTGGGAAAGCCGCAGTCAACGAACAGCGGTATGGAAAAGTGAATGATCATGATGACAAATTGAACTATCTGCACAGCCGTAAGATACTTCTTCCACCACAGATACTTGCGTACCTTTGGCCCCAATGTGGTGAGGAAGTAGTACGAGTACATGACAACGTGAACAGCGACATTCAGTGCCAGCCCCAGCGCCGGCTGGCCCTCTGGCGCGAAGAGTGTGTAGAACCACACGTTGATGGTCACGAGTGTGTGGTGTATCACGTGCAGATGCGATATGTGGGTGAACTTCTTGCGCAACACGAAAAACACCGTGTCCAACAGGTCGGCGTACCGGACGGCTGTGAAGACCCAGCCCTGCTTGTAGTAGGCCCTCATCTCGTCGTCCATGTAGCCCGTGATGCCCTGGCACCAGAGGTCGTAGTGGCCGCCGGGCAAGTACGTGAACGGCAGCATGAGGTAAAGGAACCTGATCGACATTGCCACCATGAACAGGTTGTACACACGGACGAGGTTGACGACGTCCAAGGGCTTCTTGTCCTTCATCCAGCGTGGACCAGCCACCTTGACGAAGTACAGGTAGAAGGCGACCATTGGGAATACGAAGAGTGGGTTGGTGACCAACGGATAGTCGCGCGTTCGGGGATCCCCCATCCGAACGATGTGGTTGGACAATGCTACTAGATTCAGCGTGAATCTCATCTTGGCTGCGTTATGTGTGCCTGTGGGCTTCTTGTTTTCCAAGCTGCAGAGAGAGAAAACAGGCAACTATGCTTGACTCAAGCAAAATATACTGACACAACAAGAGAGAGTCCAAAAAGGCAGAGGTTCAAGGGTAGATAGAAGCTCGAATCGATAAAAAATTCTTCACGTTAAAGGCCATCTTTGGAGCCAATGTTTCGACAAGAGGTGTTGTCTTCTACAAGGCAGCGGTTCGTCGGTGACGACTGAACCTCTAACCTGCAGATTCGGAGGCTCCGGTGACACTCCGTGCTTGAAAAATTCGCCAGATACAACCTACCGTGAGAATCGACGTGATGCGAAGCGTGACGAGAGAAAGTGACTGCGAAGCAATTTTTTAATGAACGAAACTTTGCTAAATCAGGCTAAATATATGTACAAATGTTGTACTTAGAGACATAGGGAACGGATCTGGGCTGGTGGTTTGTTGTCCTTCTGCACGTGTCTGTTTTTGTTCGAAGCTATATATGGTTACAGCTCTGGAGTGGTGATGCTAGTCCGAAATATCCACGTGTCTTAAAATGTCCCCTTTCTTTCTTCCCCCGGCCCACCATTAACCTTCGAGAAAAGAACTTAAAAAATTTCAGACAATGATGCCTAAGCACATGTTTCGATAGAGGTGGACTTCGGGTATTGTGGTCCTAATCACTGAAAATGAATTTGTTTGGCACTAATCATTGAATGTTGAGATGAAAATGAACAGGTAAATGCAAACTACGTGATAAATACTTCGTAAACTACGATGCAAAATAGCCTGAGACGAGGACAGGCTAATGTTCGTAAGGGCTCGCACACATAATCTCAGCGTCTCTTCTGGCAAGCTGGTGTTCCTTATATTAGTAAAAAAAGAAAAGATGGATGATTCTTCCGCTGGGGGCATGCTATTTACACATATACAAGGGATTCAGGAAATCTCCTACATCCAATCTAGGTCTCCAAGTAGTATCTTACGCGAGGAAGCCAAGTAGGGTGTCATGGTAGTCACACACACACAAACACACACGACAACAAACAGAACGAGAGAAAGAATACACACGACTATAGAAGAAGACAAGAAGACGTACCAGGAGACAGGCAAAACGCGCTTCCACCGTTCTTCGTTTACGGTGAACGCCGCGAGACACGGCGATGATTTCTCGCTTATGAGCACTCCACTAGCGTACTCGCATAGCCCATAAGGCACAAACAACATGGAAGCGTCGTAATAAAGCCTCACGAAAAAAACTGTTTCGGGATGGCTCGTACGTCATACATTCTCAGTAAGTGAGCATTGTTGGCTCATACATATTCATCTCAATGTATGAGATCTGAAGAACGAATATGAGGATTCCGGGGAGCCCTTTGTGAGAACACACTAAAAGAATAAAATTCGGCTTTGCTTCTCGAAATTCTCAAACGCACTCAAACGTGTTTTAGAATGTTTCCTTCACGTCTCTTGAACGCAGCTTACATTGAGGCTTCCTCACGACCACAGCGCCTAGTTAAGATCATGAGGTCAGCTTACAAGACATAATTTATAAGCCAGACGACGTTGATTAACCGATTCTACAAGCATTGTTTTCCCTCTACGCTCAGCTCATGTGATAAATGTTACGTGTTGAAAAAGAAAAAAAAAACAACCTCTTTTCCCGGGTTTTTACCATGATGTGGCTGCTTGTACTTTTCCAGATTCTGTAAAAAACAGCTATATGAGTGCGGAGATTTTGATCTTGTGCAACTCTTTGCGCGGGAGTGTGCCCAGGTGCCTGTGGGTCATTAAAGAGAACAGGGGTCCGTGCGAACGTGTGGAAGCTTCTGTGCTACAGAGCATGATATCTCGAGTTTTTCGTGTCGTAAGATTTGGCCCATACAAGTCATCACATGAATGGCCTGACTTCCAGTTCTGAGTGCCCACGCAATGAACGTACCTGACTGTTAGAACTCGAGTACTGGAATACAAGAGCTGTTTAGTTTTAAAAAAAAATCACTGAAGCATGGTATGCGTACACATACCTACCTGTACGAAGGCTGCTTAGTTGTGCCAGCGCGAAGGAAGCACTGCCATAGAAAACAGCGATCTCACAGCTCGCTGAGCGGTCGAATCAGCCTAACTCCAGAACGTCTGGTGGTGAAGAAAACTGTGATGGCCGGTGCCCACACCATTTAAGTATCTCTACGTCATCTGTAGGTATCTGTGTTTCGTCGCCGCCTATTATCTCTAAGGGATATATAAAGAAACGTTATCTCTGTTGCCCTTGACTCCTTTGCTTCTTTCTAGATTCGATGCCCCTCTCTTCCTCACTCTTTGAAGGATTTGGGTGACGTCGTGGGAGAGTCACGAAAAGCGTATAAGCACTCGCTTTTCAACAAAGACGCCCGTGCCCATGCGTGAACCTTGTTGAGGCGTAAACAACGCCAAGGACGAAGAGAGACATTATAGTAGCAAGTAAGACTCGGCGAGCATTGTGTGCGGCGAACACTCTATTCTTATCCTCTTTTTCGGAAGAGTGGTGAGCTAGAACGTACAACGTGCTCAAAACGCGAGTAATTAATGAAATTGAGCAATGTTTCAATGATAAATTTTTCTCACGTATACAGTTTGCATCGTGCGTAAGCAAAGCGAGAATTAGAGTGCTACCTACGGTGCACTTTCGCAACAGGACGTACCTCTCAGCCGCTCGCGCGGGAATTTCGAAACTTATGAACACAAAAGAAGAGCTACATTTATCTTTATTAAGGCATCTTTATTGTCTTCGTTTCACTCGAAGAAGAATATTCGGAAAATAAGTGCGGCAAAGGTACATCAGTGTTAAGGAAGTTTCGGGGAGCGCCAAGGATCAACTGTACACTTTACATGCTGCGCACTTTCCAGGGTTACGGTAGAGTGGCTGAGACAAATATAAAGATACCCCAAGACCTTCGTCTGTTCCTTGAGGTAGGTTCGCAAGAAATCTCTGAGGGACAAAATAGCGAAAAGCTGCATTTCACACTGCTTGAGGTTACAGCACTCCAAATGAACCTAAAAAAAAAGTTGTGAGAAGAACGACAGCAAGGATTAGACCCTGCTGCGATAATTCTCGGAGTATATTTAAAACGCCAAAGTTTCACCAGATCAATTTCAATGCAAGTATTCGAACAAAATAAATAAATAAATAAATAAAGAAATAATTAAATAAATAAATAAATAAATAAATAAATAAAAATTAATGAGAGGCGCGAACAGCTCTCATTTTAGAGGTAGTGATATAAGTGTAGCTGGGGACAGGGTAGAGGGAGCTCGCTGTTCGGAAGAGTTCTCATATTAAAAAAGCGCATGACCTTATTTTAGTCACTTTACTGTCGTAGTATCATTGGTAAATGAAATATGAAATGAGGGGATTCTAAATAGGTGAAAACATGAAGGGATTGATATCCCTGCTTGAAATAACGGTAAGGTGTGATGTAGATGCATGAAAAGCACTTTAAGCTGTATTGGCCCGATGAACGTGATCGCAGATGGATCAGTCGCGGGACATGTGACGCGACTCGAATTGCTCTGCAGCCAGCATTCACACGACCGGGGAGAATTCACGCTGTCAGCGATCATTTCGACATCGCTTTCGGAGGATCCAAATGTTGATTTGGGCTTCCGTCGTTTCACGAATTGTTCCGCTTGAACCGAAGTGAGGACATGGGAATTGGTGGCGCATGGTGACGCAGTACGTGATCTCCAGGGTCAAATTATGATTTCGTTTTTTGTGTGAATACAACTTAACAGATTACAAATGTGTAAAGCAAAAAAAAACTACAGCTGTAAGTTGTCGTACTCCATTGACCTAGTCCTAATATTGATACGGTATCAGCCGGGCCATGGTTTGGGACAAACGTAGAGGAAGAGGAAGTTAGTTTGTTCGGCCTATGTTCTGGTGTTAGACATAACACTACCAGATTGTTTGCCTTTTTCAGTTGCAAATGTATACTTTTCTGCAGGAGTTCAGGACACGAGATGCCCCGATATTATGTTAGCTTCATGCAGAAAAGAAATATTACTGTGTGGTGATTACAATTCACACCATGTGTCTTGGGGCTTCAGATATGATGTATGTGAAAGACGTTTGTGGGAATGGACGCTTGATAATAACTTTTCCTGCTTGAACTCACACGTTTCTACATTTGTAAAAGGTAACCCTAAATAGACTGCTGATTTAACATTTTTTAGCTCCACTTTAGGCATATCCTCGCTTAGTATATTAAATTGTGCTACAAACAGCGACCACCTTCCTATTAGTTTTGAAATTAAGTTCCCGAGGTTTGGTTTGGCAGGGAAAGTTAGCACATTCGTAAATTATGCTAAGTTATACTTAAATTCTACGTTAATTTTTCGCGAGGAAATGCAGGAAGACCTTAGGGCTATGAGTCTATGTGCGGTATTGTAACGATCAATAAAAAAATTCAACGTTTACTGTAAACTCGATCACAGCGGGATCTTTTAGCCCGTGGTGAAATATAGAATGTGTCAGAGGGTATAGAAAGCGAAAAGCGGCTTGGAAAAAGCTGTTAATTAGCCAATGCCCCCCAAAAGTGGAGTGACTATACATTCATGGCCGCTGATATTAAGCCTATAGTGCTCAAAGCGAAAGAAGACTATGATATGAATAAATTTAATTATCTGTCTAAGTCTAAAAATAAGAAAGCGCTTTTCAGGTTTTTGCGTGCGAGAAAAATGATTCCACAGGCAAAAAGCATTCATTATGCCATTATGTCCACTCGCGAACTCTCTGATTTCTTGGAAAATATTTCTAAAGGCTTGCAAACCAGGTTTACGACAATTATGCCAAAGTCTATTGTGAAATGAAGGGTGGATTATGATTTCCAGGAGGTATCTTTAGCTGAACTGGCGGATGTGATGAAGAGCTTACCACCCACTGCTCCTGGACCTGATAGGGTGACCTCTACAATGATAAAAGAGCTATACGAAATATCCCCTCATGAAATCCGTAATATGGTTAATTATTCACTGAAAACTTCTTGGATTCTGGCAGATTGGAAGCTTTCCAAAATAATTCTGATACTTAAGAAACAGGGAATGGAGTTTGCTCTGGACAACATAAGGCCTATTTCATTGACGTCTAACCTGGTCAAGCTTGTAGAGTCTTGAATGGCCGTATAATGAACTATATCAATGAACATACAATATTAAACCCCAGATAAATTGGCTTTAGATCGGGATACTTCATTTGGTGTGCACATGTGGATTTGGAAAGTCGCATACAGCTGGCTTGGCATCGGCGCTAATATTGTGCACTAGTCACTCTAGACTTAGCTAAAGCGTACGACAAAGTGGAGTATCCTATCCTAATCTAGCAGATGCAAGACTATCGCTTTCCGAATTATATAACATCATAGATAACAGAGTTTGTGAAAGACAGAGAATTTTATTGCTTCTTGGATGGATGCATGCTCTTCTAAAAGATATAAGCAGACACGAGGTGTACCTTAGGGCTCAGTATTATCCCCTGCTTTATTCAATATATTGCTAAGTTCCATTACAACTCATCGGGATATACAAATTTACGTATATGCAGATGATATTGCTTTCTTTGCAGCAAACAGTAATGTGCACTCATTGTATCAGGCATTACAGAATTACATGCACATGCTAGAAGGATGGCTTGACAATATCCATATGTCATTGAAGTAAAAAAAGTGCGCTTTTGCCGTTCTCTTTTAAGGATCGTGTCAACATTTATCTGATGTATCGTAACGAGCTCATTCCCCAGGTTGATTTCCTGAAATACCTAGGCATCGTATATAATAGGACGCTACATTGGAAAAGCCATATAGACGAGGTTGGCTGTAAAGCGTCACGTGCCTTGGGGTGGTTACGAAAATTGGGAAACAGAAAAACACGATTGCGAAGGAGTTCCTTGATAATGACTTACAAGATGTATGTGCGGCCTATTATGAAATTCGGGTGCGTATTATTTTCTGGCAGCGTGGCATACAAGATTAGACAGTTAATTTTATTAGAAAGAGAAGCTTTGCGCTTGTGTCTTGGACTCCCCAAATTCGTGGCAAATAATGTTTTGTATGTGAAAGCGCGTCTTCCACCTTTTTTAACTCGATTTAGAATACTTACAGTCCAAACTTTCTTAAAATATACAATTCGCCTCTGAGACAAGCGTCTTACGCTTTTATTCAAGAACCAACTGCATTCTTTGGAACACAATTTTCTAGACTACACTTCCCTCAGATTAGGTTCGTCCAAGCGCTGCTAGAGCCTCTGAATGTAAATATTCCTCAGATCACCATAACAAAGATGCCTAATTCAAAACTTGAAATTAAATTTGATGATATTTTCTACTCTAATGCCAAACAACTGCCCCTTCGATACTTAAATAATCGGTTACTAGATGACTTGACTCATCCGTCCATAAACAACATTATTGCGACGGATGCATCCGTATCAAACGAAAAGGCTGGAGTAGGCATCTTCTGTACTTCTCTCGACTGGTCTTTTTCAGTTCGATTACCAGATTACACGCCTATATTCATTGCTGAATTATTTGCTATAATTCTAGCACTTCGTAAACTTCCTGCAAGTGAATCAGAAGCAATCATACTTACCGATTCTCTCTCAGTATGCAGTGCACAATCTACAGCAAAAAATTTGACATTGTTGAGTATGATTATCAGTTTATTACCAGCAAATCTGAAAAAATTCAACTTGCTATGGATACCTGGCCACTGCGGGATTTATCCAAATGAGATGGCAGACTCGTTAGCCAAAGCATCTTTAAGCGGACCACTCTTACCTATTTTACCTTATTTCGCCTATGTAACAGCACTCAGATACAGAAATGCTTGTTTGCACAAGGAAATAGAAAAATTATCATTGGATATAGTCAGAGACTTCGTAGATCTAAGATTTTGCTGGAACAAACACTTGTGTGTCTATCGACAGTTAGAAATTACAATCACCACATTACGATGCATAATTTCGCATTTGAATTATTACCTACATAAAGCTGGACTCACAGCATCTCCGTTATGCCTCTTTTGCAAGGAATCAGAATCAATAGATCATTTCTTTTTATCCTGTCAACGATATTCTTATCAAAGGAAAGGATACCTGGTCGAACCAATTGAGAAGCTAGGTTTAAAAATAAACGTGGAAGTAATTTTATCCTTCGCAGGGATTACATTAGGTTATAGCCACAGGGAGGTTCACTCTGCCGTGTGTGCGTACATAATGGCCACAAAAAGATTACCTTGTTAGTCTATTGTTATTATTATTTACGGCTACGAGACTACCTGAATGCCTGACTCATAACTAACTCACTTGATGATCCTGCCGCCAGGTTCTTGGCCGATCCCCCTTTGTGGGCGAGTGCCAGCAAAACTAAAGGCTCATAATCATCATCATCGTTCACCATAAGGTTCAGTAGAGTGTACTAGAAGTGCACACTGTATCTTCAGCGTCTCAAAAGTGCGACAGTGCCATATGACATGGGATACTGTACCAATGCTGTCTTTGCCGATAAGAAAGTGATTGACGTCCTCTGCGATGTCCTTTAACAGGTGGCCGGCTTTGTCCTCCTTGTACATGCAAGAGTTAACGGTTTCTCATAGTTTCAGAATCGCCTCAATATACATCGTGCACGTTTCGCCAGGGACCTGGGCTCTTATTTAGAGCAGCGTTTGTTCGGCTTGCTTCCCCTTTGCCACGGTGTCCCCGAAACACTCCTTGATTTCGGACACGAAACGTTCCCGGCGTTGTGAGGGCGTCCGCGTGGTTCTCATACCATGTGAGCGCCGTGTCCCTTAAGAAGAACACCACGTTAGTCAACTGAGCTGCCGCGTCCCAAGAGTGGCAGTTGCTCACCCACTTGTAATGTTTGAGCCACTCGTCCACGCGCTCACCAGATTTGCCCCTGAAAGAATAGGGCTCTATCAGATGCTGACGCTGCCAGAGACCAGCCGCGGCTGAGGTTGGTAGTAATGGTGTTGCTGGAACTGGTGGTGCAGTGCCGTCAGCTGCGGGGTTCAGGGTTTCGTCCTCACTGGGAAACATCTTGACTGCCAGTGGTAATGGGGTAGCCCAGCAATGGGGCGACTTCAGCGTAGCTTAGGTTGTTGCAGAACCGTGTTGCTTGGTTAGCTACCCAGCTCCTCCACCATAAAACTGTTACGGTTAGATTGAGTTTAGCTATGTTTATTTACAGGTGAGAACAGGCGATGATCGGCGATGATGGTAAACATAGTTGGTTGGTTGTTCCTCAGAGTCCTGTCACAACCCACCACGGGGGACCGGCCATGAAACGGGCGGTGCCTCATTTGTGAGGTGGAGTTGTTTTATCACCCTGATTATTTAGATAACGATGTTTAAACAAAGAACCAATTGTTAAACAATAGGTTAGAAATGAAATAGAGGTAATACAAAGAATGAACAGGATAATATGGTTTGAAATAAAGTGAACTTATGCCTCAGCTTAACATTCTAATCGTTTTGTTGCCTTTAGAAAATCAAATATGGCCTCACAAACATTCCTGTGGCTAAATTCCTTTTCAGTTGCTCCAAAGGGGAGGACGGAAGGGATAAGTTTAGAGCCAACCTACGCTGAGCCAACTAACTTCCTCTTCCTTTACTTTTGTCTCAAACCATGGCCCGGCTCATGCCGTATCAATATGATAGAAATGTGCTCAGATCGTTCAAATAATTGACTCTCTACTAATCGAGAGTGCAAATTCGTTAACTGCATAAAAGTGAGGCTAACTTTTCGAATCATTATTACGTATGTTATTACGCATATCTCACGCGATTTTTCTGTAAATGGTGCCCGAATATCAAATGGAACTCCTTTCAACTGCCGAATCATTCATAATAATCACAGTTGCATCTCTTACTACTTCCATATGCTGTGCAAAAATTGGAGCATTCTAATGAGTTCGTGACTCAATTCATGCTGGACAACTGCAATGACGAATTCGCGATTGAGTGAGCAACAGCTTTAACAATCGAAGGGCTGAGGGGTGAGAGAGAAACGGGAATTGAATGAAGGATGTATAATATGGGGCAGTTTAAGTATTCGCAATAAAGTCGATTTGAAGCTGCTGAAAATCTTGTACCTATTTATTGGCAACTATTATTGCCGAGAACGATTCTTCTTAACGCTTTACGTTTTTTTTGAGCGCCACATAACTATTGTTAAATTAGTGGCAGAGTTGACTGATCAATCAAATAACTGATAAGTTGATTCATTCGTTGGTCATTAGTTCATTTATTAACTGTTTCATTCATTCATTCTCTGAGACTAAGTTCTAAGGTAAGTGTTATGAGAGATTCTGTAAGCGAAGGGTCCAAAATAAATTCATCGATCTTATCTCCGCCCTCGTCAGCTATATTTGCCGAACTTGTTTCTTCAATGAGCAGCAGGAACAATAGCTACACTACGGTTCTTGCCCTCGACCCCCACACTCCCAATGCGGCCGACACATGCAGAAATCAAACCAAGGAACCTTTCATCTCAGCAACTAAACGCTGGGGTCCGCAAAGTACTTGTGGTGAAAACAAGATAAACAACAGTTTCAAAATGTGATCTCAGGTTAAAAAACGCCAGGCTTGCGCGAAAGACGCCGCACAGTCACAGCGAAAGCTACAAGAGCAGCCTTGCTGGGCCTTTTTTAAACACTTATTGGGCAACTGCTGCAAGCACACTTACTGGGTACCCACCATGGTATTAATGATAATAATTTCTGGGTAGTAGACCTGCATTCCTTCTGCTATTTTTCGCCATTCTTTGAGAAGCGCTGTTTCCGTTAAACACTGGCAATGAATTTAGTCCCAATTGTTCATGTAGTGGCTGACGACGATGAGGAATTATGCCTGAAGCGGGTAGGCGCCACAGTTAATAAGCGATCGAAAACAAGCTTTTGTAATAGGTTGGGGCATTGGACGACCCATTCGTTACGCTATTCGCATTGTGAGACGACTGGTTGTTTTCGCTGTTCTAAAACGCTTGATTTCTCATATTAACGCGATTCCTTTCCCGACATCAAGCCTGCTTAATTAGGCAGGATTGATGCTTAATTAAGGCAAGCTTGAGACTGGTTCACAAGCTTGCCTTAAGGTAAGCTTGTGAACTTGCCTTAAGCACCGGTGTAGTTCAGTGGTAGAATACTGGGCTAGCACCCAGCGGACCCGGTATTGAACCCCACTGTGTCCTTGGTACTAGTTTTTTTTTTATTTCGCGATAGTGGTTACGGGCAGTGGCGGTGGCGGACAATAACGGCGCCGTGCGTGACCCGTGTTTTGATCTCGGAACCGCTTTCGCTGTAAGACATTATTCCTGCAGGCGTGAGGCGGAATAACCTTGAGTGCGATTGGGTCCCCAACACCTACACGAAACCCTTCAAACGCATATAATAAATGAAAGCAGCTTCTCACGAGCAGGTATCTTCAGTTTCCTTTCTCTTTCACGCCTTTTCCCCCCTTTTCTCCACTTTCGTTTTTTGTGCTTTCTGTTTTTCCCTCTTTCTATTTATTTTTACTTTATTTTGTTCATTTTTTCTCTTTCTTGCTCTTTCTATTCTTCTTCCCATTTTTCTTTTTCTCTCTCTTCCTATTTGTGCTTGATTGCTCTTTTTTTCTTTCTTTCTTCTTACACGTGGTTTAGCCTGCAACGTGCAAAGTGCACTAGTTGTTTTTTGTAGTGGTTTTGACAAGTTATCTTTATCAAAATGCTCCAAGAACAATTGGGAAAAGAATTCTTTTTGGCGAGAGGGCGCCCTCAGTATGCTGTAGGCGTGGATCGTTGCACCAAGTGATGACGACAGCTTAAAACAGTGTACGACAACCCGGCCCGCTGAAGTACTCCGCAACGCTTTGAGAGAACACTTGTCGATCTTGATTGCGTAACCTACGAATATTGTCTCACTGTCAGTGCCTAAGTGCAGGCTGTCACCGTGGATATTTCGCACTTTTAAGCTGTGAACTGTGTAGTTTTGCCAGGTCGCAGGACAACATCCCGGCTGCGGCTGCAGCTGCATTTTCGATAGAAGCGAAAATGTTGTAGGCCCGTGTGCTCAGATTTGGCGGCATATTAAGGAACCTCAGAAGGTCGAAATTTCCGGACCCCTCAACTACGGCGTCTCTCATATTCATGTGGTGGTTGTGGAACGTTAAACCTCGCATATCTGTGTAGTTTTGCTAAGTTGTCACGTACTGTGCACTGCACGTCATATACTGAGAGGGTTTCATAATATATAAAGATATAAAAATAGAACATATGGCGATATGCAAAGCGTTAACTAGATGAAAACAGCCCATTAGCTAACGTAATTTAAATAAAGCGAAAAGGGAGACATAAATATACAGAGTGGATAATGAAAACAAGTACGCACGTTTTTCGGAGGAGGGAGGAGGCGGGTAGTGGTAGCGCTTGTGTTCCAACACTCGCCGTAATCAATAGTCCTCACCAGAGTAGCAGCTGTGTTCACTATCGCCATCATGTTCAGCCTGACTACGCCCACTGAAAGGCAAATGATCCTCTCATATTCCGCCAATCAAACCAGTCATGTGCTTGCTGCTACCACGTTGTACCCGCAAACTTGTCAATCTCATCTGCCCACCAAACTTTCTGTCTCGCCCTCACGCACTTGCCTACTCTTGGAATCCAGTAACTAACTTATGAGGACCAGTGTTGTTCCCTGGTTACGCGCTGCGTGCCCGGCCCGTGCCCATTTCTTCTCCACTACAACTGTGATATCCCTAACACTCGTTTGTTCCAAGAGCCATTCTGCTCTCTTCCTGCCGCTTTATTACAAGCAAGTTAATAGACCGAAATCAGCAGAAAGTTGCAAGGGTCACTAGGAGTGGCCTTGCTGGACATAGTGTAAATTTCGACTGTTCCGGGCAGAAAAATTAGCAATGAGATGCATATGTGAACGTTTGCTGCCCAAATGAGCTGTCTCAAACAAGAAAATAAGAAAGCATGTGTGAGGGTAGGTTATCTGTCATCCACAGTGTTGCCAAAAGACAAACTATTGCCAATTCTGTCAAGGTGGGGAATCCACAGTGAAGTCAGTTACATGATACACCACTCCTAGAAGCATATCTGCAAAGTGATGGTGCTTTAGTCGTCATAGAGTTTCCTAAATATACACTAGAGGGAACCCTGGAGCTAGCGTCTATGACAGCTGCAATGCATAGGAATTTTAACGAGCACAGGAATTATGGGTAGTACACGAATATGCCTAATATTCGTACTTTACGTTCCTTCTGGCTTTGTGTAGCTTAGAGTGATTTGTCCCGAAAAAAAAAATAACTATCGACAAATTTTTGGCAGTTACGCTTCACCACATTCACCTTTTAGGATCACCGTTTCAAATATGTTCACGAAGCTCGAAATGGGCTATTCTTTCATTCGAAACAAGACGAAAACACAGTGGTAAACGAAGCCACGAGTGCGATTTGCCGCCTGCAAGCACGAAGACTAGGTAAATACATACCATACCCATCATTCCCATGGTCACTGAACGATCGCAGCGCCAGAGTACCCTCTCGATGTTAGTCGCCACCGGTTCACTAAAACTGAAGGCAACAGTTAAACCCAGCTAATAGACGACGACACCAGACATATAGAGAAGAAAAAGAAACACCTTATAGTGAGCTTGGCCAAGCCCGGACAGTGGGTGTGAGCCATACAATTAGGCCATCATCATGACCGTCATGAGCCGCATTCTGACGCAGTTTTGCGGTGACGTAAGTGGAACTGAAACACCCTTCCTTTCATGACTGGTTTTAAGCTTGGCACCACTAGAGCCTCATCAAAAAAAAAAAAATCTCTCTGAAAACAATGTGCCGAATTACCTAGGTCAGGCTATTCTTCCTCTCAATGCCAATTAGGTGCGATTTTCCTGCGGGAAACACCGGTGCGCATTGCTTGCTTGTCCTGACCTCAGGTATTTTTTTAACTATATCATAGAAGCTATACAATTGGTAAACTGCCTGAACACGCATCGTTTAGATACCTTTTACGTAAACACACACACTGTGGAAAACGGCTTGACGTCATGAGGTTTTGCAACGTGATGACATTGTTTATGCTTGCAGTTTGCTGATGCGTAGCAACTGGCTCTCATCTAATTGATGCTAAGAACAAGTTCAGCGTGTGGAGCCACTTCTTCTTTTAAAAGCGAGAGAGAGTGAGCTCTTCCAGTAAATGGATAAAAATGAGGGGACCCTTAGGCTTTTAGGAGTTGAACGCGATAGCAATATCCTGTCCCTATAGTGCGTACTTCGAGCACTTAGTGCATGAGATCTTTTCGAACCTGCTAGGCACCGACTACGTAGCCAGAAGACAATAGGCGTAGTAACGTCTGTGCCTTTTGAAGTAGGCGACAGCATTTAAACCATAATGTCTTTATGATAATCATGTGTTCTGACACCCGATGGCAATGTACGCTTGTACCAAGCATTATTACTTCAATACTTGTATTGTGTGCACGTACACAGGATGCGTGTGTTTGTACAGCATGAAAGTTCCTTTCACTGAATTTCCAAGCAGAGGAAGTTCTTTTCGCTGTGTGCACAAGCAGCAGATACATGGCTGTGTGATAGAACACCTGCTGGCCACGTTATTGATTGATTGATATGTGGTGTTTAACGTTCTAAAACCACCATATGATTATGAGAGACGCCGTAGTGGAGGGCTCTGGAAATTTCGACCACCTGGGGTTCATTAACGTGCACCCAAAGCTGAGCACACGAGCCTACAACATTTCCGCCTCCATCGGAAATGCAGCCGCCGCAGCCGGGATTCGAGCCCGCGACACGTGGGTCAGCAGCTGAGTACCTTAGCCACTAGACCACCGCGGCGAGGCCCTGCTGGCCACGTAAATGACCCGGGAGACTCACGCACAAGCTGATTTTTCACTCACGGCCAATGACATCGACGCCGCCACTTGAATTTCTGCGAAACGAGCTCTTTAACGGTCGCGCTAAAATTATGCTAGTGTGAACGTGGGAGCCTGAGGTAATTTCTTGATGGGTTCAAGGGCACCAAGGACAGATTTGGTATTACAGTAGAATTGATGGATAAGAAAATGGAAAACTCAAACATTCGCGGGATACAAAGAGAATAACACAAATTGACAATAAACTGAGCCAGTCAATCAAGCCAATGTCCCCAGGCCAGGAAAAAAGACAACCTGAAGCTGAGGACACTTACGAATGATGATCGTTATCTAATACGTTATTGAGATGAATACGCAGGATTGCTGTATAAGAATAATTGCAGTTCAATGTTACTGCCTTATCAGTGGGCTGCGATGCAATGACGTTGTCTGTGACACTTTGCTTTAGTGACAATCTGAAGACGTAATCCGAACAAAAAAATAAGTTAAAGGAAGAGAGAGAGAGAGAGAGGCTTGAAGTGACGAGAGATAAAAAAAATGGCATTGCTGGATCTAACGTTCAGATAAGATTTGTTTTCGAGAGGACAGAACTAGATGATTCGGCAATCGCTATAGTGCTGCATTTACGAAAGGGAATCACCTTGTCGACGCTTTGACAAGAACGTGTTTCCCTGTTCGGGGACTGCGCAATCCTTTGTTGCGCGGAAAGGCGGACAGTTCTTATCGGTCTGTTTTGAGGGGGGATATGAGATGGTACATTAATTTATAGGGCCAGTAAACTTTTTTACACCCCCCAAGCAAACTCCTAATTCATGCAGTAAACCGCGGCGATCACATTCTACGGATAAAACAGCTTCGTACGGAGCGTTCATCTCGAAAACCTATTGCCGCGCCTTTTTCTTTCGGACCAATCTCCTTCGTACGTGCTGTGATGCAAACTTGACCGTGAGTACGTACACTGTGCCGTGGGAAACTTGACGTAACACTGAGTTCATCGATTTAGTCCTTTGTCCTGCAAAATAGCACCTTGGCCCTGCTGTGATGAACCTTGGTCATGCGGCAGCATTTTTTGTTTTGCTGGGCTGTTCTGTGCCGCGCCCCGCCACGGTGGTCTTGTGGCTAAGGTACTCGGCTGCTGACCCCCAGGTCGCGGGTTCGAATCCCGGCTGTGGCGGCTGCATTTCCGATGGAGGCGGAAATGTTGTAGGCCCGTGTACTCAGATTTGGGTGCACGTTAAAGAACCCCAGGTGGTCAAAATTTCCGGAGCCTTCCACTACGGCGTCTCTCATAATCATATGGTGGTTTTGGGACGTTAAACCCCACAAATCAATCAATCAATCAATCATGTTCTGTGCCGCATTGTAGAGTCCGAGACTAATGGCACACTCGGTATTGGCAGAACGAGTCTCCTAGATAAAGAGACGTCCCGCTGCTTTACCGCCAGGGGGAGGGTTCTCCGCAGGACTTCCCCACGTGCTCACGTGAGGAATTCTTGCTCGATCGTTGGTTGCGGGCTGTTCACGTATTGCTGACGTCGTGTGAAGTTGCCAAAGTGGGCGAAGTCAGGACGACGGCCTACGCCTTCCCTCTTCCTGTGCCGGCGAAGGGTGGTGGGGCCGCGCGAAAGTTTGTAACCAGCTGAAAGGGATGTTCTAACGCCTACAAGTCCTACAAGTTCCTCATTTTAGTACGTCTCCGCAAAATTCTTGCGGTGGCAGGTTCACATTGAAATAGGGTGCATAGCAATTTAATACCGATTCTTTGACCTCCTGGATTGTTTACTGGCCTTTTAAGCTCGTATAACGTGCGGTGCATCGAAAAGTTATTTTGAAAAGATTTTGAGCGATCCTGCGGTATATATAGCAATACTTTGCTCACACTGTAACATAACTTCTTCCTGTGCTTAAAACAGTGCGCAGGGATTACCACAGTTAGACAATATGATATAGCTTACGCTGTCAAATGTAATTTATTTAAAAACATAAGCTGGCTGCTTCGCGTACACTATACCAACCTTTTGTTGTTGTTTTTTTGACTAAATGATGAAGCTTACGCTGTGAAACGTAATTGTTTAAAGATAGAAGCTGGCTGTTTCGCGTATTCATTACCAACCTTTTTAATAAGCGAGATATTCATCCTTATAGAAATAGTACCATTGTTTTTTGTCTAAGTTGTGCCAGAACTATTTTACTAATGCATAAGGCAAACCTTGGCTGGCAATAAAGTTTTAGTGCAACAAAATATACCACGCCACAGAGCTGAATAATAGTGGCTGCATTTCTTGAGTTGTTCTTTCCGTGTTTTAGTAATTGCAGTATAAGAATCGTTCCACTAGTTTCATGCCACCATTACTACTTCGATATGTTTAGCTGAGAGAAACTAATATAGCTTTTTAGAAAAGTAGGTGGTTTTACTTGTCTGAGTGAAGGCAGCGTCACTGTAGTTCAGTAAAAATTGGCTAAGAAAAATTCGGAGAAACAAAAGCCACATCGTTTGGTATTGTCTTAGGATATCTGTCTTTCTAACCACTCCTAAATGTTGGAAAATGTAGACTGTTCTGTAATTATTTAGCAAAATGCTATGAATGCCCGGAATGGGATTGTTAGTAGCCAACATGCGTAACAGTAATTGACAATAAAGACTTGTGGTCTACAAAGAGAACACCTGGTTGCTCCTGGCATGACGCAACAAAAGTGACTCCGCCAGACACTTTCCACCAGGCCCATATATTGGCGAGAATTTCATGTGCCGGGAAAATGCAGGAGTGGGAAGATTTCGGTCGATAGAAAAATTATCTAGACATGACAAAAAATATGACTACATTGGTTCATTGAGTCTTCAAGTGAATATCATTGCAAAATAATCATTGAGCTTAGAGTCAAGGCTTTAAGTAAAAGTGATGGTAAATGCTGTATAAGAGTTTCTGAGTCAGACCGATATGTGTATCGCACCCTTTGCAGTGTCAATTACTATATCAAGTTATAATAGGTGATAACGTTGGACACTTTGTTCACATTGCAAGAGTAGTACGAGTTTGGCAGCGTTCAATATATGAAACTGCTGGGAAATCACTGAAGCAAATAAAATGTCCACAAACCTCGAAATTCGGCCCTTAGTTGAGCTATTCTTCTTTGGCACGATTCTGCAGACACTGGATATTCGAAAGCAAGTACAGTTTAAACAGTTTGTGGCTCCATGTTTCATTCTCCGAGACTTTATTGACTTCTTTGCGTATCTGTACAAATGATGGCTGTCACGAAAGTGGGGGAATTGTTCATCACACATACTAACACCATATATAACAAACGTAGCTAAGCTGCCAGGAATTACGTTAATCACAAATGACTAAATGTTGATTACATTCCCCAGCCGCGGCACTCACAATTACTTATGCTGGCTCGGAAACCACCGCGTTGCGCAGCATTGTCGTTCAATAGGCAATCGAATGAAATGCGTAGGCTGAAGAAAATGGGTCAGTTGTTTCTGCCTAATCTTTCTTGTCTTCTTTACTCTGCGCACCGGTGACTGCACTGTTCGCTGACGCTGAGGCAGCGCTTGATTTGTTGCTGTAATGCGTGTACGATCGCAGGTAAAAGTTTATGAACAGGCAGAGGATGAGGAAAGTCTGAGCGTTCGCTATGTGCACGACGTGCCTGGGGAATCCGCAGTCAATGAAGAGAGGGATGGACATGTGCACGATGATAATGAGGAACTGCACAATTTGCAGCGTCGTGAGGTACTTCTTCCACCACAAGTACTTCTGCATGCGGGCTCCGAAGCTGGCGAGGAAGTAATAGGTGTACATGATGGCATGCACGAAGATGTTGAGCGCGAGGCCGAGTGCCGGCTGACCCTCGGGAGCGAAGCGGGTGTAGAACCAGACGTTGATGACCACGATGGTGTGGTGGATGACGTGGAGCTGGGTCACCTGATTGAACTTCTTGCGCAGAACGAAGAAGACGGTGTCCAGGAGATCGGCGTATCGCCAGGCGACGAGAATCCAGCCGTACTTGTAAAACTTGAGGTGATGTTCTGGGGACTTTCCGGTCAGGCCCTGGCACAGCAGGCTGTACGTTCCTCCGGGCAGGTACGTGGGAATGAGAATCACAAAGATGGCGACGATGTTCACAATGACCAGGGTGATGTTGTACACGCGGATGATGTTTGTGATCTGAAATGGTTCCCTGTTCTTCATCCATCGCGGACCGGCAACCTTGACGAAGTACAGGTAGGCGACCAGCATCAGCGTGACGAAAAATGGATTTAACACCACCGGATAGTCTCGGGTTCTGGGATCCGAGATGGCGTGCAATTTGTCGAGCCACACTTTGGGTTGGAGGCTGAAAGGCATACTGGTTCGCCCGAACCTGGAAAAAACGAGATAACTATGTAAGTTGCCTTGAATCACCAGCTCATTTTCGTCGTTTTAGCAACAAATAATAAGGTAATGTCAATCAGCCTAAGCAAGTGCTTGATGTATTAATTTACGACAGGGTGTTTTATGCTCTGTGCTGACATGGGTGTCGTAGCTTTTCTATACACTCGGCTTATAGAAACAGAAATCTTGAAATAGTTCAATTTTCGAGCTTCGTTGACTTCATAATGCAGACAATTTTCGTTACAAATTTTGAAATGTCAGCTTGTTTTCAAATACCTAAATATGGTTAAAAATAGCTGCTGTCAGTTATTACGAATGAAAACAATGAGGTCATCATAAGACCACTCTGATAACATGTTAATTTTTTTCATTACCACTAGCCCAAATCACCTTGGGGACACACATTGTGAAAAGACCCGACAAAATGAAAATATGTAAGGAATTCCTGTATACCGGGTGTTCAAAATTAAGCTTTATGATTTTTTTAAAATTAGGCGCTCGAAGGCACGTGAGAACCACTTGTGCAAATAAGTTAAGCGGCCAGGGGGACAGAAAGTTAGATGATAATTATCGCTGTCAGCAGCCCAATTAACTAAAATTTAATAATTAACTTTTTACTGGCTGCGGTAAGTTGGCATGTTTATATTGAAAAAATGTAGGCAGTGGTGTTTGTACACAGTTTCAGTTGGAAGATTTTTTCTAGCACGCCTGTGTTCCGAGATATCCGGCTCCAAAGTTTAATTGTCTTTCGCACGATTACGCATGCAAGAGGGTGAGGGTCCGCGCAAAGCTCCTCCCTAAAGTGACGCATCTGTTGCGTGTGGTGTTTAGTGTGTGAAGAGGGTGGAAGCGTAGGCATAGGTGATAGCAATTACCCTTGCCCTCTTCGGCCGTCGAAATCAAAAATCGAAGAACGCTTGCAACCAGTGTCGTAACACGCAACTGCAGAGCCTCTAACGATAGTGGCAGATACCATGCCGAGATAATGGTGCGAGCGGAGAATCTGGATGCCAGTGCGCGTGCGTAATAATCACTAGAGAAGCATGCGTGGTCGTTGCCTGGGCTACGCGAATAGCGTGACTGCTGATGTCCGAGTACTGTAACTTTTATTGAAACAAGAGCAACAACTCCACCAATAATAACTGAAACAGTTTTATCCTTGCTAACGCAAATTTCCTGCTGCTACATAAGCATATTTCGGTCATGCACAAATCTCATCGAAACTCTTCACCTCTCAAGACGTCAATGCCCCAAAAAGTGTTCAAAATGCCTGCCTTCGGCAGCAACGCAAAGCATGAACCGCTGTCGCGTCGACTCGATGACTCGGCGCAGTACTTCTGCAGGAATACTCGCACAGGCAGATGTTATCCTGTCCTTCATGTCATTAACATCGCTGGGCTCTGTTACGTAAACTCGATCTTTAACGTAGCCCCAAAGGAAAAAGTCGAGCGGAGAAAGGTCAGGTGATCTTGGTGGCCAAAACATCGCTCCTGCGCGCCCAATCCACTGTTGTGGAAAACGTCTGTCCAACCAGTTCTTCGCCCTGGTAGAAAAATGTGGTGGTGCTCCATCGTGCTGAAACCATACTTGGCGCAGGTCATTCAGGGAAAGACTGCAGACAAGATCATCAATGACAACACCTAATATTTCTTCTGTGTACATCTTTCCGTTCAAGTTGTCCTCAAAAAAGTGAGGTCCGATGATCCTGTCCCCGAGTATGCCGCACCACACATTCACACTCCAGCGAACTTGATGCTTGTGCTGCCTCAGCCAGTGTGGGTTTTCTTGTGCCCAATAATGGGCGTTGTGAAGATTAACACTTCCATTTCGGCAAAACCGAGCTTCATCAGTCCAAATTATTCTGTGCAAAAAGTCATTTTCTTGATCAGTTTTGATGAGGCCCCAATTGCAGAAGTCAACTCGCCTTTCAAAGTCCGCCTCATTTAGGTCCTGATGAAGGTAAACGTGATATGGATGGAACTTGTGCTTTCTTAAAACATTTGTGACTGTTCCGATGCTGCGACCGCACTGATCGGCAATCTGTCGGATGCTGAGCTCTGGCATCGAGGTTACGCACGCGACAACGTCGATTTCAAAGTCTTCATCGACGATTGCCTTCCTGGTCCGTCTCGGAAGGTGGACAGAGCCTGTTGTGCAGAAGCGTCGAAACAGGTTTGTGAAAGTGGGCCTTGTTGGAAGGGGACGGTGTGGGTGGCGAGACGCGTAAAGCTCCATTGCTAACGAAGCGTTGCCATTCATTTCAGCCATTGCAAGCACCACGTCTACTTTTACTTTGGTAGAATACCTCACGCCAGAAGCAGCCATATTAGCTCGAAAGGACTCCACGTGGATTTCCTTGGTAGACCTTCAATGCAGAGACGCTGTGCTCTAACCGGAGGCACCCTAGTGCAGGACGGTCCTGCTAACGCGTTCACAAGAAGATGTCTCAGTGTGATCTAAAGTCACGAAAAAACGTCGCGAAAAATGGTCTCCTGTTATCGCGTTCATCAGGATCATGCGTAAGGCTCATGGCGCACCGCGCTGTCACATTTTGATTTCGCCGGCCGAAGAGGGCAAGGGTAATTGCTATCACCTATGCCTACGCTTCCACCCTCTTCACACACTAAACACCACACGCAACAGATGCGTCACTTTAGGGAGGAGCTTTGCGCGGACCCTCACCCTCTTGCATGCGTAATCGTGCGAAAGACAATTAAACTTTGGAGCCGGATATCTCGGAACACAGGCGTGCTAGAAAAAATCTTCCAACTGAAACTGTGTACAAACACCACTGCCTAC
Organism: Rhipicephalus microplus; assembly: GCF_043290135.1. Classification (NCBI taxonomy): domain Eukaryota; kingdom Metazoa; phylum Arthropoda; class Arachnida; order Ixodida; family Ixodidae; genus Rhipicephalus; species Rhipicephalus microplus. Next base: position 226,844,290 of record NC_134701.1, read on the forward strand.
ATTTTTTCAATATAAACATGCCAACTTACCGCAGCCAGTAAAAAGTTAATTATTAAATTTTAGTTAATTGGGCTGCTGACAGCGATAATTATCATCTAACTTTCTGTCCCCCTGGCCGCTTAACTTATTTGCACAAGTGGTTCTCACGTGCCTTCGAGCGCCTAATTTTAAAAAAATCATAAAGCTTGATTTTGAACACCCGGTATATGCTACTATGAATGACGAATACCAAACATGCATGAATTATGCTACTCACTATCCGGTTTAAATCAGTGGCACAAAATTTTTACATTATAAATGATTGTTGATGCCGATCGTATGCAGCTTTCTTCGAGTAACCACACTACAGTATTCTTATGCAGTTAATCCACGTGTGCGCTTGGGTCGTATTATATTCTGCTTCGGCGACCACATCAAAAACATGTGTAATTGAGAAGCATTAAAAATTGCATGGTTTACTTAAACCATATAACACGCATTTCGGGAAAATTCCTGGAAAGAGTTCTCGAAGCATATAACAACATCACTACCTGCAGTAACCAATCGTACAAAACTGCTGCATCTGTGAGCGCTTGACAACATCACTATAATCGTAAGTTCAACAAATTTTCTCGGCTGAATAAGTGTGTACATGCAGTCTGTATTCAGGGCAAATGTTAACGCGAAAAAACACAATGAAAACTGACAGAAAGCATGAAAGAAAAGCTACTCGAGTACACCCACGAAACTCACATTATAAAATTTGGGGAAAATGGCGTTTACAGGGTGATTCCATAACATCTCCCGGCAGACTTGTAGCCAGAACGCTCCCCCCTCCCCGAAATTCTGATGAAGGGGGTGTTTTACCAGAAATAATTAATGAAAGTATGAGTTTTTCTAAAATAGTCATGATCTTCGGCAAGCCACTCCAGCCCCCCCCCCCCCCCCACCTCCCCAAAAAAAGATCCTGCTTCGAGCCTGGCTGTCAGTATGAAGCAGTGGCATGCTAGACTGAGGTTTGCTTTGTAAATGTAAAGGGAAATATGAGAAAATGTGTCGCTTTCGCAGCCCTTAACCAAAAAAATCTAACGTGAAAAGCGGACTGCAGTTGACGCGGATCACTCACTGTACTCAGATTCAGCAAAACTTTCACCGCCTGAGAACGTAATCAACTTAAGAATTCCAAGTTATGGACGTCGAAGGGAACTGGCATATTCCCTTGTACACCTAGCTGTAGTCAATTTTATTCGTTTATCTAGCTATATGTAGTTATATAAATTTAACCTAATTCTGTCACATAACTTTCGTATTGCATTTCGCATCCAACACCCACTGTTATGAATTGGGTCGCTGCGCTCGATTGCGCTTATTCAATCCTATCCACGGTGGCTGAACTATGGTGAAGCGCAAATTCGTTCAGAAAAAAAAAAATGTGTTTGAAGATTTAAAGCTCTGGTATGTTTCCTACTACCGGATAACGGTGATACATCCAGAGTGTTTAAAGTGAACGCGACCGCAATAACAAGGAAATTTCGTGTGCTTTCGATCCATAGATAGATGGTAGAGAACTAAAAGTGTTCCAAGTTATTACAGCAGAGCGGCTAGCTGCGGCATGCCTACTTCATTACGAAGTCGTGATAAGTTAAAATAAACATAAAAAAATATATACCAGGGTGTAATTACCTGTCGATTGTGTTCCTCTCTCCGCATTATTGCCTTTTGATGAAGTAAAGCTTTCAAGCATGCGATGTTGTGTGCTGCCGTTCAAATTACGCCCCAAGAACACGCGTCGTGTCATGTCGAATGCCACGCTTTCTTGCACGTTCAGTAATCCTGAAGCCGTGAAGTAAAGCGCTCCTAATTCTACGTATGCCGAGTAAGAAGCCCTTTAGGGAGTGAAAAAAAACAAGAAAAAGACACAGCTTCTCCAACTTCCATAAATCGGCTACACAAGACGTCCCGCCACGGTGGTATAGTGGCTAAGGCACTCGGCTGCTGACTAGCAGTTTGCGGAATCGAACCCCGGCTGCGGTGGCTGTGTTTTCGATAGAGGAGAAAGTGTTGTAGACCCGCTTGCTCAGATTTGGGTGCACGTTAAAGAACCCCAGGAGGTCGAAATTTCTGGAGCCCTTCACTACGGCGTTTCTCATAATCATATGGTAGTTTTGGGACGTTAAACCGCATATGTCACTCAAATCGATTAATCAATCAATCGTCGGTTACATACGATCCATGCACGAAAATTGTAATGACAGGAATCGAGAAATCCGGCGTGCCAGACTAAAAAGCTCGCTTACCTGCGATCCTGAGCAAGTAGCGCCGATCGGGTTTCGTCTAACTGGACTATGGACGCGTTCCTGTTGCTATGTTCTCTTGAAAAAGGAATGATTTGGAAGTGTTCTGTCCAGATTCTGAAATATTGCAACAGAACTTCGCCTCGTCGCGTACGTACGGCTACGCGTCCCACACTGCTTGTATACCTAGGTTGGTATACTTGTCACCGCGAAAATAAAAAGAAATGAAAATGAAAAAAAACACGAAAAATAAGTGGGACCGTCGCCACGTCTCGCTTCTCCTTTCGCCGCTCTGTCTCTGAAACGCCGAGAGAATGAAAATTGACTGCACATTGTGTGAAAACGAGCTGGTTTGTCCGCCTCGCTTTTTGTGTTGGCAGAAACGTAGCTGCAAGGAAGGGCATACGTGGTGTGAATCATGCGAGTGGGCACAGCTAGTGAAGAGGTCCCGGAGAAAAACGGACCTCTGCTAAGAACAATGGGCGTCTGGCTGCAAGGGCACACGGCTGCGTTAACCACGCCATCTTGCTCACACGGCTTTCTGGCCTCCTATCTGAAACGGACAGTTAAACGTGAAGTGGTGCGTTGTCCGAAGCCAACGGCTTCATTTCCAGCCTGTGTGAAGTCCGTCCTCTGTTGTTTACTCCATCTATTTAACTTGTTTGGTTTTGTTCAGAGAACGCTATTTGCATGAAGTGGATAAAAAGAAAGATTCACGTAAAAATAGACGGGAAAACACGAACGTTACGGCAATTAATGGTGTGTTCATAGAGGCCCTCAAAGTGGCACCTTGTAAATCGACTTGAAATTCTCATTAATCACCCTGTTTAACTGTTCATACTCTCGAGGTATACCTATATAGAGAAATACTACTCCGCTGAGATGGCGCTGAATGAACGCAAAAGACCGCGTTGTTGTTTTCGCCCTTTCAACTGCTGTGCACACTGCAGGGTTATCTCTATTAGTGCTGACTTACGACTACTGAATAATTAGTCTGTTGTAATACTCATCATAAGGTTACGTGCCACCTAAGAGCAATGAGGAAAACTTGTGTCACCTATAGATTTGTATATAGAAGAAGATCTTCAAAGTACTTGAGATGACGACAAAGACTTCAGCGGTAACAAATTAGTTTCCCCTACTTTTCAAGAAAGTTTAGATTTCAAATGTGCCTTTGTTTGTTTGACAAAATTTCCTTTGAAGAAAAAGAAAATTGGTGTGTCTTGTCCTAGAGGAGCAAGGCCGGAACCAACGGGCTAGCTGGATGATTCGCAAGGTAGGGGCGATTGTTCATTAATGTTTTTCGCGAGAGACAAGTTCGAGCGATGTATGGTGAGACATACTGCATAGAAAGAATCGCTCAGATCACAGGCCGACCAACTGCAGGTCAGGACTTCCAGACTAACGCCGTCTGTGGCCGCATCACCACTATACCACGCCTAATGTTCGGAATCAGACGAAGAAGCTGCTCTCCCAACTCCATGATGCTGCCTCGTCTATATGACATGGACCCACTACAAGATATTAACAAAGCACACAAAGCTAGAGACAGAACAAATAGTGCCAAAAGCACTCGCTTCCAACCAGTTTTATTTCGATAGGAAGCACAAATATACAAGGCAAGGAAGAAAAAATTAATAGAAAAGTAATGTGGTCGGATACTTTCCTACGTCGCCACTGCGCTTCGAGCACGCAATCACCTTTGTCCTAAAGGCCAAAAGGGTAATCAATTTCTTGATTTCAAAGCGCGATAGAGTGTGGCAAACACGCATTTAACCCAGCATGTTTATCAACTCAGCCTCGATAACTTGGCGAGTTAACTGAAACCTATGCTTGTCCGTTACTGAGCCCTCGTTGAAACGACTGGTACACACATGCCGATTGTCACGGCAATGGATCTAGATGTGTTAAGGATGCTATTCTGTTAAGAACAAATATTAGAAAATTTTGAGAACGATGTACTTTACTACTGCGATGCCCGTGCAATTGGTTATTCAAGCCAGTTTTACCGAAAACAGTTTTCCACACACGTGTGGGATGAAATAAATTATACGCCCCGCAACTTCGCATGAGACGAGCCGTGTCATGAGTGTTTAGAAAAAGCGGTTAACGACTTAGAGTACTTGGTATTCCACTATGGGAGAGCTGAAAGCCGATCCGCCGACCTCCTGAGTTAGATTAACCGGCAGCAATGTTATGCGATTTACAGAAGATTGGCGTTAAGGCGTAAGTAGTCGTATGCTCGAAGCTTGTCAGATGATGTAGCAATAATGTGAGCAGCCTTTTTTCCCCTCGTCTCGTAGCCTCTGCCTTGCGTTCTAGCTTGTGCACACACCCTTCTTATCGAAATAAAACTGGTTGGCAGTCAGAGCTCTTTCCTTGTACATTCCGTCTCTTTTCTAACTTTTCATGCGCTGTTTATATTTTGTGATGGATCCATTACAATTGTCAAAGAATGGTCTGTGCATGATCTACGAAGCTTTGATATCACTGTGTTTTTGGTGTATCGCGTGCTTATTGTTTTATTTTTTACATACGTGTGCTGCTTGCAATCTTGCCTGTGAATACATCCTTGCGATGATGCTTGTACGTGGAATTTTTTTCGTAATGCAGTTTTGTAGTTGTGTAAATTCTGAATGTGCTTGTCCATGGTAGATTTGTCTCTCCTACTTTGGGCTAGCAAGTTCAGCCTGCAGTATAAGAGAATAAATAAATAAATAAATAAATAAATAAATAAATAAATAAATGAATAAATAAATAAATAAATAAATAAATAAATAAATAAATTGTGCCGGTCCAAATCGGCGCTAGCTCTGGGCCAGTGAGAGAAAAGACGACGAAGGTCGTGCGTCGCGCTCTCGGCCTCCTGTTTTCTGTGCTGCAGCTGTCTTGCTTGCCCTGGCGAGTTTCTTGGTGAAACTCCTCTGAAGAACACGCTTTTTACATTTGGTGGAACGCTGTTGGGTCGCTCCCCTTCTCGTCCTGGAGCCCCGCAGCCGTACTTTACCATCTGCCTCCGGAATGACCAAGGACGCTGCTCCTTCCCAAGCACCACCTACGGTCATGTGTGCTGGGACTCTTCGTCAACATGACCATCCGATGTTCAGTGGCAGCGACGAACTTGACGTCGAAGACTGGCTGCGAGAGTTTGAGCGTGTTAGCGGTCCCAACAAATGGGATGACCCTGCTAAGTTCACGCGCGTCAGCTTCTATCTGACCGATGTGGCGAAGCTATGGTACTACAACCATGAAGTCGAGTTTACCACCTGGTCGGCATTCAAGCAAATCCTCGCTTCGTTCTTCGGTCAGCCTGGAGTGCGCAAGCTTCGCGCCGAACATCGCCTCCGTGCCAGAGTCCAAAGGAGCGGGGAGACGTTCACGAGTTATATTGAGGACGTCATTGATCTATGTAAACGCGTGAATGCATCTATGGCGGAGTCTGACAAAATAAGGCACATAGTGAAAGGCATAGATGACGATGCATTTCATATGCTGGTAGCCAAGTGCCCTCAGGCAGTAGCGCAAGTCATTGAATTGTGCCAAAGCTTTGATGGGCTGTGCAAAGAGCGCCTTTCTACCCGTCGCGCCGGAATTCCCACAGTGGAACTTTCATCTTTGAAGGCTAAGAGCTCTGGCGCTGAATATTCCACCCTACTGCCGCAAATTAAACAATACATTCGTGAGGAAGTGGCTCGTCAGCTCTGTATTGCCACGTCTGTCACCGAGAGTCCCACGGCACTGGATCACTCGCTCTATTGTGTCATTCAAGCTCAAGTTGCTGAGGCGGTTCCACCTCCTGTGCCACCAACGCAGCCTTCAGTGCCTCTCACCTATGCGGAGGCCGTTACCCGTTCCCATGCTCGACCGTCGCCAACACCCTCCGCCCCAGTCACCAACTTCTACTCGCCACCACGCCCTGTTCACCCAATACGCCCGGTTCTCGCGCAACCCCTCTCACCTCCCGGACCCCCTCACAACCCTTGGCGCACTCCAGCCAACAGGCCCATCTGCTGCGCCTGCGGCATTCCTGGCCATGTTGCGCGTCACTGTCGTCGTCAGCGCAGTGTTTATGGCAATGAGTACAACCCCAACCTCGACTACATGCCACAGCAGCCAGGATACCCTGTTTCGGCCGACTCATCGGGCGCTTATTCGCGCCCTGTCAGTTCCCCCTCACGTCGATCTCCGCCTCCCGGCGCCACTCCATTTCTTCTATGCTCCGCCGTACCAACCCCACGCAAGAGGAAAACTAAGAGCCGCAGTTCCTGAGACACGAACTGCGCCCTCGTCGAAAATTTCAAGGCCTCATCTTTCGCCTCTGAACGAGATCGCGGTTATTATTGATGGTGTCGCGACGAACGCTCTTGTCGACACAGGAGCTGCCGTTTCTGTTTTAAGGGAACTTTTGTGCCGCAAACTGCAGAAAGTGACGACACTCGTTTCTAATCTTTTATTACGGACGGCGAGCTCGCATCACGTTAAGCCTGTGGCGGCGTGCACGGCACGTCTTGTTATCAACGACGCATTCTACACTGTGGAATTCGTTGTCCTACCAGATGCGTCCCATGGCGTGATCCTCGGTTGGGACTTCCTTTCTACACATGATGCGCTCGTTGACTGCACTGGAGCTGGACTCGCTTTGTCCCCTTTCAGTACCACAGTCGTCGACGTCCCGAGCCCGGTGCCTAAATTGGTTGTCGCCGCTGACGCTATCATGTCTCCGTTCTCTGCCACCCTGGTGTCTCTTTCTTCCTACTCACTTTGTAATTTGACCGCCCTGTTTACACCGTCTGAAGACTGTGCACGCCGACGGAACCTCATACTCCCATTTGCCGTCGTTACCCTTGTGCATGGTGCAGGTGTGCTCTACGCGTGCAATCCCTTTCCTTGCTCGACAACTCTGTTACGTGGCGAATGTGTTGGGCATTTATACCGTTTTGAGGCCATCTTCCCTTTGGATGCAACGTGCGAAAAGACACCGTTGACGATAAACGCCGTCACCTTCGCCGTGGCTACAACCTCCCCTGTCCAAGACATCTTCCTGCGTAGCATCGATAACACGCTTACGCCAGTTCAGCGCACAAAAGTTGTCCAACTGCTTCAACGCTTTCGCGCCTCTTTTGACGTTGGCCAGCCATTATTGGGGCGCACGTCTGCAATGACTCATCGTACTTACACCGGTCATCATGCTGTCCTGCGACAGCGTCCCTTCCGGGTATCGCAGGCCGAACGCCGCGTTATTAGTGACAACGTCGATGACATGCTGAAACGTGGCGTGAATCAGGAATCGAACAGTCTCTGGGCCTCTCCTGTCGTGCTGGTGCTGAAAGAAGACGGTTCAATAAGATTTTGCGTTGACTACTGCCACCTAAACAAGATTACGCGGAAGGATGTTTATCCCCTAACCCGCATCGACGACGCCCTGGACTGCCTTGAAGGAGCAGAATATTTTTCATCACTGGATTTGCGCTCAGGCTACTGGCAAGTGCCCATGGCTGAAGCCGACCATCTGAAAACAGCGTTCGTCACCCCTGACGGTTTATACGAATTTAACGTAATGCCTTTCGGCCTTTGCAACGCGCCTGCTACATTCGAAAAGATGATGACATCGTTCTCAGAGGCCTCAAATGGCAGACATGTCTATGCTACTTAGATGACATAGTGGTTTTTTCTGCAGATTTCCCCTCTCATATCGCACGCCTTGAACAAGTTCTCGAGTGCCTCACTAACGCCGGCTTGCAGTTAAACATGAAGAAATGTCATTTTTGCGCCCGTCAGCTTACCACCATCCTAGGCCACGTCGTCTCCAAAGAAGGAATTTCGCCAGGTCCTGTCAAACTTCGAGCGGTTGCCGAATATCCCAAGCCCAGCACTCTAAAGGAACTCCGAAGCTTTATTGGGCTGTGTTCATATTTTCGGCGCTTCATCCGGAATTTCGCCTCCATTATATCCCCCTTGACACAGCTTCTCGCCGGCAACAACGACCTCTCAGCCTGGAGTGCAGATTGCGATGAGTCATTTACGAAGCTTCGCCTACTCCTCACGTCTCCTCCAATTCTGCGCCGCTATGACCCCAACGCGCCTACAGAAATACACACAGACGCTAGCAGTGTCGGCCTTGGCGCGGTGCTCGCCCAGCAAAAACCAGACTTTGGCGAGTACGTTGTAGCATATGCCAGTCGTACCCTCACAAAGGCGGAGTCAAATTACTCCGTCACAGAAAAGGAGTGTTTGGCAATTGTATGGGCAATCGGTAAATTTCGCACCCACCTTTATGGGCGTCAGTTTGATGTTGTTACCGACCACCACGCGCTATGCTGGCTGTCGTCCTTGAAAGACCCGACTGGACGCCTGGCTCGCTGGGCTTTACGATTACAGAAGTACGATATACGTGTGATTCATCGCTCTGGACGACACTCTGGACGCTGACGCCCTATCTCGATTGCCGCTGCCTTCCGACACTGCCGGTTCACCAGCTTCCACTTGTTATTCATCATCTCTGGCCATCACCGACATGCCGGAAGAACAGCGCAAAGATCCCTGGATTGCTTCCCTGTTTGACATTTTGTCTCAACGGGCCCCAAACTCCGCCTCACGGACCCTACGTCGTCAAGTCCAACACTTCGCACTTCGTGAAGGCTTGCTGTATCGTCGCAATTACCTGACTGAAAGCCGCAGGTGGCTCCTCGTGATCCCCCGTCATTTGCACGCGGACATTTGCAGTGCCTTCCACGACGACCCTCAGTGCGGTGACGCTGGCTCGTTCAAGACGTACTCGCGTCTTCGCCTGAGGTACTACTGGCGAGGCATGTGTCGATACGTTCGCCGGTACGTTCAGCCGTGCCCTGCGTGCCAACGTCGCAAGGTTCCAACTCACAGCACCGCTGGTCCTTTACAGCCATTGCCCTGCCCTGCCCGACCATTCGACCACGTCGGAGTCGATCTTTTCGGTGCACTCCCGACCGCTATTGACGGCAACCGCTGGATAATAGTCGCCATCGACAACCTCACGTGGTACGCAGAAACATCTGCGCTACCAGCCCCCACCGCGAAAGACGTCGCTTGGTTCCTACTTCGTCATCTCATTCTGCGCCATGGGGCCCCACGTGAATTACTTGGCGACCGCGGCCACGTCTTCCTCTCAAATGCCATTGAGGCTCTGCTCAAAGAATGCCGCATTGTACACTGTACCGCTTCTGCATACCATCCTCAGACTAATGGCATGACGGAACGCTTCAATCGTACCCTTGCCGGCATGCTGGCGATGTACATGTCGGAAGACCACACAAACTGGGACCGCGTACTTCCTTTCGTCACCTACGCTTACACCTCTGCGTCTCAAACTACCACTGGCTTCTCTCCCTTCTTTCTCCTGTATGGACGTGAACCTTCATGTTCTATGGACACCATTCTGCCGTACCAACCGGACGTTTCTGAGGGCAATTCCATCTCTCAAACTGCTGTTTACGCTGAAGAGTGCCGTAAAGTGGCTCGCTCGTACACCACGCAAGATCAGTCGCGCAAAAAATTCCGTTGATGACACAGCTGCGTCTGATGCCCATTACTCCCCGGGAAAGCTGGTTTGGCTTTGGGTCCCGTCCACAACTCCCGGACTTTCTACAAAACTTTCGTCACGGTATCACGGTCCTTACCGCATACTGTAGCAGACATCTCCCGTAAACTACGTCGTCGAGCCGGTCAACCCATCGCCCGATCATCGCTGCCGAGGCCGCGAAACGGTTCATGTCACGCGACTTAAGCCCTGCTACGACCCATCTATAGCGTCTTTTCCTTAAGTCGCCGTCGCCAGGATGGCTTTTCATTGTGCGGGGAGGAAATTGTACCGGTGCACATCGGCGCTAGCTCTGTGCCAGTGAGAGAAAAGACTACGAAGTTCGTGCGTCGCGCTCTCGGCCTCCTGTTCTCTGTTCTGTAGCTGTGTTGCTTGCCCTGGCGAGTTTCTTGCTAAAACTCCTCTGAAGAACACGATTTTAACAAAATAAATAAAATTGACAGATCCCACGTCCTGTATGAATTGATGATATGCAAGGCATAAATGAGGAAGGTTCGTATGTCTCTTTTAAATCAGCACAACGTTACGAGGCGGACCTAATTTATGCCGTGCATGACTTCCCTCCCATGATTATTATGTTTGGATGTGTCACTTACCTTCATCGTCTGTTCACGTCACGTGATACCAAATTTAGTATATGTGGAGCTAGTGAAACGGGCACGAGTGCGCTAAGAGCGGAGCATGTAGTCATGTTTTACATGACACGCATATCAATATTATCATGTATGGACGTGTCAGTTACCTTCATCGTCCATTTACGTCACGTAATACCAAATTTAGTACATGTGAAGCTAGCGAAAGGGCCGAGATCACATCATGAGCGTGGTATGTTGTCATGTTCTTACGTGATACTCATGTCATGATTATCATGGTTTCACCAATCCTGTACCTTCGGCATCCATTGACGTCACGTACACCAAATTTGATATATATATGCCAGCGAAACGGCAGCGAGCGCACCATGAGCGTTGCACGTAGTCATGTTTTACATAACACGCATCTGTTGATTATCACGTTTGCACGAGTCATGTACCTTTGTCATTAATTCCCGTTGCGTAATACCAAATGTGGTATATGTGAAGCCAGCGAAACGACCGCGAGCGCACCATGAGCGTGGCGCGTAGTCGTGACTAGTCATAACATGAAAGTAATGACATGGATGTCATGATCTCTACGTTACAGTCTGTCACTTATGTTTGTCGTGTAGTTATGTCATACCATACCAGTTTTGCAGAATGTGATGTGAATGAAACCACCGCAAGAGCAGCGATATCATGAAATGTAAAACATGACATTCATGACATACGTGTCACGATTTTCATGTTGCGACTAGTCAGTTATGTTTGTCACACAGTTACGTTATGCCCTACCAATTTTGGTATTGATACCATTATTGAGACGGCCAGGAGAGCTAGAAGTCGTAGGCGGACGGATGGACGGACGGACGGACGGACGGACGGACGGATGGATGGATGGATGGATGGATGGATGGATTGATGGATGGGTGGATGGATGGGCTTAAAGTCACCGAAGTTTGCTAAGAAATGCTTCGCATTTATAAATAAATAACTTGCCCTAAGCGTCAACTTTTTTAAACGTCATGGGTATGGCATCAACATCTGGCGTCATCAGTGTTACGTGATTTTATATTACATTGCCGTCGTCTTACTTCCTCCTGCTTTCTGTTCCCTTCTATTTGTCGCTTCCTGGTTCCTCCTGTATCTTTTTCTCCATATATCCTTGTCTTTTTTCGTTTGTATCTCCTTCCCTGTGCCGGACAATTAGGCAGAGCTGCAGAGGGCGCGCCGGTCGCACGTGTTCGGAGAACGACGCAGATCACGAAGAGCACGAATAGAGAGCGCGATGGTATGATAATTATGTCATTCGCCACTGTGGGTGCGAGACACAGTTGAAAGTGAACAAGAACAAGCTTTCGCGAACGCTTCAAGGTTATACCATGCCACGTTTTTCAGTCATTTTGGTGGCCATCTCAAATGTGTTCGAACAAAACTGTGTTGATTTATACCATGGAGAACCATTATTCGCTGGAAAAGTTTGGAGTACAGATATTTTGGTCCCGTGAGTGACTTCCCAAGTTCCAAGAATGTCTAAAGAGGGACGTTTGCTAAAATAAGTTGTGAAAGCACAGTTTTTTTTTTACTTTGTGATGACTGGTGTACATATTAAGCAACAACGTTTGCATAAGTTTATCGAATCTCACTATTATTACTACAGTTTTTCTGCCACATACGTCTTCACAATGTAATATACCTCGCTTCGTTTGAATACCCCTGTAATCAATGTAATCAATTTTTACTCTAATTGAAAGTATATTTCCCTGTAAAAAATATTATCGTCTCGCGATCATGGAAGCGTGGGTTGGAAGTTCGATTTTGTCGATGTCGGGATTTGTCAAGAAATGTGCAACTATCTATACCGACTTTGAGTGTTGGCCAGCAGATTGCTTTTAGTCAACGAAACGCCTCTAGCAAATGCGCTGCTTCCTAATCGGTTTTGAATCTTCGGTAGAACGCATTCATATGAGTTTGTTGAGTTCACATTCAGAAAGCATGGGATTCATTTTGGAGTACCAGTAGCCATCCTCGAGACAACAGATAATTGTAGAATGTAAAGACTCAAGAATTAAAGGTTGAAACCGAAAAATTGTGAGGTCATCACCTCCTGATTATCGCACGTGACGCCAATTGCAGGACCTTTCTGGCGTGCAAGCTGGTCTATCTCACGCACGTCCTGAGGTGCTCCAGACTGAACTTTAAGAGACTTCGTAGATAATTTGCTGTGTTTTCATGGTATTCACAATATGAAAGAAGAATTACAAATGACTTGTTCAGCGAGCTAAATCAGGGTGCATCAGAAGTGCCCAATCCATTACTTAAGCAACTGGTCTCTATATTTTTGTTCTTGCGTGAAACAATAAATCTCTTCTTGAGAAGAAACAAAAACAAGGGGGCAGGACAGAGACAATCACTCGTTTGTAGCATGAGCCCACAAGGCAAATAATGCTATTTTTTTCGGAAGGAAACGCTTCTTAGCTGCGGAAAAGTTTGTCCTTACCTGGGCATGAACCCGGGACCAACGCCTTTCCTGTGTGGTATTGTACCGATTGAGCGAGCCATGAAGCTTCCTTAACACTTTCATAGCCCTTCCGCCTTCTTGCGAGATTCCGCAGTACTCATTTGCAGTCTTAAAAACGATTATCTTATTCTAATTAAGCCATGCCTTGCCTAACATTGTCTCATTAAGAGAAAATTGGTGTTACGCAATAACTCAAATTTTCTGTCAAATGAATGTGGCATTTAAAATTTCAATTGTCACTTTTCTATTGAATATTTGGGTGTTAACACGTAAGGGTTTAAACTCGGATTTGACAGAAATCACGTTCCCAGAACGTTTCTACCGATAATTGTACACCGAAGGTCACGGCAAATATGTTTAAAACGTGTGAGACATATGTTGGTGGTAGTACGATAAAAACGCTTTTTTTTTAACTGCGTGCTAGTACCTTGAATGTTAAAACTTAGCTAGAAGAAAAAGGGGTTGTACCTATGATGGGCTGCTGATTGTGCACGTTTTAGGAAGCCTGAATCTAAAGAACACGTGTTGAGTGTTGGGGTCCAGTATTATTTGAGATGTTATGCGAATAACACCTAAAGAAGATTTGCCACTCACTCGAGGTAGTATCAGTTATTTGGTTACAGGCCAAGGTGCTATACTTTATGACATAACTTTTCTTATCAGCCTTTGCACTATCTAGAGGAACTTCATTGTTGTAAAATATTTGGCGATAAATTCGAGACAGTGAACTCTTACTTTACCGGGTTGGTGTGTAGACTACGCGAAGTGTTTTTGAAATTAAAATATGACGATGTTATAATGTTTCAGGATGCTCTTGTTAATGTGAGTTTTTTTTTAAGCCTCATTCTGAAAGTGCTGTGGTGTGAAAGTGCGCCCAATGTCGGGAAATAAAGACAAAAAATGTTGCTGCGTGCTATAAATATATTTTGCACAAAAGTGTGCGTGACCGCAAGTTAAAGGCACATGATTTGGAAGGGGGGGGGGGGGTCCCCGGTCCCGGTTAAAATCGCAGCTGCAACAAGAAGATTTATTCGCTTTACTTTTCATTTCTTTAGTGCTCGCCCCCTGTGGGTGAGGAGGGCTTTCGTGAGTGTCGAGGATTTTTCGGAACATCATTATTGCCTAGCAAGTGCGCTGCTTTTCAATAGGTTTTGCACCTTTGGTATAGAACGCATTCGTATGCCTTTGTTCAAGTCACATTCAGAATACGTTGGATTTATTTTGGAGTACCATTAGACATCCCTCGAGACAACAGATAATTGTGGAACGTAAAGACCCAGGGATAGAAAGTTCAAACTGAAGAACGGTGAGGTCGTCATTTCTCAATTACGGCACAGGACGCCATTTGCAGGGCCTTTCTGGCGCTCGAGCTAGTCTATCCCATGCAAGTTTTTGAGTACTCCAGATCATTTGCTTTGTTTGCATGGTAGTCACAATATGAAAGAACAAGCGAAAAGAACTTGTTTAGGAAGCTACGTCATCGCGTATTAAAAGTGCCATCGTTGACATCAATTCAGTTCATAGAAGCTTCGGTTGCAAACGCGACGCCTCTGACTGAACCGGCGGCACGTCAAGTTGTAACGCGTGCAAAAACGAAGGAATTGATCTTTGAGGGCTCGGGTTTTTCTTTTGACAAGACCTCAATGAAAACGAGCCCATAATGAACTCAAGGAAGATGAAATGAACGCTAACTGTACTGTTTCAAGTGTACCGCAGTAATCATGATATACATATAAACAAAGCCAATTGAACAGAAATACAATTTGCCGCCTGCAGGCATCGAACCTGAAACCTTCGGATAAGGTCGCAGGTTCACACGCGTGGTACATGTTTACAGTGCACGGGAATAATTAGGCTGCAAAGCATTTTTGGAGAAAAAATTTGCACTCAAAAAGTAGAAAATGGTTGGAAGGGAATGCTTATGATATAGTCATAGTTACCACAAAACATGCTTACACGCAGAAACAATGATAAAAAAAAAGCTGCGCATTGGTTAGACAGGGCAGTTTTTGGCGCCATTTTTGAAGAGCTTGGAGCACTCGCAAGCGCTCGTCAATGCATAACCTTGCCTTTCAAGTTGTGTATTAATGCCCTGCCGTAGTGTTATAGTGGCTGAGGTACTCCGAAGCTGACCCGTATGTCGCGGGATTAAATCCCGGCAGCGGCGGCTGCATTTTCAATGGAGGCGAAAATGCTGTAGGCCCATGTGTTCAGATTTAGGTGAATGATAAAGAACCCCAGGTGGTCGAAATTTCCGAAGCCCTCCACTATGGCGTCTCTCATAATCGTATGATAGTTTTGGGACGTAAAACCGCACATATCCAATCAAATCAAATCGAATTGTGTATTATTCTTTACCAATGAAATAAAAAAATGCTTTTTTGGTTGATCCTACCGTACCTTACCATACCCTCTTAACACTCTAAGGTGTCGGTGCTCATATGTCTTTCGTAAAATTGTTCATAGAACCGCAGCACATGTTGGCAAAGTCCTCGCTTCCATAGCAAGCCGAAACACGCAAATACGAGCCTCTGTCGCGCTCACTTCCTCCTGTTTGCAGCATGCGTTGTGTTTCAAACTTCATATAGTCGCCGTATAGGTCAAAAAGTTTTGAGGACTTGATCATCAATAATCCACGGCGTTTTCCGGGGCACTATTCTGGGATGAGACTTCAACCAGTATAGTTTCAGTTATATTAAAGAAAACAGGTGCATAAATAAAGATTAGCGATTCCTTTAAACTTAGAGAAAGTCCTAAATAGAATATATCTATAGCTGCAGGGCAGGTGAAAATATTTCTCATTGGCACTAATTGATGGCATGTATGATGGCTATCCGACCGCGAAGTTCGAGGGCATGCATCATGTTTCTACGCATGAGAACAATCAATGCTGCCGCTGATAGACCTAGCACTGCTAAAGTGACACTACTACTAGTGCTTAGCTTACATTAGGACACATTCCCTAATAACTAATTATGACTTGCAAAAAGAACGCATCGTAGTAAGTTTTCATTTTTACACTATTTTAAAGTGATATATACTCAAGAAAATTGTTTATTTATAGCACTTGTTGCAGCACTCCTCATTTCTCGTCCGCCATTCTCTAAAGTCAGGTTCCCTTTGGCCTAAGGGTTAGATCAATGTAAGTGAATTAGCTCATAACGTTTCAGTGAGTCAGGGTCTTTATTTGTTAATCTTCATTTGTACATAAAGTTCACTGCCTATTGCAGAGTCTGTTCCAGCTACGCAGTTTGAACACTTGTTTGCTCCAAGGAAGCACATAAACCCTACGTGTAGACATGAATACAGTTTTACATTGTTCGCCAGCTAATCGCCTTTACAGTATCGCTCAACACAAGATGCGTCAATTTTTATTCAAGCTGTCGTGAATATTCGCACCATTTCTATAAAAATCGTGTAGCTTGTACTCTGAGAACATCCATCTTGGCAAAAGCGGTGTACATTTTCAAAACCTAACGCGAGCGTTAGCGATCGTGTTAGAATATATGAAGTCATGTACGCGTCATGTATGTGTCATGTATGAAGTTCTGCACGAAGTTGTGCGAGCGCCAGAAAACGTGTTAAAATGTATGAAGCTTCACGTAAAGTAGCCGAAGTATACTTGGTCCGCTAACCAGAATTAGTTCGACAATCGTAGTCATCGTTATAGGGTCGTTCCAAACTACCAAACATGACATCATTTTCTCAAGGCCTTACAAAGTCTTCCGTAGAGATTGCATAACCTGATTTTGTTGTTTTTCAGGCTGTAACCACTCACGTCTATATATCCAAATTAGTCTCTCTCTGATTGTTACGGAGCCTCCGTGAATGTCAGCAGCCAGCGTGGTCACATACTTGACGCATATCAGAAAATCATAACAGTAAAGAAATGTTCTAAATATGGTTACAAACCGTGCAGATACGTAACTTTGCCGCGGGTAGCAAGCTCAGGTGAGCTGTTGTGTTAAGCACGGGACACTGCTAAATAATTGAGAAACGCTCCCGGACGAAAACTTCACTACTTTACCGATCAAGAGCTTTTCGGCGCTGAGCCAATTCATACACGGCTATACCTTGTACGTTCGATTCGGATGCTACCTCTCTTGCGCATGTTCTGCACGATGTACCACAATCGATCCTCACCCATTTGTGCTAGCGTGCTCTCACCTGTGACCGGGGGTGGACTTGATGGCCTCCATTTCTCCTTCGTTAGCGTAGTGACAGTGTGCTCTGTCCAGCTGCGCCCGCGAGTGCACAAAGGCATCTGATCGTCTCACTGGGAGCGAGCCTTCGACTTTCGCCCACTCGCCTAACGGAAGGACTCGGTACATCGACCTCACCCCCCCTGCGGCCGTGGAGGAGAAAGCAGCGCGCAGCCACCGCTCCAGTTCCTGGAGTCCGCAACGCTGGTTCGGCCAACTGTAACGCCGGAGCTTATTTTTACCTGCGGAGGCGGATGTTGCCTTTAATGTTCTTTTCCCGCCGCCGCGTTTCTTTACTCGGTGGTGTTCTTCCTCCTTCTCGCAATGGGCCTCGCTCTTCCGCTATGGCTTACGCCTTCATTCCGTAAGCGATATCGTGGTGCCCTATATCGGCGGCGAACGCTACCAGACCAAACAAGTCACACCCTAACTGTACGATACAAGGTCACATATGAATAGTGAGCACTAGTTAGTAAAAGCGTACAACTTGTTAGCTCACCCGAATACCGGTGAGTTGTTAAGATGGTTAAGGTGTACTGAATTAGTTCTATTCATATCGCACTTAAACATACTTTACCGTGCGCAATCAACTTCGTCGTTTCTGTTTTATTTCCGGTATTTGGTTTCTTGTCCTCATTTCCCCGACGCTCCGTAACAGGACACAAACAATAACACGCTTTTCTTTCTCAGCCGGAGACAAATGTCTGCTGACCTCTGTGCTTTTCCTCGCATTAAAAGAACAGTTTCCCCTGAACAGTGCGGTGGCGTTGCAGCTCAGTGCCAGAGCTGCAACGCCACCGCACTGGCTTTCTCCAATTCCATTCGAAGAGTGCGACAGCGGTACCTCCTTTTTTTCTGCTTTCATAAAAAAAGTAATTTTAACGACCTGCTATTCACTTTTCCAAGCACAATTTGAAGCCTGCGACAGCGCTGATCACTTTCCCGTAATCGTGGTCGTTATGTTTTTTTCTAAACTACAATTTAGCGAATCTTTCGATGATTTGGAATCCTTGTATAGATTTATGACACTCTGCACTTGCGTACCAACATGTTTTCTTGTGTCTACTGCTTGGATCTTTTTAAAAGACAGATCTATGCAGTGCTGCAGTGGTATAAAACGTCTGCTTTCGCGTAAGTGAACACATTGCAGTCACTTATTTGTACGATCTGGCTATAGGCTGTAGTCCTATTGCTAAGTCACAAAAGGCACCGCGATATGTCTATAACCTACGAGCATATTGCTTTTCTTTTAAATAATGAACTTCATGTTTCACCTCATACCATTTAGGCAAGTAGAATCAGACGACTACACCTTATATCGTCTAGAGAATCTCGTTCTTGAATTATGAGTTGTCAAATTAGAAGTACAGTAGCCCAAATCTTTACCCATCATTCGTAGCGGTGACTTTCTGTGTGCTAGCGGCATCTCATGAAACGAGTTTGCAAGAAGCTGTTTTGTGTGCATGTGCACTTGCACTTGCCCTCAACGTTTTTGCAGCCTAATTTCGCCATGTGGGGAAGACATACAGAAAAAAAAACACCGCTCGCCCACAATAATTAACGATCTGGGCGACTGTACAATATCTGATGCTGCTATAGTTCATCGAAAATCTAGCTTGCGCTACGCGTATCAGTTTTCCTCTATATATGGTGTGATAAAAGGGGTAACCCACTTGTCAGTGGCGTAACTGGAACGAAAGTTCAATAACCGTATTTTTGTAAGCAGCGCATAGCGTTATCTCTGGGCTTTTTTTTTTTGTAATGACTGATTGTTTTCGCTCTTCTGGCGGGAAATCCCCTACTAGTACTTTCACCTATAAGCTTGCTTAAAATGGGAAACACAAGAAAGAACCGATGCTTGCGTGAACCGTTTTTGGGGTCTTTGACTTCATGATGACACCGGCAACAACGGTCAACGCTCGTTTGTCGCTCATTTACATTCTCTGCACGTGAGAGCACTCGCGCGCCTTGCTCTTGCGACATCACTAGTCATTTTTACCGCTGCAAGTGCGCTTTGTTTGTCCGATAACACGTTGACATTGTTAGCATCTTTAGTCCAGCTCCCCACCTTGCATGCTTATTACTTCTTGACTCCAGCAGTATTTCTAATAAGATGAAACACTTGTTGAACATAGCGGCCGTGAAGTCCCCAAACACAGTAGTTGCACGTCGGTTCGCGTGACGTCAGTTATTAAAGTTTTGTTTAGCTTGTCCAGTATATGCAAAGCACTTTCCGTTAGCGCAACGTCAGTCAGACTTCAAAATCGTATGAACTGGGCGAAGAGAAGTTATTTACCTTAGTTAGCATGACCGGTTACATGACCGCACCTTTGTTAGCCACACAAGGATAAGCGAAGTTAAGCGACTAAAGCCAAATGGCTCAACGTTTCTTCATGGAAGCGTGTGCACGGTGTGTGTACAGTGTATTTCGTCGTAACATATGCCCGTTTCGTCGTAACATAAACCAGCGTCCTTGTTCTTAGAATTGACCTGTACTGGAAGAAACTGCGTAATATTAGTTTTTTTATTCCTTGATTTGATTAGGATTCATTCATAGCTAGAGAGCCTTCCGCGGCAGCCTAAATAAACTCTGAGAATATTACTGAAAAGAAAGCCCCACAGTTTCCTGCAACTTGTCTGTCTTCCGAAAAGAATGAGCTCTAGAATTTCACAGTTTACTGGTTTTTTTTTTCACCGTTTCTTCGCGTCCTCTGTCGACGCTCTTCCATTTTCCTGGCTAACTTGCTTCGTGCCTTCCGTTACCGGCTTGTTGTGGCAAGTGTACGACCGCACATAGAAGTTCACAAAGAGACACAGTATGAGGAATGTCTGGGTGTTGGCGACGTACACCGCGGGCCTGGGAAATCCGCACTCGACGAACAGGGGCACGGACATGTGTACGATGATGATGACGAACTGGACTATCTGAAGCGTCGTGAGGTGCCGCTTCCACCAGAGATACTTGCGCATTCGAGGGCCGAAGCTGGCGAGGAAATAGTAGGTGTACATCACTATGTGCACGAAAGTGTTAAGCGCTATGCCCAACGCCGGTTGACCTGCGGGTGCAAAGCGACCGTAGAACCAAATGTTCACCACGACGATGGTGTGGTGGATGACGTGCAGGTGAGTCACTTGGTTGAACTTCTTGCGAAGAATGAAGAAAACGGTGTCGAGCAGGTCCGCGTAGCGCCACGCGATGAATATCCAGGCGTACTTGTAGTACTTGAGGTGCTCTTTCGAGGAGATTCCCTCGACTCCTTGGCACCACAGGCTGTACGAACCTCCTGGAAGATACGTCGGGATGAGGAGCATCACGAG
Organism: Rhipicephalus microplus; assembly: GCF_043290135.1. Taxonomy (NCBI): domain Eukaryota; kingdom Metazoa; phylum Arthropoda; class Arachnida; order Ixodida; family Ixodidae; genus Rhipicephalus; species Rhipicephalus microplus. The sequence continues at coordinate 226,864,752 of NC_134701.1, forward strand.
GGAAATACTGTTCACGACTATCATGGAGACGTTGTAGATGCGTATCACGTTTATGATGTTAAACGGTTTCCTCTTCTGCATCCACCGCGGACCGGCGACCTTGACGAAATAGAGGTAAGCCGCCACCATGGGAAAAACGAAGAAAGGATTGAGTACGACAGGATAATCCCTCGTTCTGGGATCCGAGATGGCATCCAGCTTCTGGAGGAGGAACGACAGGTCAAAGATGAGTGTCATTTCTTCCTGTGGTGATTGAGCTTCCTGAAAAGACAGGCCGTGAATATTTTAGGGGACACTTGAATACTTCAGGCTTCAAAGTTGCATGCGACAGTGCAAAATACGGCTTATATATTCGTTAATGTAACTTAAACTTTACAGCACTGCTATGACTGCATCTTCTTTCGGCAGCGACTGATTCGTAGCAAAAGTGTTGCATCAGTCTTCATTTACACTCACCTTGCATTTAACATATTACCATGAGATATTCACCGGATAAGTTAGAAGGAAATTAGGGCACGCATTTATAATTTTACTGTTAATTCACAAATGCCATAAAATGCGTGTCTTCTCAAAAAGGCAGATAAAATAAAAGCAAGTATTTCCGAAAAAGAAACGTCATTCTTGAAAGAAGAAGCATGAATGAATTAGAAAGTGAATTTGTCTGGTCTGCCGTCTTTTCCTGAGTTGAGCATCTGTAAAAAGTGCTCGCACTATTCTGCCGTTGCCTTAATGAAGTCTTTTCTATCAGACCTGCTGAATGTAGCAACCTTTCTGCTTCCTTTTTCAACAATTTCGACAACGAATTTCTTCGTTCATTGATCTCTAGCACTACAATAAAGAGGGAAGATTGGGGGAATGGGGGAGGGGGGCTTGCAATGACAAGAAATCGTTGAACATGTATGTAGTGAACCCTTGTTTCAGAAGAGGATGTGAGGAGCCGGTCGTACGTCTTGGACGACTCGTCACAACGCACTATCACAAACTGACAATTGATCACTGCAGTCGAAACTCAAAAGTTTTGGCAAGCACTGTGGCGCAAGTTTCGTGAAAATCAAACCGTTTTAATTTATCAAAGAACACCTGAGCGATACGTTGTATTTCAAGAAAGTGCCTCAACACTCATGGCACTACTGAGTTTTGAGTAGTAGCAATGAAAGATATTTTACTATCTGTGATTAGCTTCAAGTAAAATATTCAATTCGCCCTCCACTGTGGATATGTGGCTAAGGTGCTCGTATATATATTTGCTGACCCGAACGTGGCGGATTCAATCCCGGCCACATTTCGGTGGAGGCGAAGTGATAAAGGTCTGTGTACTGTGCAATTTCGGTGCACGTTAAAGAAAACGAGATGGTCACAATTCCCGGAGCTCTCAACTACGGCGTCTCTCGTGGTAATATCGTGGTTCTGGGACGATAAAATCGAGATATTAGATATTAACATAATATTAATTAATATTGTTCAGATATTGAAGTCAATGGAGCTCTAAAAACACAAAAAACACACTAATTTTGATACAGTAAAGCATACTTTTCAGTTAAATGTTATGCTTTGAAGTTGATAAGTGAAATCACACTTGACTCCACGGCTCAGGAATGTTCTTTTTTTTAAATAAATACAATTATTAGCAAGATTCACCACGGAGCTCAAAGCCCGTGTTTTGTTCTCTTCCTTAAAAACCTTATATTAACGCGTTCGACATTTTTCTACGAGTGGATACTCAACCAACTATCCGCCTCAGGCAACAAAACATAGAGGCTAGCTCGTGTTTGTCTCGATCAACCTGCACCAGTGTTTGAAACCCCTGCAACTAGGCATTAATCTCATTTTGGTTCACAAAAATCGCCTATGTCGAGCAAGTTACAGCGTGGTTAGCGAACTTGTATTCTCGCCATATCTGACGTGGCCTTGCAGCCCGAAAAACTTTGCTGACAAAAAAAGAAGAACGTGCATGCATTACTTTCAGCGTCGCTTAGCACACTGCGAACTCTGTTGCTTCCAATTAATTACCTTTCTATATATTTCTCTGTTTGTTGTATAACGCGATTATAAGAGCATAAAAACCCAGCATCAGTGGTATTCATGAGCCGAATATAATCATGCACACGACCAACCTGCAAATAGGAAGAACCGTTCAGTTTCAAGCCACGACAGAACGTCGCTAGTGTTACTTAGCGCTTGCCATCACATCCATCGATGTTGGGCTCCTTCAGGAGTGGTCCCATAAAGAAGCAGTAGAGTCGCGTCATTGACTTGCTGTTCTTGTTGATCATTTACAGTTCATTAACGCCTGTACTCTTGAACATACGAAGAACCTTTTTAGCGACGGGAGGAGACAACCTGTTGCAGTCGCTGCTAGCTGTGTTTGGTCCTTCTCATTCATGTTGGGTTTCATTTATAGCTTCCTCGAAGTGACGTGATACCGACGTGAACTTGACGCATTCTTCTCCGCGGTCGGGACTTAAGCTTAGGGCTTTCCGTATGATGCATCGCCAGCCATCGACGGTGCCCGTCAACTTCCGCCGATATGTATAATCTTCAGCTACCAGCATAGACAGCTACTGCTACCTAGTGGTTTACATTAACCTCTTTAGTGCTAGTATTTAATCGCCGTACTTTTGATCTGCCTGTATTGTGGCAGCAACAGGGCAAAAAAAAAAGAGCGAGAGATGTATAAAAAACTAGGGAAAGGAAAGATGTCAAGCAGAGTAATAACACCCACCTTTCTTCTCTCCACTAGGCGGAGGGAAAAGAAAAAAGAAAGATTGTTTGATTGTCTCAACCGGGAATATTATTATAATATTCCTGCTTGAGGCAATATTGTATAAGAAATGTGATGAATCCTTAGCTTCCCTATATATGTTGTGACATTTCTTCTTCATAGACTCACAAGTCAAGGCTGGTCGCTGCTTTGGAAATAGAGTAGGACGCTTGTCTCACGGGCCATAGCATTTTAGTATCTGAGGGCTCGCAAGTGCCGATAACTACATTAAACACGATAACTACATTAAACTCGATAACTACATTAAACACGAATGGCATCTGGCATGACTGCTTCCTTACAAAACGTCTTTTACATAGCACATCTTTGAACATTATTTTACGCCGGTTTGCACAGCACTTTTCCGCGAGATATTCACTTGGTTTAGGCTACAGAATCTTTGGTGCACTTGCAGTACGTGGCGAGAGGTGCCTTCTGCGTCGCATTGTATGAAAATTCCTGTGGGAGCCTGGGTGACGGCGTTTAATTTGCATGCACAAGGAAAGTGACTTAATGAGGGAAACGCATGTCTCGGAAGCGTCCCAACCACAGCGTCGCGGTCCCAGAGAGCGTAGGACAAGGAAAGAAAGAAAGCAGCATGAAATAACTGGTTCGCATTCCTTTCTTTTTCTCGTGGCCACGCCACCCTCAATCACCGGGTCTGAATGCATGCTGTAAAGACTGCCAGCTTCTGGGTGCTGAAAGAAGCTCACGCTCCAGTCACGGTCAGCTATTCGCAGGGCGCTGTGCTCACTCTTTCCTCGTACTACTTTACTCGGTCGCACGGCTTACAGTTCTATTTTTTACTTCTTTTTTGGTCGCATGAAGCAGGGCGACAATACGGTGCACTGCAAGCTTTTGGGAAATGTGCAGGCTGTGGCCGTGTGAAACCTTTTGGCTGGGAACCGTACTGTGCCAAAGTATTCCCAATCTCATCTGATACGTGATGTTCTGAGACACCCCACGTCCTTGCGTACAGATTTGGCAGACATTGCGCCTTAGTCTTTAGATTTTGCACAATGGGTCCTCGCATGTTGGAGAAGCGCCTTGGAGATCGCCGCGGGCTCATTCATTTCCAAATGCTAGGAATTATCTTAAATGAACGATTTACCCATATAATAGCTAATGCCTCCGCGATTGAAGATGCCAGCAACTGCCTCGCAAAAAAAATTAAAGAAAACGTGTAATTACTCTGCTAAATCCGAAAAAAATAAAATACTTTTTAAAGGTAAACATACTCGCTGAGAAGTCGCTTACAACCTTACATGACTCCCGGCTTATGTGGGAAACATGGACAGAACAGGGATCCGCCAACTATATACAATGAAATTGCCCAACATTATGCTATGGATAGGAGAATTCACCTCCACCTATGAAGATAAATATAGCACAGACACTTACATTGCGATTACTTCAAACAAAAACGTACCCTAACCCTGCCTTTCTCCACAAGCTTTACCCGGAGGTTTATTTAACCAACTCGTGTACAAAATGTGGTGGTTTAGCCACCTTACATCACATGCTCTGGGAGTGCCCTTCAGTACGCGGCACCGATACAGTATTGTCCAGAAAGTGGGACTCCGCTCTCCGGAGTCCGGACATAACATCATAACTTTGGGCTGTCCAGAGGGCCCACGATGTGGTGCTAGGTCTCGGCCTTACTGTCCCACCGTGGGAGCGGTCCGCCGTGTGCTAGGGCGCACGCCTTCGGACTTTCACAATAAAGTTTTCCTAAACCAAATAAAAGCTAAATATTAAAGATATCCCTCTCCACAAATGGAACTTTTACGCCGACACGAATAGTGGAATGTCGCTAATAGGGTACTTCGAATTCTTACCACCCGTTTTTAGGTGGCAGGAACGAACAGTGCTGTCATTCACGAGTAATAAATGTAGTGAATTTAGTCATTCACATGTCATGACCAAGCACGAAATTTACTACTGTCATGCACATGTTCCTACTACTAGCTTGAACCGATAGATTATGAATAAATATTGCTCATTTCTGTTATTCGGTTAGATACAATAAGAAGAATCTTAATTCAATGCGAGCTAGTAAGCATATCAGCGACGCAGTATGGGCACTTACATGGAAGAGTAGTGATGTATTGCTGAATGATGTTCATTAATCCTCTCTTCATTGTAAGTTTGATGTTAGCAGTAACAAGTAAGGAAGTGTCTCTGACATGTAACATTACATCTTGTTTGATGCCTCAATACTTCGATAGGAGGATTGTCATTAGCTTCAGAACCATCTACAAATTTTAATGATAAGGTAGAAAATATAAATGACTAAGCATTGGCAAACTATTGTATTAGGTTAATCTTTTTTTAGTAACCCGAAATCTTTACTAACCTCAAGTGTGCGCAATCTTGATATAGAAGCGGCTTGCATCAATAAGCTTTACCGTTTAGCCATGGCCTTATCTTTTTTTCTTTCATTATTTTTTTGGTTTCGTGCAATAAATTAGATTTTATTCAAACAGCTAATGTATGATTGTTTCTCTAACAGTGCCATAGCTAGGAGCTAATTATTACACCACTAAAGCTATTGAAAAGAACGTTTTTCTACTGGCCGTTGCATTGATATTAGGTGAGTTTCGCATATAAAGCACGCTCACGGCCTCCAAAGAAATGAAGCTCTCCTTCACCAGTGAAACACACTTCGAGGCTTCCGTCTAAAGTCGCAGCTTATCAACACAAGAACACGTCCCTGCGTATAAGCTAAGGTGAAACAATATTGCGCTAGGCTAACTTCAACTACTGCACCACGCCTATATACCACACACACAAAAAAAAAAACTTCTGAAGAGGAATTGGCTACTTACGTAATCAGCGCACTGAACAGCCGATGTTCTTATTGAATTGTTTTCCGGGATATCAAGACACTGCAGCGAAATGAGGCGATGCAGCTGTTCTGTGTCCAGCGTAAGCCTCATATAATTGGCCGCGGTTGGTACGTTCCTGAAGTCTTCATATCCTAGACTAAGTGTTTCCTAAAAGAAATATCCGAGAGCGTGCTGAAATCCATTCGAGTCGAAAACTGGCTGGCAAATGAACGCCAGCCCGTTGATGCCATTTGATTTTCCTCGTTGGCAGCGTGGCTTCTGAGACAAAGGACGCAATTCACATGCAGAGGAAGCGAACCACAAAAGCCAATCTGGGGAATGCTGGCAGGCCGCAATAATCAGTAGTAGTGCAGTCGCTTCAAGACGCGTGGCACTTATTCTATTTCGAGCGACAACTTCTCGGCCAGCCTTGGCTTCCCGTTGACTGCGTTCAGAAAACAGTGAATCAAAGGTTGACAAGCCTCTTCTTCTGGGCAGCTCCAGGCGGTGATATGAAAGTTACAGCCCATACTCTATGTTATAAGGGACACCATCAGTTATTAAAATACAGTACTAAAATTTCGGAACGAGGTCGTATCAGGTGTATGATAACGTGATATTTTCGGCGTGATGTTAAAATTGACAAAAAAGTGCCGCCATATCCACGAAGTGAATGATGATGAGTGGGCGAAGCTCCGGAGGTAAACCTGGTAAACCATGAATCCTCTGTACATTTTGCCCACTCGATTTTATTACATCGCTCCCTCTAGCGTACGTCGCTGCACTAAATTGAACGATTGCCTTCAACCAATGACACGCGCCATATGTGACATCATTCCTATTTTATAAGATCTCGCGTCTTTCATAAACTACAAGTACTGCTTTCTAGTTTATAACATCTTGCATCTTTTCATCATCAGCTACAAGTACCACCATCTAGTAAACACTACAAGAACTAAACGAGAGGTGGCTACATACAGGAGATGGTACCACCATCTAGTGAACACTGCAAGAACTAAACTAGAGGTGGCTACATACAGGGGACGGTACCGCCATCTAGTGTAAAAAGTACAGACACGCCAACACGCACAAAAATGGCGATCACGCAAGAATGATACGCGAGGACACAAACGCGCTTGCACAAAAAGCACTTTTTGAGAGCGACGGAGCACATCTCACTTCCGCCTAGAAGCTAGGGGTGGAGCAATTAAACACCATGACATCAGAAAGAAAAATAAAACGCGTTCTAGAAGGTGGGAAATGTGGAACTGGCTCCCACCATGACATGTGTCCTTTTGCTTGTCATCTAGTTTCTGCGTCTGTCGTTGCGCTGCGTCATTTCTCAAGAGAGTTAAGGCGACGTAAAACTTCTATCATTTGTATGACTGGGCCAGTGCTAACAGCGAAGCTGTTTAAGCTATCGGTGCTTAGGCTGTGTCGTTCAAGATTTCACAGGTAGGTATGTGCCACAGTTATTGGCCAAGGACCAGTACAGAGTGCAGCAGGTAAGAGCGTCAAACGAGAACTGTGCTTGATGACGTGGAGTACGTGGAAAACGTGAAGACAGAGAGAAAAAAACAGACCGAAAGAACTAGAAAACAAGAAATACAAGTAAAGAGAAAGAAATGAAAATATACGGGCGCAAAGACTCAAGAAGATAAAAAGACAAAGATAGGAATATAAACAGAAAGATGGAAAGAAAGACATAATGGCAGCGAAAGGCATGGAGATACTAGGAGGCAGACACGAAAAAGAGATAGGAAAAACAAAGAGCAAAGCAGATAGAGGAAAGAACACTGAAATCAAGACAAGTCATGAAGAAAGAAAGAAAGAAAGAAAGAAAGAAAGAAAGAAATTGATTGATTTGTGGGGTTTAACGTCCCAAAACCACCATTTGATTATGAGAGACGCCGTAGTGGAGGGCTCCAGAAATTTTGACCACCTGGGGTTCTTTAACGTGCACCCAAATCTGAGTACACGGGCCTGCAACATTTCCGCTTCCATCGGAAATGCAGCCGCCGCAGCCGGGAATCGAACCCGCGACCTGCGGGTCAGCAGCCGAGTACCTTAGCCACTAGACCACCGCGGCGGGGCAAGAAAGAAAGAAAGAAAGGAAGGAAGGAAGAAAGGAAGAAAGGAAGAAAGGAAGAAAGGAAGAAAGGAATGAAGGAAAGAAGGAAAGAAGGAAAAGGGAAAGAAGAAAAGAAAGAAGGAAAGAAGGAAAGAAAGAAGGAAGGAAAGAAAGAAGGAAGGAAAGAAAGAAGGGAGGAAAGAAAGAAGGAAGGAAAGAAAGAAGGAAGGAAGGAAATAAGGAAAGAAGGAAAGAAGGAAGGAAAGAGGGAAAGAAGGAAGGAAAGAGGGAAAGAAGAAAATAAGGAAGGAAAGAAGTAAGAAAGGAAAGAAGGAAAGAAGGAAAGAAAGGAAACCATTTATTTCCACTCTTCCTTCAGGCTTGCTACCTGTAACGCAAAGTTGGTAAAATATTTTGAACAAGTTGGTGGCCCGACCACGCTCTACGTCAAATTCAGAAAGATGCTATATACTAATAGAAGCATTTGAAGACTGACTTTTGAGAAAACTTCTGGTTTCCTGACATGCAAGGGAAGGTGATTGAGCGTTATAAAATAACTAAGAAGGAAATGTAGAGAAATGTGCTCCCTGTGCTTTGTAAGAAGAGAAGCCCTAACTTTCCTTTTGTTGTGGTTACAAAAATAAAGCTCAAGCATGTGAAGAGTTATATTTAGGCCAAAAGTTTGTTTCTATGTTGATAACTTGCCCAATCTCAAACTGCGATTAGTGATCAAGTTTTTTCGTCTCTGTGTTAAATTAGCGAAATAAGATTTACTAATGCGTTCTCTGACTATATGGTCGGTTACATCGTATAAACTGAATAAAAACCAGCAGATCAAGAAGCCAAATAAGATATGGGTGATTCCACGAGAGATCGACACGGGTCCAAAAGTTGATATTTTAGATTTCATTGAGTATTTCGTTAGGCTTCTGGAGGGCAAACAGGCCGATGTCTTTGACCTTGTGGAAGTTTCTTTGATAAGGTATTTTATTTTTATGCAACGTGAGGCAATCTGAACAAAAAACTCTATCCCGGCTGAAGTGGTGAGCCATCGCCACGCTCCTTGAGGCTTAAATTACTGGCAATGCAACTATCCGTGAAAGCAGCAGCACGAAAGTGATCTATCTGTCGACTGTTCCTATGTCTCTCACCTTTAGTGAGAGCAGACGTAAAACAGCGTGCGCAAGTATGCGCAGTGCGAATGCAAAACTGAAGTATAGTACGTTAAAATGAATTTCACAGTGTTTTTGTCGATGAAATTACGGGAGGCGTAATCTTTGTCCCTACTTTGAATCATATGATCTAAAGCATTGCCTCCGAGATGCGGCGCACAGCAATTCATTTGTAGAGCAGACGGCGGACGACAACTTGCCCTAAAGTGTGTTCTTCAGTCTAATGCGGCAGTCTTCGTGCCCCAAATGATAAAAATTTGTTATGAATCGTTTATGAACTCATTCAACATTCAATTCTCTTACCCACCTTGTTGCAAACACATGGCCGTCACAGCAGCTCCATCTGTGTGTCAGTAATGAAGAGGCACCACATGTTAGAAGTCTCAGTGCTCTACGTATAAGAGTGAATTCAGATACTGTAGAATATCGTGTTCAATATAGTTACTCCTATTTGCTAAAACAGCCTTTCTTCACCAAATGCGGTCACGTTTACTCGCGTTTAAAGCTCATTGCCGCTTTTCCGTTCCGATTTCTAGATTTCTCAACTTATCAGTGCATTCTCGAAAAGCTCTGATTTGTACCAAGAATATTGTCGCTAAAAACAAAATAATGCAACATGTCTTTCTATATTACTGTATGATGGCCTTCGGTTGTCTATTTACGAGATTTTAAGAAAAATCGAAGATGGAGTTTTTTTATTATTTAAATTTCACTAAAGTACTTTTTTGCCAAAATGAGAAATTTGAGGCAATATATAAAAATTTACATTTGCCCTACGGCAGCAATAATTCATGCACCTAATGAACATACTATATCCTTAAAACGTGCCAAGTTTGAAAACGCTGCTTGCATTGCTTTCGGAAAAAAAAAGGGGGAATACGTAACTTATTTTAAACTGTCGCAAAATTAGACTTTTTTAAAAGCTATTTTCTTACGGTCTACAAACTTGAAACCGCATTAATTCATTCTTCATTACAGATGCGTTCCAGGTAAAAAATATCTTCCTTGAAACAAAAATATTTGTCTTTTTATGGCATCTGCGATTTTTGAAAATGACAGGTGACTTCGTGTTGGTGAAGTTTGATGTTTTTTTTTCTCGTAATTTATGCCGTTAATTATGAAATAAAGTGGACTTTCGGGCTACATGGTGAGAGGTGCACGAAATATAAAATACTCAATGAAATCTGAAATATCAACTTTCGGACCCGTGTCTATCTCTCGTGGAATCACCCATAGAGATGGCAGTTGTCTTGTTTTAAATGTATTGTAGTAACTGGAAATTGTACGTGAAGAAAGTAAAGTGGATGAGAACACCACGTGCCGTTCGCAGGGACTGAACCTTCAACCTTGGGATCGGTTTTTACGAATTGAGCCATAGCAGCGATCGTCCTCCTGTCCATTTAATGACTTTTGTGCATGCGAACCTGGGAGTGTAAGTCAGCGCCGCTCACAGCCATGGCGGCGGGGCTGGAACACTGTTTTATTAGCCAGCTGGCGTCACGCAGAACGTGATCCTTTGAACGAGTGGACAGCTGACTAAGAAGCGTTTGCATGCTGCCTGAAGCCTCCTAGTCTACCGTAAATGAATGAAAGAAGTAAATTTAGAGGGCTTGTTTTTTTTGTCTCGGTTTTTTTACACAACCACACTGGAAAGCCGCAAATAACGAAGCCAAGATATGTATAGGGAACGCCACCGTATCTTAGTGAATAGGAGCACCTAGTGCGTAACCTGAAGGTTGCAGCTTCAGTCTGGGAAGGTGGCAAATTGTGTTTTGGTCCACTTTCTCGATCTCTGTCACGATTACAACAATAGACCTAAAATCATACTATAGGCACTTTCTACACCTTGCTTGACTTCGTTATCTGCTGGTTTTCATTAAATTTCTGCCACTAAGACTATTATTGCGAGGGCCCCTCCATTGGTATAGAGAATGTCGTGGTGTTGCACATATCTTTGGCAGTTACCTGCTCCAGAGCTTAAACGTACAAGCTAAACCGAAGGCTGGCTTCCCGGCGCGGTTATATCAGCGTTTACGCCGTATGCATGGGTAGACGGCGAAAGATAGTTCGAGCGTCCAAAATAGGATGCTACCGCTGCTTTTTGTTCCAATCAGGCCTTGCTTGTTTTGAGAAGAAGCAGATGTTGCTAAACGTATGTTGATGGAGCACGTCTAGCACGTCGTTTGTCGCATGCGCTACCAAACTGGAGTACGCTCTCGCTTTTGTGTTCTCTTGTTTGTCCGTACGACGTGGGGCAGGGCGGCTCTTTCCTGATTCAGGCAGATGGACGGGGAGTAAGCAAATGCAGACTGAGCAGCTCGGATGCGCTATTGCTCAATGACAGGCTACGCTCCAAGCAAGGTGTCTCGCCTGTCGAGTCAAGAACGAGCGAGAGAGTGCTGGCGAGCGTGTCTTGTATGTTCAAACCACACCTCTCCACCTGGCTATGCAGGAGGCAAGTCACGCCGACGAGGTTTCGCTCCCACCAGTAAGCGTATACGCGTGGTGGTGGTCGTGAGGTGCACACGCTGCAGCCGCAAACGGAAAGGTGAAGTCGCAAGCGGGAACGATGACACGAATGAGACCAAGCAAAGATGCAGAAACAAAAGCGGAACAAACACATAAATGGCTTGAGCCATGTACTACATGAGGACCAACGACAAAGCTGGAGAGCCTCAGCGGCACTGCGCTTAAAACAGAAAGGTGGCATCCGTGCGAATGAAGCACAAAGAGAAAGGTAGTACGATGAACCAGTCGGTAAGACGTTGACTCGTGGCTTCTGTGGCAGTGTGGGATAGCTGGCATTGCCTCTTTGAAATGCCGTTTAAAGATGCGCACACGATGAGGTGCATAACCATAGCAGTGTCAATGCATAAGTCCTCGTTTGTACGCATTGTTATAGTGTTACACTTGGCGATCCTCAGCCAATGGTACAAAGCCTAAAGCTCACTACATCTGTGAAATCCAGCTTAGCGCCAATTATAGATTCACTGGTATTGGAACATGCTCCTGCGGTTTAGACATGCAATGACTGCATTCCGCCTCGTCGTCCATAGCAGTGACTTGTTGGGCAAGTTGGCTCATTCTTAACGTAGCTTAAAGCCGCGGCTCTTCTGATGCCGGAGTGGTTCAGCCCCAGCGGGCACTCAGCGCTCACTTCACTGTAGCGTCTGCTTATCTCTAGCGTTATTTACGGAACAATGGTAACGTGCAAGCCTTGTTGCTTTAATATTGTAGTATGTGCTCTATTCTGCGTATTACTATTTTAACCATGAAGTCGTATAGCCAAAAACGGTTAACTATTTCGCACCGGCTGTCGAAGAAGTATGCCTTTCAAACATTACCTGAACGGCCCAGTCGGTGGCTCGCAATTTCGACACTGTGGAAGGGAACGGAATGAAAAAACTTTATTTCACTCCTGCAGGACGCGCTTAGCGCGTAGCGGGCGTCTCCCACGTAGGGACTGACAGGGAGTACCTGGCGGCCGTTTCGTGGGCCTGCCGGACGGCCCATTGCTGGTCGGCGAGAAGTGAGCTCCTGAAGGACCTCTCCCACTTGCTTGAGGTAGAGTCGGGCGGAAAGTTTCTACACTGCCAGAGCGTGTGTGCGAGTGTCACCGTGTGTCCACACGAGGGGCATGTGTCTCTGGAGACAATAACGTGGATAATAAACGTGAAGTTTGGCAAGGCTTGGGTACGTGTGTGTTTGTAATAGGTGTTGGGTTAATACTTGTGGTCTTTTAAGTTTTCGACACTGTGGCATATTATTAAATTTCTTCTTCTTGTGAGTCGACCTGAGAAAACTCTCATGATGTTATTGGGTATGGGCTACTTTGCTGCATGTTTCTATCGCGATCACAAATTGGCATGGGTCACAGAAATCGGGTGAACCACACAACTCACCACTGGTCCAGTAAAAATAAAAAAGGTAACAGTTATTCGAACAAATGACGGTGAATCAATGTTGGCGAGCCATAGGCTTCGAGTACCTATACAATGGGAGAGTACTATGAGGAACGGCAAAGGTATGGTGGTTACGAGAAGACCGCGAAGTGATGAAAGGCGCACGCTCCCATAGTCTCTTTCATGATACTCCTTAATTCTCAAGACCCTCCGAGTATTTTTCTTTCTTTCAACAATAGGCTTTTCATTTGAAATCATTCGCTTGGGAGTTCTTCCCTCTTCATTCATGCCCGATGGGGTTGACGCCGGCATACCTCTTGGTGGTACCGATCACCCTTTCTTTTTTTTACGCAATATTTGATACCGGGGAACAAACCTGGCCAATGACGACGTGCCCGTAGATCTATGAGAGGTGCGATTGCTTGGCTCCAGCCCGAGTTTCTACCCATGAGAATTGGAAAACCACGTCTTGTCTGTGACTATCAGCGTGTTCACTCGAACCTCCGTGGAATGAACGTAAAAACAGCTTAGTGTCCGTAGCTGAAGCCTAGCAACAACCAACTTTAGAATAAACCAGATCGGTCTTCAGAATTGTCCAGTTTTGTTGTTTCAAGATTTTGCGTGGCTCAGTGAGAGCGTCGTCCTTTTGATTAAGAGATGCTCCTCATGCTCTATTTTGTTTGTGAGGCATGTCGTACTTTTTTTCTAAACATTAGACGCGGAGTTTAACGTTATCGTCATTGCTTTGAATGGCACCACCTGGCGTTCCAAAGGCAAGCTGACGTACGTATTGTGCAAATACCCTAATTAATATGGCAGTAGACGACAGGATACAGCTGTAATTTGTTTTCTCGCATATAACAGACGACGCCAGGTAGTAAGCATTATCATTTTCCGAGAAGTAGCAATGCATGTTTGAGCATTCATAACACTGCGCCGGCGTTCTGGACACCATCGGGGAATCGGAGTTATGCTTGCCGAGGACTGCACATCCATATTGTACTGTAGTTTGCCTTCTGTGTCACCGCGCCTGCCACGCATATTTATTTATTTATTTCTTTATTTATTTATTTTGTTGTTTTTTTTATTCAAGCGAATAGATAAAAAGAAACATAAGATTTTACCCGTATATGCTCCCAAAGTTAAATTTTAATCAGTCATCTTTCGTTACAAATTTAGAAGAAACAATCAGCACTGAAACTTGTCACAGATCTAGAGGGGGTGCAATAAATGACTGCCATTATGTTGCATACCTGCGAGCTAGTGTAGGCCCTTCTCGTGATCTGAGTTGGAACTTTCCTACATACTTCTGACTGTACAGCAGTGTCCAGTGACAGTTTGTCCAGTGATGAACTCTAATAACTATTGACAATATGGATGCGCTAGTGCCAGAACTCAAACAAATACTTGACGATTCAATGAACTGGGGCATACTCTGGCATATTAAAGGTAGCAAGAGTCTACTATATATAAAAGTGGTGATGTCAATCAAACTGAAGCCACCGGCCAATGTCTGCTATTTATTTTAAGCAGAGGGCTGAAAAGACACAGTGCTAGGGCCCTCCACCATGTTGAAAAAAAAAGAGAACTTAAACCCACATAGAGCAGCTGCACGAATAAAGTACGAAAATTTATTTTTATTTAAATGACCAACCACGAATATTACAACACGTTAATCTTTTTTGCCATTCTTTTCAGCAATCTTTCCACCATTTTCTTCAAAAACCTCTGGCGAAGGCTTCAAGTAAGTGCCTTTTTGAACGTAGGCCTTTATGTAGAAGTTGACAAATAAACACAACATAAGAAGTGTCTGCAGTCCGCCCGTGATTATGATGTACTTCGGAAATCCACAGTCGACGAAAAGCGGTATGGAAATGTGTATAAGAGCAATCACAAACTGCGCAATCTGCATAGTTGTCAGGTACTTCTTCCACCACAGGTGCTTGCGTACTCTGGGACCCAACGTGGCTAGGAAGTAGTAGAAATACATCACCACGTGCACAAACGCGTTCATGGCTAAGCCGAGGGCTGGTTGGCCTTCGGGTGCAAACAGGGCGTAATACCAGACGTTCACCGTCACCATGGTGTGGTGAATGACGTGCAAGTGCGTAATCTGGTTGAACTTCTTTCGAAGCACGCAGAATACCGTGTCCAGGAGGTCGGCGTAGCGCACGGCGATGAAGAACCAGCCGTACCTGTAGTACCGTACGAGCTCCTCGTCAGTCTCGCCCGTCATCCCCTGGCACCAGAGGTTGTACCGGCCCCCGGGAAGGTAGGTCATCTTCAGGTGCAAGTACAGGAATACGGCAGCGACGACCACCATGAAGAGGTTGTAGAAGCGCACGACGTTTATTATGTCGAAGGGCTTGCGATCTTTCATCCAACGGGGTCCGGCCACCTTGACAAAGTACAGGTAACAAAACACGAGTGGGAAAACGAAAAGCGGATTCAACACCAGTGGGTAGTCTCTCGTCCTGGGGTCACCCATTTCGACAATGCTGTTTGCGAGAGTGATGGGGTTCAGTGAGAGCCCCATAATCTTTGTTGAGGTATATCCTTGAGGGCAAGAAAACCTGGACCTGTAAAAAATTTAGTGTGTCAGGTATGTCGAGTACTGCGTTTCGTAAATGTAGCTTTTGCAGCCAATACGCAGATTGACAAAGCTGTCTTCTATTCTATAGTTCGATGCGTAAACTCTCGGTTGGTATGGCGGGACCTTTATAGTGGCACTACATGTCTGTAATTGTTAGAGCATGTCGTCTGCTCTGTCACATTGCTCAGAATAAACACTGTTAATAAAACATATAAAGTGGAAACTCAAATAATCGGAAGCTTTAAATCAGGCAATTGTTGTATTCAGCAAACTTATTGTTCAGGGCAGTTACACGTAAAGAGCGTTCTTGTTACGTTGCGAAATGGCGGTGCAGCTTCGATGGTGTTTGGAACACCACTTATCAGAATATCCTCTATGACGGACTATATATATATTCATTGAATACGAGAACACGAAATCCTGCACGTGACAGGAAAGCATTCAAGCATGCAAGAAGGGTTATTTTTAAGATTGCTCCTCAGATGAACAAAGCTATTTTATCCGAGAAATCTTAGTGCAGTGGAATTTCGCAACACAAACATACGTCTTTTTCATCACTTTTGAGAACTGTATAATCATTGAGTCTGATATCGAATGGCCTACCACTTCTGTTTCTTACATCTATGAAACGTGCGGCCACACTATGTATAGCGTGTGCTTGGTTTTTTTTTATTGCTGAGCTCTCTTTGATAATGTCAGTGACTATAGCTAACACGACTTTCAGTTTCAGTAAATTTAGTCTAAATGTCTGGAAATAAGCTAATGGCTGTTTTTCATGCTTCGTATATGCGCTGATATCTGCAACACCTCAGTAAAAACATTCTAAGATTTCAGTAAATGCTTTCCGAGTATGCATGGAGGTTTTCTGATAATATTAATGTGCCGTGATACGTAAAGTCTACAATATATAATGAGCGTAAAGATAAAGATCAGTTATAGTACATAAAAAATATACTGACAACAATCTTGTACTTTCTTGCTGATGAATCTATTGCAATGCTTTAGTTGTTCCTTACGGTCAGCTCATATCACTTAATGTTGCTCACCTAATGTACACTCACCTGTACGCTCACCTAATATCACTTAATGTTGCTCACCTATTTTACATTAACCGCAACTCGTCCATTAGTTTTAACCTGCAAAGCAATGTGAACTTGCTGAAGTGGGTTAGCCGAAAGCGAATTCTATTTTGTTCACAATCAGTCAAAGTTAGCTGCCGTGTATTTTTTAGTCATCTTGAGAAAATTATGCTAACACGAGCAACAGGACAATTTAAATAGGTCACACGGGGCTCGCTTTGTTACTACAAATGAAGCCACTAGCCTTATTTATAAAAGGAATAGTTAGCAAGGTCTTCAAGCGAGCACTTGCCCACACGGTTAGTACTGTACATCGCTGGTACTTGGAATGGCGGTCTTAGTGAACATCCGTGATGTAACAAAACTACTCTTGTACAATCGAAAACTCACCTACTTCAATGCCGCTCCGGTTGACGAAAACGAACTCTCACTGCGGTCACGCTTTGGGCGACCTCCCTGTACGTGGCTAGAGCTAATGCGGGATGTGAGTGACACTGTCGCGTTGTGTCAGCAGCAGCAGCAGCAGCGATGGCAGCAGTGGCAGCACCCGCTGCCGTAGCAGCAGCGCCCTCTTGTGGCAACTTCTCTCGCAGTATCTCCTCTGTGGGTGGACTCGCGTCTAAATTAGGACTTGGCCCACATGTGAACGCTGTCGTGACGCAATACATTCATTTGTGTCATCTCCACCTTGGCAGCGAATGAAAGAGTTGATTATCTCAGAACCCGTCAAACGAGCGGTGAATGACACAATCTGCGTGATGAAAAGCATTAAGAAGTGAAACGAGAGATCTTGCTTTCCGACCTCGAGGATAACGAGCTGTGAGAAACAAAAATACAGGGATTCTGCTTTCTTCCACTGACTCGGGTAGACGCCCGAGTAAGCGAGTTCTGAAGGCGTAGCAAAAATATTGCTTAAGAAGCAAATTCCGGAGGATGCACGAGAGAGGTGAAAGGTCGCGAGAGGTGAGACCAGGAAGTGCTGCAGGAATGGCGAAGGCGAAACTGCAGGGCTCTTTGACATCCCAAAACACAAGAAAGAATGTGAGGTACGATTAGGATCACATTAGCAGTGCCATAGCATGGACTTGTTCGGCCACATATTTCTTGTTTTTGAGGCGGCTGCAAACACTATGTGCCCTCGATTGTGTAACCACGCAAAGGACTGTGTTGCGGGCGAACGCTAGACCGGAAGTGTCGTCGTGTTTGAAATGAAAGAAGCTTCGAAATATTTTGCAGCCGCCAAGATTGAGTTTTATTTGAAGGTGGCAACATTTAGTTCATGCGCGATGATTCACGATACGTCTCTTTGGAGCTCTGGCTTCACACAGGAAGAGAATACCGAGCTGCTATTATTGATTATTTATTCACTGCTTTCAGCGTCGGCGTTTATTTTCGCATTTACGTTGATATCGCATGGTACTAATATTCCAGGTCAAGCTTATCTTCTTTCCACGGTGAAGTAAAGACCAGCCGCACAAAAGCTGCCTCGTATAGAGATACAGCAGCTTGATGGTGTCATCATCCCACTATACAGTTATCATAAAACACTTGACTAAGTGAAAGACATTATTAAACTTCTCAGCGCGAAAACTTCCGACAACTAACACAAGAGACGAGGACCGCGCTCGTTCTCTTCTCTTGTGTTAGTTGTCGGAAGTTTTCGCACTGAGAAGTTTAGTAATAGATTACCAACTAGCCCAATCCCACACTTCACTTCTGAAAGAGATTGCCTGTTTGCTAGTAAGATCAGGTTAATATCAAGGCGGCAATGCAGGCTAGTTGGTTTCGTTCTCTTGCATTCATATTTTTAGCGCCGACACCACAATGACACATCTTCCCTCATTCAAGCTGAAGATGTGTCGGTGTGACGTCGGTTGCCTTATCCAGAAAAGAGATTGAGTATTCAGGAGCAAATGTTTCGCATGCAAGGTGGTAACGAGAGAAGTAACAAACATAAGAAAGCACCTCAGAGTGCGATTGTGCACATGCGCTAATGTCTGATGGTTTCGGCCTTTTAATTAAAAATCAGTTGATGTATAGCACTCGTCCTGTTTATGTGTTATTTCTGTGTGTCTCCGTTCTTTTCTGTTTTGCGCTACATATATGAACGCAAGGTTAATATCGCGAAGAAGTATGGTCACTGGCGTACGCCCAGAGTAGTCGAAGCAATCAGTGCATGGAGTCCTATGCATAGAAACTGCTTTGTGTCAACAAGACGTATCGTATCACCGAAAAAAAATATCACGAAAGAAACCTGTTGTCAGAGTGGCCAAATTGCGACAGACGGCGATGTTTTGTCAAGCATGTCAATGTGCCAAGCGCATGTCAACTTACATTCTTCAAAGCATGGGTGGCCTGCGGGAAAATCTTAAACAAACACCTTTTTGGGGGGCAAGTGCGATAAAAATATGGCGGCTCACAACTCCAGCGAAAAAAATAAACAAAAGTGAATCATATGCAGGGCCACATCTATCAATGAGCTATAAACAAGCGTTTGTTTAAAAAATGAGCTTTCGAATGAGCCAACAGCAAGATGGGCTGCTTTCCGCCTGTACACCAGCCACTACTGTTTTGGGAAATTGAATGTGCTTGGCAATCTCGCTATATGCGTGCTCATAGAAAACTGGTAGGAGTATTTGTGAATAACATGGCCGCACCTCACAACTTGGGTGCTGAGGCAACCAGTCACTCGTACTAATTTAAACATGTCAAGAATAATGTCAATGATGCTTGTTTTGCACTGATGCTCACTAACAGTTTCTATGGGGCATTGAAAGAAGTTGATGTGACAGGGAAGACAAAAAATAGCTTGAATGTTAATTCTAATGTTTATTAGATGTCCTTATTTACAAGGTGATTGTCACATAAGAAGGGAGATTAGTCTGTTTTGTTGTTTTGAGTAGTTGTATACCCATTGTCATTGACTTTCGATTCCTGTGGCACAGGTTTCGAAGAACTACCCTGCTTCACGTACGCCTTAATGTAGAAGTTCACAAACATGCACAGCAATAGGAAGGTTTGAAGATTGCCAATGATGATGATGGGCCTAGGAAATCCACAGTCCACGAACAAAGGTATGGAGATGTGTACCATGGCTATGACGAACTGTACAATTTGCATCGTGGTCAGGTACTTCTTCCACCACAGGTGTTTCCGGACCTGCGGGCCCAGCGTCGCGAGGAAGTAGTAGAAGTACATGATTGTGTGGATGAACACGTTTATGGCCAAGCCTAGCGCCGGCTGTCCTTCGGGAGCGAACAGCGTGTAGTACCACACGTTGACTGTCACCATGGTGTGGTGGATGACGTGCAGATGGGTGATCTGGTTGAACTTCTTGCGTAACACGCAGAATACGGTGTCCAGGAGATCGGCGTATCGCACGGCGACGAAGAACCAGCCGTACTTGTAGTAGCGGGCAAGCTCGTCATCCATGTATCCGGTGATGCCCTGACACCAGAGGCTGTAGCGGCCGCCGGGTAGGTACGTGAGCTTCAGGTGCAGGTAAAGGAATACGGCGCTCACTGCGACCATGAAGAGATTGTACGCGCGCACCACGTTGATGATGTCGAAGGGCTGCTTGTCCTTCATCCAGCGTGGACCGATGACCTTTACGAAGTACAAGTAGAAGATCACCAGCGGGAATACGAAGAGTGGGTTCACCACCAGGGGGTAATCTCTGGTCCTGGGATCGCCCATCTGCACGAGTTTGTGGGCAAGTGCGAAAGGGTTCAGGGTGAACTGCATATCGTCGCTGACGTCAGCTGTTTCCAATGATGATGAAGTCAAAAACTGGAAAAGATATAGAAAGCAAGATATCTTGAGCACTCCTGTGGGTGTCATTCCCGTTTTGTGTTTCCGTATTTATTCGAACATAACGCGAGTTTTTCTTTCCAGATTTTTACTGCCCAAAGTCGGCTCTCAGTTTATAGAGAGGTATAGCAAAATAGCTTTTTTTTTCGTCCCGTAAGCTTTGAAAACTCACTCCTCACGTTGCAGTCGAGTAAATACGGCATTGTGCCCAATGCAGCGAATAAAACACGACAATGAAGAGGAAGACTAAAAAGAGAGAATGGGCGGGCAAAATGGGGAGGCTAGAAGTAAAGCTACGGCGTTTTAAGCTATACTGGGGAACAGCAGGAGAGGGACAGCTTGAAAGATAATACACCATGGGAGCAAGAGAAAACAGAGGATGTTCACATAGAGTTTAATTGAGACAGAGATGAAATGAAGAAAAGACAAGAAGGTTGACTGGAATTTAAGTGTCTGGTTTGCAACCCCACACGGAGGAAAAATGAGAAAACGTTACTACTGTTATTTGCTGTTGATTATCATGGCAGATGACAATAACAGTTGTCGATCACAAGAACCGACGCCATTTCGTGCTAACACGACACGTGTGGATATGTTGTCCCTAAAAGAAAAAAAAACTCCAAAAGTTTCCTATTTTGAAAAGAGTATACAAAGCAGATGACTTAAGTATTTAATAGAGTGGAGAAAAGGCAGTTGCATATATATGAATTTTTACACCTTTTTCTATTTGAAACAAAAATGAAGGCTTTAAAATGTGCGGTGTGTGGATTTTAGGAAAACGCGGTTGAAAGCGACATCATGCCTCATTACGGGAAAGGTCCTCAAAGTGAGAAAGTGTGCTGTAGACGACCCAAAAATAACGACAACCACCTGCCTGTAGCACAACCTTCTTTGTGGAAATAAGAAGTCATTTCTCAATTTCCTTGTTATGACACTTTTACAAAACGTCTAAGAACGTGTACTTGGCTTGCTTGGACGGCTCCAGCTCAAGGAAGAAATCAAGCTCGGAATGTGTATAATACCCTTCTTAGGAAAACAACGGCACTGCTGCGATGATCATTCACCACCCGAGAAAAACATGAATAAGCACGAAATATTGGCATGGCATGACACTTGATATTGGCCGGATATCTGAAAGTGGTGTTAAAAATGTACCAATAAAAGGTAACCAGATGTACTTACTTAGAAATGTTTTCAGAGTGCAGATATTTAACGGGGAGTGGAATAGAGCTCTTTAAACGCGAAAAGTCGCAGTTATCGTTTTTTTTTTCATCAAGTGAAAGGCCAGGTCTCCAAGAGCGCAGAAAATGTACTGCCAAGTGTGACTACACCCTGAAAGAGTAATTACAGTGCAATTTTTGAAAGCTAGTTTCAGTTTATCCTGACGTCAGAACACGGTATCAGGTTCTCGTCGCGTGTCTGTGCAAGGTATCGTGACGTTTCTACGGCCACCCTTCAACGTAGCTGTGTTGGTGAGGCACGAGCAGCCATTTGGAAAGTTTTGGTGCCTGACGTCACGACAACTTGCCAGGACTGCCGCGTGAAATCACCAAAATTCGTACTGTAGCCTGACGTCGAACTAGTGCTGTTGTCAGTATTGAGTCATTTTAATATTGAAATAATATATTTTTTCCCGGCACTTGTCGAGCATCACGTTTGCCAAGAGCCGTGTTTGTACACAGGAGATGTATATGGCGGTGTAAACACACCTCCGAAAAAGTTCTGTCACTACGTCTTTAATAGCTCAACAGGTTAAAAAAAAGGAGTAACAGAACGGAAAATTCGCTTATTGGTTAATGTACTTACGGGGTAGATTGTTACTCGTTGAAGACACTTTACAATATGTACTTTGTGATGAATAGAATTGCCAGTGCTGGAAATGCGGAGAGGCTACCGAAGGCTGAGTGTTATTTATTTAATATATAATCTAACAATCGCAATTGTTATATCACAATATAATTTCCAACGTACAAGTAGAGGCTTCGTTTTTACGGATTCCTGGGGAAGCATCTGCCTACTTGGTGCGACTGCGTAAAGGTTAGCACTCTGTTCCGCTCTGAGGCTTCGTATAACTCCCCAAAAAATAGTACTGAAAACCAACAGAAAATGAAGCCGAGGAATGTACACGGAACCCTAAATGTACTGTTTCAAGTGGATTGTGGTAAGTGTGATCTAGTAGGGAAGAAAGTCAAATGGGCGTAAACTTGCCACTGGCAGGGACCTTCAGAGTTGTGTTAAACAAAAAAAAAATTGAGCCTACAAAAATTTCATTTCTTTTTGAAACTGTCTGTTGTAAAGCTCAGCTTAAGAGTTAGAGAGACTACATGCTGTGTAAAAGTCAAGAGTGTTCAACATTCGTAGTTGAGCGATCAGTTTAGCTTATCGGTTATGCTGCAGCTCTGCGGCGATCAAACTTCAAAGTCGTGGGTTCGATTCCAGCCGGAACAGCCACATATCGATATGCGCACGCACAATAACAGATATTGTTGGGTTGAACTGAAGTTCATGTTAAAAAATGGCGGCTTGTCAAAATTTATCGCAAGCATGCCCACGCAGTGTCTCATAATGAGATCAATACTTAGCCAATTTTAAGCATTGGTTTCTTCTAGACATTCGCTTCAAAAAAGCATTGCGATAAAAACTAACAATTATCTCAATGAAATAAAGTCCCAACTGCATGCCGACAGAATTTTTGTAATTGATGTCTCTGCTTCGACATGACATGTTGATTGAGGCCTTATTATTACGCCTTGCAATAGTAAGCACTTTGAATGGGGGTGACAAGCCGAAACACTTCTTTGAGAACGGCTTACTAATGTTCCGATTGGAATACATCTATAGTGCTCTGAAGGGAAGTACACCATTGATAATCGCTGACGACAAGCGCAACCATGCACTTTGTACGGAGCAGCCGTGTGTTCCTGAAAGACTGGCTGACACTCTTGAAGCTGGTATAACGGCATACGTATGCTTAAAGATGCAAAACTGAACGCGAAATGGCCATCAAACGGAATACGTGATTCACTTACCCAGCTGCAGGTGGTCCCGCCGTCCTTCGTTCTTCTGCTTTCGAGCCTCTAAAAGCTTGAACGTCGACGAAATGTGGTCGAATGAATGACCACCTCTTGGACTAGAACGGTGAAAAAAAAAAAAGAAAATGACCCACACACGCTTCACATTTGGGCGGGGACGTTCTCTTGTACTTGAGGGCAAGACCACGCACCTTGAGCGCGAGAACAATAAAATCGACGCGCGCTCAGCACTCGGCAACGTCACAACTACAAACAAGGTCGCTGTTTTTGTTGTTTTTTTTTCTGCCGTGATTGCTCGCTTCATGCTTTCAGCGAGCAGGAAACTCCTGTTTTCCTAAACACGCAATGCGCACGCAGCACTGCTCCGTGATCTTATCCTGAGCTTGTGAGCGTGAGCACAAGGGAGGGCACCAATTCTTCGCGTCTCCGTCTCTGCTTCTTTTTTTTATATGTCTTTGGTGTCTTCGTTGATTACCGTGCGTAATTATGCCGAGACGGTCGCCTACGAAGAGGGACGAAAAGAGCGAGGCAAGAGTGTGTTACGCATTTTTTAGTGGCCCATTTGTACGCTAAGAATTCATAAGAAAGCTCATAGTGTGTTGCGCTTTAACTCCTTTCTTATGAAATAACATTGTGTGCAGATGTTTCTGCTCACTGCCATTGACTTTCGTGCCATTTTTTACCAACGTCTTACCAGAATTTACGAGAGCAGAAGAATAAAAATGGAAAGTTAAGGCATTCAACGACCCCTGGAGGATAAGGTAAACGATTAAATACACAAGAGGAAAAAGAAAACGAGATATATCTGTCGCTTTGTTGTCCAGGTCTTTTTGTGTGCACTAAAAAAGTTTACATGGAAATATCTATAAATGCAAGCCTATAGAACTCACTGGGAGACAGTCGCGAAGGCTGTATATGGACTGTTGTATGTAACGGAGCTTAATTATGGTTATTTCTAGCTCTTATTCTTAGTTTAGGTGACAAGAAATATAGATAACTGGATAGGCATTCAATTTTATTGCATTACACGTGCTATGTGGAATAAAAAAAAGAACGCGCCTTTCTATATATATATATATATATAGTGGGAGTAATAATTCAATGGGCCAGTTAGTCTTCGTGAAGGTATGGGATATATCACAACGGGAGCGTTGTCAACAAGGATAAATATATTTATTTCCCAACAGTTTCGGGAGGGGACCTCCCTTCATCAGGGGATGAGTTATACTGACATGAACTTCCTTGCTGCCGCGTCCCTCTCGCCTTGAAAGACGTTTGCGAGAGTGAGAGGGAACTGGAAGAAGGAAAAAAAAGAGAGAGAGAAAAGACGAAAAAAGAAAGAAAAGAAAGAAAGTAAAAAAGTACTTTCTTTCTTTTCTTTCTTTTTTCGTCTTTTCTCTCTCTCTTTTTTTTCCTTCTTCCAGTTCCCTCTCACTCTCGCAAACGTCTTTCAAGGCGAGAGGGACGCGGCAGCAAGGAAGTTCATGTCAGTATAACTCATCCCCTGATGAAGGGAGGTCCCCTCCCGAAACTGTTGGGAAATAAATATATTTATCCTTGTTGACAACGCTCCCGTTGTGATATATCCCATACCTATATATATATATATATATATATATATATATATATGATGAACAACGCGCTGTAGAAACAGAAACATCGCATGTGTGTACCCTTTACTGCGTGTTAGTTTGCAGACTTGTGCTTTTTACTCCGTCCTATCTTCTTGTGCTTCAAATTCGTCTTTTTTCGCACACGGGAGGCAAGCAGAGAACAGACAATTTCAGAGAAGTGCATAATTTGTATAGCCTAAATTGAAGAACCGCCGTCACGTTAAAAGGGTCTTGCGACACTGTTTCGTGCACGGCCAAAAACGCTGCCCTTTTATAGACGAGGCTCTTGGGAACACGCCACCCAAACATTAGAGCGCAGCGCGGGCCTGAAACATGCAATTAGCTGTCAAAGTCGTCCAGAAGCTGTTCGCTCTTCTTGCTACAAATGATGTCTTATATGTCCTCGCCATAATACCCCGAGTCGTGGCGATCGGCTGATTGGAGCATGGTGAAAAGCGTATAGTTTGCGAAGCGGCCGGGAGATGCCGCGGCGTGCCCGCGCTTTCTAGAGCCACTGTATATGATACTTTTACTGTATATGCTACCTAAAGGTAGCATATACAGTAACTTTAGCGCTCGCGATCAGACTGAAGCACACCATATTCTGAAGGTAAACCGTGCGTTTGAAGAAAAAAAAAGTGCTCACGGTCGTGACGCATGCGCGACGTGACTACTTTTCTACCACTTCCCATTCTTTTCTGCTTTGCGTCCAGTACGCTCACTGGGAGAGAAGAGAAAAAAACTTTGACAGCGTGCCACAGATCTCGTTACCTCCACTCGTACTTCACAAACTTTGTTTTATTTATTATCTTTATAGTGGTTGATTCAAAAGACAACAAATTTCTTTATTGAAGTCATTCGATGGCCACATGAAAAAGTGTTGCGGGGACCCTTTATGGTACGTTTATCACCGTAATATAATGCATTAGCCATATTTAAAAATGAATTTTGTATTGCTGAACACCTTTTTTCGAACGAAGACGTCATTCTGCCTATAAATGGAAGAATTCCCCGCTATAGGAAGCGTTTGGCTTGAGCTAGCCCTTTGTCCTGACCATAAATATTACGCTGATTGTTACGCTAGTTGGATAAAACATTGAAGACTGCTGGGTTGAGGAGCTCATTTTGTGGCTCTATTGGGCAGGTCTGTTTGGAGCAACAAAGAAGAAGTCACTCTCCGCGGGATACTGATAGTTACGTGCAAGGAATAATCATGCACAGGTTGATTTGTTGGTAGGTTGGTTGGACCCGAGAGGCCAATCTTTCCGCAGTTCTCCCTTTATCTCCCTCTTCTCTGCTCCCTCGTACTCCAAAAAAAAAGTATTGTGAGAAGCCTCAGACCACCCTACATAATTAAATTATGAAGCATCAGAACAGTTTTCAATGAAAGCGTCTTATATTGTTTCTAATGTACGCCGACGTCGTGATGTATAGAACAGGATCACGCAGAAGCCTACAATTGGCGATATTTTGCCACTCAATTCAGCTCGGTTCACGCAATGCTTGATTGAGATACCTTGGTGCATGGTGTAAGAGTTTATATCTTACACCGTGGCCTGGTGAAAAAGATTTTCGACATGCACACTTACTTAGAGCAATGATATCGACGTCATAAAACTTTAAAAAAGAAATACAGAAAAATAAAGTCACATCTACGCTTCTATTCCGCGTACGCGAAAATCTTTGTCTTCCGTACTTTACAAGTGGCTCTTTTTTATTTATGGGTGTTCGTGAGGGCACTGAACTGTCCTGATTTTTGCATAATGAAACAAAAAAAAAAACAGCGTAAAAGCAGCACGTAGTAAATACGCTGTGTCTTCTTTACTACGTCCCGTTGTTGCTCTCTTTGTTCTGCTTCATTCATGTTTGGGTTTGGCGTAAGCTTCCTTTCTCACTATGACGTCCAGGCGAAGGCCTTCGACGCCTCACCAAGCAATTGGCGTCAATAGGCGGCGTTGGCGGCGTCAATGACCTCTAGCGTGAACGTCAACACGAGCGACGCGAAAATGAACAGTAACGCAATCTCGTCTCTGATTGTCAGAATTTCTGATGCCATCGCGATGTAATTGTGACGTCATTGGTTGACGTCATCGCTTGGTCAAACGATTGGCTGATTACAGAAATCCGCCAATGCTTCCCATGGTCCTTGGGCCAGTGCAAAACTACGTTAGGTGTACAAAGCTTCGGGAGAGAGGCGGCTGTGAATCAGTACGTCGACGAAGAAGAAAAAGAAGACGATATTCCTCTTTCAGTTGTCATAGGTGGATGAATAAGGGACCCTGGGAGCTTTAAAAGCGGAAGTGTTTAAGCTTAAGAGAGCCATGTTTGTCACGAACAGAAGAAATTGTCATTATCATAAACCGGCACGTGATCTTTTCTTCCTCTTCGTCCTCCTCACCTGCCTCATGATAACACGTGCGCCGATTTTTCTGACGCGGAATGTGGTAACTCTCAATCAGCGAGAGAAGAAGCACAAAGAAAGAGAGAACGAGATGGAAAGAATGAGAAAGAGGGGAAATTCCTGGAGAAATAACTGCTTGTCGAGACGAGATTGGAACCTGCATAGCTACGATAAAGCAAGCGTCCTAACGGCTTGGCTATGCAGGAGCGATAACAGAGCATATATTGTATCGTTGTTAGTATGTAGCATACCAATAGGGTGGGAAAGGTAAATGAGGCTAACAATAAGAGATGAGTGGAAAAATAAAAAGAGAAGGGGCTAGGGTAAAGCACAGTACCCATAGCAAAACTTGAAATTAAAAAAAAAACAGTAACAGAGAAAGAAAGAGCAGGAGAAAGAAACAAAAAGCGAGAAATAGAGGGACAAAGAAAGGAGAAAGGAGAAATGAACATAGGAGTAAGTAATAGCAGAGTCTTTTAATACGGTAATAGTAAGAATGGTATGAATGATATTACGAATAAACAAAGAAGGTAGAAAAGTGGAGAGATAAAGAAAGAAAGACATGATGAAAATATGAGAAAAAGAAAAATTCTCGTAAAAATATTCTTGAGTTGGTGGAGTTCGAACTTGCGTATATACTCCGATATATATACGAAGACGAGCATCGCGATTACTCTGCTATATATGCATGCTAGCAGAGCATAGTATAGCCTTGTGGTCGATCGAAAAATAAAATGAGACATGTGAGAGTGAGGAGAAGAGAAAGGATGAGGTAAGGGAACAAAACATAGCTCTTTGTAGTGAAGCAAATGGATGACAAAGAAAAAGAAGCGAGGGTGAAACATGAAGGGGCAATGCAAGATGTAAGAAAGTAAAAAGTAACATAGCCTTCTATATTGTAATATAGTGAACGAATCCGACAGAGAAGTGATGGCGGGGAGGAGGGAATGGACAGGAGATGGTGGAGTAAGCCGTAACCATGTATAGTATAGTGCAGTACAGGATGGCAAGGGTTCGGAAAGAAAAGTTGGAGCGAGGAAGACAGAAGCACCCAGCTTCTCTGTTTCCTTCGTCTCGGCAGAACTAGCGCGCTCCAAGTTTTTAGCGAAAAGCAATATGAACATTTCTATCTATCTATCTATCTATCTATCTATCTATCTATCTATCTATCTATCTATCTATCTATCTATCTATCTATCTATCTATCTATCTATCTATCTATCTATCTATCTATCTATCTATCTATCTATCTATCTATCTGTCTATCTATCTATCTATCTATCTGTCTGTCTGTCTGTCTGTCTGTCTGTCTGTCTGTCTGTCTGTCTGTCTGTCTGTCTGTCTGTCTGTCTGTCTATCTATCTATCTATCTATCTATCTATCTATCTATCTATCTATCTATCTATCTATCTATCTATCTATCTATCTATCTATCTATCTATCTATCTATCTATCTATCTCTCTGTCTGTCTGTCTGTCTGTCTGTCTGTCTGTCTGTCTGTCTGTCTGTCTGTCTGTCTGTCTATCTATCTATCTATCTATCTATCTATCTATCTATCTATCTATCTATCTATCTATCTATCTATCTATCTATCTATCTATCTATCTATCTATCTATCTATCTATCTATCTATCTGTCTGTCTGTCTGTCTGTCTGTCTGTCTGTCTGTCTGTCTGTCTGTCTGTCTGTCTGTCTGTCTGTCTGTCTGTCTGTCTGTCTGTCTGTCTGTCTGTCTGTCTATCTATCTATCTATCTATCTATCTATCTATCTATCTATCTATCTATCTATCTATCTATCTATCTACCCCTCAGGGCACGCATTGTAGTCCATTATATTGGTATGTAGCAAAATTGACATAGTAGGACATGAGTGCACGACGAACATGATTCACAGATTTACGACGATAACGAGTTCCGCCACATTCCTGTCACCTACGTCATGAAACCCTTGCAAGCAGTTACATGTGACACAGACCCGAATAACAAGGCCGTAGTACGCGGGTATGAGAAACAGGTGATTCACATTAGGTATGAACCCAGAAACAGCGTGAAATGACTTCGGAAACTTGAGGCAGAAGTGTGATAGAGGTCATGCCGAAGAAAATTAAGTCCCAGCGTCGTTGGAGTATTCAATAAATGGAAATTTCCGATATAAGAAGATAATAAAACTCGTTCTTCAAGATGGCATCAAATTTAGGTCCTTGGCAATGCTGCCAAGTATTTTACCACAGACCACATCCGTTCTTCAACTCGTTAGAAAAAAGACCTCCCACTAGTGTCGTGTTGAGGTAACGCCAGTTGTGGTTCCAGTGATGGCTATCTGTTTTTACAACAATGTATAAAACATCAAGTATATAAGCCGTAGTCAAGCGCTGTTCGAGTGCGCCGACGAAGAACATTCATCACATGCGCAATATTGAACTGAAGCATGTACTTCGCTACGGTAAAACTTGCATGTCTTCTTTAATACGATTGCCAATGGGCACGTCGGACCATCAGCTACCCTCTACACTCGAGAATATTCAACGGGCTTGGCAAACCCCGGTATGCGGACAAGTACATTTGCACAGAGACTTCGATGCAACTCGCCACGCCTGGCTGAAAGCAAATAAAACAAGATGGTTGATGTCTCCGCCATGGAGACCGGTAACACACGAAAGTAAAGCGTGTCTTTACGGAAGTAGTTTAATGTTTACAGTGCATACAGAAAAGAGAGCTTTCTCAATCTCTCTTGGTGTTCGATAGCTGTAGCGCCGCTTAACATGGATGCACCCACATTGACGCTTAGTCACACATCTCCATCACGATGACTAACGTCCATCATCAATGAATAAACAGACCATTGTTGTCATAGGTACTTACGGTAGCTGTAGTAGTTAACAGTGAGCGCGGAACCAGACAAAGTGATGTGATAGCCATATGAGCGTGACTGATTGGACGCCGAACGTGGGCTAAGGTCACCTGCTGATACCACTGCTTTACTAGAGGGAAACTGAGTGCGCGTCGTATGGCCCCTTTGCCAAGCCGTGACTATTGGCCGGGTGAGTGGGGAAGGTGGATTTTAAACCGGGCGAAACCGGCGGGTGTCGCAGAGCTATTGTTGTTATAGATGTATACTATGAGCGGCGCCGACGCTTGGGGTAAGGTTGCCACATATGGGTGTGCTAAGACGTGGGCACGGGCTGTGATCCAATTCCTAGACAGCACGTAGGCAGTCTACGCAGACTGCTTAGAAGACAGCACCGAGCCCATGCTGTCCGAGAATCAGAACACTTCTGGACGGCTTTTGCGCAACGATGCGCCACTTCGCGTCGAGAAGAAAAAGCTAATATAAACAAACGTAACAGTTGTAGTTTCTGGTTTATTTCGCGTTGAAATCAACACTAAATAAACGTTACTCACATTGAGCGTCTGTGAAAACGTCTGTTTGTGTGCAGACGACCATTCCGGTGAGATTAGATCTAACTGAGTGATTCGCTGAGCCGCCATCTTGTTTAGACAGCAAAGTAGCCTGCATCATATTTGTCTACGATGCGGTCTTCTCGGAGCTGTCTATTTTGCCGGCTACGTGAGAATTGAAACGGGACTTAAGATGGCCGCCGTCCATTTAGCTGTCTATTTAGCCGTCTACAGTGAGTATTGGAACACAGCCACAATCGCACTTCTTCTAGAAACGCGCCGAATGGGACGGGCTATTTGATACGACGCATTGAAGCAACAAATCGCGGGTGTCACGTTCGTGATGGATTACTGCCCTTTACCAGAAACTCTGTGAGAAAACAGTGGCAGACATAAAAGGGGCATTTTTAAAGTCTACCAAGTATGCAACCATGGCGAAGGGGATAGCGTGCCCGGTATTAGCTGCCATGGGCCCAGTGGTCGTGGGTTCTAGTGCCGTTGAGGGAACTTTTCGCTTGTCTTCTGATCATGCGTATTTTTCCGACGCCATTTTCGTGATGGAAATACGCATTTAAATCTTGGTGGACCTTGGCATGAAACCAATTTGTGTTAAAAAAAAATCTTGCATGGGCTGCTTCTTGCTGACTGCTTTGCAAGAAATCGATTCCCGAAATAAGTGCGATCGGCTTGAATTTTCTAACCAAATAAGTTACGAATATACTGCGCTTCAAGTGCAGTAGATTTGAGAAAAATGTATGTTATATAACTCATAATTTATGTTATATTGCTCGTATTGCTCATAAAACATTATAGCATTCATGCAGTAGTTTGTATAGCGTTATAGTGTGGTGGTGTTTTTGCTAAGAAGATTTTAACGTGCTGACACAACTGAATAGCAAATCACAGTGAAGAAGTAACCGCTTCCTTTTCAAACAAGGTATTAGAGAACTGTAGGAATGTGCTTATGCTACCCACGATACCTATTCCGGCTGAGTGCAGCGTTGGTTGTTTTTGTAAGAAACTACAAAAAACCTTTACACGACTCAACACGTCACCCCGTTATCAAACGTTGGCTTGGTGGGACAGAATAAGGTAGAGTAGACATGATCATTAGAAAACGTTCCTTCAAAATATAGAATTGCCTCCACTCTTTCGAGTAATTAACTCGTTTACGTTTTGTGAAGCTCATGAACTTTTTGCTGCTTTAAATCACAGCTCAATATTTTTTGTTATACATCACCATGTTTGCTTGGGCTAAGCAGAAGTGACATTACTACGTGATGCAGCTGTTAATAGTATAGACTCTACATCCTAAACAAAATAATAAACTACTTGCGAAACTAATCTTGTAGGGTTGTGACTGAAAAGTTGGTGATCAAAAAAGTAATTATTATGATCATGGCAGCAATATCATCAACAGTTTTATAAACTGAAATGTTCACTTCTCGCAAACGTGCATAAGAAAGTGCAATACTCCTTTATTGCCTCTTCGGTTTACACAGAAGCATGAGAGGAAAATCAAATGCCTTGTGCACAGATTCTGTCCTGCATAAATGTCCTGCATGAATGTCCTGCATAAATGTCCTGCATGAATGTCCTGTAAAAATGTCCTGCATAAATGTCCTGCAGATGAATAAATAATGAAGTAATAGTTACAACAGTGTGTTCAAAATGAAATCTTAGCGTTTTGACGAAACTGGGCACAATTGTTTTCGGGAATCACCGCAAACATCTGAGCTACTGACGACACAGGCGTAGATAGTTGTGGGAGAGGGCGGAGAGGTAAGAAGTAGGTCATGCGCTCGACAGCCACTCCTCTTCTTCGAGAAGAAATTCTGTGCTGTATTTATGTCTACCTCACTAGGATTGCAGACGACGACCATACTGAGTATTTTGAAAGTCTGCCAAGTACTCCAGCTGTAGCATAATGCTGCTGAATTCATCAGAGCCCGTCAACCAGCATTTGACCTCCGATGCTGGGCACCGCTACTGACAGTTGAAAGACATCAGCTGGTGTCTCGCCTCGCCACAGTTATACCCCTCAATGCCGTGTTTTCATGACTTCACCACTTTTGCCGCTTAAGCTGCCCCACAGTAACATTAATCTTTGTACTTTATAAATGTGCGCTCGGTTAACCAAATTATTATTTATTTTTCCATATTCGTTGAAACATCACCCCACATACACAAAGACAGCCGGTTATGTAGATGTTAAAACTGAAGTTTTCGGTCATTTTACATCCGGAAAGGCTGCGTTTGCATAGGTTTTACGAAAGAACCAAGGCACTGCTGTTCTGATTTTTATTTCAATTAAAACGTTGAAGCATTAAAAGTCACAATGCTTTCCTAATGTTGCTAGCAAAGTCATCGTCGTACAATCACTAATACGTCTGTTTTTGGTCACCTCGTACTTGCTGCAGTGTCTGATATTTCACTTTAAGAAATTTTGCAACATTTCAATGCTTATGTAGGCTTAGTTTTTGTTTCTAATGAAACGCGCTAATTACTGTTGCTTGCGAAGGCCGTCGCAGCCGTTTGTTGCAAAACGCACGTGAACGGTGCCGGACCCGTTATCTTTGCGAATAACGTAGGCCTTCACGTAAAAATTGATAAACAAACACAGTATCAGTAATATCTGCACGTTGACAATGACAATCAGGTGTCTCGGAAACCCACAATCGACAAACAGTGGTATTGACATGTGCGCTATGGACATCACAAACTGGGCAATCTGGAGCCTCGTCAGGTACTTCTTCCACCAGAGGTACTTCCTCACAGCCGGCCCCATAGTTTCCAGCAGATAGTAGGTGTACATGACGATATGAACAAGCACGTTGAGGCCGAGGCCGAATGCAGGCTGTCCCTCAGGTGCGTACAGGGCCCAGTACAGGGCCCAGTGGTGTTTAAGGGATTGTAAAATAGACCCTCTTCCAAATTTGTTGAGCCAGCTTCTCTGCTACGCAGTTTGAACAACTAATGATGGCTAGACACCTAAAGCAAACAGCCTTTTTAAGCATAGTTTGCCTACTAAATGACGTGAAAAATGTAGTGTCGGCTTTCTTGATATAAACACTCACAATAGACAAGACGCAGTACGTTCAAAATGGACCGCGTCTCTGTCTGAAGAACGACAGGTGCCGTCACTACTTGGGCAAATATGCAGCGCAGAAAAGCGCACTTGCAGTCTATGAAAAGGGTTCGGTGTACTTTACCGATACGCAAAAAATTGTTTCTCTCTGCAGTGTCCCTTTAAAGCCGAATTTCTGTGTTACTTTACTTTCATGTTAAGGTGCATGGACTGCCTTGAGCATAGCAGTCAGAACATGGTACAGAGCGTGGTCACACTAGACCGCACTCGGAATATTCAATTTCAGAGAGGAACACCGCACACTGAATGAACTGAGTGACTGCAAAAGAGAGAGAAAGAGAGAATATATACTAAATAAGCAGTGGCGTATGCCCATGTAGCCTTCAAACACGTGATGCCGTATTGAGATACAGAATGATAGAGTGCCTAGCTAAGAACTTGCATGTTTATGTAATTGCTGTCCATATGCGCGTATTTAGGTCTTTTCTTCTGTGAATGTTGTTCTGTGTCGGTGCATGTTTAATGTGCGGAAGAACGATGCTTAATTAAAACGGAATGAATAAATTAGTCTTCGTAGGCAAGTTACAAGGTGATTGGTAGTTCTGGTGGTGTTTTCTTGGTAGTTTTTTTATATAACATTGATACAGGCGTTGCAAGAGGAGAGAAGAAACCGTGTCCAACTGTATTTAACTCCATATATGATGATTCAGTTGCACTAAAATACACCTAACGAGACGATTAGAAATTGCATTCCTAAGCTCAAGATTATACCGCTTATTCACTGAGTCACACGAAATCGGCAAAATAGCATGGGCTCACAGACTTGAGCTTACTTGACGAGCACGTGCTGCCTGGAGCTAAGATTTCGTGGTGTTGCTCCTGCTGAGCGCTGGCTGTGCAGCGAGACCGTGACATTGTTCTTGAGCTTTTGTGTAGGGCGGACTAAAGAAAGATATTTCTATATTCAAGGCTACTTCCCAAAGCACGATGTTTGTGCGCCTATAATCACTTTCAGAGGGCTCACTATCAAGAACAATCTTGCATGTAAATTCTACTCCCAAAAGAGGAGGATGAAAGTCCATTCTTGTGGGCCAAACAGCTGAGAGAGCGGTAATAAAAGTGGCAGAAAGTTAAATGGCAGGCGCTTCACGACATCTAATCGTTCGTTCTCTCTAATGTTGAACATTAGGTGAGAGAACAATGCCCTAAGTATATGAGAACGCAAAGTCCTATTTTATGCGTCGATTGTTACCATAACAATAGCACGTGCGACACATCTGCGTATTAAAAAGAATGCAAACAAACAAATGAACGGACAAGTAAACAAGCTTTCTAGAAAATATCAGCTATTTTCTGCGGACGCTTGCGAACTTCATTTACATGAGGAAAAATTACGTATTGCTTGTGTTAGGCTAAAAGAAAGCCAACAAGAAAAAAGGTGCGAGGCCTGCTACAGTCTGTCTGACGGAAGCCATTACACTATGCTGATGCCTGGCAATTAAATCTCTCTGGAAGCACCATTCGCATCTCACTGAATGAGAAGCCTTTGTTTTCTGACCCGAACCACATGTAGCGGGATCAAACGAGACCGAGTGATCAGCATAGGCTTTAACCTAACCTCAGTCACTTACTTTAGAAACAGTTATGTTACAATGTATACGGAACACAACTGCGCTTACTAGCCCCAATAAATTGCTAGTTGTTTCCGAGGTAGGTCATATATTCGCTATTTTAGGTGATGGCTTCTCCTTTTTTTACACAAAGGAAAAGAGGGCTGGCTATTTCCACATGAACAGGACCTTTTTTTTTTTACTATGGTGCTCATAAATTTTCCGAAAGGTCAACGTTCTTGTTAACACATGTTCTCTCTGCTGACGTCTAGACCACTTTTCCGAGAAGATAATTCAATGTTGACTGCCCATCCACTTCTACGTTCGTGTCGCGTTCCCTCTGTTCTTAATATAGAAGACAACAGGCCTAAATCCCTCTTGTGACGTAGGAGGAAATTCCCAGAACCACTAATTCGCGAGACAGTATAGCGGGCCGCTGGTAATACAATGACGCGTTGATGCCAACCAATCTGCAATAGTTGTGTAATCACAAGAAGAGCTTCTAGTATTGCAATCTGAATCACACAATCATGCTTGCACCGAGTACTTTGTTGTATGAAAACCTCTGCTCGGTTGGTAACCACGGCTATCGTACTAAAAAGAAAACAGAACCCCCGTCTCTTGAGAGCATATGTAGGCGAAAAAAAGTTCACTTCACTCCGGCTCGCTCACTCATTCAAGAGAGAGAAATAATTTAAAAAAAATGGCAGTGAGGTTGAACTGATAGAAGAACCAGTCTGCTATTCTGCAAACTGCATGGTTCTGTAAACAATCGAAGAAATAGGAATACAAATCTGCAAACACGGGGAGAAATAGGAATAGGAAAGACTCATATATTTAGCTTAGGACCTACTCGGATTCAGAGTCTCACAAAAGTTTTCCTCAACCGGATGCAGTCATATCCAACTCACTAAAAATTTTCTCAACCAGACTAACTCAAGCTCAGACAGACTCCCGGCTATATTTTAGTCGGGGGCCCCGCGGCGGTGGTCTAGTGGTTAAGGTACTCGGCTGCTGACCCGCAGGTCGCGGGATCGAATCCCGGCTGCGGTGGCTGCATTTCCGATGGAGGTGGAAATGTTGTAGGCCCGTGTGCTCAGATTTGGGTGCACGTTAAAGAAACCCAGGTGGTCGAAATTTCCGGAGCCCTCCACTACGACGTCTCTCATAAACATAGGGGGGTTTGGGGACGCTAAACCCCACATATCAATCAAGATTTTAGTTGGGGTGAGTGAGTCGATGTATGAGTGAGGCCCCATTGTCGATGTCATGCAAAGCTGTAAGCGAGTAGCAACCTTCACCGCTTTTATTAGGAGCTTGCTCGGCAGGCTTCGTACCTTAGCATGCTAGAGCTTGCTAAGGTACGAGTCAAATCAGCTGTGAAAAACAGACACAAACCCAAGAGCTGGTTGATAGTAAGACGTCAGGAAGCCCCCAGGGAACACATGTATGCTAAACAGAGGGGTTAATCCGTAATGATGTCTGAAGAAAATGGGATAACATTTTGAGTTGCAAAAGGGAAGCTTGCAATCTGATCAGTGAAAAGATTAGAAGAAAGGCGCGCAATAGATAACGCAGGTAAACAAAAAGGATATAAATGCAGCTGGAAAGTTTTGGAACCATCTCATTTGATGATATGTAGGTTTTAATGGCACAAGAGCCATGTCTTGGCCAAAGAGCGCCATGGAAAAGATGGAGGAGTGGCAATGATTTGCAATGTAACAATGACATGTGAAGTATATCAACTGAGATGATGCTACAGCGCTGTATAAGGGCCTGAAATTGCTCGCCTTAAGGCGGATAAGACATAATATTGCCGCATGTTGTTAGGCACCTACCGAAGTCTTGCGCCAGTGTCTATTAGCGCGATGGTCTCGACGTCGTCGATCGTGACTAATATCTCGGAGGCAACGTCGCTACTACTGCACTTGTCCGTCGTTGCGTAATTGCCGCCGTCCTGTCGGGCTAACAATGCAGGGTCTTCAGTTGTCAGTATATCAGCAGCCTCACCTCCAGAGGTCGCTGGCTCTAGTTTTCCCGCCGCGGGCTAAATGAACGTTGTCTTCGGAGATTTGATGATGGACGAGGACTCGGCGACCGATCATCGCATCGGTGCTGTCGAACGTGGCTCCCGTTGTTGCGTGTCTTGAGGTGAACAGCGTGAATACAAGTACTCTGCGATTTCGTAGGGCCATTCACCGTTCTGTGGGAAGGGTGCATTGACTGGAAAACCACGCAGTCCTGCTCGACGATACTGGCACGCCCGGTAAAGGTGACCTTCTTCTCCGCAGTGGTAGCAGAGGGGCCGGCCGCCGGTCTACAGTGCGCCATACATCACTCCTACGTGGTCTTGCTGCCGGCATTGGTAGCGGCGTACTCGAAGAAAACGTCGGAGGCACCACAGCAGTCGTAGCTGTCCGATTCATGCGTCCGAGGTACTGTCGTACAACTTGCGCGTACGACAACTGAGGCGGAGGCTCCGGTTGTGCGTGCTGTAGCACCAGAGGTTGTGGTTGAGGAACCGGTTGCCGCAGTTCTTCGTGCACAACGTCGGCAAGTGAGGACATCGCTAGATGACCTTGAGTAATTTGTATTTTATGAAGTTGATTGATATGATTGATATGTGAGGTTTAACGTCCCAAAACCACCATATAATTATGAGAGACGCCGTAGTGGAAGGCTCCGGAAATATTGACCACCTGGGTTCTTTAACGTGTGCCCAAATCTGAGCACACGGGCCTACAACATTTCCGCGTCCATCGGAAATGCAGGCGCCGCAGCCGGGATTCGATCCCGCGATCGTATTTTCTGAAGTTCTTCTCTTACGACAGCCCTCATCATTTCACGCGAGAGGTTAATGTTACTGGTGAGGGTTGTCGACGCCGCGCTAACAGATGAGACGCCTACGTTCCTGTTGTATTGGCGCGCGCACTGCTGCAGGGTCTTTTCTATCAATGTCGCCTCTGATCTGAACTCAGCAAGAGAGCGGGGTGGATTACGCACCAGGCCTGCAAAAATCTCCTCCTTCACTACACGCATAAGGTGCCGCAAGTTCTTTTCCTCAGCCATGTTCGGGTCGGCCCGGCGGAACAGCCGGGACATGTATTCAATGTACATGGCGACGCTCTCGTTGTTCCGTTGGTTTCGCGTCTGATGAGCGGCCTCAGCCTTTTCTTTGCGGTCCGTGTTTGGGTGCGTAGCAAGAAACTCTCTTCGAAAGTCGTCCCACGACAATAAGGACGCTTCGTGGTTTTCTAAGCACGAACGCGCAGAATCTTGCAGTGCCATGTAGACATAGCGAAGTTTCCTGTCTTTGTTCCAATCGTTCAGTCTGGCGACGCGTTCGAAACCATCGAGCCAGTCCTCGGAATCCTCAAAAATCTCACCGTGGAAGACCTCTGGTATGTGGGGCGGGTCCATGACAATATGAGATGGAAATGAAGTCGCTTGGGTGGCTATTGCAGGGGCTCCGGAACTTACGTCCTCCACTAGTCTCAAAGAATCGAAGAGGGCACCAAACTCGGGCTGCTCACCTCGTAGGTGCGACTCGTGCGTTGATGTACGGTAGTCAACTGTGCTGGCTCCAACCTTCGGGGTTCTGGGCTATGTTCCCTATCCTGAGACGGGCTTGGAATCATACCCAGCGCATCCACCAGTTTGTAACTGTTAAGGCGTTTACTAGCCGGCAACGAGCGAGAATATGTAATGGCGACAGTCACAGCCAAGCACGGGCTCCCAGCGCGAGCGGCGTCCTTGTTGGGTAGCCCCACTAGAAGGTACTCAAGAGTTCGACCCATTTCAGCGTTCGGAGGCTTCGCTACAATTACCCCGGGGTCGAAGAGGGAGCCGCCTGGCGACCTAACAGCTCGTTACTATGAGCGGGTCATAATAAGCCTTCAGGCGCTCCACGTTGACGATGTCTCGCCCACGGCGGCGCATGTCCGAAGATTGTTCAACGGGTTCGATGAGATAGTTGACGGGTGAGGTGCGCTCGATGACACGGTAGGGGCCTTCGTATTTTGGACGTAGCTTGGAAGAGGGGCCAGCTGCAGACGTCGGGATCGAGAGCCATACAAGCGCACCAGGAAGGAACGTGGGCTCAGAAGTGGTGGAGCCATCACGAATACTCTTCTGCCGCTCTTGCTCTTGCGTTGTAAAAGTCTTGGCAAGCTCGCGACACTCTTGAGCAAGCCTGGCTGTCTCGGAAATCGGTGTACACTCAGATGGATCCGGCGTGTACGGGAGTATCGTGTCCATGGTGTGCGACGGGTGCCTTCCGTACAGCAAGTAGAAAGGTGAAAAACCAGTCGTGCTCTGAGGGGCGGTGTTGTAGGCGTAGGTGACGAAGGGCAGTATATTATCCCAATTAGTGTGGTTGGCAGCGACGTACATAGAAAGCATGTCGCCGAGGGTGCGGTTAAAGCGTTCGGTGAGGCCATTCGTCTGTGGGTGGTAAGCAGTAGTTTTGCGGTGGACAGAATGGCACTCCGTCAGAATGGCTTCGACGACTTCCGACAAGAAGACACGGCCTCGATCGCTGAGAAGCTCTTGGGGTGGTCTGTGGCGCAGTATAAATCGATGCAGCAGGAAGGACGCAACATCGCGCGCAGTAGCCGCAGGGAGAGCGGCGGTTTCGGCGTATCGCGTTAAATGATCAACGGCAACGATGGCCCAGCGGTTACCAGCCGACGTCAGAGGAAGTGGTCCGTACAAATCGATACCTACGCGCCCAAAGGGACGGTCAGGGCAAGGTAACGGTTGCAGACCGGCGTGCGACATGTGGACTGACGGTTTACGGCGTTGGCAAGTGAGGCAAGAGCGAACGAACTGCTGCACATAGCGGTACATGCCGCGCCAAAAGTAGCGTTGTCGAATGCGATGGTAGGTCTTGAATACCCCAGAGTGCGCGCATTGCGGATCTGAATGGAAGGATTCACATATTTCTGACCGCAGACTGCGGGGTATCACGAGTAACCACTGCCGGCCGTCGGCGTCGTAATTGCGTCGGTGTAGAAGGCCGTCACGGATGGTGAAATGGCGAGCTTGACGACGCAAGGCACGCGTGGATGGCGTTGCGGATGGATCAGAGAGCATGTCGATGAGCGTGCCGATCCAATTATCCTTTCGCTGTTCGGTAGCGATGATGTCAACATCAATGGCAGAAACAGCAGCCGTGGATACTGAGCAGAGCACATCACCTTCAGGCAGAGGGGAGCGCGAGAGGGCGTCGGCGTCAGCATGCTGGCGTCCGTTGCGGTACAGCACGCGGATGTCGTAGTCTTGTAAGCGAAGAGCCCAACGGGCGAGACGGCCTGAGGGATCCTTCAATGAAGAAAGCCAGCATAGTGCATGATGGTCGGTGACGACATCGAATGGGCGACCATACAAATAAGGTCGAAACTTTGTAAGAGCCCAGACGATCGCCAGGCACTCTTTCTCCGTGACGGTGTAGTTTTTCTCGGCTCTCGTGAGCGTACGGCTTGCATATGCTACGACATATTCAGGGAATCCGGGTTTTCGCTGCGCCAGGACAGCGCCGAGGCCTACGCCGCTGGCGTCTGTGTGCACCTCCGTTGGGGCTGTAGGGTCGTAGTGGCGTAGAATGGGAGGCGACGTCAACAAATGGCGGAGCTTCGCGAACGCGTCGTCGCACTCGGATGACCATGAATTGAAGGGCCCGTTACTTCCAAGGAGCTTCGTCAGCGGTGATATGATCGTGGCAAAATTTCGTATGAAGCGTCGGAAGTAGGAGCACAGGCCCACGAAACTACGCAGTTCTTTGACAGATGCAGGTTTGGGGAATTCGGCCACGGCCTGAAGCTTGGCAGGATCAGGAAGAATGCCGTCTTTGGACACGACGTACCCCAGTATGGTGAGTTGCCGTGCTGCAAAGCGGCACTTTTTCAGATTTAGTTGCAAGCCGGCATTGCTCACACGTGCGAAAACTTCTTTCAGACGTTGGAGATGCGTGGAGAAATCCGGAGCAAAGACAATGACATCGTCGAGGTAACACAAGCACGTGTACCATTTCAAGTTGCGCAGAACGGTGTCCATCATGCGCTCAAAGGTCGCAGGTGCATTACATAGACCAAACG
This sequence comes from Rhipicephalus microplus, assembly GCF_043290135.1. Taxonomy (NCBI): domain Eukaryota; kingdom Metazoa; phylum Arthropoda; class Arachnida; order Ixodida; family Ixodidae; genus Rhipicephalus; species Rhipicephalus microplus. The sequence goes on from NC_134701.1 coordinate 226,906,207, forward strand.
GCATGACGTTGAACTCGTACAAGCCGTCTGGCGTGATGAAGGCGGTCTTTGGTCGAGCGTCGTCAGCCAAGGGTACTTGCCAGTACCCCGAGCGCAGATCGAGAGAAGAAAACAGCGCCAAATACAGCGCCGGAAACTAAAACATCTATTTATTTATGGTGAACTTGTGCCCGTCAACTAAATACACAAAGGTTGCCCTGAGCTCGCTAGTGAAAACCTCGTCAACTTCTTCTTTTTCGTCTTGCCGCGTGCCACTCTTTCGAAAAACCGCCAGCCTATTATTAATAAAGCCATGTGAGTAAGGTGGAATAATTAACTAAAGACGAATGTCAGTACTCATAGTAAAATAATAAGGAAAACTTTGGGACTGACATGTTCTTTAGAACATTTGGCTCATCAGTGCCCTTGAACACAAGAGCAGCGAGGCAGGGTGCTGTCTATGCGGCCACCGCAACAGCAACCGCCGGACGGAGGCCGTGCTACGGGTCACCTAGAAATATGGTGTTAAAACCATGTACTTCTTTTAAAAATGCTAACAATGATTTTTGTTTAAACAGTGCATCCCTACCGATAAACATAGAAGGTTGCAGTGAAAGCTGCTGCCGATAGGGCAGTAAACAATGTTTTTTTTCTGATACCATCCAACCCACTGCACTGGACAAGGATGTGGAGAACTGTAAGTGGCTCACCACATTTGTCACAGCTAGGTTGTTCACCACCAGACAGAAGATATGAATGTGTGCTGTGTGTGTGTCCTATTTGTAGCCTGGTAAGTGTTACTTGTCCGTAGCGTGATTTAGATACAGGTGGCCAATTTTCAAGTCTGGGTTTGATAATATGTAGTTTATTTTCAGTCTGCCTATCCCATAGGCGCTGCCAATATGCTCTGAGGCTTTGTTTTAGGAAGTGATTCATGTTAAGTGCAGGGATAGTCAAAGATGAATTGGTGGCAGCGTTGTCATGCGCGGATACAGCTAGCTGGTCCACGGTCACGTTTCCAGCAATATCGCGGTGCCCTGGCAACCAGCACGCCGCAACATGCCGTTTGAGTGTGTAGATCGTGCATAAAAGTGAGTGAAACAATACAAGCACAGGAGTTTTATGTTTTTTTTTTCATTGTTTTCAAAGCTGTTACAACACTCAAAGAGTCCGTGTATATGACCGCGTGTTCTAGTTTCAATCCCTTAATATGTTTGGCAGCCACATATAGCGCATGAGATTCTGTGGTGAAAATGCTTGTTTGTGGGTGCAGAATACCGGAAGCTGAAAAGGATGGCCCTACAACTGCATAGGACACAGGAGAGAGAGAGACTTGGAGGCATCTGTAAAAAAATTCTGGGCAAGTGTATTTGTGTTTAAGTTCTATGAAGTATGTGTGTATATGTGCAATGGGTGCATGCTTCATCACTTCCGTGAAGGATACATCTCATGCTATCACCCGCCACTGTCATGGCGGTAGGTGTGCAGCAGGAGCCATGAGACACTGTTCAAAAAGCGGCACACCTGTTATCTCGGCTAGGCCCCTCATGCGAAGTGAGTAAGGCTGCTTCATCGAGGGGCGGTTTCCAAAAAGTGCAGAACTAAACAAATCATTAATTATGGAATGCGTAGGGTGTTCCTTATCGCCGTTCACTTTCAGATAATAAATAAAAGACATGCAGGACCTCTGCAGGAAGAGTGACCACTCATTCGACTCAGCGTAAAGACTCTCTACAGGGTTCGTTCGATAGGCACCTGTAGAGATGCGGATGCCAAAATGATGTACAGAATCAAGAATCTTCAATGTGCTTGGCGAGGCTGAATGATATACTATTGCCACATAGTCAAGACGTAAACGTACCAGACTTTTGTACAAATTCATGAGGCACTTTCTGTCACTGCCCCAGGATGTGTGAGAGATAAATTTCAGGATATTCATTGTTTTCATGCATTTATTGTTAAGGTGTTTGGTGTGTGATACAAATGTTAGTTTTGCATCCAAAATTATACCTAGGAACTTATGTTCTGTGCTAACGTGCAGACGTTCGCCTTTCATGACAATCTGAGGATCAGGGTGTAAGCCTCTTTTCCGTGTGAACTGGACACATGTGCCTTTTGTGGGTTGACTTTGAAACCATTTTCATCAGCCCATTTGGACACTTTGTTTATAGCAAGCTGGACCTGTCGTTCACAGATTCCGAGGGAACACGATTGAAAAGGTATCTGGATGTCATCAACATATGTGGACTAAAATATGTTATAGGGGATGAACTGACGGAGAGAGTTCATTTTTTATAATAAAAAGCGTGCAGCTCAGTACCCCACCCTGGGGTACTCCGGTTTCCTGTGCAAATGTTCGGGACAAGACATTGCCCACTCGAACTCGGAATATGTGATCGGACTGGTAACTTTCCATGATATTGAACATATTACCACGTATACCAATATGCGAGAGGTCTCTCAATACCCCAAACCTCCACGCCATATCATAGGCATTTTCCATGTCGAGAAATACACAGAGAAAAAAATGCTTATGGGCAAAGGCTTCACGTATGTGTGTCTCAATTCGTACGAGATGATCGGTGGTGGATCGGCCTTCTCTAAACCCGCACTGGTATGGGTCTAGCAGTTTGTTTGATTCTAGGAAGTGGAGTAGGCGGCAATTAACCATGTTTTCGAAAACTTTATAGATGCAACTGGTTAATGCTATAGGCCTGTAATTTGATGCAGGCGACGGATCCTTACCCTGCTTCAAAATCGGAATTATCACAGCTTCCTTCCAAGCAGAGGGAATCACACCAGAAAATCAGATAAGATTGTAAAGAGAAAAGAGAGTTTTTGTGTTTCGGAGGGTAGTTGCTTCAGCATCTCATACATTATGGTGTCAGAACATGGACAAAATGTGTTGCAACAGTTCAGCGCTCTTTGCAATTCTGCTAAGCAGAATGGCTCATTATAAGGCACGTTTTTTTAGATTTCCTTTCTAGGTTTTGTTGTTCCAACTGTGCTTTGTATTTTTGGAATGCGTTAGAGTAGTGTGAGGAGCTCGATATATTTTCAAAATATGCACCAAGAAAGTTTGCTTGGTCCTCGAAGTTTTCTCCGAGGGGATTTACTAATGGGAGAGAATATGTTTGTTGGCCTTTAATTATATGGACTTTGTTCCACACTTTTCTTTCATCTGTGTACGAGTTGATGCTCATAATGAACTTTATCCAGCTCTCTCGTCCGGCTTGTCTGCATTCTCTCCTTGCCTGCGATTTGACCTGCTTAAAAATTTCCGGGTTTTCTACTGTTGGAAAACCACGGAGCAATGCCCACGCTTTGTTCTGAATGATCCAAGCTTTCCAACAGGCATCATTCCACCATGGGACTCGCCGTTTAGAACTGATTCCGCTCGTTTGAATAATGCACTTAGAAGCGACATGCAGAATAAAAGCGGTGAAATACGCGACAGCGTCATCTATGGTAAGAGCAGACAACTCAGTCCATGTCATGTGGGTAAGAGTTTGGTACTGTTCCCTATCAGCTGAGTCAAGCTTCCACCTCGGAACTTGCGAAGATAGTTGGCCTTTGTTTGGCACGCTCAGGATGATAGGGAAGTGGTCACTCCCATAAGGTTTTTTTTAAGAATATTCCATTAAAAATCGGCTAAAAGTGATGGTGATGAAATGCTAAGATCTATCGAGGAGTATGAATTGTTTACCAGGCTAAAATACGTAGGCTCCTTTGTATTTAAGAGACATAACCCAGACGAATAAAGAAGCTGTTTATAGGGACGTCTTCGAGCGTCACAGCGAGAATCACCCCACAGGGCATTGTGTGCGTTAAAGTCACCTAAAATCATGAAGGTTTCTGGGAGTTCATCTATTAAGGATCCAAGTCATGCCTCTTAAGCTGATGGTGAGGTGATATATACAGAGAGCATAAGGTAATAAGTTTGTTAAAAAGTACAGCTCGAATGGCCACTGCCTCAAGGGCTCTGGAGCTTCATCTTCTGGCATGCCACACTTCTATCAGCTATAATGGCTACTCCACCGGATGATACGGCAGTATCTTCACGGTCCTTCCGGAAAGTAATGTATTGGCGGAGAAAGTTGCTGTATTTAGGAGTTAGGTGTGTTTCTTGCACACACAGCCCTTTCGGGTTGAACTTACTGGAAAATTCTTGAACATCATCTAGATTTCTGGGTAGCCCTCTAAAATTCCTCTGAATGATTTTATCCATTATGACTTTAAAAAAGTGCTGTGTGCAGACAAGATTAAGATTGGTTCATTTTACCGGGATTTTGTGAGGCCCTGTAATTGGTGTTTTGTCTTTTTTGAAGCGGTCGACAAGAGGTCGCCGCTCCTTTGGCGCTACCGGCGCAGTTTGGCTAGAAGTAGTGTCCATAGCCACCTGTGAAGCACTGGACACCCGCTCCAAAGAGCGATCTGTGTGTCGCTTAGACTTCACCTCAGTCGACGAAGTCTTTGCCCCCACCGGGCAGGATGTTGTTAGGGCCTCCTTAGTCTGCTCATTGCTCTGGCTGCTGCCAGGGCTTGTAGAGGCTAGCAGTGTGGACTGGTTGGCTGTGGGCGGGGCAGCGCTGACTGACCCCACCAGAGGGGCAGGTAGCTTTGACCTGGGCACGCTAGGCGTGGTCCAGGTAGCCGCCAAGGGTCATCATGGTGCCACCCGTCGTTGCGCCACTTCAGCGAAAGAAGTTCTTAGTGCGAAAGAAGGTGAGACTCGCTGTCGTGCTTCACGGAACGTTATATTTTCGTTAACTTTTATGTTGATAATTTCTTTTTCTCTTTTTCAGGCTGGGCATGCTCTGGAGTATGCGGCATGGCTGCCTTTTCAGTTTCCACAGTGAACCTCATCATATTTGCACTCATCAGTACCGCGACCAGTTATGCCGCATGTACCACAAGTAAGCTGACCACGGCAGGTGTAAGATCCATGTCCGAATCGCTGGCATTTAAAGCAGCGTCTCGCGTTAGGAACGCACGGACGCACACGAAGTTTTATGTAGCCGGTTTCGAGTATCTGGGGTAGAATGTTTGAATTGAAAGTAAGTCTTAGGTGCTTTGTTGCGGTTTCAGTGTTGTTGCGTCTGATTTTTATGCGCTGCACATGTGTTATGCCTTGGTCCTTCCATCCGTCAAAGGGTTCCTCTTCGCTTAGTGTCATAAGGTCTTGATCGGATACTACGCCCTTCACGGGGTTCAGAGTGCGATGTGCAGTAACTTTAACAGGGGTATTGCCAAACACTACGAGGTGTGAAAGTTTTTTGTACTGTTCTTTGTCTTTTAATTCGAGGAAAATGTCCCCACTTGCCGTCTTTGTGGCCTTATAGCCGGTTCTAATGGTGTCTTTTAAGCACTTGGCCACGAGAAAAGGTGATATTGCTCTGGCTTTAGTTGATACATCTTGGTATTTTGGTATTTTGGGAAAGTTTCAAAGTTTTGGGGGGAAAACAAAGAGGATGCATCGATGCGTACCCTTTTCAGGGCCCGATCGGTTACAGGAGGGTTCTGAGGTCCCTTGAAAAATGGCTTCTTCGGCAGCGGCGCCTACCACCCACCACGGAGCCCAACAAGGGGACGCGGCAGATCATGCGAACAAGTCTGCCCTACGCCAGCAGTACGCCATTGCTATAACCGAATATGGTTTACTCTAGGTAGGATAGCCACACAAGGTTAACTCTAGTCGCCAGGAAGCAATGAAGTAAATAGAAAACAGAAGACAGGACAGATTTAAAGAGGAGAAAAAGACGAAGATGTAAGAATAGAGAGACAGGAAAAGGTGACTGCCGAATTCCCCAGGGTGGGTCAGCCCAGGGGTGCCGTCTACGTGAAGCCGGGCCCAAAGGAGTGTGTTGCCTCCACCGGGGGCCTTAAAGGTCCAATCACCCAGCATTGGCTGAACCCCCAAGATCCCCTTTTCCCTGGACCCGGCAAAGCCATGCACGGCTAAGCGTGGGAGGGAGTCGACCCCCCCCCCCCCTGTTAGCTCGGGTCTGTGGTGACGCTAGGCTCCAAACGCTTGCTCTCGCAGGCGCCCCTGCGGGGGAATTATCTCAATTATCTGAGTAATAAGACAAGCATTAAACACAAGTTTATAACTACAGTTCAAGGGGTTAGACTAGAAAGGGATGAGGCAACTGAATATATAAGAACATTGATGACAGAAAACTATAAACACCAAAAACGCTGCATGCACCATACCGGATGAGAATGGACCAATTAGTGCAATGACTCCACTGGCACAACGACAGTGGGAAAGTGCAGAGAAGAGGGTTCTTGACAGCACATCAACAGGCCCTGACGGCATCGCAATTACGCTAATACTGAAACTAGGACGAAACTCTAAGCAAACATTAAGAGAGGCAGCGAGCAAAGTAATAATAGATGGTGAAGTTCCCAATGGGTAAAAACTAAACAGGATGAGCACGATCTATAAAGAAAGGGGGAACAAAGCTGACATAAAGAACTACCGTCCCATAACAGTGACATCAGTAGTTTGCAGGCTGGTGATGCAGATAGTAGAGGAAAGATTACAGACATCGGTAGAGTGAGGGGGTGCTTGGAGAACTAGAAAATATGTTCCGTAAACGAAGGAGGTTGGAATACAATCCGTTTTCATTGATGCCGTGTATTGAAATAGCGAAAAAAGAACACATGCTTCCTGTGGCTGGCATTCCTAGATATCAAGGAAGCTTACGATAGCGTGATTCAAGAAGTTATGTGGGGAATACCGGACACACTGGATGCAGAAGATGGGAAAACTAATCTTCTAAAGGTTATCTATAAAAATAACAAAGTAGTTATACAATGGGAATAACAGGTATCCGAACCTATAGAAATACAACGCGGACTTCGACAGGGATGTCCCTTGTCACCTTTGATATTTATAGTGTACCTAAAGGGACTAGAAGCCAAATTAAAGGAGAGTCAACCCGGCTTTATCCTCTTTTTTGCCAAGCAAGAAAAACACGTTGAACAGTCATTGTCAGCATTGATATATGCAGATGATATAGTATCAATAGCCGACAACAACGAATATCTGCATGGGTTTATGGTCATCTGCGGTAATGAGGGAGATAGGTTAAATTTGATGTTCAGTAGGGAAAAATCGACAATCATGATTTTTAGTGATAACGAAGGCAGTGAGCATAAGATAACGGAAGTCACACTAGAAATAGTGCATAAATACAAATATTTGGGCGTAAGGATATATAATGGGGAGCACAAAACATACGTATTTAATAACTAAGGGTAACAGAAATTCAGCTGTAATAAAAAAAAATAGGGCACTGTGGAACTACAATAGGTATGACATCGTAAGAAAGATTTGGAAAGGTGTCATGGTCTCGAGTTTGGCGTTCGGTAATGTGGTCTTGTGCATGAGATCAGACGTTCAAACAAGATTAGAAATGAAACAACGTGGCATAGATAGACTTGCTTTGGGAGCACACGAGAACACCCCAAATAAGGGTGTACAGAGTGACATGGGATGGACCTCGTTCGAGTGCAGGGAAGCTAGCAGCAAGATAGAATTTGCGGAGCTTTCGAGAAAAATTGGAGAGGAGTGTTAGGCTAGAAATGGTTTCAGCGTACATGAAGAATGTTGAATCTAAATGGAGGAAGCAAACTCGAAAATTTTCAAGCAAATATTTAGACAAGAGCAGAATACCGATGTTTCCTAAAGGAAACATCGGTTAAGAGTAAGGTGAAGGAAACAAAGAGGAACATGTGGAAGATTGGAATGCTTACAAAATGAGCACTGGAGACCTACCAAACTTTCAAGCAGGAAATTGCAAAAAAAAGATCTACGATATTTCTTGGGGTAGTTCTCTGCTGTTCGAGGCCAGAACGGGAGTATTGCGGACCAAGACGTACCGAGTCAAATACAAAAGCACAGACACATTATGTAGTGCGTGCGGAGAGGAGGAGGAACTGCTGAACATTTCGTAATGTTCTGTAAAGGGCTCCACCGTAAGGTCCAGGATAATGGCGCGAAATTTTTCAAAGCAAGTTTAGGGACAGTGAAGGCAAGATAGACTTTAAACCGGTAGAAATAACCAGGAGGAGGCCAACAGATTGGTGGCAACAATCAAGGCACGAGTGAAATTAATCCTTTCAACACGTAGTGATAGTACTTATCTTTACGGCTAGGGAGCATTAGCCGCGGCCCGATCTAAAGGGCATAGCCGGATACATCCATCCATCCATCCGTCGATTTTCGATGGCCCGCGCACTCACTCCCCACATCCCGTGGGACGTGGCAAGGGGGCATGTGTCACGGTCACTGATCGAAAAAAATTCAGGATGTACGCCACGTTATCAATGTCAAGGCCTCTTAATCGCGTTCGCCGTACACTTGTGTGCTCCTATACCAATCTTGGTTTAGCCTTATTGCAATGTTATGGAGAGAAGTGCGAGAGTGTCTATAGACGTCGGCAGATAGGTATGGCTAGCTAGCTGGACAGACAGACAGACAGACAGACAGACAGACAGACAGACAGACAGACAGACAGACAGACAGACAGACAGACAGACAGACAGACGTCGGCGGAGAAATGAACAGCTATAACTCGTATTTGCTAGCTCGGTATTTTGCAGAAAGTGAAGGCGAATAAAGAGGTCCTAGTAGAATTCAGGTAGAAAAAAAAAGTGTCTAGAAGTAAACATAAGACGCTGCTCTTGTAATATGTTTCCTAGACCATGAACGTATAGAATCTCAGCAATTGATTTGCAATACAAATAAATAAGGAACAATTTTGCACGCGACAAACGCTTTCTTCATTAAGAGATCAATACTGCTGAGAGAGCCAATAAATTCGATATACGTGAGCAAAAAGCTCAATGCCTTGCACTGTTTCGACAGGCAGGGCCAGAGGCTCAACAGAGCTTTTCTAGGTTATGCTAACATTGCTCTATGCCGTCTTTATAATCTTGGTACTTGTGCAAAACTGGGAGCAAGATACTTGCAATATTGTGGTATGCCATATTAAGCTGACATAGAAGGTAGAAGTCAAGGTGCTCATCTTCACTGCTGTCATTATTTCAAGTGTAGTAGCAACAAGTGTTCCAGATGATGACGCCGTTGTTCAGTCTGTGATTTCAGCATATGCCTTACGTCATTCAAACCACGGAAACACAGAAGCACCGGAGAAGTGAAATTATATGCTCCACTATACGGGTAGCGTTTACTTGCACTGAACGAACAATCCTTCAAGCATGTATTCAGGTACAAATGCATCCAACTCTACCTTAGTAAAACAACACACTCAGTGCTTTAAATCACTCACAACTTTTTCGGAGCGTATGTACACGGAACCTGGTCACACAAGGCAAGAATTATTTCTCAAAAGGCTTCCTGTCTAAAGTGATTAGGTAGGCGTTTGTTACTGCCTTTCAATTTGATCTAATCGGTATTGGCAATGTTAAACAGTAAGTTGTGTGCTAACATTAACGGCAAGCCTATGAGCGTGACAGCTTTTCCAGTTTTTTGCGCGGTGGTAGGATTGGCTACCGAGTAACAAAGCACAAGGGTTCTCGAGACATCGGAAAATTTTACAGCACAATCCGTAAGATCCTTACGCTCACGGTGTGTAAGGGATTTCAAATGTTGTGGGAAGGTACTAAGTGTGCAACCTTTAGTTAGGCTAGGATGTCCCAGTAGGTCTCTAGTATGTATAACTATGAATTAACGCCAATATGTCCGTACCATTGCAAGTAGTGCATAACACATGCCTATGAAAAAAAAAAAACAGATGAACACAGGCGCAAAATAAGAGCTAATATTATTGAAGGCAGATCAGTGGGTCAATGTATCAAAAATCTTCGCAGGCACATCGTCCTAATCACAATGGAGATGATAAAACCACCAGTTATAAAAGAGCACGCGAAAGTGCTTGCAATTCTTGCAATGCACAACGCAATCGATGTGCTATATTACATCGATTGCGTTGTAAATATATTTACACACTTTTCACCTGCTTACTTTGTATAGAATGCTTCTAAAGATTCACGAGCTGTTCTTTTACTTGCTTCTTTCAGCGACGAATTTTAGCACATCGATAACGTTGTTCACAATTGTAGCATGTCATGTAGTGGCCAAGGAGATGACTTGTTTTCTTACTAGCAAATTTTCTTGCTTGTTCGGCGTGATATTAAGTGAGGCTGCATCCAGTCAGACCCATATATGTACTTTGCCGCAGGGCTTAAGAATCTCATACACGGCGATGTTGGCATTCTGTGTTGGCATGCTGAACAAAATGCGTGTCACGGCTCTTTTCTCAGCCGCCATTTTTATCTGCACAAGCGGTGCGATGGCTCAGCTCAGTGAGCTCCGCAGGGGAGTGGAAGTTCCTGGGAAGGCCATGATGTGCAAAGAACAGCACTTAACGTTATACAGTGAGAGCTGTTATGAGTTCACAACTGAGGTCTCGTGTAGCGCCATAGTTGTCGGCCGCTGCCGCTTGTGTCCGTAATCACATCGCGCGAAACTAGAAAAGAATCTTAATCCTAATGACACTGCGGGGCGCGAACCTGAGTCCGCTGAGTGCTAGCCCAGTATTCTACCACTGAGCCACGCCGGTACTTTGGACCTGCTAGTAAACTTGCGTTAGGCAGGCTTGATGTCGGGAAAGCAATCGCGTTATTACAACTTATAAAGCGTTTTAAAGCAGCCAAAAGCAAGCAGTCATCGCACAATGCGAATAGCATAACGAGTGGGTCGTCCAATGCTCCAACCTATTACAAAAGCTTCTTTTTGTTCAGCTATTAACTGTGGCGCATACCCACTTCAGGCACAATTCCTCATCGTCATCAGCCACTGTATTAACAATTGGCACAAAATTCCTCGCAATCGTTTAGCGGATACCACGCTTCTCATGAGAATGACGACAAATAGCACAGCGAAGGCCGGTCTACTACCCTAAAATTTTTTTTATTAATGCAGTAGTAAGCATCAAGCAATTGTGCTTGCAGCAGTTAACCCATGAGTGTTTAGAAAAGACTCTGAAAGGCTGTTCTTCTAGCTTTCGCTGTGACTGCGCAGCCCCTTCCTCGCAGGCCAGGCGTTTTGTTCACCTCGTCACAATAACCTCAACGTCGAAAAAAAAACACCATGAACAAATTACTTGCTGGCTGGTTCGCATGAAACCGATTCCCACGATGTGTGGAATTCGCCATTTTTTTTTAGGGTGTGACCTTGCGCGTGTACGTAAGCACAAGTGGCCTCGGGGTACATATACCAGGGACTTCGTGGCATTCTCGGGGCAGCCGTGCCTCGTCTTCTTAAAGAAGCGTTTCATTAGCTGTAGACACGACGATTCTAAGTAACTGGCATAAGATCTCATCAAATGTGATTTTTCCAGCCAGTTGACCTTTTAATGCGAGTGGGCTCGCGGCCTCTGTCGTGAGATGGCGTGACTTATAGTTATCCTGAATTCTTCTACATGCTTTCTACAAGGTATGTGAACTGGTCACGAAGAGTTTGGTAATCTCACTTAAGTTGCAATACGCAGCTACGCTAGAATCGTCCACCTAATCATCTTTTATTAATTAGAACTAGTAGACAATGATGCCCAGGATAGTATAGAAGATGGTATTTAACGTAATTGTACTGCAAATGCGAAGGAAGAAAAGTTCAAGAAAGGATATCTTGCTACCGGCAGAAACCAAATCTGCGACTTTGGAATAACGCGTCCGATGCTATAAAACTGAACTACGGCAGCCGTCATCTCCCCACACACTTTGTAAGGTATATACGTGTATTATTTTTTTTCGAAGCGTGGGAGTGTCAGCCAGCGCCGCCAGTTGCCATTACGACGAGTGTGGCACACTCCGTCTGCCTGTCGGCGTCACGTCATATGGTATTGAAGCGAAAAGTGATTTGCCTACCTTTTCAAAATTGTGGCTGCTTGTTCTGCTGCCGCCGGCTACTCTCCCCACTTGGCTAATGAATATTTCAGTGGTATATATTTGTGCATGTGCAAGTGAAGTTTCTCGTACGCAGCATAAGCTAATATTAGCATATCGGATCATACTGTATAAATTCTAGTTCGCTAACCGACAAAACATTATCAAGACGTGTACTTCAGCAGCTCAGAATATGAAGGACACGTCCCACCGCATAAAACGTGAATGCATAATGCGAACAAAGCCCCCTACCTCTCAATAAAATATCTAGCAGATGGCGTTGGTTTGGCTATTTACTGCATTTATTTTTGTTAGATTTGTGCATTCGGTAATGCAATTGAACAATCCATTCGTCATTTGGCTCTTCCTTCAAGACAGACATTGAGGCGATACAGCTACGTGTCGTAAATACACCTAGATATGTTTCATACACCGGCATTCTTGCCTCTACAAACGTCCTATACACCAGAACACAGCGAGCTCAGTGCTTGCTGCCATATTGAAAAGTGGGTGGCGCCATCTGTTGCAAGCGTGGCGAAGCAACACCCTAAACTGCCACGAGAGCAGACGCTCTGCAAATCAAACGCGAAACTTCACAACCCGAGTCCAGCTGTAAGCATGTTTCGCGCTATTCCTTTGCTGGAATTTCGTGCTGATTTCGTGTGAATTGTCGAGGAGACCTTCCTCGACTGTCCGAAATTCCTGCAGCACATGCATTGCAGACTGCGGAAGGAACTTCATCAGGTACGTATTATCCGACTGAAAGAAACGCGAACAGCGGAAAGCGTTAACTGCAGCGTGCCTAGGCTGTGACAAGGCAGAATTTGTGCTGTAAGTTGGCGTCAGCGTAGCACTAGAATCTGGCACCAACTTGCGCTCATGCACCGCATGTGTATATATTGCCAGTCCTGCCGGGCACTCCAAACACACACGCGGTGGAAAAGTGCCAGCCAGAACAGGATTTCAAAATGCTACGGTGACGCTAGCCGAAAGCACATGTAGATTCGCCTAGGGACAGTCAAAGCATGTCGCAGCTCGAGCGAGTCGAAAGCCATGATTCCAGCACCGTTCACGTCTCTTTTCACCGCAATAGTAGGCCGTTACAGTTGTACTAAACATGCGCGGCGCGTGCCTCCACGCGTGAATCCACGCGTGAATACGTATATCCTATTATTGACATGCGATCTGCGAAAGCGTACGGCAATTGTTTTGTGCCGCATACTACAGGCATACTGCACGTAAATCGCTGCTGTAAAGTGAGCTGGAGTCGCGCTTGAATATACGCAATAAGTATACTTACTCGTACAGTTCACTGGGCTCATAGTTTTTCCTGCTGATTGCGATTATATCATATAGGGCGGCCGAGCTCAGCGTTTTGCGTTGTGGACGGAAATCTGTGCAATCGCAAACCACCGCACATGCATGATTCCCGCGATGCGCTGTGAACTTCACAGGCTGTGCTCAGCAATCCCTTGCTCTTGCGCTGGTTGTTGTCGCATCAGATGACAGCGCAGTGGTACCCAGGTGAACTTTTATAAGTGGTTGCAGCTTCAACAGACACTTTTTCGCATTTTAAACTCCCAGAGCCACTGCATGCTATGCTAGCGAAGCGCGCCTTGGCATTTGTAAACAAATTATGGCGTCTCTGGGAGCGAGGGTATACCGCCGAAGGCGCCTGGGTGTGAGATAGGCGGGCTCTCGTCTATAGTATACAGTGAATTCGTTCTGGTGACATCGCTACATTGATACCTATTACTGTGAATAATTCCGAGTTACTGGGTTTGTTTTGGCGTATCTTGTAAGCTATGTAGGGTACAACTAAAAAAACGTAACGAAGTAACTTTTGTCATTGTCCATAGCGAGACCTTTCCCCGTGATATCGTACCTAAATCGTCTGATGAATACGTGCAAAAAGTCAGCGATCAAGAACAGTGTTCTTCGCAACCACAAAATTTGGGAGCTTGTGGTTAGAAGCTAACCACAAGCTTTCAAGCTTGTGGGTACCTTCGCACGTGGGTATTGCGGGCAATCAAGAAGCGGATCGCCTTGCTTCGTCATGCAACCATGATGGCTGTGACTGTCCGGGAATTCTATGTACGATGGACAACGCTCGTCTGCTTATACGCCGACACCTCCTAAATCAGCATCCAGACCAGCGTGTGGTGAATGGATCGTTCCCTCCCCGTGATCGTGGCCGTGGCTTGCCTCGTAGTTCCCGAGCGCTGTCGTACAAAATAATAGTGGGCTCTGTGCTGGTGCGTGAACGATTACACCGTCAAGGGCGTGTGCACAGCCCGTTGTGCGCAGCTTGTGGCTCATGTGAAACACGAGCATATCGTAGGGCACTGTCCCACATTTGCTACGCAGCGGTATTTGCTGATTAAGGAATATAAATTCCTAGGACTTAAGTACGTGACTCTAGATGACTACCTCTTTCCGAGTGGCAGTGCTTCCCGACGCGACAAGGCCCACCGAGCTCTCCTTACATTTATGAACCAAACAGACCTGGTCACCCGTTTATTGAGGGTCTTTTTTTGTTTTTTTATGTTTTCTATTCATACCCGTCAAAGTCTTCGTCATTTTTCCCCTTCCTCATTTTCTTTCCTTTTTCTCCCCCTCTATTATTTGTTTCCTCTGTTTCTTCCCTTCTCCTTAAAGAGTGAGCAGGCGTTGTGCCTCTCCAGGTGGCAGTTGCCAGCTTGCTCTCTCCCTCTTCCCTCTGTGTCCTTGTGTATCTGTGTATGCAAATCAAATATTAAATAATTCAAGCTTGTGATAAAAGCATTCGCTCATCAGCCTACTTTGTACCAATCAATGAATGAATCAATAAATTAATCAGATAACCTTTTATATCTCTCTGAATATATCACCGCTTACACAACGCAATGCTTGTGCTATGCCGAAATAGAACCTTCAGGTTTTTACTAGCTCACACTTGTTATTCATATTTCCGTCTCCTATTTTCGCAGACTAGTTGCGCCCCCCTTTGACTGGCCAGGGAGAGATACCAAGTGAATGCGGCAGAGGAAAGAAAGAACTCCGCGGGGTGGTGTGAGCAACGAGCACGACATGCATAATACAAGGGTAAGCTTGCAAACAGCGATGCAAGAGAGCAACAGTGAAGCACTTGTGTTGTGCTGAGCCCATGTCTGCATGCGTAGAGTTATTTAAGTTCAATTCCTATAGCAACACGCTCAGCTTCTTGTCGTTCCGAGCCCGACATGACTGGTAGGTGTGTTTCAGATCAATTCGGACAGTGACGTAACATGCAGCCAGCTTCTGGCTTTCTGACAATATATCAGCACATCAAAAGGAGTGGACCGCACATTGATCCAATCAGAATATTAGTGGGGACACGGCACAACCACATCAACTTTTCTCTTGGGCATTTTTATTGGGCATTATTTAAAAAAAGACAAAATTTTGGCAGAAAACACAACACTGGCGCCTTATCACAATTATAAACATGTGCAAGTCTTACTCCTTCGGATCATTGTGAATCACTGAATATTCCACTGGTAACTCTGCAAGTTAGCCCAAGCCATTTCTCTGTCAAGGTTCACAGTTCATCGTAAAGGAAGCTATATCGGTAGGGGAGGCGATAACAATGGCACGACGAATGAAAGGCAACGAGCAGCCACTCGCTGATGCCGATCCCTGCCTTCTCTAATGCCGCCGCTATGACTCCCTCTACAAAATACACCTTGAAATGCCGACTGGCAACCTGGGCTAACATTTTCTTCCTCAAGCTGTCTCTTGGAACCTGTCAGTTTGGTGCAAAACACAGTGCTATTCTGACTGTGCTACGCAAATTCAATAATGCACCAGGAAGGTTGGGCTGCTTGTGCTACCGAACACAACATTTGTTTTTCAAAGTTTTTATTTGTATCTATTTCAATGAACATTTTCTATACGGCATTTACTTATATCAAACTTAGCCATCTTTACGTTGTACAGCGTTCAGAATGTTTTAAATGCGAAGCATTTCTTAGCGAACTTCGGCGATTTTGAGCGTATCTATCTGTCTATCTATCTATCTATCTATCTGGCCGCTTACGTTTGGGTGCTCTCATGGTCACCCCTTAACTTGGCATGAACCAAAATTAGCAGGGAAGGGTAAGATGGTTTTACGAATATGACGCTCTGGTCAAGACATGAATAATGACACAATCCCGTCGCGTGAGTCGTCAAACACTTTCCGCCAGGTAGTGGTGCATACCCACGGGCGGGTATGTGCCGCTGGTGTGCGGGTATGTGCCACAGGTGATTGACACTTAGTATCTTACCCAGAGACGACGAGAACGCACATGGGAAATTTTAACGCGCGAGCTTTAATCAATACCCCACATCGGTAGTGTCAACCAAACGAAGGCATAGAATAAATGTCAATGTTAAGGAATATCTGATACAGGCAGCGTTCACCCCCCGACGAATGCAAATAATGAATGTTAGGGTCCAGCAGGAATCGAACCCAAGCATTCTGCGTGACAGTCAAGCATTCTACCGCAGAGCAACGCCAGGTCTCGGAACTATTTTTCAAATAGACGCTAATCTTCGTGAAACATCAAAAGTGGTTGCAATGCTGCCTACCCATTTTTATAAGCATTACGTATATACTGCTTTGATACAGCCGTCACGTAGGGTTTACGTCAATTGTGCTTAGGTGTCATGCACTGAAGTTGATTTATGTAGCAGTGTCCAGGGCCAGCGCTTCATATCAGCTTCTGGTGTTGCAAATACGCATGTTCCACTTGACATTGTTGCGAAAGTGCAAGCAACTGGTTATATAAATACCTGCAGCTCTTCAACATATTTTTGAGCGTGCAACATTTGTACATATATTTAGCGTCATTTTATGACGTGTCGTTCAATAGAAAAAGTTTCAACATGGTCACCTTCCCTCGGCATGTTTGGCGTAACATTGATTCCCAGGTACGTGGGATCTGCCGAATTTTTCATCTTTCTCTAGCACTGCTCACAGAATTAACAGTATGCTCAACCACCCCCGCATATTAGCTATTTTTCCTAGGCAACAAAACAAAACTTGTCCAGGCTTGTTGCTCTTTAAAGCAGCAACCTAGAGAATTAACATTTTGGTTTATTTGTTACTGGTTATCTAACGCACGCTTTTATTTGCTTTAAAGTTGATATATTACAAGAGGAAGTAAGTTCCCACTAAGATTGTATTTGTAAGTGAGGTAGGTGTAGTCGTGGCGAGTACGCGATCATTTGCAGTAAACCTGCCAGCCCACATGTGAAGCAGTATTTATTTTTAATATTTAATATTTAATTTAGTATTTATTGAAAGTCCTGTCTTCAACTTTTTTCTTATGGTTCTCAGCCCACTCGTGGTCTGTATTCAGAGTTCTGGGCTCTGAAAATGAACTTTCGACACGGTCTCCACAACAATACTAAAATGAAACACTGCAGGACAACCTAAGCGAGGCATAGTATCAAGCCCTTTCAGAAAGCAGATACAAATCGATTGACACTCACATCAGCAGCTTGATACATCTCAATTCAACAATCTAATGACCTTGCCAACACACACACACACACTTTTGAGAATTACCTACACTTATGTACATGCTTTTCATAATCAAGTAGTAGCAAGTAATCCTTTACACACTTTCAGAACGTTGTATACGCAAAGGTTACAGGCACTTTTACACACTTCACCGGCCTATTCGTTGCCTGGGTGCGCCAAAGCAGACATGACCCACTTTCTGTGGAGCTGTACACGCAATCTGCAGTTATAAAGTGGGTAAGA
Organism: Rhipicephalus microplus; assembly: GCF_043290135.1. Taxonomy (NCBI): domain Eukaryota; kingdom Metazoa; phylum Arthropoda; class Arachnida; order Ixodida; family Ixodidae; genus Rhipicephalus; species Rhipicephalus microplus. The sequence continues at coordinate 226,923,872 of NC_134701.1, forward strand.
TATCCCTTAAGAACGCTGGTGAGCTATCGCAATCAGCTTGAAATCAACAGACTAATTCACCTTCTATCTTTTTTCCCCCTTTTGTCCCTTGTTTCGGTGCAGGGTAGTGAACCGAACGTTGCTTCTGGTTCACCTCCCTGCCTTTCCTTGCTCCCTTTCTCTCTTTGGGCTGTTCAGCAAGCCAAGCTTATACGACTGAAGATGCAATCCCACTTAGCTTTCTACCCTCAGTGGCTCAGCCAACATCCATTAGTCCTTCAATAAAGTTTCACCCCACCATACCATAACGCTGATTCACGCACCCAAGCAGCACAGTCATCGAGCTTCAGAACTACATTGCATATCAAACATTTTCGGCGTGGTGCCAAATAGCACCTAGTACATTTTTACAACTTCGGACGCGCTTCACTGTCTTCCTAGCGGAATTTCCACGCTATAGTTGTTCGCAGTACACACTCCGGAAAACGTAATTTTCCGAAAGCTGTCCCAACTTATTGACTTTTCTTGCCGTTCGAGCTGTTTACTGACGTCTCAGTTCGAGCGCCTCCACTTGCCACTCCATCGTATTTCGCCGCCGCCTTTGCCCGTCTCATAGCTGTGTTTTCCTTTTCCCGCGTGTATGACTTGATGTAGAAGTTTACGAACAGTGTCAGCACCAGTACGGTCTGCGCGTTCGCTACGTGAATAAGGTGACGCGGAAAGCCGCAGTCCACGAACAAGGGAATCGACATGTGCACCAGGAATATGACAAACTGCACAATCTGCATCGTGGTCAGATACTTCTTCCACCACAGATACTTTTGCACGGATGGTCCTAGCGTTGCCAGGAAGTAGTAGGTGTACATGACGACGTGTACGAACGCGTTAATGGCAAGACCCAGTGCCGGTTGACCTTCGGGGGCGTACAGCACCCAGAACCAGCAGTTGACCGCCACAATGGTGTGATGAATGACGTGCAGGTGCGTGATCTGATTGAACTTCTTGCGCAGCACAAAAAAGACGGTGTCCAAAAGGTCAGCGTACCTCACGGCTATGTACCACCAACCGTTGCGATATTGCTCTTCCAGGCGCTCGTCCATGTAACCAGTGATGCCTTGGCACCAAATGCTGTAACGTCCAGTGGGCAGGTACGTCTCGTAAAGCACAATGTAGCAGAACTTGGCATTGAGAACGACCATTGCGAGGTTGTAGAAGCGGATTAGATTGGTTATCTCGAATGGTGGTCGGTCCTTCATCCAGCGCGGACCGAGAATCTTCACGAAGTACAGGTAGAAGAAGATTAGGGGAAAGACGAACATGGGGTTCATGACTAGAGGGTAGTCGCGTGTTCTTGGGTCACCCCATTCTTGGACTTGCGTCACGAGGGTAATGGGATTCCAGCTCATGGTCTTGTTGACATTGATGGCAAATGTTCCCGTGTTGGAATTCATGGCAAGGAGATGGGCTTGTGTTGAGCTTCTGGAAGATAAATTTCAGCAAATTTATTTGCGATTATTACTCCAACTCTTTTTGCTGTTCACCATGTTCGTCAAGCAATTGACACCTGTGTATTTCTAATATATTAAATTACGTGTAATCTAGCGACGTATGCATCTTCATTGATGCTAAAGATTAGACTGAAATTATGTAAGCAACAATATTCAGCCGCCAGTGGGTTTCGAGCGTACATTCTTTCATACGAAGCATTTTTTTTTCAGGCGCTTACGATGGCTTGTGTAAAGTATTCCCACATTGTAAATGTGGATCTTCAAGGCTCTTTACTTAAATAGCATAAACCGCGTTACTAGAATTTATCGGTTGCTTCACTTTACCTGATGTATTTCTTGCTATCCCGCGTGCAGTATGTGTTGTAAGTAAGCCTTAATATTCGTAAAAGGATAATAGGAAACTTACCTTTGAAAACAGTGAGGTCTCAAGAGAGGCTCCAAGCAGCTGGCTCTCGGAAACGTTCTATTCGCTCAGGTAAGACAACTACTGCCACACGTCTTACTTTAGCGGCAACATCTTCGAGTAGATACTGCTACACACGGAAATTTCTTCCTTGTCGCTCGAGCTAAAGAGCTGCTTACCCACGTACTCTTTAAAGTGAATTGTCACTTCTTTTTCCCGTTAGCTGCGTCACAGTGATACCTCAACCTCCAAGTGCGAGAGAAAACCGGAGATGACGTTTAACGCCTTCTTTTTCTTATGTTAAATTACGTTTTCTGCACGTCTTGTTCGCTGTTTTTTTTCTCACTGGACCATTGTTCTACAAAGTAACCACGCCATGAATCTTAATGGGAAAAGAATTGAGGCCACGTTGTCAAGGCAACTGACCATTGTCTTTTTGTCTAAACCCCGTCTGGAATATTAACGTGTGAGGGAAAACTCCTTGCGTGTGGATTCCAAGTAGCTGTGACGCTGGTAAGGTTTTCGTCCTCAACGCCTTGAATCTTGAAACGAATTTGGGGGTGTCTCTACAAGGTACAGGTGTGCTTGTGGGTGTGGTTTCGACTGCTTTGGCGTAAGTTGGTTGAAAAGGCAAAAGAAGACACGTGTGCCGCTTTAAGTACAGCTGCAAGGGGATGCTTTCATGCTGCAAATTATTAATGACGTTAAGAACAAAGAAACGAAACACGAAATATCATTTTTAGGCTTTTTTCTCCACAAGAGGACTGCAAGGGACGCCAGAGAGTGTCAACGTTCAGTTCTGGCGTAGTACATCACCAAGCGGTCAATTAAACAAGTTGATAATGTTTCTTAAGCGTAATCTTTACGAAATTAGGTAGAATAGAACATAGCACAGCGCTAATATGATAGTATTTGGGGCTCTACTTTCTCAAAATTACGATGTGATTCGTGGAAACCATATACAGTCAATTGCTCCGTAAATTTCTGTTTTTCGAAATTGTTGGAGACATCCGCTATTTTGAGTCCTAACATGCAATTTTATCTAAACACATGGTCCTCGCCTTATTTGGAACGCAGCCCCTGCTTCAGAAAATCTCCCATGACCTATAGGTCAGCCGTCAAGCACCGTAACAAAATACCACCGTGTCGAGTTGAAAGAACAGAGATGCGAATTGTGCCTGAAGTTAAACTACTCCCGAAGGTGGATGAGGGCAGATATCTGCTTGTTTAAAAAAAGGACCCATAACGCTATTATTACGTTTCGAGTAGAGAGCATGTATTTCTATAGGTACATGTTAAATGGTCCGTGACACCCTATATTAACGCGATAGCGTTAAAGAGCTCGTGTCACAAAAAACCCCCCGCCGGCGTCGGCCCCAATGGTTGTGAGCGAAAAATCGTCTGTGCATCTGTGACCGAAAAATCAAGTTACCGAGATATCCGTGGGACGCCGCTACTTGTCCACGTGTGCGCGCGCGATCACACTGAAAAAGCCGCACATTCAAAGAAAAAAAAATGGGCTCAAGGTCACGAGGCACGGTAATTTCTTAGCCCTGCCAACCCTCCCTGCTTAGCTTCTAGTGCTTTCGTTGGGACGAGGGAGGAGATAATGTGATTGCAGCATGCGACAAACCTTTGTGACTCCACTCGCACTGGACGGAATTTTAAAATTTGTGCGGCGTTGAATTTGTGAGGCAAGAAGCTCTTCTAGTGAATTCATTCCATGGTTACTTGAAAAAGTCTTGCAAGGCCCATTTAATGCATTTTGTTTGACGGGTGTCCCGACGAAAACGAGCCCAATCAGCGATAAAAGCGCACGCTTGTGCAATCTATGGTGTGCGTGCTTGTGTATGTAACAAAGCATATGAATAAGTAGGCCCCTAGAGGTTTAAGGGTGCACTAGGGGCCGGATTTCGCTATCGCGTTCAACTCTTAAAGGCGAAGCTTAAGGGTCCCCCAATTTTTCAATCATAATCTGTGTTATGTTGGTTATTTCTTCTGTATTTATAACTAAGCTGGAGAAATTCAAAAGCGTTGACTGTTGGGCGAGTTGGTGCTATGACATAGACACCATCAGGAGGGTGTAACTAAACACATCACACATAAAAAAATCGGAGCATATCCACGGAGTGAATGATGATGAGTGGGGCGAAGCGTCAATACGTCCATCTGTGCTTCGGTTCGTCCATCCGTGCGTTCGGCTGTGTGTTGGTCCATGTGTCCGTCCGTGCATCTATCCATGCGTCCGTCTGTGCACCACGCCGCCAGATGGCAACTTCCGTGATAAAAAAAGTAGATAACTCACAAACTCACTGTTTAACTTCAGGTCTGTTTGTCGCTTACTCTAGATGGACGGGATCTGAACCTGCTACTGAAGTTTGCACATTTGATAAACATGAACAACTGCTGCCTGTAACAATTGCCACTGCGATAATGGCAACAGCGCTATGTTTTTGTTACAATTTACAACCGGAAGAAAAAAACAACTCAGTGAACTGAGGAGTAGGTAGAGTTTATCGGCGGTTACTGCCAAGTTTAATATCTGTTTTTCGCTCCATACCAAGGGCGATATCTGTTCAGGCTTTATGACGCTTCTATGCTCACTCATTAGGTACGCCCACACAATTGATTGTGATGTTTTTCGCGCAACGCACAGCGCAGTCGTGCCAGCGCACCTCTGTTGCTCTGTCATTGGGAACAACTACATAATAGCTTGACCTAAATGAATGCAGTGCGTCGGAAACATTATGCTATCATACTGGTTCAGTAAGCATACGAATAGACGAGTATGTGTTCTCGCATAAGGTCAAGTGAAGTGCGGGCGAGTGCGACCGGCGGCAGTCGGTGAGGGGAGGCGTACATTTGGTGGTAGTGCTGCATGCGCGTTGCATCGATGTTTGTCGCCTCTTGCGCGGACACTGTACACCACAAAAAAAGGCTTCATTTAGGTTAAATGATGCCACAGGTGTGATGGATTGTCATTTTTACTCGTCGAAATTGCGTATTCTGAAACCCAGAAACCCCGATAACACTTGTATGAGGTTGGTCGGTAGGACTAACATTTGGTGGAAATCATGGTGGTAGAACACAAGGGTGAAAGTCAAATTCGCTGGGGTTCATCTTGACGCATGTCGAAAGGTAAAGTTTAGCAATATTCGCACGCACCTCGTTAACTTAAAAGTACGGCTCAAGCAGTAGAGTGCGCAAGCATTGCGAGAGTTGCGTTTCTAGCGTGGCGACATCAAGTGACCACCGTGTTCTGCTCTAACATTGAAAGGGGCTGTTGCGAACTAGAGCTTATTTATTTCTCGACAACTGCGCGCCGATGTAAAACATTTATTGCCACTGTTCATAGCGACACATCTAGTCTTCTAAACATCACGACAAAGAAACACATCGTGGATATAAAACAGATGTAAGTATACGTGCGCGAAATGTAAACATATTCACGGCCGAATATTCTACGCTCCACAAGAATTGAAGCGTTGTTGACACCACGGGAATAAAAAAACTAAACATGTCAGAAAGCGTAATGAGCAGCGTTGGTTTCTTTTGACCGTAAACATATATCTCTGTGCATTCAAGAATGAAACACTACAAATAAGTGATTTCACATACTGTCATGTGCTTTTTCATCATGCCACCATCATCCACCAAGCTTATATCATGCCACCGTCATCCACTTTGCTCACCAAGCCTTCCACCAAACACGTTTTGCCTCGCCACCATCCGCCGGCATTTTACATCGTCACCACAATTGGTTCGCCACCACCACCACATCTGCCACCATTTTTTTCTACTCTAGCCGACATCAGCCATTATGCCCACTACAGTTTCCACCATATCCACTAATATTCCCACCATATCCACTATTCTTTCCACCATATCCACCGATGATTCCAGCGTCCACCAACACCCAGGATCTTCAATAGGGAAGGAAGTCGAGCGCAAGCGTCTTCAACGCGCCCGCCGTTCTGCTTCGTCCATACTCCACCAGCGATTCGCAACGCACGGCGACAATCCAGAGACTGAGAGAGACACTCGTTCCCCGCGCACTCAGGCAAAGCGCGCGCACCAGTCAATCGGAAAGTAGTGGCAATTCTGAGCCCTTCGCGCCCCACTGCTTCGTTCCGTCCATGCCCCACCAACGATCCGACACATACGGCGACGACAGGGAGACGGAGAGAGGCACTCGCGGTTACGCGTGACCGGCAGTCCGTTCATTAAAAAAGCAGGCGACGAGTGCCTAAGTGGAACCTCTATTTGTGCTGCAGAAGGCTGAATTCAATTTATTTTTTGTCTGGTTTAAAATTTCATGATTGATGTGGTGGAGCCCCTGCGCAGGGTGCTGATGAAAAAGGTGTTGATCTTCCTTGAATACAGCTAGTTCGTATTTCGCGCCTGTCCTCGTCTTAACACTACAGACACAATTCGTGATCTGTGTGAGTATTGTAGTGCTATAAGTTGCGTCATGTCTATGTTCTCTTGTTTGTACGTGTCACCGAAGTGATATTGTTACACCAGAAGGTCGTACTCACCTGACCTGTTGTACAGTGTGCAATAAACTTCCCTGTTGCTTCCTCTGTGTTCAGCTAGTTGCGCCCTCAAGGTGGTTTCTATGTCAAGCTACAGAACGTTTAACGCTTTGGTCAACCATTTAATAATTAGTTGAATATTTACAAACACGCGATCGGTATGAGATTCAAGCGACAGTGGTGCACCCACGAGCCGTGCTTAGCACGCAGCTAGCTGTGTGAGCATCAGCATTTCGGCGAACGATATTGCTCTATATGGGGTCAGCAGCGCATGAAATGGAGATATTTCAGTTTTCTTCAGCTTGGCACTGAAGCTGAAGAATTTGAAGTGGCTGAAACAGCTGTAGAAGATGGAATCGGTCCTTCGGAAAATCCGAAAATGGCGGTCGCCCGCGGTGAGCGGCATTGACAGCCGTAGAATACCAGGACCCGTTTAGCACTGAGATATATTTTTTACGGCCCACGTTTCCTATCTCTACGGGCATAATAGATAACTACTTTTTGCTGAAAACCACAAATTGCAAGGTGACCACAATTGCAAATTGCATGGTTTCTTTAGAGCGGGCACCTGTTGAAGTTTGAGCAACGTGCATGATGTTATGCGCAATCGCGCTACACACAAACACAAACAAACGAGCGTACAAAGGTGCGCATGCCCATTGATATACGCAGTGTTTTCTTTCTTCCTATCAGGCAGGCATTGTCAGTACGAGTTTCTAAATTGTAACTCAGGGCCAACGAACTAAGATACTATCTTTCTCTAATTAAGGCTTCTCTTTTGTTCTGAGTACTTGCTACAAAAAAAAATGCGAACAACGCTCTTCACATTATTCACTGCAGCACAAGGAAAGAGCTGAATTGACATCAACTTGCCTGCTCTCGATTGTTTTTCTGGAGGAAAAGGGCAGATGCTCTCTGGGGGTAAGAAAAAACTAGTACTATTTTATATATCGCGGTTTAAAAAAACAGTGACAAATGCTCATTTTCGTCCCGCAGTTTATAGTAAACTGCACTTACAGAGACAATATACAGAGAAGCCCAGGTGAAAACAAGCAAGTATGTCAAAATATTGCTCTATATTCGCTCAGCATTAGCCCTTGTTTCAGATAAACATGTTCTCAATTGTGTCAACTCCTACCTGTAAAACACTCCTGTTCGATAGACACTGCATTTTTTTACTTGTCCTTATAGTGACAGCGTGAATTACGTTTCACGATAATTACATTTGAAAGCTCTCAACTCTGCCTATGCCCCTTTTCTGTTTCTAGAAGCTGAAAAAGAAACGCTGATAGGGATCACACTGGCCAAAATAGCAATCTTTAGGGTGAAAAAAGAAGCTTACAAGACGATACAACAAAGTTATAACCGAGGAACATTGCAAGCAGTATTCACGTTATTTTTCATAAATTTATGACACATTCCTCGAAATACCCCGCATAACTTCAACGTTAAACGCCGTTGTCAGTGCGGCGAGTGATAGATTTACCAGAATCTCTAAACAGTTCTCTGTGCCTTGTGTATGACTGTACTGAAACAACGTATGATCATTTAGGCTTATATGATGAGGTACCTGTGATAAAGGGTTTTAATGAACATGAGATGACTGATACGCGTCAGTTTTTCTACAGGTCACGTGGGCAAAATGCTGGGAAAAATAATTTCGCCTCTTTGCAACGTACTCGCACATACTCGGACTTAGAATGAGTGCGCCGATTGTTACCTGGCTATGTGTCACTGAGCCATGCTCATGGGGCTGCAGATGAGGCTCTTCCTCCCCAAACCTCTCCTCCTACTCCCTGCTTATACGCGCCACATTTATTTGTGAACTTGCGTAAATGCACACTGCCTCCATACATTGTACTGGACATAATAGAGCGACAGTTGTCCAGGATCTCGCGTTCTTCCTGCGACCTTATCCATCATGGTAAAATCCACTGCTGCCTTCTTCATTCCGTGCCAATCTTAAGGTGGTGGGAAGGTATCTTTCGCACCGACGCTTCCATAGTTTGCTGGGCACTCATCCGACCTAAAGTCCCTAGAAGTAACGAAGATAGCGTCATTCTTGTCAATGCGCAGGTTCATCCGCCCCCTACGCTTGGTAGCCTTGGTAGTGCAAGCGCCTTCCTGTCTGTCCTTGGTCACGCGTATTCTTTTGCTTCCACAACGACACCGGCTAACCGTCCCTGTTCGCCGGGAAGGGGCATGCCTGTGTCGGCCTGTGGCCGTAGTTTCCTGAAAGACAATGTAAGGGTGCTACTGCAGCAGATGAGAGAAGAGGTGGAGGTGAAGGGGTGTGGTTGGCGCTACTTTAGTTCTTAAGGGACATTTATCAGACAAGCAAGGGCCATAGCGAAATACCTTACAGAAATTTCTGACTGAGGGACCTTTCCTTCCTTCGGTTGCATGTGAATAAACATATTTGCGGCATCAATGCCATCGATATCTAGTGGTACACACAGCAGGCCACGAAAATGGCCAAGATGTACATTTTGTCCCTGTATCTGCCACGGACTTTTCCACTAGAAAACATAACGGTTGTTCTAGACTGCCTAACATCCCTACCTTTCTTTTCCCTCCTGTTCTTCTTCTCTCGTCACTATGAACAAAAATGATCAAGGAGTACTCGATCGACCATTCTGAGCTAATGATGCTAATATCTCATCGTTATGAAAATTAGTGTACAAATAACAGGGTATTAAGGCTTCTTTCGCAATAATATGGTGGTGTCTTTGCGACGTCTCTCTGAAGAAAAAAAATCTTTGGGACGGCGTCGGTGCTATAAAGAAGCGAATGCTACGAGCTTACAGAACTCGCACGACATATCTTGTGTTAATAGAAAAGGAATGCCCGAATCACTCCCGACAAAAACTGCAGTTTTGATGACATTCAGTGCGTAATATTCCAAAGTAGTCAAACAAAACAACAAACTACATATCTTTCTTCTGTTCATGGCTGTGCATGATGGCATCTCCATTGCTTGCCGTAAGTTTTGGCGCCTCCTTCATGCGCTCCGGTTCAATATAGGACTTTTTATAGAAGTTTAGGAACAGTGCCAGCACAAGCAACGTCTGCGCTACACCCATGAATATGAGGTACCGCGGGAAGCCGCAGTCGATGAACAGCGGTATGGACATGTGCACGACTATTATCACAAACTGCACGATCTGCATCGTGGTGAGGTACTTCTTCCACCACAGGTACTTCCGCATAGAGGGTCCCATGTTGGCCAGGAGGTAGTAGGTGTACATCACCACGTGTACGAACGAGTTGAGCGCCAGGCCGAACGCCACTTGACCCTCCGGCGCGAAGAGGACCCAGAACCAGACGTTCAACGTCACCATGACGTGGTGGATGACGTGAAGGTGCGTTATTTGGTTGAACTTCTTTCGGAGCACAAAGAACACGGTGTCCAGGAAGTCTACGTATCGGAACACTACATAGATCCAGCCGGTCTTGTACAGCTCCTGGAAGCCGCCGTCCACACGACCAGTGATTCCCTGGCACCAGAAGCTGTAGCTGCCACCGGGAAGGTACGCGGATAACATGAGCGAAGTGCAGAGTTTGGCATTGGCCAGCACCATGAGGAGATTGTGCAGTCGCACTAAACCATCGATGCGAAAGGGCTGCCGGTCTTTCATCCAGCGTGGACCAGCCACCTTGACAAAGTATACGTACAGAGCGACGAGAGGAAATACGAACAGGGGGTTCATCACTACAGGGTAGTGACGAGTGCGGGGGTCACCAAGCTCCTGCAAGTTGGCCAGGAAGTAGATGGGATTCTCGGTGAAAGACTTGTAGATGGAGTTGTTGACGCCACTGTTGTTCTCCGGGTTGTGACTGGCGGCCACCATCTTGTCGCCAGCTTTGCTCTGCGAAGTTGGGAGAGCGATAGAACAAACAAAAACAACAGTTAGATACCGCGTCCTGTTGATGACTCAGTACGTGATATATATATATATATATATATATATATATATATATATATATATATATATATATATATATATATATATATATATATATATATATGTGTGTGTGTGTGTGTGTGTGTGTGTGTGTGTGTGTGTGTGTGTGCGTGTGTGAAAGCCTGTCAAACCTTAATAGCTTTTGCTTTCGCCCCACAGCAATACTGTAACATCTTGTGAAGTGTTTTCTTTAATGTTGAAATGAAATAGATTGCAAAGTTTTGTCTGGGTGTAATGAAAACTCAGAGTTCCTTATGCATTTCCTTAAGACGACTAAGACGAAAGTCATCTTCTTTTTCCTCTGAGCCGATGTACGTACCTTAGTTTCATTTATGCTGCCCCGCTACCCTACGAAAGCTTTCTGCGCCTAACGCGGTTCAGCACTGCGTCCAAGATCGGATGCACTTCGCCTGGTTTTGCACCACCTCCGCGGCCGGACCACCTCTGACCAAGCTACAATGCGGTGTAATAGACTGATCATCCGACGTTACGTCACGTGACATCCATGTGGTGTCGTGATCACGTCGCAATGATAGTGACGTCACAACTTTGGCAATATGTGAGTCATCTCGAAGTCAAATGGTGACGTCATTTCGTCATGATGGTTATTTTGCGTCCTTCGCCCCCGACGCAGTGGAACGATAAGCACCGACAGTCACTTTTCCCGTTTTAGTAGGCACCTACGGCTTTCGTCCTAATAATTGTTGGTGTTTAGAAACTGACTTGGACGGCAACCAGGTGCGCTCTCATGTTCTCTTGGGATGTGATGTAGTAACCGGCGTGATCTACGACATATACGTGGCTATTTCCAATAATGATTTACAATTTCTTGTCAAGTCAACAACTGATACTCCAATTGTTGATGTCACCCGGCTAGGCAAGTCTCGCTGTGTGAAGATTGCGTTTAAGAGCACATCACTCCCCTCTCATGTGAAGGTGGGGTACTTTAGACATGCTGTGCAGCCTTTCATTCCAAAGCCTCTCCAGTGCCTTAAATGCATGAAACTTGGACATGTGAGCAGCGTCTGCGAAAATTCAGTGGTATGCCACCGCTGCGCTGAGCACCATGAAGCAGATAAGTGCGTCGCAATTGTCAAGAAATGCTCTAATTGCAATGGACACATGAAGCCACATCGAAGGACTGCCCGCGAATTCAGAAGGAAATTGCCACCTTGAAGGAGATGGCGCGTGATCACTCATCTCATCGAGAAGCCGCAGCTAAAGTCAGAAGGCGTCGTTCACGTCGACGTCGGTCTTCAAGGACACCCGCTACCTCCTCGACACGTTTGCCGGATCCCTCATCAGTATCACCTCCTTTGCCTCCCAGACCACATGCCGTAAGAAAGGCTGTAAAGGACAAAGCCAGTGAGCATACCCTAACTGCGACAGAGTGGCCTGCACTTTAAAGGGAAGCAGCATCAGGCGAACCGAAAGAGTTTCATGACGGCCAGTCCGTGATCCCGGTTCGAGGTGATGATCCCACGTAGGTGACAATCCCATCGATCGTCACCTACGTGACGATCGATGGTATCATAAAAAATTTCTCTTCCGGTGCTGTAATTGGCACTGACTGGTCGATGTTTACATCGCGTGTTGAGGACGCTTGCCAAGAAGGCCTCGCCTGAAGCCTGGAAAATACCATAGCGGAAGCTATGCAAGCGTCCAAATGTAAATGACCATTTTCGTCTAAAATAACACAGATTGACATCGAACTGTAAAAATTACGAGCTATACGAAGGCGTGCTGAACGACGATACGGACGCACAAGATCAATTTACGATCTGAGAGAAGCAAGGCGGCTCCAGAAAAAGATTCAACGACGTATTTACAAGCTGAAGAGTGAACCCTGGAAAGCATTCTGCGAATCTCTAGACCCTCATAAACCACTGTCATGTATCTGGAGAACAGTTCGTGGTCTTCGCTCCTCTCCGCAACAACGGCACCCTTTTAAAGCTTTGGCACTCCATCATGGAAAAAGAGAACTCGAGGTGGCTGAAGAATTTTGCACGAGAGTTGCCGGGAATATTATGAACGAGAGCATCGACGCCGTGATCGTTCCTGAGACGCGACTACCAGAAATGGACACTCCATTCACCATGGAAGAACTGGAAGGTGTGTTAGTCGCTTCTAAGCGCATGTCATCGCCAGGTCCTGATGGTATTACTTATAGTGCGTTGGGACACCTTGGACAAAAATCCAGAAAAGAACTTTTAACATGCTTCAACAACTCCTGGCTCAGCGGCAGGGTTCCCCGAGAATGGAAAATAAGTCGATTAATACCACTTTTGAAATCGGGAAAATCACCATTGGACTTGACAGCGTATCGCCCTATTGCCCTTGCAAGCTGCCTCGGAAAAGTGATGGAAAGAATGGTTCTATTTCGTCTCGAGTGGTACTTGGAACGATACACCAAACACCCTTCTTGCATGGCAGGCTTTCGTCGGGGCCGCTCCTCCATCGACTGTGTCCTTGACTTATCGACATTTGTTCAACAAGAAAAAAGTCGCAAGCGCTTATCAGTGGCACTCTTTCTTGACGTGAATGGTGCATATGATAATGTAGCTCACGATGCCATCCTCACTTCTCTTGCAGCAATGGGCATTGGTGAACGAATGTTTCAATGGCTAAAAGATTATATAACTGGCAGGGGTTTCTTTGTGCAGATATATGAGGGTACAACTGCTGAACATTACACCTACTGCGGAGTACCTCAGGGAGGTGTTTTAAGCCCCACATTGTTCAATGTTGCCCTCGTTGGTCTGGTGAAGGCTCTGCCAAAGTCGGTGTGCCTATCCATATACGCCGATGATATTTGCCTCTGGAGTGCCGCAGTTACTCGCCCTCAGGTGCGTGCACGAATACAGCGGGCAGCAACCCTCACAACAGCCTACCTTCAGAAACAAGGCCTCAATATATCAACTGTGAAGTGCGCGTTGATGGCGTTTACATGCAAACCAATGACGCCGTACCCTGTGTACATCAATGGGCAGAGTGTCAAATATGCACGGACGCATCGTTTCCTGGGCGATGCGTCCGTCATCGACAGAAGTCTTTCGTGGAGCCCACATTGTGCGTACTTGAAGAAGAGACTGCTATCTATTGTGCATATAATGAAATTCATGTGCGGGAAAGCATGGGGAACTTCTGTGGCCTCCTCCCCGACCACCACTTGGCCCTTCTACCCTCCGGAAGACCACGTGCTACGTTTTCAGACGTTATAGCCAAGCACCTAAACAGCATTCCATCAGGATATACGCTAGCTGCGAGAATGGCATGTCCTTTGTGGTGCCTCGACCAGCCGCAAGTACGTCTAGAAATTCCGGGAATCAAAAAGAAAAGCAATCACTCCAGAGTAGCATTGAAGCAAGCAACACTGCTATTATTACATGAGTTGTACTTAGACCGAACGCAGATATACACTGATGCGTCCGTCTCGTCCAGCAGCTCATCAGGTGCCACTGTAATTCCGGCCGCAGCAATGACAATCAAGTTTAAGTTGTCGCATATGACTACATCTACGGCATCAGAGCTTGCTGCTATAAGGGCTGCTTTGCAATGTCTCGTTCAATAACGCCCAGGAAAATGGGTCATATTCTGTGATTCGAAGGCAGCGCGTCAGAGTTTGCAATCTGCCATGCGTAGGAGGAGTCATGACCAATTGGTACAAGAAATAAGACATTGCCATCATGAAGCTCTAGCACGAGGGCATGATATTATATATCAATGGCTGCCTGGACATATCGGTATTACCGGAAGTCAATTAGCCGATGATGCAGCCCGCACACCCGATGAAGGAACCCGTGTAGTCCCGATTCCTTTATCAAGAAATGATGCAGCAAGACAACTTTACCTGCTGGCTCGAAATCTCACACGCACGTTCTGGTCGTCTACCAGCTTCCAAAGGTGTAAATTTTATGAACTGGATCCTTCGCTCAAGCTAAAGCTACCATCACAACTTTCCTGCTCCGATGCGACACTGTTATGCCGCCTTTGGCTGGGTGTTGCATTTACAAAGGTGTACTCCTTTCGCATTGGTATGGCAGACACTCCTACATGCGACTACTTCGGAGCTGAAGAGACCATCGAACACGTCCTGTGCAGCTGCGCTTGCTACGACACACAGCGATGCCAGCTCCGGATGGTTTTGATTCAACTTGACCTCAGACCATTTTGTGTGCAGAAGATACTAGGACCTTGGGCATCTGCCTCAGTTGCGCAGAAAGCAACTAAAGCACTGCAACTTTACCTAAAGTCAACAAACCTGAGCGACCGCCTGTAGACTGTGTGTGCTCCCCGAGTGTGCTCGTGATTGTGTGTACCTTCTCATCTTTCTGCAACCTCTTTTCTCCCCTTTATCCCTTCCCCAGTGCAGGGTAGCGAACCGGATGTGCGTCTGGTTAACCTTCCTGCCTTTTGTTGCATCTTTATCTCTCTCTCTCTCTCTCTCGATCCCAAAAGTACAATATGATTATGAGGGACAGTGTATTGGAGGGCTACATAAAACTTGACCACGTGGTGTTCTTAAACTTGTGCCCAAAGCCAAGTGCACGGGCGTCAAGTATTTTGCCTCCATTGAAACGTGGCTGCCACGGCTGTTATTCGATCGCGCATCCTTCGCTTCAGCAGTACTACCATGATGGGTCAGTGTTTCGTAAAAGATACACTGAGAGGAAATCAATTAACATATAGCAATACAGCAAGAGCTCGTTATTTCAGCCCTCATTAATTCGGAAAGTTAAGTTATTCGGACACGTTCTCCGATCACAGCCATCATATGCATCATTAGTTTATTTATTTATTTATTTATTTATTTATTTATTATACCTCAAAAGCCCTCTTCAGTGGGCTTCACATGAGGGAGTGGGCAAACAATATAAAGTTGATAAAACATTGATTTTATGGCATTCCTAAATTTATCTCTGTTGGAATGGTCGTTGACACTTGAGGGAAGATCGTTCCACTCCGTGGCTGCCTGAGCGAAAAAGGAATGATGGTGGACTGTGATGCACGCAGGAGGTTGGAAGACGGCCTTGTGCTGACTTGTACGGGCTGAAGTACGATGGGCTGCTTAAATTATGTAGTTATAAGAAAACGCATCATACATTCTGTGATACAAGGACAGTCTAGAAATCTTACGGCGTAGGTATAGATTCGGTAAAGCTGTCCTACTTTTGAGGGCAGTGACACTGGTATGATATGAACAGTGGCGCGGTCATATTTGGCCGCAACGCGGTTGAGAGTGATGATTCTGGGAGCACACTGAGTGCGCAGCGTAGGATTGCGCAGCTTGACAGAGTGGCAAAGGTGTTCGTGGCCTATTTAAAAGTAGGGGTGCAGTACGCATTGCCATCGTTATCGTCGCAAACCGTACGGTAATGGCACGAAAACCAGAAGGGTTCACGCACATTTGCAGTTACCCCGCGTGTGACCCCTTTTTGGCTGCGGGAGTTCAAAAAGGCGTCATCATCCACAGTCGTTGTCTTGCCGACCACGGCTTCAGCGGCTGCAGCACTTGTATTTTCTTTGCCACTGAGAAAAAAAATCACAGCATATCTACGGAGTGAGTGATGATGAGTGGGCTGAAGCGTCAGTCCGTTCGTTCATGCGTCCGTCCCTGCGTTCGTGTGTCTATGCCTCCATCCATCCATCCATCCATCCATCCATCCATCCATCCATCCATCCATCCATCCATCCATCCATCCATCCATCCATCCATCCATCCATCCATCCATCCATCCATCCATCCACCCATCCATCCATCCATCCATCCATCCATCCACGCGTTTGTGTGTCTGTATGCATGTCTGTCCCATATGTCCGTTCATATGTATGTCTCCCACCAATACCGACTCCCACCAATACCGATTCCTTCACACGCGAGGAGGCTGTCGCACTTCGCCAACTGCAGACCCGAGCTTTTCCAAACCTCCACTTCACGAATAAAACATACCCGACTCGTTATACAGATGCCTGTCCAGGCTGTGGCGCTATCACCACAACTTTTCAC
This sequence comes from Rhipicephalus microplus, assembly GCF_043290135.1. Classification (NCBI taxonomy): domain Eukaryota; kingdom Metazoa; phylum Arthropoda; class Arachnida; order Ixodida; family Ixodidae; genus Rhipicephalus; species Rhipicephalus microplus. Next base: position 226,940,269 of record NC_134701.1, read on the forward strand.
ATTACCGTCGTGCTATGCCGCGAACTTTCCTCCGCACTCTCCAATCCTTCGGTCCACCCGTACCGCAGAGCAGTGGGAAGGCACCCTTGGCGACGGCACCCCCAAGGTCTGCCGGGCCCTCATTCTCAGGGCCTGGGCTGTCGCAGAGATTACCATAGGAGGCCTGGAATAGTGACCCTCCTCATTTTATTTGAATTTTCATACCTAATTGTTTTTCATCATCATCAAAGATTTTTTTCATGTTTCTTTTTGCTGCAGATCACAACGCACAGGATGATGAGTGCCTTAGTCTCGGCTTTTTGCGAAGACTGGCCATGACCAGGTCAAGAATTTGCATTAGTGTTATGTGCAGAAACTGATACAGATGTATGACACACGCTAAAATCAATGAATGAGGACGCACCTACCAGCCCAGATGGGATACTCATGGGTTTTATCTGCGTTTCTTGCGATCATTAGATGTGATTACAGATCTCATTAACATTTTGTCGTACGACGGCCATAAACCGCAGCCTTTCCGCGAAGGTAGGGTTTTTCAATTGTTAAAAGAACGTATAAAGCAGCTTTTCTTGAAGGAGATTGTGCACCCATTCAGTAAAGTGCAATACCCGGCTGTTCCATCTTCGTGCCCCTCAGAATCATTTCAGACCTTTTCGCATATGCCAAAGAAAAACAGGTATCAGGAGTATTTCATTCCCTTGGTCAGGCCAAAATCATTTGACAGAATGAAAGACAGGTTCCTTTTCTATGTTTTGTGCATCTTTATCCATCCAGAACAGCACGCGCGCCTTGTAGAAGTACTCCATACAGATCTAGCAAAATCTCTGTATTTCAAGAATGAAGCATGAGCGCCTCATAGAATACTCTACTAGGATCTAGGAAAATCTTGTTATTTCAGCATGAAATTCAGCAAAAGCTTCACAAAGCCGTAATACAGGGCTGTCCTTTGTTTCCGTGTATAGAGAGTCTTTCATTAGGGAGATCCTAAACTGCAAGCGTATAACGGGTTTCTCGATGACAGGAAGTGAAACCTTCAAGTTTGTTGCATATACGCTGACGATACCTTGACCTGTATTTTCATTACGACAGCAATTATATAAATACTCTCGACTGATTTTTGTCGTCACCATCGCCGTCATTTCCTGGATATGTATCGTAGTAATATATATATATATATATATATATATATATATATATATATATATATATATATATATATATATAAGCTACCAAGAAAACATTTCAAGGCGACCACCGGAGATTCGTACCGGTGACTCCTCGCTCCACAGTGCGCTGCATTAACCAACTAGGCCACGCCGCTCATACTGTCCATCGCACTAACGGTGAGCTGTGTATATACACTATTTACCACTTACTTACCGCCAACGGAGTTGAAAGAAAAATTCTTGAACAAAACATATACTTTGTTTGGACAAGTCATTCAAGTTCCCTAAACATTGACGTGTTTGAAGGTGTTTCATTAATAGAGGAGTGAGCTCACTGAAGTGCATACAGTTGTATAAAAGGGGCATTCTAAAATGTCTTTGGCTCCAGTTCAACTTTGCAGCAACAGGAAAAATTACTCTCATGGTCCTTTCGTACCTGTGAATTCTGTTCCTATCGAAATGCGCACCGCCACCATCACTTTAGAAGGACAAACTCAACTCACTGTCCCAGATGAGTTGTGGTGTTGCTTGCGCCGTTAGAGCATCACGCAACTTCGTAGTTGCAACAGTGTACATCTCACCAGGAACCTTGCTGACTGACGTCATAAACTTCTTGCTGCGCAACTTCCGTGTGGTGCGCCTACAAGATGTGCCGGTGATAGTCACTGGAGACTTCAACGTTAATGTACTTGAACGTGAAAACCAGTGGCTTGTCACATTTCTCAATGTCGAACTTGGAGGTCACCTCTTATTGAATGACACGCAGTTCACAACAACACCTGCTTTACAACACCTGATTCACAACAACACCTGTTTAGATACTGTAGTTTCTGCATTATTGTCAATTCAAGCAGAATCGACCATGCTCACAACGTTTCGTAAGGTTCCTAAGTCTCCTAGCCTTACTTTGTCTAGCTGCTCAATGGGATTTATCGCATTCATTGCTTCAGCAACGAGTGCAAGTCAGCAGTTCAGCAAGTCAGTGATTATTATATGCCGGTTAAATTCTCTGCTTTTCAGTAAATAACTCTTTCTCTCATCGCTTCGGCCTTGTGCCATAACTGTTATTTTTTTTCGTAGCATTTCTAGCTATAGTTAATTTCTTGACGTATTTTTTATGAGCATTCCTATCTATCCGTCGTCCTTTTAAACACTTCCAAACGCAAAGCATTTTGTTTCATGAGTTTCGGCATCTAAGGAACCAACTCGTCTTGCTGAAATTGCCGCCTAACCCATCAAGGTCTATCACACTGACCACAAAGTGATTATTACTGCCATTACTCTAAAGTACTAATAAAACATAACCCTCTCCCCCGTTAACACGTGCACTTCACTGGACAATCAAGTTGACATGACGGGATGGCCACCTGCTTCTCTTTTTTGTAATTGAAGCTGTTTAGCAAACTGTTCCTCGTCCAGCCAGCCGAAAAACTATTACCTTCAAAATTGGGTGTGTGCCACTGAAAGTGGATAAACTCCATAAGCCCAGTGGATGTCTGCAAAGTGCGATGGCGGTGACCTGAAGACCTCGAGTACGTGTAGGGAACAGTATAAGGGAAAAGGCGGCGGCGAGAAGACCCCGTAGTAATGGAAGGCCTACGGCAATGAAGATGTGCCCTTGCCCCGCCGTGGTGGTCTGGTGAATAAGGTACTCGGCAACTGACCAGCAAGTTGCGGGATCAAATCCCGGCTGCGGCGGCTGCATTTCTGATGGAGGTGGAAATGTTGTAGGCCCGTGTGCTCAGATTCTGTGCACGTTAAAGAACCCCTGGTGGTCGAAATTTCCGGAGCCCTCCACTACGGCGTCTCTCATAATCATGGCGGTTTTGGGACGTTGAACCCCACATATCTATCAATCATTCAAAGACGTGCCCGTGGATGTATATGACAGGTGCGAACGCTTGGCTCTAACGCGAATTAGTGCTTTTCGAATTTGTACTTCCGTGTCGTGCCTGTGCCTCAGTTGTTTAACTCGAACCTCCGTGCGCTTAGAATTAACGTAGAAACAAACAAGCATCACCTATCTAAAGCCTATAACAACATAGAAGCAACCTAAAAACTAAGTGCATCACCTAGGTAAGGCCCAGAAACAGCCCAGAAGCGACTATAGATCAGTCTTCGGAATCGTCCAGTGCGGCTGTTTGAAGCCTAGCTCTTTCTTCTTACTGTTCACCAATTTTTTTTATGAATTTTGAATTTTCGCTTGCACACAATGCGCTGCTCTTTTCACTAATGACTAAAGACGCTGCCGTCGACGCCACAACAGCCGACACTGACACCGGAATTTTTCTGAAACAAGCTCCTTGAATGCTATGCTATCACCCTAAAATGTAATGGCAACAACTCGCACATTCCAAATGGTGTATGCGATGAGTTTTGCGGACATTGCCGTTGGCATTCAACGACAAGTTAAACAACACAGGATCCTAACAGTAACCTCAGTGCCTGCAGAAGAAACCAATACCTGGGTTTGCATGTGTGCAACTATGTTACTGCCGTCAAATAATTTTATATATTTAAATGAACCTTAAATTCCGAATGTGCATTGTATATTCAAATTTCCAAGAGCAAAAAATACTGACCTTGTTTGACGTTAACATGCTGGAAAATGCCATGGACTAATAACTTGCACGTTGCGAGTATATGTAGGACAAGCCACTCTTCATAAGCGTGTGTCCATTAATAATTTCTGTTTCCACCGATAATTCCAGTACCATGGCATGGTTACCTGGCACAGCGTAGTGGAGAGCTTCGGTAGTTTCAACCGACTGGAGTTCTTTACTATACATTTAAATATAAGTACATATGCCTGCTGCACTTCGCCGACCTCTAATTGTATACCCCTTCTTGTTTCAGCACTATAACTTACTAAAATGTTTTCTAACGACTACTCCGATTCTTCTCGCAAGTAAACGAAGCAGTGTTTACAAGGAATGCAGATCGACTAAATGAAAACGTTTCACGTTAGCGCTAGCTCACTGCCATTTGCTTTATTTGTCCATTTGGTCAAAGCTGTATAATAATATTTATTGATCCTCAGTAAGAGGCTTCTCGCTGCATTTATAATTATGTTGTAAGTCTAAGAATGAGCGATAAGTTGCATCAATACATGCTGCAAGGGTCGTACCAGCTCTCTACATTCGTTGAATATAATCTGTATGGAGATATATGGATATATGGATATGACAGTCAGGACGCGTGACTAAATAGGGCCGACGAGCTGGCTCAGAACCATATGCAGGAGTGATATCTGTAATACTGTCGCTGGTACACGGGCACGCAGTCCTTACCTTTGCAGCCTGTGCAAGTGCGTCGATTGAACTCTTCGGAATGTGCGGCTAGCGTTTGGCCGCTAAAGTAGAAGCCGTCCGAGTGGTGACTAAAGTGTCGCCCACTCGTGCATTGACGCCGGGATTGGTCTCTCGATGACAACTGACAAGACGGGCCAGCGCGGGAAGACGTAATGACGCCCCGCTGTGGAAACGCTGGCTAGACGTTGGCTCCAGCGTCACTTGGGAGAGGGGAGCCGAGCTGCATTTGAATGCCATCGGAAAGCACGAAAAACACGCGCGCTTCCTCCCACCTGATCCACGTGCATCGCCATATTACCGCCGCTCGAGGACCGTTCCCACGAATTGCGACATCGTCCGCAGTCTTCGTAGGCGCTTTTGTTCCGTATGTTAATGTGCTCGCGTCATTCGCGGGGCGATTTTGATCTTCGGCTTTCCTTTGTAACGACAATGAAGCCCCCCCCCCCCCCTTCTTCCCGGGCAAGCTCATCCCCACTTTGAATCTTCAAATCTGACATTGTTTGAGGGTAATGAACAATGTATGAGACCTGAATCGTTGTGGTAGCGGTAGTCTTTTTTTGAAATGGCTCGTGCTTGTACTGAGGGATCAGGGATTGATCGCGTAGAGTTAACGGGTTTTATTAGGGCATGCACCCGAAGAAATGAAAACTGAGAGTGAGCCGGATGACTTCGATTTTCAAAGTAAAATCATTTTTACTGTGATCTGAGAAAATAAAAAAAATTCTTCATTGGTCTTCCACAAAAACAAAAAAGTGAGAGAGAAAGAAAAGAAGGCGCCTTAACCTGACTTAACGTATCCTACTTACTCGTGTTTGTGTAGTCTATTTGAATAAATATGGGCAGATCCCACGTTTCGTGGAAATTCATGTTATGCGAAGCATGTGGAGGGAAGGTGATTGTGGCGTTACTGATGAGCGATGCGTTATGGACTGAGGCTAAAAAGTATTGCTCTGTGCCTCACGCGTGTACTAACTATAGTCTCCGAACTCCAAACTACACGTAGCTTTTTATACTCAAGTTTGGCTTACCTTGCAACGTCCACTGAAGTGCTGTAGTCGTTATTGTGCTCGGCTGCTGACTCGAAATTTGCAGGTTCGATACCGGCGGCGTCGGTCGCACTTTTGTGTACGCGAAATGGCCAAGGCTCGTGTGCCGCGCGTTCGAGGTGCGCGTTAAAAAACGCCAGATGGTCGAAATTTCCGGAGTCGTAAACTATAGCATCTCTCCAAATCATACCTTGGTTAAGACGTTAAACCACAGATATTATTGTTATCCGACATCTCCATTTGTGAACATTCTTATAATTCTCTTCTGAGGTTATTTTGTTATTGTGTTCACTGCCCCGTCAATCATATTTCGCTTGTTTTTTTTTCTTGCTGTGTGTAATGTGCATTGATTGTATACTTAGATATGCTGCATTTGTCGTATTGCCCATGTTATTGTGCACACTGTTTTTGTAGTATCTTTTCTCGATTTTTGTTGCGACGCCATGACCACGTGTTGTTCCTGTTCTGTGCATATTACAAGACTGACGTGTACGCGAGGAAAGATAGCATTGACGAGCTCCGATTCAGTGGTTTTCTTTCTCTTCGCCTCAGCCATGTATTTGTGTATGCATGTTGGGAATAATGAGTTAGACTCAATATATACCAATGTTCTACGTACGGACATGCTGAACAGTCGCATATGTTTTATATTACCAGTCGTCTACTGTTGTGTAACGATACCAACAGCAACATGGGTATTACAAACACCAGAAGCGGTAGGCTGATATGCAGCACATTTTCTTGCGAAGAGTGTAGGTCTGGTCAGTGCTTCTTATACAACGTCAATGAATGGCGCTTAAGTATGCAGTTTATGCTGACGAAACGGCTGTATCACAAAATGGCTCATGTATTATTCATGAAATAAAATAGCTAGCAGTGCACTCATTATTGATGTTTCACCAGCATTAAGCCTGCATAGGGCCTTTCTCTAAAGCGTTTCTGAGAGCTGGTGTCGTCCTGCGCTGGAATACTTAATTGTTACACTGGAGTGTAACAATGCCCCAAAAAATGGGGCATATCCACTGACTCCAAGTCAGCCCTGTAGTGTGTGTCGTCAGCTTTTCGTCGTGGTGTACAAGACCAACTACGATTGGAAATAAGAAAAACCTATCAGTAATTGGAAGACAAAGGGCATAGCATAATTTTCCAGTGGCTTCTAGGCTACTGAGGCATTGACAGCAACGAACATGCCTATGATTCTGCCAGAACTGCTCATGAAAGTGGCGTGCAGAAATTCATTCTAGTATCAAGAACCGATGCAGCATTCAATACTAGCTTGCCCGCACGTGGTATAATAAACTCAATGTGGAACATGACTGGTTTTCTGCATACCCAAAACTCGCTCACTGGATTCCGTGCCGACTGGTTGTGCCCTCGCGATCTCCGACGACAGCGCAGCTCTGGCCGACAGGGTTGGTCCTACGCCACCTCCTGACATTGGTCCCCTACGACGACAATGGCGCAGATCTGGCCGACTGGATTAGCCCTACGCCATCTTCTGTCGCCGACAAGAGGTCTCGCCAGTGATGCCCGTCCTCGGACTCCTGTGACCATTTTTCATCTTTTCTATCTCTTTTCTGTCGTCACTGGCTGTCCCTGCGCATCTCCCTCTCTCTCTCGATACCTTTAATCCCTCCCTTTTAATCCCTCCTTACCCCCATCCCTTGTGAGCTACTGTTGACGTGTCGCACCAGATGCAGACAGTTACGGGACTAACTTTTCTCTTTTCTTCCCTTTTATAACCACAATCTGCATACCCGACCATGCCATTTAGATCCGTCCCTTCAACTTCGAATTCCATCCGGACTATTCTGATCCAAAACAACCATCCTCTGCCACTTGTGGCTTGGAGTGTCATTCACGAACAGTTTTCCTTACCGGATCACGATGACTGACAGGGCTACGTGTGATCACTATGGCAGTGAGAGAACCATTGTCCACGTCCTTTGTGAGTGTCCTCATTATAGCTCGCAAAGACTGCAGCTTTCGGCAATGTTATAGCACGGCACGATGACAGGCCGCTTTCGGAGCAGTCAATTTCGTAGCGCCGGAACGTTTGACCGTACAGTATAAAAGTGACGAATGTGCTGCTGAATTTCTGCGGTCAACCAGACTCGCAAAATGGCTGGGACACATCTGTGCTTGAGTTTGTGCCCGTTTTCGATTTTATTTTTTTAACTATCCCTTTCTTTCCTTTTTCTCTTCTTACATTTTCATGTCCATTTCCTCTTTTCCAGTGCAGGGTAGCAAACCAGAAGTTTTCTTCTGGTTAACCTTCCTGAGTTTCACTCAACATTATTCTATCTCTTTCTTTGTTCACTTTCACTGAATGCCTGGGTTTCATTCCTGGTGGGACGCTCATATCTATTCGTCGGGTCAATGCTGCGACGTCAGTTTTTCTTAATGCTGTCGCATTCAAATTACCACTGTCTGTTCTCACCGTTCTTGGGTGGTTATAAACTGTCAATCACCTGTGGCGCATACCTGCATACTATAGAATGGTATGTTGGTATGTGCGACACGTGTATCGAAGAAACAGTTTGACAAAGTGTGCGACGACATTTTCACATTATCCATGTCATGACTAGCCAGACATATTCGTTGAACCCTCTTACCTTCCCATACAGATTTCGATCCCCCCCCCCCTCTCGAGTTAAAGACGCGATCACGAAAGCACCCAGACGTAGGTTCCCTCATCCGTTCATATGAAGTGTGAGCCCTCTTTGGTTTGTGAGGAAATACGCCGAGTCCCCTTCATTAATATCCTCTTCTGGCTAATTTATTTTTCTTTGTCCAAGCACCTGGGCAGTAATCAAGCGACATGCTTATCGTCGGAGCTAATGATAACGCTTATTTTTCTTTCCTTATGATTGTGTGACCGCCATAACCGTGAGCTCTAAATGTGCGAGTTCTGTAACTTGGGCGATCAAGTATTCCTTATTACAGACATTTCATTATCTAAGCACAATTCCGCCTTGTACACGGCGAGTCATGGGTATATACAACGCACCATCAACTTATTTATTGACGTCTGCGTCAATTGGAGGTTTGGAACGCAATATCTTGTGTATTCGCACTCCACTGTTGTACCGTGGCTCAATGTTTCCTCCAATGCTGAAGAATGCGTTGGAGCAAGAAAGGACTAAAGCGTGCTGGCCGCGTAAAGACGACGCGAAAAACAGCAAGATGGTCGCGCCCGCGAAATGATCGAAGCAGATGACGCCAACGCCATGTGTTTGTTACAACTTGAGCGTAGTAAAGCAGCGTGATCTTTAAACACCACTTGAATCGCAGTTGCACCGGACAATGGTGCAGCGTACATGTGAATTATATTGGTGGACCAAGGCTATCTTACCACTACCTGTGACATGATATACGAAAAAAAAGGGAGATCCCACGTATACCTTGGGAATCAACGGCGTGTGAAGTATGCGGAGGGACTGGGGTGACCATGTTGTGATATTCTTTTTTTTTTTGAGGGACGCATAATGAAATTGTGCTAAATATATTTAGAAATGTTGCACGCACAGACATATGGAGAAAAGCTGCAGATTATTATATCACCAGTTGTTTGCACTTGCACAACGATACCAACTGGAACATGAGTATTTGAAAAACCAGAAGTGATAAGTTGATATTAGGCACTGGTGCTCGTGGAGATAGTATCCTTGGATACTGCTACATAAATCAACTTCAGCGATTGGCATGATACCCAACTACAATTGACGTTAACCCGCCGTGACATATTATAGGAGTAGATTTGTATTACTAATAAAATTGGATAGCCAGCACTGCAATCACATTGGACCTTTCACGAACATTAGGGTCTATTCGAAAAGTAGTTCAGAGACCTGGCGTGGCTCTGTGGTGGAACACTCAATTACCACGCAGAATGCTAAGGTTAGATTACTGCTGAGACCCTGACATTGATTCTTGGAATTCGCCGGGTCAATGCTGCCGATGTCAGCTTTTTGTTAACACTCACACGTTAAAATTACCCCAGTGTTTCCCCATTGTTCCTGGGTAGATTCTAAGTGTCAGTCACCTGTGACACGTATGCGTATACCTGGAGGGATGTTTTTGATGACGTACGCCTCGAGATTGTTACATTATTGACGTCTCGGTTAGTGCGTCATATTCGTCAAACCATCTTACTCTCCTATGCTAATTTCAAGTTAAGAGAGGTGATCACGAGAGCACCCACATGTAGGAGGCTAGATAGATAGATAGATAGATAGACAGACAGACAGACAGATAGATAGATAGATAGATAGATAGATAGATAGATAGATAGATAGATAGATAGATAGATAGATAGATAGATAGATAGATAGATAGATAGATAGATAGATAGATAGATAGATAGATAGATAGATAGATAGATAGATAGATAGATAGATAGATAGATAGATAGATAGATAGATAGATAGATAGATAGATAGATAGATAGATAGATAGATAGATAGATAGATAGATAGATAGATAGATAGATAGATAGATAGATAGATAGATAGATAGATAGATAGATAGATAGATAGATAGATATAGACGCCAAAAGCGCTTGCAGTACGCGAAAGAAATGTTTGGCAGTTTAAAAAGTGTTATTGTCTTGTATAGTTTGCACACTGAAGGTATTAGAACGTTTTAACTATAGTTTACCGCAATCAAATTTTCGCGATGAGTGATCCTGCTTCCTAATCGCGATTGCGTACGCTCAAGCATGCAGCACATGATCGAGGTACTTTGTGTACGGCATCGGGGATTCTAGCGTCATATCTTGCTGCTCTGAATGCTGCACACGAGCATTTATTCATTTATTTATTTATTTATTTATTTATTTATAAGATTAGTCACGTTTTTTAACAGTACCTATAAACCTATTACCCCAAAATAGAACCGACCCTACCACCGGTGGCAGCGGTATTTATTGACAAGGCAGCTTCGTTTTTTTTTTTTTGGGGGGGGGGGGGGGGGGCGTTGCCACGTCCATAACATCAGCATAAATTAACCAACACTATTTAAAATGGTAGCTAGCATGTTGTGGCTTTCCCGGCTACTAGTTAATTTTGTATCAAAATAGCCCATCATTCTACCACAGAGCTAAGCCGGTGCTTTTTGCCTCGAATTAAGCATTTAATAGCTCGCATAGAATAGTGAGGAAAAAAACCAGCCCGCAGGCGTAGTGTGCGTCCGAATAGTGAGGAAAAAACCAGCCCGCAGGCGTAGACAGAAGCTGTGGCCTCTACAAGCAACGCGTGTGCTTGCAGAGGCAGATGCGAGGCTTAATGTGGTGCTCAATGGATGTGCCTTCTCAAGCACATGTGGTGCACATGGTCAATGCTCGTAAAGTGCGCTACTTCATGAGCATTGGTCCCAGGTATAACGTGAGACGTTACGCAATTTCTTCTTGCACTGCTTCGTCTTCCTCGGGTAATATTAGTTAGGCATGTTGCAAGGCACGAATTACACGTGCTTAGGATCCACGAACAACACTTTTCTGAGTGACCCAAACGCACCTGCACTAAATTTAGGGGAAGTTGCGTTTTAAACCTCATTGGTTGACCAACATGGTGACGCATTTTGAGAGTAAGTCTCTTACATTCGACGGTGTTGTTGAAGGAAAGCATTCTATATATGAGCTCTGCGCTTTGAGTACAACTGAGTACCGTATTCAGAAGTCGGCATGCGCGTACGCTTTAGGTGCTGCCCTTTTTCAATAGGTGTCGGAGTTCGTGTTTTCTCTACGGGTGTTGACGGGTCTCCTCGTGCGCCACAACAGGCACACCTTAACGCGTAAATACGTCTGTGAAGTGGAGCTTGACTGAAAGCGCTTTCGGCTCACTCACATCTCGCTTAAAACAACACACTCAGGCGACCAAAATAGAAAAGAAAAATTCAGATGCTGTCGAATGAAAAATACAACCCCGTGTTTGTCATACTTGTGCTTTATTGCTGCTACACAACCCGTATATACTCCTTACTTCCCGCCCCTCAACCCTCGTCCTGCTTACGCAAGAAAACATTTCCAGCCTATAAAAGAACAAGTAAACGAAAATTTCACAGCATAATAAATGGAACATAAATCTTTAAAAAAGGAAACAAATGCAGACAATTTTATTGGGCTATAAATAATGATCTGTTATTAAAGGTGGCGCATTACTTTTCGAAGGATGAATAAACACAGGAGAAAAAATATAGGTTCATCGTAATGCGTACCTAGAGTTTTGAAATCGTTGCGGTGCCTAGAATTATGAAAATGAATGCAGCTCGTGAATACTGTTTTCTAGTTAGACGGGAACTTTTCTCGATCGTAAACACTTTCGCAGTTGTACTATCTATTCTATGAAATACGAATATGAAAATTGAACCGGTTTCGCATTTCGCTCATTCATACGAGTTTTACATAAACTGAGCGTTCATACAAGTTGCAGCATCACACGGCGACAGCATACTTCAATGTCCGTAAACTGTCAGTTCAAAAGGACCATTAATTGAGTTACAGCCTCAAAAATTCAGTGCTTTTTATTGCTGTATTTTCTTTCAAATCTCTCTAAATTGAACCCCACAGTTTTAATGATACATTTGCTGGCACGAAAAAAAAGTGAGGTTGGTAGTATAATTTCGTACCTTTAATCCTAATTATCCCATTCACCCCTCCCCAAAAAAGCAAAAAAAGATTAAAGTGATCATATCAACATTTATATAACGAAATATGCGCTTTTTGTAAAAAAAATTATGGTAAGACGTCTGCGCAATGTGCCTGATACTTTGATACTGCACACCTGATCGTGAAAGTTGAGGCTGATCCATCGTACGAATACACATTAGATCGAAGATGATTGCCCCAGCCTCTTTTTGGTCATCTTAACCAAGCACGTCATCGTAGAATTCTTCTATTGCCATCGTATTATCGTTCTCCAGTTGTCTTTTCCGTTAGTGAAAACTAGTTTCATGAGCCTTTAATGACAATAAGCATAATTATGCGGTGAAGTTTTCTAGGTGTCCTTCAGATGAATTGGTCTCAATGATGTGGTATCATAGACGGGGAACGAAAAGTGGGGAATTTTAAGTGCTCGTTATTCTTTGCTGGACAAAACATTATTTATAACTAACCGGTGCTTTTCAGTATCGACGATACACTCAAATTAAATATAGTTTTCGCACTTTACTTGTATCAGAATCAAAATCCTTCCCTAAAGATTAGTATCTATATCTGTATTTCGGATAGATTCAATAATTTATCGTGTATACTATGTTACTCTATACTAAACACCACCATTCGGAACAATAAGCGTTGCCTGAGCTCCGTTTATTAAGCTGAGACGTCTGCCACAAAATCAGTTGGACAAAGCAAATGATGGTGACATTATGTTATCTTTCGGCCAGAGTGTATGCCAGCGAGGGCAGACGATGAGGTCTGCGCGTCCCGATTGGTGAAGCAGACCCGTGGTGGTGTTCGCGCCACCTTCAGTATTGACAGTGCCATGACAGCTGCTCTTAGCTGTTGTGCGTATTCCTATGCATGCGGCGTCTTCCCCGCAATAATTCTGATACCGCTATGATGTCGTTACCGATTTTTCTCTTGCTTGGTGGTTTATTAGAAAGTGCGAAGAGAGTAAAAATGGGGTTGCTTTGCATCTGGAGGTTTTCACAAAAGAGCGATTTCAATGACCCCGTGGATGAAAGTATGACCCCCATAAAATCAGAATATTGCTACACGCATGCAAATTGAGATTCTAGGGGGCGACGCGCGTGTATGCCTGACGAGGAAGACGTAGAGTGGTCTCCGCTCAGTGTCTGGTTTGCCGGTCACGCTGCTGCTGCTGGTGGTTTGAAATATATTTAATCCACAGCCTCGTAGATACGGCGTCTCTCTTCCGTAACATATTTGGTGGAGGTGGAACGTTCCCCGTGCTCATCATGAAGCTTCGCAGTGGCCGCACCATCCAGCCTCCGGCCATGGCTTCTAATGATAACCCCCCCCTCACTGCCATCACCTGGAGCTACTACGTACCTTGCGATGTCCCACCCCCGTGATCCCGGTGCGTTCTCCGCCCAGCCTGGCCTTGACGTCGACTACTGGCTCCGCATGTACGAGCGCGTTAGCCTGTCTCACCGATGGGACCCAATCATGATGCTCGCCAACGTAATCTTTTACTTGGATAGCACCCCGCGTGTATGGTTCGACGCTCATGAGGCCGAGCTCACCAGCTGGGACATCTTCAAGAACCGACTACGCGACATCTTTGGGGACCCGTCCGGTCGACAAACGGCCGCACGACAAGAACTCGCCACCCGAGTACAGTCATCAACCGAGTCGTATGTCTCGTACATGCAGGACGTGCTCGCGTTGTGCCGCAAAGTGGACGAGCAAATGACCGAGAGCGACAAGGTGGGCCACATACTCAAGGGCATAGCGGACGACGCTTTCAGCTTGCTCGTGTACAACAACGTCATGACCGTCGATATCATAATTAAGGAATGCCGCCGCTTCGAAATAGCCAAAAAAACCGCCGAGTTCAACTTCAATTTTCACGGCTCCCTAATACGGCTGTCACGTCAACCTGTACCGATTTCGGTGCCGCACCACTCTTGCACGAGAATGTCACACGCATCGTTCGGCGCGAGCTTGAGGCGGTACGTCCGGCGCCGTTTCATGCACTTCCACTCGACCAGGGCACCGTGCAAACACCTCCGGCGTTGTCAGTTATTCGGGCAGTCGTGTGGCGAGAAATTGCTAACCTTGGTTTTCCTGTCGTCTGCTCCGTCTCCCGACCGGACTACAGACCGATGCCAATAAATGCACCACGCCACGAGCCACACACTCTGCCCAGATCCCGCAATTCGAGGGAGTGGAGAACAGCAGACGACAAGCCAATCTGCTTCCGCTGTCACCGAGTTGGCCATGTCTCCCGCTACTGCCGCAGCACTTGGACACCCCCCTCCCCCCCTGTTTAAGCCAATTTTCTTCTTCTCCTCGGCCATACGCGGACCTCGCCGGTATTCGCCAGCCGTGAGTATCCTGCTTCCGACGCACCTAACAGCCGCTCTACCGCGCGTTCAACGTCACCGCAACGCCGCTGTTCACCGTCGCCCCAACCCCGCCGCTATCCATCGACAACTAACTATGGATCTTCCCGGATGGAAAACTAGTATATGCAGCTCCTGGAGGTAGTGCTGCATCAAGTTCGACTGACCCAAATCCTCCGTTGACGCGACATACTAATAAGAACTTGCTGGAAGTGCATGTGGACGGTCTTTCTTTGATGGCTTTAGTTGGCACTGGAGCTCAGGTGTCTATAATGAGTGCTCGTCCGTGTCGCTACCTCAAAAAAGTACTCACGCCTGCCGCAGCACAAGCCGTTCATGTCGCCGATCGTGGAACTGTAGCCGTCATTGGAATGTGTACCGCTCGTATTAGCCTTGCCGACCGCCATGTTCCTGTTTTATTTACCGTGCGCTACGGTTGCCCTCATGACGTCATCTTCGGGATGGACTTCTTATCGACGCATTCTGCCCTGATAGACTGTTCCGCCGGCACTCTTTGTTTGGAACTTCCTCTTCTCCTACATTCTCACCCTGAACTCCCGAACAGCATGTGCACCAATGACTTCTTCCAGATACCACCTAAACCTCTCACATTCGTTGAATTGGCAACACCCTCTCCTGTGCCCGGCGGTGATTATATCGTGACGCCTATTCCTGATGTTCTCCTGCCGCGTGACATTACTGTCCCACACTCCGTCGTAACCATGGCCTCTAACCGATCACATTTACCTGTTATCAATTTCGGTTTTATAGAACAAGTGCTACCTCAAGGAATATCCGTCGCCACGCTAAGACCCTTAATTGACGACCACGTCACCTGTTTTGCGGCAGACGTATGTCCCGATCACTCACGTAACTCGCAGGATACCACGTGCCTGGATGCAACCTTACGCTCCATGATCGCCCCGGACCGGAACTCGAACCTGAGAAGTCAGCCGCGCTCTGCCGCCTTCTGGCTTCATACCGCGATATATTCGACATAGACAGCCGCCCACTCGGCCAGACTTCACTCGTCAAGCACCGCACTAACACAGGTGATTCCCATCCCATTTATCGGCGACCATACCGGGTGTCTGCCACCGAGCGTAATTGATTCAACAAGAGGTCACCAAGATGTTAGCCAAGGGAACCATTGAATCCTCTTTGAGCCCTTGGGCGTCCCCTATTGTGCTCGTTAAAAAGAAAGACGGAACGTGGTGCTTCTGCGTGGATTACCGCCATCTGAACAGAATCACGAAAAAGGACGTTTACCCTTTACCCTGCATCAATGACGCTCTCGATTGTCTCCACGACGCCCGATACTTTTCTTCAATAGACCTACGTTCCGGCTACTGGCAGATTGCTGTCTACGAAAGAGACCAACAGAAGACTGCATTCGTAACACTAGACGGCCTATATCAGTTCAAGGTTATGACTTTTGGGTTATGCAACGTCCCAGCCACGTTCGAGCGCATGACGGACTCTCTGCTACAAGGGTTCAAATGGTCAACATGTCTCTGTTATCTTGACGATGTTGTTGTATATTCCCCAACATTTGAGACCCACCTTCATCGTTTGTCAGCTATTCTCGACATATTCCGCACTGCAGTCCTTCAATTCAACTCGTCGAAGTGCCACTTCGGACGCCGGCAAATTACAGCGTTGGGTCACCTTGTCGACGCATCTGGTGTGCAGCCGGACCCGGAGAAAATTCGTGCAGTCACCAGTTTTCCTGTACCCTGGTCAGTTAAAGACGTCCGGAGTTTTGTAGGACTTTGTTCCTACTTTAGAAGGTTTGTGGAAGGTTTTTCGACCATCGCTCGACCTCTCACTGAGCTTCTGAAGAAAGACGTCACGGTTACGTGGGGTACCGACCAAGCTGCTGCTTTTTCTTATCTAATCACGCTTCTGACGACTTCACCTGGATTGGCTCATTTTGAACCATCCGCTCCGACAGAAGTCCGAACCGATGCTAGTGGTCACGGGATCGGAGCCGTCCTAGCCCAACGCCAACGGGGACACGACCGAGTTGTCGCCTACGCTAGCCGCCTCCTCACAGCTGCTGAGCGCAACTATTCCATTACAGAGCGTGAGTATCTCGCTCTTGTTTGGGCACTCTCAAATTTCCGCCCATATTTATATGGAACAAATTTCTCTGTAATAATTGACCATCATGCGCTATGTTGGCTTATGTCACTGAAGGATCCTACTGGCCGGCTCGGGTGCTGGGCTCTGCGACTGCGAGAGTATATTTACACGGTGACGTACAAGTCCGGACGCCTACATCAGGACGCAGACTGTCTGTCCCGCTACCCGGTTGCTGAGTCGAGCACTATAGTTGACACCGACACCGGCCCTTGCGTCTTTTCTCTTTCGCAAATGACATTCATCGGTGACGAGAAGCGCCATGATGTGTTCTTACGTGTTATCATTGAGCGCCTCGAATCACCATCTTCCAATCAGTCCCATCGCTCAATCGTGCTCCGGGATGGTGCATTATACCGCCAAAGTTTCGAGCCGTATGGACCGGCCCTGCTGTTTGTCATTCTGAAACACCTTCGCTCGGAAGTTCTAAATGAACTTCATGACCTTTCAACTGCCGGTAACCTTGGTGCCTCACGCACTTACGACCGAATACGCCGACGCTTCTTCTGGTCAAGGTTTGCACGCTCAGTCAGAAGATCCGTTGAGGCTTGTGAAAATGTCAGTGCCGCAAAACGCCATCGACACTTCCCGCCGGCCGCCTTCAACCACTTGAGTTTCCGTCAGAACCATTCTTCTGCGTTAGCTTGAACCTACTTGGCCCTTCCCCCTTGTCTTCCTCGGGTAACAAGAGGACAGCTGTGGCCAACACTACGCCACGCGTTTTGCCATCACACGAGCTCTTCCAACAAGCTGCGCCACAGACGTCGCCGACTTCCTCCTCAAGGACGTGATTTTGCAACATGGAGCCCCACGGCAGCTGCTAACAGACCGTGGCCACCCCTTTTTGTTGAAGGTGATAGCCGACATCTTGCAGTCCTGTCAAACGAGACACAAGCTGACTACGTCATACCATCCGCAAACCAATGGACTCACGGAGCGTATAAATCGAACTCTTACAGACATGCTCGCTAAGTATGTTTCTATTAACCACACCGACTGGGATCTTGCGTTCCCGTACGTCACATTTGCTCATAATTCTTCGCGCCATGACACCGCCGGTATACTCTCCATTTTTTCTGCTGTTTGGCCGAGAACCAACATTGTCTCTAGACACCGTCATACCGTCCCCTGCGGAACCGATCAGTGAATATGCCATGGACGCTATCACTCTGGCTACTCACGCACGCGAAATCACCCGTGCTCGCCTTCTGACCTCGCAAGAGAAGCAACGGCTTTTGTATGACCAACGACACCGCGACGTACACTTTCCGCCCGTTTCTTTGGTGCTGCTTTGGTCTCCGACCCGTCAAGTTGGCTTGTCAGAAAAACTGCTTACTCGCTACACAGGTTCATACCTGTAGTGGCGGCGTGTGCCACCGGTGAATGAACGACTAGACAACTTGAGTGCCCATCGGAACTAAAAGCCCCTTTATTCCAACTTGTGCATGCTTATATACATAAACAACACTGGCGCCACCAGCGGCAGTGATTGTGGAACCGAAACCAAACAGACCAATATACAACACATTCCCTTCCTTAAAAACAGCTATATGGATTAGTGATTTAGTAGTTTAGTTTGTTAGCACATATGCAAAAAACACTATACAAAAATACAACCTGTACACGTAACGTAACTATATAGTACTATAAAATCACACAGTTTACAAAAGGAATCCACCGCACTGGATACGTCCGTTTTATTCACTTTAGCACAACTTCTCTTGCTACACCTAGTAGCCATAACGCTCTGGTGGCAGTCTGTTTTTTGGTGGTTGCACCCTGCGTTGTTGTGTGACTGCTCCTGGAGACTTGGCTGACTGCGTCGCAGCACGCGACCCGTGCGCCTGCGCAGCCGAACGAGACGTAGGTGCCTGCGCAGCGTACGTGGGAGATGTGGGTGCCTGAGCAGCCGAAGGAGACGTAGTGCCTGTGCAGCGTACTCAGAAGACGTAGGTGCCTGCGCAGCGTACGCAGAAGACTTGGGTGCGTGCGCAGCGTACGCAGAAGACTTGGGTGCGTGCGCAGCGTACGCAGAAGACTTGGGTGCGTGCGCAGCCGAAGGAGCAGCAGCTGAAGTCCTGGTAGTTATCTCTGGGGTGGGGCCCCCGCATGTAGGCGGAGATCTTCCCCCCCCCCCCCAGCTGTACCGTTTCCTCCCCACGTATAAAGGGCGGTAGAGGCTCGTGGCACCTTTGAGAACTTGGATGCATTCCACGTTTTGCCGTCAGCCAGGCGAAAAGAAGATGGTCCTTTCCTGCTGATCACTTCTCTTGGGTGGCTGAATTCCAGGTCGCCTTTAAATCTAGTTGCGGGTTTCTTCCCTCTGAAGAAGTCGCCAACGTTAACTCTGGTTTCTCTTGCAGCCCTCCGAGCGTCCGTGTATCGTTTGCTGCTCTGTTGCTTTTGTTTTACCCGCTCACGTAAGCGCCGGAGTTCCGAGTTACGGTCATCAAAGAAGGTTACCGACGGATACCCGACGACATCCAACCGAGTTCTTGGCAGCCGCCCGTGTAGCAGACGAGCTGGAGCCCTTGCCGTTGTAGCATGCGGTGTGCATCGGTAAACACCCAGATGCTCTGTTACCACCTGGCGCAAAGGTCGCTGCTCAAGAACCGCCAATTGAATGAAGCTTTTTAATACTCTGTTAAAGCGCTCCACTTGGCCGTTCGCTTGTGGATAGTATACGGACGAATGTTTGACCTGGATGCCGCGATCTTGAAGAAATACCTCCAACTCCCGAGATGCAAATTGTGGACCATTATCGCAAATAACCTCTTCTGGGTAGCCTTCGCGCGCGAACACAGCGACTAAGAATCGTATTACTGTGCTGGTTGTCGTCTCGCTACAGAAATGCACTTCGGGCCATTCGGAATAATAATCTACAAGCGTGATTGCATATCTGCAATCGTGGGGCGCCCTCTCAAATGGGCCTACAATATCCATGCCGAGTTTGAGCCACGGCTGCTCTGGAAAGGGGACAGGTTTCAAGGGTGTAGCTCGCACCTTGACGCTCTTGTCTGCTTCCTGGCATATGCTACACATCTGAATAGCTAGCTCGACTTGGTGGTCCATGCCCGGCCACCAATACTTTTCTCGCAGCCGCGCTTTTGTTCGCACCACTCCGGGATGAGACTCATGTGCTGCAGCGATTACTTGCTGCGTGAGTGACGTGGGAACCACAAGCCGTTCACCACGCAAGATAAGATTGTCTACCACAGAAAGTTCGTCACATACTTTGAAAAATGGCTGAAGCTCGGCCGATAACAATTTGTGTGCAGGCCACGACGATTGCAGATAGATTTTGCTTTGTTGTAGTGCACTATCTTGCAATTGGGACTGCTGAAACTGTTCTCTGATAACGCAGGAAGGAATTTCCTGAACTGATACAACCTCGTCAAACAGCGTTTCTTCTTTCTGGAAAGAGGACGCGGGCAGGCGTGAGAGTGCGTCCTCCACTTCGTTTTGTGACCCCTTGCGGTACTCGACTGTATAGTTGTACCGTAGTAGGCGCTCTGTCCATCGCGCTACCCGCCAGGGGCGCCTTCCTGTTCCTTGGGTTGAAAGCAATGCCACCAAGGCTTGATGATCAGTGAGCAACGTGAAGTGGCGTCGCCACAAGTACACGTGCCACCGCTCGCACGCCCAAACACAGGCCAATGCTTCCCGTTCTCCTACCGAATATTTCCTCTCAGCTGGCGAAATGACTCGAGACACGAAAGCAGCAGTGTGCAGTTTAGGTCCGTCCACCTGCTGTAGGACCGCTCCAACTCCACACTCTGATGCGTCCGTCGACACTAAGACTGGAAGAAATTCATCGAACATTCTCAGTATAGAGCTAGATGCCAGCGCGTCTTTGGTGTTTCTGAAACTAGCATCTACCTCGTCAGACCAAACGAATCACTGCCCCTTTCTTAGCAGGACACGCATTGGTTCAACCATGTCAGCGAAATTGGTAATAAACCTAGAATAATATTCGACCAATCCCAGAAATGATCGAAGGCCTGCTGGATTCGTAAGCGTTGGAGTGTCTCAGATGGAAGCAACCTTTTCCTTCAACGGCACAATACCGTTCGGTGATCCTGTG
The DNA here is from genome assembly GCF_043290135.1 of Rhipicephalus microplus. Lineage (NCBI taxonomy): Eukaryota > Metazoa > Arthropoda > Arachnida > Ixodida > Ixodidae > Rhipicephalus > Rhipicephalus microplus. The sequence continues at coordinate 226,961,048 of NC_134701.1, forward strand.
GCCCAAGAACGCAAGCTCTGGCGTATCGATGACGCATTTTGTATTGAATATGAGTCCTGCCTTTTTTATGCACCTCAGCATTGCGGTAAGATTCGCCATGTGCTCCTCTCTGCCCTTCCCAAACACAATGATGTCATCGATATAGAACAGGACGCCGCTGCAGCCCTGCAGAATTTTCGACATCATACTCTGAAAAGCAGATGGTGCCGACGCGAGCCCAAAACACACGCGCTTAAAAACGAAAGAGGCCGTCGTGTGTTATAAAAGCCGTTAAATTGCGGCTCTCGGAATGAAGCACGACCTGATGGTACGCTGATGCAAGGTCAAGCTTGGAAAAGTGGGTTGCCCCGCCTAGAATATGCAATAGCTCTTCTGTATGAGGGAGGGGAAAACTATCTGCTACCACGGCTTTGTTTACCTGTCGAAGATCTACACAAAGGCGGATACCTCCATCTTTCTTTTCAACCACAACAATGGGGACCCCCACTCGGATGCCTCTATTCGCTCTATCACGTCCATTTTTTCCAAGCGGCGCAGTTCTTCCGAGACTCGTGGCCGCAGTGAGAGGGGAAGGCGCCTGAGTTTTGAAGCAACTGGCTGAACTGTCGACCGTGTTCTGACGCGATGAACAAAACCCTTTACGATGCCAAGTCCTGGATTGAAAAGAGCGCCAAACTCTTCGACTATTTCTGATGGAAGGTGAATGGACTCCTCCGCCTATGTCATGACTGCGGTGTGCTCCGTTCGAGCGCTAGTACGCACGGCTGTCGTTTCAAGGCACTGTAGTGACGACCCATCAATCTGCAGACTGAGCGCCCTAATTGCATCAATACCCAAAAGCGAGGTGCCTTGTTCAACGACATAAAAAAGAAGCTTTGTTGTGGAGTTATTGTACGTGACATCAGCAAAGAAGCAACCGCACACTGGAATGGGTTTCTTCGAATAGTTCAGTAGTCTAATTCGAGCAGCTGAAAGCTGCCGACCTCCAAAATGCTGCCTAAAAAGGTCATGCGTCAAAATCGATACTGATGACCCTGAATCCACGAGGAAAGTTAACTTCGTTTTCCCGACTGCTACCGATACGTAGATTGCGAGACGAGTGGATGTCGTCACTGCAAGAATGCTCAATACTTCTGTTATCGAACTTTCGTCGTCTAGTTCACGAACAGGAGCGGCGTTTCTGTTGCAGACTGAGCGAAAATGACCCATAATACCGCAACCATGACACCGCTTGTTTTTGGCGGGGCAGCGGAATGAAGATGCGTTGTGCCGAGGTGAACCGCGGCGGTAACACTGGCCCTGTTGGCTGCGCGACTGCTTCGAGGGGTCGCTGGCAGGAGATGCGGGCAGAGGGGTGTTTTCGCGAGCATTTATGCTCTGAACATCTGCAGTAGCGCATTCTTTGCAATCATTGGTTGCCTGCTCAAACTGCGTCACTATTAGTACAGCTCGAGCGAACGAAAGAGAAGACCCTTCAAGCAGCAACCGCTCGCGCAAGTTCCGAGATAATACGCCCGCAACGAACTGGTCACGCAAGGAATCTTCCCGAGAAGGAAAAGAACACGTAGCAGAAAGCTCACGTAACGTGGTAATGTACTCATTGATTGTTTCACCGACTTGCTGCACGCGCCTACCGAACCGGTGCCGTTCGACCACAACATTTGATGTTGTCGTGAAGTGCGCATGCAGCGCTGCGACAGCGGTATCGTACGACGAGGCTTCATGCTGTGTCTGAGAAGTGTACTTGACATTTCCCGAATCCGTATCAGTAGTTGGCTCACCGGACTTTGCGTTGGCCGAAGACTGAAGCGGTAGTGTGTGAAATATGCGCTGGCCTTCTACGCCGAGGCTGTAGATTAGGAGAGCCTTGCGACGGTCTGGCGCACAGTCCGAAACACCAACTGCGAGCAGAAAATTCTCGAAGATGCGGATCCATTGCGGCCAGGCAACAGCAGGGCGGCCAGGCATGGGCAGGAACGGGGGCGGTGGTGCCAGTCCACAGACACTCTTGGTGCGGGAAACAATCGGCGAAAATGACGAAAATCGGACCCCCTCCTAAACGAGCACCCTCGTCGCCAATGTAGTGGCAGCGTGTGCCACCGGTGAATGAACGACTAGACAACTTGAGTGCCCATCGGAACAAAAATCCCCTTTATTCCAACTTGCGCATGCTTATATACATAAACAACACTGGCGCCACCAGCGGCAGTGATCGTGGAACCGAAATCAAACAGACCAATATACAACAATACCTAGTCCTTCGTGTGGTTACTCCTGTTACATATGAAATTGATCCTGTCGCCCCATCGCCTTCATGTGCCCGACAGGCTACCGAAATTGTACATGTTGGCCACTTGACACCCTACCACTCTCTTTGTGACGTTGACATTTAGATGAGCCGAGACGGCGCTTCTGCCACCGGGGATTATGCTACACGCATGCATATTGAGATTCTAGGGGGCGACGGGCGTGTATTCCTGACGAAGAAGACGTAGAGTGGTCTTCACTCGGTGTCTGGTCTATCGGTCTCGCCGCTGCTGCTGGTGGTTTGAAATAAATTTCAGCCATAGCCTCGTAGATACGGCGTCTCTTTTCCGTAACAATATTAATGAAAAATAACGGACAATGATGTCAAGGAAAATGTAGATGTTGTTAGAAGTAATTCTAATGTCATAGCAAGCGCGATACCATCAGCGTAGCTATAGTTGCACCTGTTGATGGGGGGGGGGGGGGGGGGGGGGGTCTGCTGAGTTCACTGAAAAATTGTGGCGCTAAATAGCAATTTTTCTCAGCTTTATACGCTGCGTGTTCAAGACTCGTTTTATTTCTGCGCAGATTAAGTATAGTATACAATGCACATGCCTCCTTTGGCCTCTCGCAGTGACACGTCACTCACATAGCAAAGGATTAGTGTATAAATACAACAATGGCACAACGATCACGCATACCGAACGCACAACCACGTATTGTCATTTGTGCGAACCATTTCATGAGCAAACAATAAATCTCTGCTAAAGATCACATAAATATGTTCATGGAGCCTCTCCTATCACTCAGATAAGCTTGTTCTTAACCCACCCTGTTCAGCTTCTAGTCCTGCTTGCCATTCGTGACACCGTGAGCCTTTTCCTTAGCCGTATCTTGATCTGCCTCGAGCTTTGGGGTCCCCCGCCTCTTGATGTAGGAGTGGATGTAGAAGTTAATAAACAAGCACATGACCAAGAATGTCTGTGCATTGGCCACCCAAATGAGGTACCGAGGAAAGCCGCAGTCCACGAACAACGGGATGGCCATGTGGCTCATGAAGACCACATTCTGGATGATCTGGATACGTGTCAGGTACTTCTTCCACCAGAGGTACTTCTGCATGGCCGGACCCAGAGCAGCCAAGAAGTAGTACGTGTACATGATGGTGTGCACTCCGGCGTTGATGGCCAGGCCGAGTGCAGGTTGACCCTCAGGTGCGAAGAGCACCCAAAACCAGGCGTTCACGGCGACGATCACATGGTGTATGACGTGCAAGTGGGTGACCTGGTTGAACTTCTTGCGCATTATGAAGAACACCGTGTCCAAGAAGTCGGCGTACCTCACGGCCACGTACCACCAGCCGGTGCGATAGTAGTAGGCCAGTTCGTCGTCCATCTTGCCCGTGACGCCCTGACACCAGAGACTGTAGCGGCGACGCGGGTAGTAGGCGTGGAACACGACGATGTAGCAGAAACGGGCGTTCAGAAGCACCATGAGCAAGTTGTACACCCGCACTAGGTTCAGGATTTGGAATGGTTCTCGGTTCTTCATCCAGCGGGGACCAAGAACTTTGACGAAGTAGACGTAGAAGATGGTGAGTGGAAACACGAACAAGGGGTTCATGACTACCGGATAGTCCCGAGTTCTCGCGTCGCCCATCTGTTGTATCTGGCTGGCCAGTTTAATGGGGTTTAGACTGAGGCTTGAGGAAGCCATGTTGCGTGACTTGATGACTGTGAAGGGCCTGGAAAAAAGATCACGGAATAGCTTTAGACATCGTAGTGCTTATACTAGCTTGCTCTTCGTCCGTAGTATTAATTAAATAACGAACACTCTGCGAGCTACTCCTCTGTACTCAAAATAATGTGGAACACAGAAGTTTAATCATATGTAAGTTTTACTTCATCTTTTTTTTCTGAATTAGGACTGCGCGGTAATAGATGTGTGTGTTTTTCAGTGGGGCACAAATATTTGATGGAATGCAAAGTTCCTATTTGTTCTTCATTCTAAGTAAGTTTGTAGTCTTTCTGTCTACATTTATTACCCTCAAGTTGGCACTTACGTTTATTGAACGACACACAGCTTCAATCATAGGTGTAGCTTATGTTCATGCCATGGGCACAGGTTCGCTTGCGTGTGTTTGTAAATAGTAAGTAAACAGGTATCTGCTGTAAGTAAACACGTATTGTGACTTCACGAGCTGCCTGGATAATGTAGCTGTTCTTTTAAAACACTCGTTTGTCGATGTATAGTTCAATTATCCTTTTCTATTCATACTACCTTCTTCTCAGTTGCAATGTCAATGTTTTCATGTCATGAATCAGTAGAATGAAGGGCTTGCAATATGGCATGCACGCAATAGCATGTGCATTTTGAATACTTATTGATGTAAGCATGATAAAAATTACTTCCAGATGAGATGCAAGTGCAAAGGGCTTTGAATAAGTCTTAATGCGCCCGCATCACTACACTTTTGCAACCCATCTTCCTTTGGTGATGGGCTTTCCTCTTTAAAATAATGAATTGGCAGATTGTAAAAGACCACAACAGCATATCTAGAGGGAACATAGAATTGCTCACAACATTATTCGCGCGGCTCTATGCACGGAACACAGTATAGAAAGTTACAGGGCCCATACTCTCAAGAAAGTGTTAAGCTAAAAAAAGTACTTTGGGGAACTTTTTATCCAATCGTGATACTGTAGAGTTGATTATCAAAGCAGGCCATCTAATCACTGAAAGTGCTTACGAACTCAAAACTTGGGGAAATCAGAATGAGATTATAGACTATAATGATTAAGACTATAGCATTGACGCATGCAATGAGACCGCAAAATCTATTTGGTCTTGGTAAAATCAGTCATCTCACCTGTAAAAAAATGGGCGGAAAACATAATATGACCGTATATACATTTATGAGGCAGCATAATGCAATGTCACATACACCCATGAAAAATTGCCTAAATAAATAAGGAGATAATGCAGCGTGAAATAGTGATCAGATCACGAGCCATGATGTATACGGGTACTCTAAATGAACTTTGACAACCTCAGGTAGTTTAAAGTTCATCTATATCTAAGGGCAGGACCGTTTGTGTGATTCAGTTCATATAAAAACAGTTTCTGGTGCTGGGGATCAGTCACTATACGAAGGTTTAAGTACAAGAAGGCGTCTTTTAATACAAAAGCTAACAACGTAAAATATTCCGCTTAAACAGGTCCAATCGATTCTCATTTGTTTAAGAACATTCGCACGTAACCATCCGACTTCAGTTTCTACTTCCAACAGCGTCTTAATACTATTTCTTCTTTTGTTGAGGTGAAAAGACCTGTTTAAAACGTTTGGTCTTCAATTAGAGGAAGTTATTACAATGCACACTGAGCAGAGGGGTCGTGGGAATACGAAGGTCTAACTATACGAAGGTCTAAGTACAAGAAGGCGTCTTTTAATACAAAAGCTCACAACGTAAAATATTCCGCTTAAACAGGTCCGATCGATTCTCATTTGTTTAAAAACATTCGCACGGAACCATCCGACTTCAGTTTCTACTTCCAACAGCGTCTTAATACTATTTGTTCTTTTGTTGAGGTGAAAAGACCTGTTTAAAACGTTTGGTCTTCCATTAGACGAAGTTATTACAATGCACACTGAGCAGAGGGGTCGTGGGAAGCTAAATGAAAAATAGGGGTGCCGGTTTACCCTTGAATACAAGATTACTGTGCCTCAATAAATATGAGGGCTTAGGCAAGATTACAGCCTATAATTTAATTTCCTTTTACATTAACGAAGTGAATATACAATGTTCTATCTTTTGATAACGCTTCTACCAATCAGCTTTAAGAGTAGTGGTGTGTGCATGGCGCTATATTTGTGAACATTGGCCCCCCTTTGTGAACATGATGTGGCAATACTTTCTCCGAGAGTAAACGAATAAAATTTACAGGGTTCATGGCAAAAAAAAAATGATCCATGTTAAAGAAAACGTGTTACTCTAAAAGGCTTAGTAAGAGAACTTTTCGATCAATGATGATGTCAGATTGAGGTCGGCTGACCAATGGAGAAACGTGCTTAAACAAGACAACTTTTGAGAATTGAGCCCCACAGTTGTAACATTTGGATAACGAATAGTGCGCACTTTAAAAATATGGTCTCTCAATTGAATAAATTGTGTCATTTTTAATTGTGGAAGACGGTGATTGTACAAACTTGCAATTTTTTTCTTTAATACGGTAAAATATGGCCAGATTTCAGTACAATTCTATGTGGCCAACTTTCCCAAAACCATTAAGATAAATTGAAAACACTTTATCAACAATAAAAAGAATAAGATTAGAGGCGAGAATGAAACCACAAGAGACCGTCATTAGTCGGTGACATAATGATGAAACCCTCGCCATGCGACAAAAAGACGAAAGTTTATTTTTGTTCTAGCTTGAGTCGGAGGATACAGCGCCGGAAGTCTATCCGGAGTCCGTTGACCTCACACCATGCATTAGTAAGGTGATTATACTTAACGCACGTACTGATAATTCGAACACAAGAAAAATAACTAGATGCGTAATAATTACCTTTCTCAAACGGTGCATCAACTTACCATACCAACGAGAAAACCTCATAAAGGCTTGAGATCTAATCTGCATACCTTCAAAACCAACTAGGGTGTATAAGCATTTTCTAAATTGTTCACACGAGTGTGGTAAAGCCTGAAGCCGCTTGTCCTGTTGTGGAGACGAGCCCTCATGGAGTCTTGAAAACTGCGAGTTTTCTTCTACATCATGCAGGAGCGATAGAAAAAGACAGCGTGGGTTGTATTATTATTATTATTATTATTATTATTATTATTATTATTATTATTATTATTATTATTATTATTATTATTATTATTATTATTATTATTATTATTATTATTTTCAAGGAAGCCTGCAGAGCCGCCGACTTATATATGATCCCTCAAAAGTTCAGCTTTTTCCTATAAATGTCCTGCGATTCTCCCCTTCTTTGCTCAACAAGAGATTTTGCAATGTCGGTCATGTTTGTTTATCATTTTGTGCTTGACGTACGTATTATTGCGTGCAATCACAACGTAGTAGCCGTAGTCACTGATAAAATCAGCTATCATGGAGCTTGGTTGTCGCTCCAGAGAGTATACGCAACGCGAAACTATCATTGTTTAATTCAAGCGGGGCTCCTCAAGTTAATAGGATACGGCACAAATGCTTTCAGTACTATTCTTATGGCTCCCGTCAAGCGCGTTTTTCAGTGTGCCTGATCTTGTGCGTAAAAAGGAGTCCTGGAGCATTTGTAAGCATTGTCGGGATCAAAATATCCCACAGACATCGCACATATTCAGGTAAATTTTGTATGTAGCAAGATTTTGGAGGGGGTTCAACGTCCAACACCATTGTATTGCATTGTGCGTGAACGCAAAGTTTTCCTACCGAAGTAAGAAAGAAAAATAAATGTATTTTAATTTTTTTAATATTAACAGTTGTCGGGGTTTACGTCTTAAAACTTCGATATATTTATGAGGCATGCCCGGAGGAGGCTATGGAAAATCTCGGTCCCTGGGGTTTTTATACTTGAGTCTAAGTATGCGGGCCTCTAGCATTTTCTATCTCTCGGAATGCGGCCACTGCAGCCTGGATTCGAACCCATGACCTCTGAGACAGCAGCCACACAACATAATTACTATAGTCTGCCGGGGCATTTTTCGGCCTCTCTTTATCCTAGCTCACCATAGCAGGTGGTTTCAGAATAACTTCACCATTGCAGTTAGTATCCTATAAAACTTTGGCTGGGAAAATTTTGGAAAATAAATAGAGGTTTTTATGTCTGTTATCCTTAGATGAAAAAAATGTTTCATCTCTTAGAGCTATGATACGGGGGAAGTCAAAAACAAAATAAAAGAAAGCTGCTAAGATGCACTAGGCGCACCCCGAGTGAATCAGCAAGTTTCTAGATTCTAATAACTTTTTTTGTTAGCCAAACGAAAGGTCTAGATAGTTCTACTTCTTACCAGCTATTAAGTTACGACATATAGAGTAAGTTATAACGAAAGCGTTTACAATCAAGGTGAGCTGAATTAACGCTTGAGACATTTTTATTTTCTTAGTTTTATAGATACAAGGAGGAATGAGGGAAGCACGAGCTCCAGGCGTCTAAACGTTATTGATAGAAAACTTCTATGTGAAGTTAATTTCCAAAAAGAAGCCTTAAGGTATGTATCTACCTTTTGTGATGCTAGAACCAATGTCTATATACGAAGAAAATAGTTACCCCCAACCTCTCGCCATCATTTCTTTTCAAACAACATACATGTGCCCATTCATAGGAGGATTGCGGACAAATGATTTGTGTAAGCGGGTCAATCCTGTTTTGTTATCAACACTATTTGACTGATTAATTTAAAGAGTTGAGAAATCTCGTTAGCTTCCTAAAGTATGAGCTGTTAGCAAAGCATTCTTAACTTCCAGAGAATATACAGGTCAATTTACTACGTAATCAGAACTACATGTCGGTAATCTCGAATAATGTAAAGGATTATTAGGCTTGCAAGTAAATAGCCCACGACATAACGACATCGTCCCATTCACAAAAACAAAAGGGTGGGAAACGCTTGCATTATGACTTTTTTTGATCAACTGGCACTGTAAGTCTGACTAGCATTCACTCTAAAACATTAAGACCACACGATCAAACTTCCAGTTATTTATTTTTTCACCCTATTATCTCGCAGCTGATATAGTTCTTTCTTTTTCATTTTGGTATGCAAAAGAAAAAGGCAAAGTTCGCACTCACCTTTGCCGAACTCAATATGATTGCTCAATGTTCCCGTCGAAATTGGTCTTGCCTGGTTGAGCTAAGCACTCTATTCGACTTCCTAACTTCTGATATTGTAACGAGCGGTTCGGTGTCGGTATCCGGCCGCACTTTCTAACGCGTTCTTCACAGACTGCGATCCGTGTGAGGATTTTTCTTTTGTGATTGTTCCAAGGCAGTGTTTCCCGTGCATGCCCAATGCAACCAAGCTTTTACTTTCCCGGTGTACTTTCCAACACGGAGGAAAAAGAAAATCATGGCGTTATCAGCTCGCAATGACAACTCGCGCCGACCTTCTCGTTCTTCTGTTGCTGCCTTTTTCTCTCATCTCACTTCAACGGAGCCACCGCGGTTGTCTCGCACAATGGAGATCGCGCAGAGGCGTCCCGGCCTAACACACGCCAGCCACGGTAGCGGGGTGTAATTTCATTGTCTTACATGCGAGATTTCACTGCTCGTTTCCTCGTGGCTTGAAGCTCCTTGCTTACTCGTTCGCCTTGTTAACGTTACTTATTATTTGCTTCGTTCATTGCGCTCGTCTTTTGTCCCAGCGGGCTCGGTGTCGTGGCTCGGCACTGGCCTGGAGAGGGCGCCACTGACGTAGTTGTGACGTTCGGGATTCTACGCATGGACAGTCGAAAACGCTTCCCTCTCTCCATCGCGAAGCGTAGTCTGATTTACATTTAACAATGTCATAGCCTCTTCACTAAATAGCGTTAACATTTAGCTACGAAAAGCACGCCAGAGTATTACCAGAGTCCTTCAATAGCATTGAAGGACTCTGGTATTACTGAAAAAAGGAAGCTATAAAAAATTGCCAAGATTTCGCAGCGAGAAAGTGAATTACGTGCACTACTTTTATAATTTCTAAAATGCTTCCATGTATAAATATTATTATCACGTTTGTAGAGCGTAAACACCACGTTGTTATACAGAGGCATGTATCAGCGATGTAATAGGAATAATTGTAATTGCATAAAGTGGCTTAGGTGATCACCTAAATTGGACAGATTATTGTCCATGGTGTAAGTCATGGGTGAGTATGCTTGGCTGATGTCCCTATGTCCTTCGTGCTATGGTTGGTGAGTGAATGATCTGAAGAAACGTGGGTACCAAGTCAAAATAATACCAAGCATCTCGGAGGGCGCTTAAGCTTCGCCTTCAGAGTAGAACCATAGTCCTAAAAAGAATTGAGGGTATATATTGTATCCGCTTCCACGTATTGATGACTCCCTCGATAGGCTTCGAAACGCTCGCTACTTCTCTTCAATGGACCTCAGAAGTGGATATTGGCAGATCGAGGTAGACCCAAGAGATCGGGAAAAAACCGCTTTTGTGACGCCGGATGGTTTATGTGAATTTAAAGTTTTACCCTTCGGTCTGTGCTCAGCGCCCGCTATACTTTTCAAAGGCTCATGGACACTGTACTTTCAGGGTTAAAATGGAAGACCTGTTTAGTTTATCTAGATGACGTCATAGTGTTTTCCCCAACTTTTGACGAGCATCTCAAGAGGCTAGAAGTTATTTTACGAGCCATACGCTCCGCAGGCCTCACATATGCCACTTTTGTTTTAAAGAACTGCTGTTTCTTGGTCATGTCGTCAGCTGCACCGGCGTTCGGCCTGATCCCGAAAAACTTGCGGCCGTGGCATAGTTCCCAGTACCGTCCGATAAGAAAGCTGTCAGGCGCTTTCTGGGCCTATATGCGCCTACTATCGCCGGTTCATCGCCGACTTCGCACGGATTGCGTCGCCGTTAACTCGCCTCACTAGAGACGACGCCACCTTTGAGTGGAACCACGAACAGCAAGCAGCGTTTAATGACCTCCGCCAACGTCTTCAAACACCTCCAGTGCTTGCTCACTTCGACGAGCAAGCGCTAACAATGCTTCACACTGACGCAAGCACTGTAGGCCTCGGAGCTGTGCTTGTGCAGTGGCAAGAAGAGACGGAACGAGTGATTGCCTACGCAAGCAGGACGCTAACACGCGCTGAATACTGTGGGTCTGAATCAGCATCGGGGCGATGCTCTTATAAGGAGGGGCAAGTGACACGTGTTTATAATGAAAAGAACGATGATAGAAATGTTTTGTAGATTCCAGCTAGTGGGTGAGGTGGTTTTTCGGGGACGACAACGAAGCAGGCATCTTGCTGTACAGCTGATCCTGAATACGCTCTTTTCGCTGCCGTAATCTGCCGTCATCTTTTGTTCGCGTTGCACTGCGACAATATGGTTTGTCGTAGTCGGGCCCCGTTCGCATCGCCTTCTCTTTTGCTGGCCAAGCTTCGCTTCTCGCGAAGCGTTCCAGTATCAGTCAGTCAAAGAACTCGGGACTTCAACAAAGTCCTGACGGGCTCATTCTCCTCAAGGGGGAGGTTCGGCTACGTGCCGCACACGTGGGCCTGGCAGGGTGAGCTCCGCCACCAAATCGAGAAGTTCCAGCCAACTACCTGGAAAAGGACAGAAGGGGAGAGGACACACTGCTTGACTAGCTATGCAAAATTAATGGAAACTTGTCTTGCATTTTCAGAGTATTTGATAGCGAATACTATGATGCTTAGTAATTCCCAGATTGGGTGTTTGTGCGCATCAATCTTTTTTTTCATTTTCTGTTAGTATAGTATGGAAGGTGCGCTGCTGCATTATTGTCCACTTTAGTAGATGGCCACGGCTTCTAAATTTCGCGTCATCGACGTAAGTGGACAATCGTGCATCAGCGCACCTTCCATACTACTATTGCAGAATAAGAAAAAAAATCATATGCACAACGCATCAATCTGTAAATTAGTGAGCATTGAATTCGCTGTCAAATGCTATGAAAATGCAAGGTAATTTCCACTAAACGTTTAGTGGCTAGTCCAACAATGCTTCATCTCCCCGTCTGTTCTTGTCCAGTAGTTGGCTAGACCCCCTCGCGATGTGCAACCAACGACCTCAGGCAAGCGCTATTCGATTCTCGTTGGGCACCCCAACCACATCGCAAACGGAAGTTTTTGCCATTTTGAATTATGCTACAATACATACGGAGGTAAATTGGTGCACTACATCAAACTTCAGCATTTTCAGATTTATCAATGTACTCCACACTGTGTGTCCGTAACGCATTACGCCCGCTGGCTCATTCCCCAATTTGTTAGCGATACTGCTGGTTATAATAACTAAATATGCTAACGCGCTTTGTATTGCTGGGACAATAAAGTGTACGTTTTAGTGGTGCAGTTCAGTTAGATGGCATGACGCCTGGTAGGATATCATGCTTCTGCCACGCAGGGTTACATGTGTTAACATGGCTCTTCGCTTATCGTGACATCAGCATATGGTTACCGTTAACAGCGAGGCTGTTGGAGCTGTCGGTAACTTGTGCGCAGTAGTTCAAAACTGCACAGGTGCGTATGTGCCATAGGAATTGGGCAAGCCACTCTGCCGAATATGGCAGATGCGAACGTTAAATGAAAACTCTGTTCGGTGAAGCGGAGCACGTTAGAACACATAAAAAAATGAAAAAAAAAACAAATAATAAAGAACATAGACATAAAATTAGGGGATTCCTAAGCTTCGATTTTAAGAGTTGCACGCGATAGCTATATTCTGTCCCTAGTGCTTACTGAGTTCAAAACGGCTGGTGTCAGTGAAACTTACGTATACGGCGGCATTCTGTGTAACGGATAGCATGCTTTAAACAACGGGCAATTGTGGGCGTGAAATATTTTTCCAACTTGCTATGCACCCACAACGTGGTCCTAAGGGGAAAAGGCGCAGCAACGTGTGTGCCTTTTGTAGTGGGTGGCCTGCTTTAAACCATGAATTCATGATAATCGTATGTACTGACGGCCTATCGCAATGTATGCTTGTACCACACACTATATTAGTGCGATATTACATGTTGCATTGTGAGGATGTATACAGGGCGTGTTTGTTTGTAAACCATGCGTAACTTTCACTACACTTTCAAGCAGAGGAAGTTATTTTTTCTGTACTGCCGAACAGATGCGTAGCTCTGTGGTAGAACGCTTGCCTACCACACAAGCGTGCCGAGTTCGAGCCTCACCCATATCCAGAATTTCTCATTGTTTATATTATTTCCCTCTTTCTCAATTTTTCGGTCACGTGCGGGATGATTATTGTTCGCTCACAACCAACGACGCCGACGCCGGAATTTCCGTGAAACTAGCTCTTTAACACTATCACGCTATTAGAGGCACGCTATTAGAAACTAGGTCTTTAACACTATTAGAGGCAGACAGGAAAAAAGGGTTGGGAAAAACAGACAGCCATATAGAAGGAGAAACAAATACTCAGATAAAGAGAAACAAAGAAATAAGCATATATATACAAAAAGCTATAAAAAGACACTCAAAGAGATAGAAAGAATCGCATGCAAAAAATGAATACTTAAAAAAGAAAAAATGATTGAAGTTAAGCAAACATTGGAGGACCCTTAAGCTTCGCCTTTAAGTGTTGAACGCGATAGCGAAATCCGGCCCCTAGTGCACCCTTTAACTGCAAAGCGTATACTTATTCATATTTTTATTACATACACACACACGCACACAAACACGCACACAGTAGATCGGACAAGCACGCGCTATTATCGCCGAATGGGCTCATTTTCGTCGTGACACCTCTCGAACAGAATGTGTTAAATAGCCCTGAAACGCTTTTTTCAAGTAACCATGGAAAGTTCTCTAGAAGAGCTTATTGCCTCACCTAATGCAACACCGCAAGAATTTTAAGAATCCGTCCAATGAGAGTGGAGTTACAAATGTTTGTCGCATGCTGCAATTGCATTATCTCTTCTCTCGTCCCTACGAAAGCGCTGGAAGCTATTATAAGCAGGGAGGGGTGGTAAGGCAAAGAAACTTAAGCTTCGCAATGTATGCTTGTAGCACACACTATTACTGCGATATTACCGTGCCTCGTGGCCTTCAGCACTTTATTTTTCTTCGAACGCGCGGCTTTTTGAGTGTGATAGCGCGCACGAGTGGACAAGTAGCGGCCTCCCGCGGCTATCTCGCTAACTTGATTTTTTGGTCATAGACGCACAGATGATTTTTCACTCACAACCAACGAGGCCGACGCCGGTGGTGGGTTTTCAGCGACGCGAGCTCTCTAACGCTATCGCGTTAATAAAGAGAAATAAAAAAGGTCACCCAGCACCATGGAGTTTCCTAATATACACTAAAGGGAACTCTGGCGCTAGTGTCTACGAGAGCTACAACGCACGCTGCTTCAGCGAGCATGGGAATGATTGGTAGTACACACATTTGTCTAATCTTCGTACTTCTGACCTGCTTTTGGCTCCGTGTGTGTTCGTGTGGCTTGAAGTTGTTTTCTCACGAAACAAAAATCAGTAAGTGTTCTGCAATTGCGCTTCACCACTCTATTCTTTTACACTTACCTTTCTAATTCAGGTCACGAAGTTCAAAAGGTTGAATCTTTCTTTCAAAACAAAACCGAAACACAACAATAAACGAAGCCGCAAGTACGATTCGCCATTTGCAAGTACGAAGACTAGGCAAATGTGTGTACTACCTATCATTCCCATGGTCGCTGAACGATCGCAGTGCCAGAATCCCCTCTAGTTAATTTTAGGAAACTCTATGCCCAGCACCACACTTCCTTCAGGCTTAGCATTGGGGTGAAGGTACCATAATTTTTCTTTCCGTCCGAAACATTTTCAAGCAGTATAGCAGGGATCTGTAGCAGGACTTCTTCTTGCAAGGCACATGCCTTCGGTTGGGTTCTTGCTCGGAGCCATGTTTTTCGTTCACGTATTTGTGGCAATATTTCGTCCACCGGTAGCGCCAATTCTTCCCTCACAACCAACGACACCGACGCTGAGAGTGGCATTGCTGCGAAATGAGCTCTTCACTGCTATAGCGTTGTCGAATGCTTATGGCGTTTGGAATCGGCAGCAAAAACACGGTGAGGGACTGGGCTTGCTGGTGAATGTCGCGAAGCTCTCGAGTCGGTGCTGCCACGCATTCTCAGAGAGAATATTAAAAACAAAGCGCATGAGATGAGGCGGTGCCTCCCCGTACCGCAGACTCAAACTGATATTCACACGAGGACGATCGCAACCCACGAGACGATCTAGCTTACGAGATCGTATAAATGTTCAGAGAGCATTGGGATTAGTAAATTATGAAAGAGGCTTTGTCTATTGACACGAGTATTGGGCGAAGATCGGCATGTCGAACCCAAGCAGAATCTGAACCGAAAACCGTATGCTCGAACCATCATCTGAAACCAAGCCGCTCTTCTTGAAACGTGCCTAAGCCTGACCTTGAAGTGAAGTGTATAATATCCCTCGCCACCTCTGAACCAAGCATCTAAAAGATCAACTGGCAATGGTATCTATTGGTAGGCTGTTTAAAATTGAGGGATGGATCTAAGTGATGATTATTCAGCGAACTGGGAGCGCGGGAGGAGCACACATGCAAACCAAAGAGGACGCACACAACACGAGCGCAAATATGAATTATGAACAATTATGAATTATCAACTAGCCCACATTTTCATTCTGTTGCTAAGTGATGATTCTGCATTAGCTATGTTGCTCAGATGGCCGATTTCTTTAAAGAACACAGGAAAAAGGTTACACATGCCAAATGTGGATAATCGAATAATCTTTTTAATCGATTCGCGAACAATAGTTCCCTAGCATGACCATTATTCGATGAATAAGTTTCAATTGAGGTTTCTTTCGTCAATTAGTCGTCTACGTTGTATTTATGACGGGCGCTATCAAAAAGGCTCAAACACTGTATGGGGTTCATACAGGACAATGCTTGCCGAATTCAAGACGAAAAGCACAATTACAAAATGGTTTGATAAGTGAGGTAATCTGTTTTGATTGGGTTTATAAGTTTAACGTCCCAACGCAGCTCGAACTATACGAGAGCTATAAGAGAATTAGTGTTCACTAAAAATGAAGTGATGGTTTTTCTTATGCCCACCAAAACGCGGCCTCCTCTTTCACCAGTGCGATCACACCAGTAGATATGGAACATGCAAACTGAGGTGAAGATTTGATCATAACTGATGGTAGGATTTAGCCAAGTTTCTGTGAAGGCGACATTTTCAGAACTACTGCAATCCAGAGAAGTAGAGATCGAATCCTGCTTCGACATAATGCTGCGTGTGTTTGCGACTGACAGTGATAGTGAAGTATCACCATACCTTGGTCGTTTATTCTGCATGCACGCGCAACGCTGTAGCTATTTCACCGATCATATATGTATATCTTGGAAGCAATTCGTAGCTTGTCCACAGAGAGATTATAAGCATTTTTCTGTGTTTTCGCAAATTCGATCAGCTTCCGTGGGGCGAGCCGAGTTTCTGGTGAAAAATCTTCTCCAATGGAAAATGCGGAACAGGAAAATGCGGAAATTTCAAATCCGAAGCATTTCTTAGCGAACTTCGGCGACATTGAGCGTATCTATCTATCTATCTATCTATCTATCTATCTATCTATCTATCTATCTATCTATCTATCTATCTATCTATCTATCTATCTATCCGCTTACGTTTGGGTGCTCTCGGGGTCACCCCCTTAAATTGGCGTGAACCAAAATTAGCATGGGGGGGGGGGGGTAAGATGGTTTGCCGAATGTCACGCGCTGGTCAAGACATGAATAATGTCACAATCTCGTCGTGTACGTCGTCAAACATTTCCCGCTAGACAGTAGCACATACCCATGAGTGGGTATATGCCACTGATATGCGGGTATGTGTGACAGGTAATTGACACTTGAACACACATGGGCAATTTTAACGCACGAGCATTAAGAAATACCCGACATCGGTAGGGTCAGCCCAACGAATGCAAAGAGTAAATGTCAGGGTCCCAGCTGGAATCATACCCAAGCATTTTGCGTGGCCATGAAGCATTTTAACACAGAACTATGCCATGGGTCTCGGAACTACTTTTCCAACAGACGGTAATCTTCATGAAACGTCAATAGTGGTTGCAGGGCTGCCTACCCAATTTTGTGAACGTTACATATGTGCTGGTTTGATACAGCCGCCACATCAGGTTAACGTCAATTGTGGATAGTTAATTGCCATGCACTAAAGTTGATTGATGTAGCAGTGTCGAGGGCCAGGATCTTCGCGAGCATCAGCGCTTCGTATCAGCTTCCGGTGTTGCCAATACGCATGTTCCAGTTGGCATCATTGCTCAAGTGCAAAGAGCTGGTTATATAAACATCTGCCACTCTTCAACATATGTCTGTGCGTAAAACATTTGTACATATATTTAGCGCCATTTCATGCTCTGTCACTTAATAAAAAAAATACAACAGTCTCCTTCCCTCCGCATGCTTCGCCCAAGGTCGATTTCCAGGTACGAGGGGTCTGACAATGAATCAGCTGAACCAACAAGCGCATAAGTGGACTGGCTGCCCTTACATACATACATACATACATACATACATACATACATACATACATACATACATACATACATACATACATACATACATACATACATACATACGAAGGAGGAGGAGGAGGAGGAGGAGCGGCACAACCACGCCCTGAGGAGCTTCGCCCCAAAAATACAAAATGTCTACCTACAACCCCGCCACGGTATACCCATGCTTGGCAACAACGGTGTAGGGCTGATAAGCTAGGCTACGCTACAAGAGATCGCCTCTCTACCATAACGCCTGCATTTCGAAGAGCAACACATGGTGTGCGTATATTTAGACGAATGTTTAAAAATTTAACGTGCCGCAAAACAACATTGCGTTTAAAGCAACTTTTCAACTGTGATTTAGCACGAAAGAGGCCATAACCTGAATAAATATTTGTGGTTGTCGGTATGACATGAAAATTCACGAAGCACCATTGACAGTATTTTGGTATTCCATTACAATAACCCCCAAGACCTTGCATCACTGTCGCCATCTACAAGTGACTGCGGGCAACAATTCAATGTCGCTGTGACTTTTCCTCGTGCGATGGCGCAGCCTCCGTTAAAAATCTTGTTTTACTTGACGTTCTTCTATGTTGGGGCCATCGTCATGCTGTGGGCTGTCTAATAAAAGTGAAATAGACAGGACAGGGGGGGTTGCCAAAATTGTTTTTGTGAAGGCAGGGGTGGGCGAGTAATTAAAAATAGTGGGGGTGGAGTGAACCCCTAAAGCCCTCTCTATCTACGCCCTTCAATCAAAGAGTGCTCCACTACGCACCCCCAGAAATTCTAAATTTTTTTTCTGGGTACGTATAAACGCACACATACTAACATATGTATGCGCATGGGGTAGCAGTGTATTAAAAAAAAAACTAGGTACGTATTTTAGAGAAGAATAAAGGGGGGGGGGGGGTTAGTCTTGGGAAGTGCCCATTTGAGGTTTAAATCTTTGAGGATAATTTAATTTCATTCTGGGTGCATTTTTCGCCAAAAGGTCATCATCGTCATCAGCCTGGCTATGCGCAATGCAGGGCAAAGGCCTCTCCCATGATCCGCCAATTAACCCGGTCTTGTGCTTTCCGTTGCCACGTTATACCAGCGAAATTTTTAATCTCGTCGGCCCACCTAACTTTCTGTCTCCCCTTCGTGCGTTTGCCTTCTCTGGGAATCCAGTCAGTTACCCTTAATGAACAGTGGTTATGCTGCCTACGTGCTACGTGCCCGGCCCATCTCCATTTCTTTTTTTAAATTTCAACTATGATATCCTTAACCACTGTTTGTACCTTTACCCACTCTGCTCTCTCGTTGTCTCTTAAGGTTACACCTGTCATTTTTCTTTCCATCACTCACTGCGTCGTCCACAATTCAAGCAGAACTCTCTTTGTAAGCCTCCAGGCTTTTGCTCCGTAGGTAAGTACTGGGAAGGTGCAGGTGTTATATTCCCTCTTCAGAGGGTTAGTCTGTCACTAACCCTCTTGAGGGTTAGTGACAGACTATCATTGATGATTTGAGAATGTTTGCCGAATATTATCCACCCCATCCCTATTGTTCTACTTATTTCACTCTCATGGTTCAGCTCCGCAGTCACTACCTGTCCCTATAGCAGACATATTCCTTTACGACTTCCAGCGTCTCTCCACCTATCGCAAAGTGCTGTTTTCTGCCGAGACTATTGCACATCACTTTAGTTTTGTGCATATTGGTTGTCAGACCTATAGGCTTCACTATTTTGCGTGTCCAGTTCAGTAATCATGAACTTTAATTCGTCCCCTGAGTCCCCTGTGGCAATTTCCTGCCCTGTGCGAGAGCTCCGGGTCTCCCTCAGCGGAGGAGGACTGGGGATCTGTTCTCACAAGTAACGAGAAGGAAGACCAGCTACGGGCTATCCAGAGAGCACATGACATGGCCGAGGAGTCATCTCCCCGTCTCGTACTGAGCTGCGTGCTCTACTCCACTCCCTACCTCCAAGTATCTCGCCGAGACACTGACACCCTGGATTTCATCATTCGTCGGGCATGCAAAGTAGCCCTCCACCTTCCCGTAGGTACACCCACCAATCGACCTCTGAAGCTGGGCCTTCATAACACCGTTGAAGAACTCATAGACGCGCACCGCAAAGCACAATACCTTCGCCTCACACAAACTAACACGGGATGGCATATTTTGCATTCTCTTGAAATCCAGATACCGCCCAATGATCCTACATTACTCCCCATACCAAGAACTCTGCACCAAGAACTCCTCATTACACCACTTCCCCGTAACGTGCACCCCAGCCGCCACCACCATGATAAACGCCACCGAACTCGTTCTAGAACTCTACGCAGGTGTTATGGCTCCGAACCGCACGCCAAATGGGTGGACGCCGCCTGCGTGGTAGATGAAGCGATCACCTCCATGGTGGATCACACACTCTCCCCAATAGATACACACACACTTCCTCCGCACATGTCCCCCAAAGCTGCAGAGGAAGCTGACATTGCTTTAGCAATTGTTAACACTGAAGCACGGTATGTTTTATCTGATTGCAAAACCGCAATTCTAAATTTCGCGCGAGACTGAATTCACGTCCCTGCTTTTTGCATACTGGACTCACCCGCTGCACCCCCGCCCCGTCATGTGGAGTTGATGTGGGTGCCCGCACACTCCGGGAATCCTGGAAACGAGGGCACCAATCTCTTAGCCCGAAATTCTCAAAACCAGGCACTGGCGGCCTCCGATTCTGTATTCACAAAGGAGCGCGCACACTTCCAACGAGCTGACTCAGGCCTATAGGGCAGAGAGTCAGCTTTATCCTCCACCGCACAAGTCCCTCTGCAACCGACAGGCCACCCTCTGGCACCAGCTACAGACTCACACGCTTCCTTCTCCTCTCATTCTATCGCACTGTCAACCCCTTTTCCTAACAGCAGCCTGTACTCACTGCCCTGAATGCCATGTTTCTGCTATGCACATCCTTTCTCACTGCCTGGTGGATCCAACCCCATGTGCCCTAGAACATCTCAAGACCTGGGAGGACTGGGAGACCCTACTGCGCTCAGGAGACCCGGTTGAGCAGACGATGGCTGCCGGCCGGGCTGCCGGCAGCCATCGCCCCACCAAATGAACGCTTGAGCGCAGCGGGACCACTCGGGGGCCCAGGAGCTTGTGTGCTCCGAACTCCTGTGTTGAAGCAAAGCTTTTCTCCTGCTTCTCCTGTCCCATCGTGGATGCGGCCCGCCGATATCGCCCCTAAGGGGGAGGTGAGCGTCGTCTCCGGATCAAATAAATTCCTTTGCCTGCCTACCTGCCTGCCTGCCTGCCTGCCTGCCTGCCTGCCTGCCTGCCTGCCTGCCTGCCTGCCTGCTGGCCTGCCTGCCCCTGAGTTACTCACCAAGGCAATGTCATCAGTGAATCAAACGTTACTAAAATATCTCCATTAACTCTTATCCCTAACTATTTCCAATATAGGGTCCTGAAAGCCTCCTGTAAGCAAGTGGTGAATAAAATTGGCGAGATCGTGTCCTTGGCTTACACCCTTCTTTATTGTGATTCTGTTGCTTTCCTTATGGAGAACTATGGTTACTGTGAATCTACTGTAGATTTCTTCCCGTATGTTTATGTAGCGTTCTTCGATGGCCTGATTCCGTAGTGCCTGCATTACTGCTAATGTCTCAACTGAGTCAAACGCCTTCTCGTAATCTATGAAGATTATGTGTAGCGGTTGGTTGTATTCAGCGCATTTCCCTATTACCTGATGGTCTATTATGGCCTGTACGAAATCCTGTTTTCTAATGTCACCTTATTTGTATTAGCTACTAATTCTGTAAATAGTTTGTAGAGAACATACATTAAGCTGATTGGCGTGAAATGCAGTCGTCACAAATGCACACGATTTACATCCTGCACACTCAGGACAAGCCCTAAAGGGCTTGTCCTGAGCACGCAGGGTGTAAACTGATGTTAATATCTGAATGCAACGAATGCATCGGGACCTACGAAATACGGATATCCCCTTTGCTGTCAAACGCACTAGCATATTCAAATTACGAGCTCATATATTTGAGTGTTGTAAGCGGAAGAATTTGCTTGTCTGCGCTTATACACCCGTTGCGGCAACGGACGAACTCGAACTTCACCTGATTGTCTCGTTCCTAGTTTTCTTGTGTCGGTCAGTTTTGGCAAAGTGATGTGTGAAGTTAATTGGCAAAATTGCACATAGCCTTTTCAGCAAGTATAACATTGTTCTGCTATCTTTATTAATACATGTCATGTCCAGCTGCGCAAACTTAAGCTGCTTCCTTCCAGCAAACTTTTCACTTTCAAGTGGTTAAGCTGAGGTTTATTCATAGCTACGTGACTGCACCAGCAGGTGCTGAGAGAGAGAGAGAGAACACAAGGAGAAAGGCAGGGAAGTTAACCAGGACTGAGCCCCGGTAGGCTACTAATTTCTCACTCGGTCTTTATGGACCAACCTGAGCCTCCCAAAATTACAAAAAAAGAAGAAAAGAAAAGTTGCAATCAATTTATTCAACGTAAGTAGAGAGAAGGTAAGATTATGCTGTAACGAGGCACTGATCAAATCACCTTTTCGATCACAGCTGATAGCTCTGTCACTCCCTATCTCTTGTTCCCTCTCGACAAATTATTACATATTACCGCAGGTTATATATGCATGTCGACACTTGTTCGCAAGCGGTTGTTTCACATTAGAATAATTTGTTTATATCGCTTCATAAAATTCAAGCACTTTTTGGCTTTGTTAAACACAATATTATAGATGAAGTAACAGCGAATTAAAAGAACCACGACTTTACATCTCGTTCGCTACAATTCAGATTTTATTCGCTTGCATACTCCTGCCACTTTAATTCACACTTAATTAAGTTTGTTTCCCTTGAGATACTTCCCCTACTGTCTGTTGATTATAATTATTTCTTCTTAATTCTGGTTATTTATCTTATGTACAAATTGTCACTTCTAATCACTTGGCATAGCACTACAAAAGAGTGTCTGGTAAGCAGTGTTGGCAGATACCATGGGGTAAATAAGCGAAAATCCATCCTAGAACAAGCCCGAAAGAAGCGGAAACATAATGATTTTTTTCTATGCTTGATAATATTTTGAATAAGGAATATGTGGGGTTTAACGTCCCAAAACCACCATAGATGAGTGGAGGGCTCCGGAAATTTCTACCACCTGGTGTTATTTAACATGCACCCAAATCTGAGCCCACGGGCCTACAATATTTCCGCCTCCATCGGAAATGCAGCCGCCGCAGCCAGGATTCGATCCCACGACTTGCGGGTCAGCAACCGAGTACCTTAGCCACTAAACCACCACGGCGGGGCTGGATAATATTTTTAACTGTTATTTATAAATGTTATTCAAGTATGAAGGTCAGTTTAAAAATTGCCTAATTTTTTCGTACAGCGACGATGTGCTCAACAATGAACGGAAGCGCATAGTTATATTTTATTATTGTCTCCAGGGCAGTCTCCATTCGGTTGAAGGAATATTTGCCAGCGCACGCAAGACATCGCAACGTGATGATTGGCGTTGGTTGTTGATTCCCCCGACGTATGTTTGACCTCAACACTGAGCCGTAGGCGTGCTCATATATATAGGGGAGGGGGTCAGGGAAGACGCAAAATCTGCCCCATAGATTGTCTTAGTAAGATTAAGGGGGTTGGGGGGGGGGCGCGGCGATTAACCTTTGCCCCCGTTGATGCAGAACCCTACACACGCACTCAGCTACTCAATTTCATCGACAACCGCGTATTCTTGATCGTGATCGTCCATAAATTAACTCTATTTGCTAGGAAAATGTAACTAAGCCCCTAAAATATGAAGTGCGTCTAGAAATTTCTACAAGCGACTCGATGAAAAAAAAAAAAAAACCCGGATCGGCTTTTTCCAAGCGTAACTGAGAGCTTTTCTGGTAGTGTTTGTGCGCCCCACTCGATTTGTTCACATAGCTGAACGGCTCAGGCGCAGACGCATCTTCCCTGCAGAAGGTTCCTAGTGTCTCGGTCACTGGATGAAAATGCGCACGTGTGCTTTTTCATCAGCGGCCGTGGTTGTGTAGTCCACCAACTCTGAACGGCGGTTCCTTTCTTTCTTTTTTATTGATAGGCGAAACCCGTCTTGTTGTCGACAGTAATTGTGAGGTATGCTTGGCGCTAGTCCTAAACACGTGTTAAAGTGTTCTCCCGGTTCCGAAGAGCCACTCGTCAAATACAATCCTCTGCCCACCTGCCACACTTATTGGCTTTGCCTGTTCATTGCCTATACAGCATGACTAGGATGACAGGCGTAGCTAATGCCTCTTAACTCACGTGTAGTTAGCATTGTGGTTCGCCCCACAACTCTAACGTGCTCGTCTCCCCTCCTCTGTCTGTGGGCCTTGGCGCTGCAAGGACTTTATTGAGTTAAATTGGGGAAGCTCTATACGGCAGCTTCAGTAAAAGTTTTGAAAAAGAAGCCAAAACCACTGTTTGACAGAGTCATTAAAACCCTCTCCTCTACACCCTCCCCCCCCAGCCTTCCCCCTGTGCACGCCGTCCCACCGAATTCCACCGGTACACTGTACTAGTACACTGGTATGGTGGCATCACTCCCAGCACTGTTGGCATCTCCCAGTGGCAAATGTCTTTTCCCAACCTAGGGAGGGAAGGACGCTCTGAGCGGTCGCGTTGACCCTCAGGTGCTGCGCAGGTGTTCCACGCCGTACAGCATCATGTGTCACGTTGAATGAGCGTGTTCGCCGGTGCCAGAAGCACACCGAGCAGAAAGAAATAAAAGAGATTGTGGTGTTTACATGTTGGGCACAGGCAGCGATATCGTCCTGCATTGCAAAAGGTGCTATAGCAAGAGCTGCGTGCCTCATCTGGAAAAGACCAAGTCTAGAAGTGAAAGGGAAGTCATTGGAGTGTTTTTAATTGCGACAAAAGGCTGGGTCAGGTCTCCTTCGATATCATTAGACATTTATAGCTTAGCGTTAGCGTGATAACAGTGATTAAGATGACAGAATTACGGTGCCACGAAACGTTCGTTGCGACAGCGCGTTTTAGTTTAGCGGCATAGCTTTTACATGCCCGAGTTGGAAAGGTGACACCACCTAGCGTATACATAGGGTGAACGTGTTAAAAAAAGGGGGGAGGGGAACTAAGAATGCTTTCTGCATCCCCACACGCAGTAACGTTACTACTTCTTAGTAACAAGAAAAGCAAAAATAAATATAAACCACGCACCAAAAGTCAAAATGTTTATGTTAATGTTGCAGATTTATTCACACAGTCCAACTTAGGGCTAGGGATGTTGGAAATTGGAAGTGATCTCAAAAACTAGCCTAAATTATCCGCAGTACTCGATTGTCGAAGCTATAGAATACTTGAAGACAAGCGAAGCCAGCTTAAACAGTCGTTTGCTGCGATAGAAGAGGGTCGCTCCCCACAAACGCTCAATTCAGTTCGAAGAAAGCGTCCAGGACCGTCGCCATGTTAGCCATGTTTTACGTGCACTACGTAAGCTACGCAAGCACGATAACGTACGGTAAATGGTACCCGTCATTTAGCGTACTGCGCATATGCATTTCGATCCCTCTATTCCGCAAAGCCCGACTAACTCGGCATGTGGCTCTCGAGCCGTATCAGGTCGTTCTTAGTTGTATTTTATTATTTTTTTTGCTCAAGATTTACATGTGTTTTTTTTTTACATTTGTGCTTCTACTTAGTTTAGTGCTAAGTACCATTAAAACTGTATAACAGTGACATTTTTGTCTCTTTTTCGCTTATTGGTTTCTTTTTTCAGGCATTGTACATCTCATCTACGCAAACAAGTTTAGTGCATGCTTGATTATCATGCATGCTTTTATGTTCGTAAATGTTGTATTTCTGCTGCTGCCGCCACCGGTGCCGCCGCCGCTGCTGCTGCTGCTGTATGGGTGGCACGGCCCAGTCAAACAATGTTTGCATTAACCGTGCCTCCTTGGACATTTTAATTAAGTACGTGTTCTAAATAGGTGAACATAAAGAAAAAAAAAGAATGAGACTGTAACTGTGTGTGTGTTTATTATGTCACCATTTCCAAAGTTATTTATGTTCTGAAATCGTACAACTTTAAGTTATTACCTGTAACACCTAACGAATTGAAGCCTTTCCTTGAATAAGTGAATTAGTTTAAAAAATCAAGGCACTGTCCGATTCATAGCCCATTCTCCTGGGTGGGTTCAGCCCAGTTGTTGAGGAAAGAACCAACCAACATTATCAAGGGACGAAATAGAATTCTTAAATGAACACGTAACTTCACTTCCATGTACGTGATGCGTACGCACACCTGTTGGCTTTCTGACTGTGCCATTATGGCTGTTCCTTGCTATTTGTGTTTTGTTACTATACTTTCACCTGCTTTCTTTAAGTAAACTCAGTTGTAAGTTCTGCGATTGTGTATCATATGTGTTGGTGTATTATTCCTGTTATCATCACGCAGTTTAAAGTGACACTGGAAACACTGAGAGAATCAATAAATAAACTTTAATTAAAGCCTGGCAGTGTCCATCGGGCCAGGCGATTCCAGGGGGAAGAGGCGATTAACCCCTGTCCGTTCCCAGTCTCCGTCGATGATGATGGGAGTGCCTCAAGTGACAAACTATTTTTTTTTACTTATTAGTAAAGTACTGTTTCACAATCCGGACCGCACGTACCTGTTGCAGCGCGGCAGCGCCTGGCTGTCTGGCATGGTGTCGTGCCCTCTCCCTATGCCTCGATGCGCGCGCCTCCGCTTCATAAGTGAGCGAACGCTCAAGAAGAGAATGCTGGTGGAGACGCCACCTTGAGATTTTCGCACCAAACACCATGACGTAGAAGATTTTCACAGCGTCAACTAGGTCCCACGTCGTTCCTAATGGGCGAAATTGAGGTAAAGTCGGCCAAAACTTTAGCTATTTCACGCAGTGGCCACTTCTTCCTCTCTCAGCGTCGTATCACAGAGCAAAGTTGCAAAAAATTTCATCGAGGACTTGTACTTTTGGGGCATGCACTTCTAGTCACCTTTTTTGAAACTTAATTCAGTGGTGCGGCAAAGATACACAGAAAAAACTGCCACTCATGCAGAATATCTAAAATTTTGGCTGACTGTACATAGAACTAAGGTACGAAGTTTCAGAACATTTTATCTAGCCAATTATGGTACGAAAATACGAAAAAAATGCATTTTTAACTTCCTGGTGTCACGTGTGGATATTTCGGCGCAAAATTTAAAAATTAAACTTCAACCTTCATTTTCTCCTCTAATAATGAACTTATGATTATGAAACTTACGACATCGGAGTTCTCTGAGTAGAGTATTCATCTAAAGAAAATCATTGTTTCACTTAGCTGTCCGTTTAAATATTTTTAAGGCTATGAACCAAGTAGCCCACCGCTATGCCTTGCTTACAAAAAAGCTAAAAAAACAGAGGACACACCCTAAAAGACTCGCCCCAATTTATGGTGATTTACTGCTAACCTAGAGGTCACGGGATGGAATGCTCTCCGCAATGGTCACACTTGGATAAAGGCAGAATGTGCTCACGTTTAGGTGAACGTCTAAATGTCCAGAGCACTTCACTATACCACGTCTCTCATTATTATATGGCGGATCGACGACGTGAAACCACGAAAAATATTATGCAATGAATAAAGCCCCTTGATGAGTTTACCTAAAGCTATATCATAGGAAGCGTCACAAAGGTGTATGAGCGCATTTCAGTGGG
This sequence comes from Rhipicephalus microplus, assembly GCF_043290135.1. Classification (NCBI taxonomy): domain Eukaryota; kingdom Metazoa; phylum Arthropoda; class Arachnida; order Ixodida; family Ixodidae; genus Rhipicephalus; species Rhipicephalus microplus. The sequence continues at coordinate 226,988,267 of NC_134701.1, forward strand.
ACTCTAACAAAAAAAGTAACCTACGATGTCATTGCAATTTGCGGAAGTTTGTTTTTATTACATCTTGCACTGTTACGTTTATGTCCGTTTTAATGGCTGACATAGTAAGTACATGGTGATCGTGACTTCCCCAATTCTCCTGTACTAACTCACATGACATTGTCAGGAGGCGTGCCGAATGGAAAACTGATATGCGGGACCTTTATCGAGGCACTCAACTTTATCGAGGCACGCAGCAAGGTGCGACAAACTTTCGCGAACCTGTAATGAGCGTCATTAAGTGCATGAGTGCGTGAAGCTCAAATTATAACAAATGACTCTATTCGCGTCTCATTGAAGCTACTGCGTCTTCCGTCTTTCCCACAGATTGACACATTGTGTCGGGCTGATCACGAGCGGGCTCCCACGGCGTTATAAAGAAACATCACGCTTTTCCATTTTCTTCTTGTGCGTGTGCCGATAACTGCTGGTGTCTAATGCCTGTTTTCAGGTAAGGTCATGGTTCTCTTCAAAAAGAGCTATCAACGCCACTCCGTTGATTTGATCGAAGTGAATTTATTCTCGGTGCAAGCGTGCTAGCAGGCAAAGCTGCGGAGGTGCATATCGCGTGTGCCTGCTAGACAGTATGTAGAATAGTGTCTTGCATTGGCTTCTTATTGACTGCGATTATGTTCGTATAAATAGTTCAATTACTAAAAAAAAATTGAATATATTACAGACAGGTTCGTCGCAGCATGTGATAAGCAAGACGAGATATTTTTGTACTTCCGGTTGCTATACGCCTTTCCAAGTCATGGGCGTCGGCCTCTGTATGAAAAGGAAGACCTTGCCCCCATTGCAGCCGCACCAGGACTTGCACCACCACCCAAGCAATTCTAGCGCACCTCCTCTCCACAGCGATGTAACACGTTGTCGCACACCCCAAGAAAAAAAATACTGTTGGCTCCCGAGCCTAAGGTGCATACAGATTGGACAGAACTGGACATCAATTCAGCATGTGATTGCCTTAACTTTAGGGGCGAAGCTCCTCTTAGTCTAACCTTCTCCTGCGTCAGGTGTAAGCGGAAGTATCAGACAAACAGATAGACAGAGGGACGGATGGGCGAACGGGTGGGCGGACGAACGCACGGACAGACGGAGGGATGGACGGACGGATGGATGGACGCTTCGCCGCACTCGTTATCATTGACTCCTTGGATATCATTTACTTTTTGCATGGATATGCGTGGGAATGAATATGCTATTTTGCTATAATTTTCTGATTCACTGCATGTACTTTTGTTTTCTTTAAAAGTATTTACACAGACCTGTGTCGTTGCGTGGCGCTGCGCTGTCCGTTAATTCACTGTGTCGTCAATTAATCTAATCGTTGCTCTACTCATATCATCTCCTTGTCCACCATAGTTTAAGAAACCAGTCGTATTTCTTTTTCTTTCTTAGTGCTTCTTTACTCACTCTGTAAGCGCAGTTTTACCTGCATTTTATGACCGAGATAAACAGTATTTAAAAATCACGAATAACTACGTTTTCGAAAACAACGAGGAAAAAGAAAAGACTGTGGCATATGATGCATCATACCTGCACAACTCGCCCTATCGATGCGCATAATCCGAAGGGCGAGTGTAAGTGAAATCATCCTTGCATATACTTCGGCCACATGTACACTGGGACTCCGAAGGGCGCGGCCTTTACGGGCCCCCGCCCTGCCCACCGAGCCTCTCAAGCACCCTCTCACCACTCTACCATCTGCGAACTTGCTCGGGATGGTCCGGCAGCTTTTCTTTAATTCTTTTCTTTTACCTTTCGATCATTGCTCGTGACCTGGATTCACTCTCTCTGGAATGTCGGCAAGCGCCCATATATGTTTGCATTTTGCTTGTGTGCACTAATCCGCGCGTTCGTACTCGCTGCGTTGTCTGCCATTTGTCCTTTTGCTCGATAAACTCGGACGCGTGCACTTCGCTTTACGTTTCTTCATTTAACGATGTGGTTTGCGCTTCGCAAGGCTTGAGCGACTCGTTACAACCAAGTGCGTTGCATGCGCTGCTCGTTTCCCCCACCAAGTGCCCCTTGATGCACCCCTCGAGAAGTTCGGCGAGGTACTCTCACCGGTTTCGCCTCCGCGAGCTCAAGGTCGCGTCACGGAGAGTGACGAAGGTTGAGAAGACTCTTTTCATGCTACTGTTTTCTTCTTCTTCATTTTTTAGAGGTAAGCGTCAGCAGTTGCGGGAGATGGAGCGACCCGCATCAGCCGCTTTCACGCAACCGGCACGCGAACAACGTAAGCTTTGTTAACGGAGATAAAAGGAGATGGAGTGGAGCTCCTTCGAGAGGCTTTGAGTACCACTTCTAAAAGAAAAAAAAATATATCGCAGCCTTCAATGACCTGCACTTTAGAACCAACAAATACACGCCATACGACACACGGAGAAACGACTCCTCCCGGAACCGTTCTCGGCCTACTCCAGCCAACCATCACTACTTTTTGCCTTGAATTAACTTTTGAAAACAAAGCTTGCTAAGGTGACAGCTCCCTGTTCTGAAACAGTGACGTCGTAGTTTCCTATCACAAGTTCAATGAAACATCAGACGTTCAAATTGAAAGCAAAGTTGATGCTTCCAGTCTGGGATCCATGGTAACGCAAGTTGGGCCTCATGAACGGATATGCTTCGCAAACAATGGGTAAATCCCATCACCTGCCCGCTAGAAATGCAGACAACTGTTAGCTTAACAAACGCCAAAAAAAAACTCTGCGGCCTATTAGAAAACTATCATTATAATAAACACGTACGTTCCACAAAGGCTGGGTAAATCCTACTGCACACAATGTCTACTACAAGTGAACAAGGCCACGGTTAGCCCAACAAATGACGGGGTCGTTATTATGCATAATGATCACACGTCTGTCACGTGATACTTCGTGATTATAAACTACTACGTAAGATTAGATAGATATGTGGGGTTCAACGTCCCAAACCACCGTAAGATTATGAGAGACGTCGTCGTGGAGGGCTCCGAAAATTTCGACCACCTGCTGTTCTTTAACGTGCACCCAGATCTGAGCACCCGGGCATACAGCATTTTCGCCTCTATCAAAAATGCAGCCGCCGCAGCCGGGATTCGATCCCGCGACCTGCGGGTCAGCAGCCAAGTGCCTCACCCACTAGACCACCACGGCGGGGCCACGTAAGCTCCACGAAGATGGTTTAATATAAAGAGCAGTGACGCAACACACCTTCAGACTTACAAGACATAGAAAAGAGAAAAGGCCAATCATGTGTCAGCGAGGCGGAGTTGCTTGCATTTTATCTCATGCTGCCGATCTGCATGCGAATTTATTCTTAGTGGGATGTTGCGAATGATACACCCGTCGTTTACTGCACCTGAGCTCCTGACTCTGCATTAGTCAAGAAACTAAGTTACGCTGCCCAAGCTCTCACAAACCTGTTTCAGCACAACGCTCTGCTTGGCAGAAGAGAAGCTCGGTTTCTGAGAGCTCGTAGGTTCTTCTAGTCAGAATATCCAGTTTATCCTCTATAGACATGTCCTTTCGTGTGGCACTTATGGCAACCAGCACTCTGTCCACCACGGTGGAATAAGTGGCTCCTGCTGACCCGAAGGACTACGGCGGTCGCATTTCAGTGGTGGCGAAACAGTATATAGACCGATGTACTGTGCGATTTCAGTGCACGTTGAAGAACACCACATGGTGAATATTTCCGGAACTCTCCACAACGGCGTCTCTCATAATCATGTTGTGGTTTTGTAATGTTAAACCCCAGATATTAGTGTTAACCAGCACGCCGTTAACACAAATCTCGCACCGGCTATCACTCCGGCTGGCTTAAATAGTACTGATTCAAGGACACTATAATAACAGGGAGGTATCCTATCGAGTTCAGGGCCGATTGGGGACCGCTTTTCGTCATGTGCCAATGAAGCGTTATTGTCAACGTAAAATCATGGCTTCCGCGATTCCGTCTTGTGACGCGCCGTTTACAAAGCTGATTGCGAAAATCACTGGAAACCTGGGAAACAGATTTTCAAATCTGGTCATATAGCTACTCTGATTAGAATAGGATCTAAGTGCCCGTAGCTTTTTGAACGCATGCACACATGAGCTGCCTATGTTCTGTCGCAAGCTGGCATGCGACCTTGACATCGGGACATTACGCGCCCACGTTTCATTTCCAAGTGTCGTCACGACGCAGACTATACTGGTTACCACACGCTGTAGTGATCGCACTTCGCTGGGCTTTCCAACATATCGTGCATGCGCATGTATACCCGACGCTCGCGTTTTTTTTTTTTTTTACGTCGAATCGCGGCTCTATTCCGACGTGCAGCGGCTCCAATAGTAGCAGCTCACGTTGATGCAAATGAACATCCTTCGGTGCCACATTTGCCGAATAATACGGTTTTCCGTTGCCTCCTTGCTTCCGTCATGTAATGACTCGCCGTGCCCATGACGAGACCGCGCTCTTTGAAAGCGCCGTCCCGGCATCCGTCCTTGGGTGGTTTGGTTAATGCTTCAACAGGTTGGAGCCGATAGAGCGGCATTGACATCGGAAGTCGTAGCTTCGCCATGCTGTTCCATTGTGTCAGCCGCGGCGCCCATTGTGTCTGAGACGCGCAGCAACTTCCTCCAGTTTCACTCATTTGTCTCCGAGGTCGCACTTTTCTCCTCATACATTGTTCTCTCTTCGACAGTGTGCTTGCAGAGTCTTGGAAAAGGACTCGTGAAACCCGAGATCCCTGAATTGGCTTGCAAGGGCACCAGAGCAGCTCCAATCAGTTCACCGCGTGGTTCAAATTCAGCTGAGCTATTTTCCCTCCCTATATCTTTTATTCCCCATTCCTGTGCTGACCTGTTGAGGTGTCCTCGTAAGGAGAGACAGTTACGGGTCGGCACTTTTCTCTTCTTCTGTTATAACCACTTATATATTTGAAACATCGAAACTTGAGAATTTAATACTAGCATCGGGTGTCAGTAGGGCGTAGTCTCACGCTTCCGAACAACAACGAGCTTCTGTTCGTAAAAAGAGACGCCTGAAAAAAAGCCAGATTCATAATCAGGACTACAATGCCCCCCCCCCCCAAGTATTTAATGATAATATCCGGCCTCTTAATGTGCGATAGCCCTGATATGATCATAAGGCTCGCATTCCGGAACTCGCTGTAAATTTCGACCAGCAGATGTTCTTTAACGTGCAGTAACATTACACAGTACAATTAAGGGGTTCTCCAGTATTTCGTCACGATAGAAATGCGACCGCCATGGCCGCGATCGAACGCGTGACGTTGGGGTTTCACCGAACACCGTACATACATGCAATGCCACTGAGGCGGGCAAAACATCATGATTGAAAAATGAAAACATTATTTTAGGGGAATCACGAGTGAACATTGAAACAAAGGCTCTGTAATGGTGCCATTGATTTAGCCTTCTGTTTATAACAGCGCGAGGAGTTTAATTAAATAACTAAAGTGACGTGGGTGAATTGAATCTGGAAAACTATATATAGTATTACTTGTTGCTGGTGAAGTTGTGACAAGCCTACAGGAATGTAAAAAGGCTCGCGATGATCGTATAAGGGATGCGAATTCAGAAACTGTTTCGCGTCCTTTCCATGATCATCACGCGTCTTTTTCTGTTTTAGTAAGCTATAGACCACCCTACAAGTGCGACAAGAATTGTACAGCTTTTATGGGAGCATACAATATCTTGCTTTGAAAAAAAAAAAACTCGAAATTCGTAAAAACTTGGTTATCGTACCACGAAGCTGCCACCAGTGATACAAAAGATGTCATGACTTCCAGCGTGGTTTACGGGTCAGCCGACACACCACTAATGAATTAAGTGTCTAGGCACTACCTCTTTGGGTACATTAGCACAAACACAACTACATGTGGAACGACAAAGTTCTGAACCAATAAGAAATGCCCTATTGCCTACCCCCCCTCCCTTTTCTTTCTCTTGCTTGCATCATTGTACGTGTCCATTCACGAATACCACAAACTATTTTGCCATTCTCGTGATCATCCCTTTTTGTACTAATTCCGCAGTGATGCAGGAAAAAATTATTTAAAATAAAAACGAATAGTCTTCTGTGTACGAGGTATCCATCAGGCAGTCTAGCTTACTTTTAAGACAATCGTGACAAGGAACTGTGATATCAAGAAATCGATATTTACCAGATTGCGAGACGGTGCTTGCGACCAGTTCAAGCTGCTGCTTTTTACATTCCCCTTGAAGCCCTGTGTGCGATTGCTATGGATACGAAGTGGGCGGCCGTACGTACCAGATGCCCCACCTTAAGTAAATGCTACAGCATTCACCACTTTCCCAGCCACTATGGCTGGCTGGCATTGCAGTGTCATGAGTCACCTGAGCGGCTGTGTTTTGTTGCCGGCAAAATCTAAAAGCTCATCTATAACCACACCCAGCTGCTTTTTCATGGCACAAAGCAGGTTTAAATTTCTTCGTATAGTCATCCAATACACGAAGTGTGTCGTAATAAGATCGTGATTACAGGAATGTTAAAGTTCACAATTTATTGTCTGGGTGGTGCAGCCACATTTTTAAAGTACAACTTCGTTAACCTTCACGCTATTGAGAGCCATTTTCTTCACTTCCGTGCGGTAACATGACTTTTTTTCCCCTAGGACACCCAGCCACGGAGTCTTTCGCTAGCAGCAAAATATACATGAGCTTGATAAAAAAGGGAAAAAATGTACCGCAGAAAAGAAGGATATTTCAAGTAAGCCCGTTTTGCGAAGTCGTTATATCTTCGAAACATGGTTCAAGAACAAAACAAGAAAGAAGTGCGTTTCGGCTGCATGCTTATATTACTTGCGGTGACAGAACAATAAGTGATTAGCGACGTCAGCAAGATGAGCTTTTTTTTTCTGATAGACGTCACTAGAAGGAATTACCGATGCATGCAGGAACTGTTTGCCCCCTCTTTGAGTGTTCGTACAAGACTGCAAACACCAAGTCGTCAACGTGGAAAGAAAATGCAACTATGACTGATGAAAACGTGTGTATTCATCAAAACAACAGTACAACAAATGTCTATTTACAAGAGTTGGCCGTCAGCGCTAAAACAAGACACACAATGAAATCGCAACATACCCCTGCACAATAGCGGAAAGACATCACCGCAGCACACCAAACACACTAGCTGCTATCACAGCTTCTGTGGCGTCTGCGCTGCCGTAGTTTGCCATTAAAAAAAATGGTGGCGAAGTAAAAATGTTTTAAAACGTGCGCGTAATGAGGATGAACGTGCAATATGACTAAACGAGAAGTGACAAAAAATTATATTCAGTCCGCGCATGAGCATTTCGCTGGTCCCTAATCGGCCATCAGAAAACCATCGATGTAACGCCAACACATGCAAGCGCGCGATAGCGATGAGATGCACCTAACTACAGGAAAAGCGACGAAACGCTTTGACACAGTGCGCGTCACGTCGGCCTTAAACGAAGGCTTTCGGACGTCCATGGACTGTTGATGCAGTTCGTTTCTCGACACTACAATAAACACGGCAAGGCGCCATGTTTTAGAAGAATACACTGGGAAATAAATAGACGCTCCCGGTCAGCTGACTGACACCGCCACGACAACAATGCTGTCCCGCGAGGCACGCGCTGTCAGTCCCGACGACTCCGAGCCCGTTGAATGATGCTCGCGACGTCGCTTACATGCGCCAAGAACCTTTCGATGCCATATTTTCTTGCCCTTTCCTGCGATTTAGTGGGTGCGTATCTTCACTTCTCTTTTCTTAAGACCGACACCATTTACGTAGCCGTTCACATGGCCGTTGCCGTTCGTGAGGGCGCCGTTCTCGATGACGGTCATGCCATTCTTCGTGCCCTTCTCCCCTTCCTTCAGTGGCACGGTGGCTCGCGAAGTGGCCTCGTAGTTGCCACAGAAGAAGTGAACCTCACCCCTCTTGGTCCTCACGTAGGTGTGAATGTAGAAGTTGACGAACAGCACCAGGAAGAAGAAGCACTGGGAGGCGGCGAGGTAGGTGAGGAAGCGCGGGTAGCCGCAGTCCTTGAACAGGGGCACGGAGACAAATGCGATGAAGACTGCGAACTGGACGATCTGCATGGTGGTGATGTACTTCTTCCACCACAGATACTTCTGCACGGAGGGCCCCAGAGCAGCCAAGAAGTAGTACGTGTACATGACGATGTGGATGAACGAGTTGATGCAGACGCCCATGATGCCCTGGCCATCGGCGCCGAACGTGATGAAGAGCCAGCCGTTCCAGACGACCAGGCTGTGGTGGACGACGTGCAGAAACGAGATGTGACTGAACTTCTTGCGCAACAGGAAGAACAGCGTGTCGGCGAAGTCCAGGATGCGCACCATGAAGTACCACCAGCAGTACGACACGATGGCGATCGAACCCGGGTCCTTGAAGTCGATGCCTTGACATATCCAGCTGTAGCCACCGCCCAGGTATGAGTGCGATAGAAACTTGTAGAAGAAGAACGTGTTGAGCATAACCATGCAGGCGTTGTAGACCATGATGATGTGCTTGAGGTCATAGGCCTTGCGATCTTCCATGTACCGGGGCCCCCACACCTTGACCACGTACAGGTAGCCGGCGATGAGGGTCACCACCATCGTTGGGTTTCCAATCAAAGGGAAGTCTTTGGTGCGGGGGTCGGCCTGTGACTTGAGTTGTTCCACCAGGTCCATGACGTAGCTGGCCATTGTGGAACTATAATAGAAAAAAAAAACAGCACACCCCACGTTAGCGATTCAAGGGCGCCAAGGTCATCGCTAATGTTCACGCAATAAAAAACTAGATAAAAAAATGGATGCTTCAGAGCTGCAATAAAGCTGCTCGAAAACAACGGTCGGACATTCGAAACGTCCGCCAGCTGAGACTATAACGACATATTGTTCGCCGACACGCATGGTACAATAATACATACTAGCGATGCTAATTGACTGGTTACACGGAAGGCTCAGTTACTACAGTTAATAACTAAAGAGACTGCTGTAACGTGCAGAACACACCGGATACTACACGACGAATGTATCAAGTTCTACAAGGGCCGCTCTCTCCGCAAGGCAACCGCCACGCACCTGTGTTCCACTTCTGTAAACCGAGACGCGAATGGCATTCAGTAGCTGAAGTTTGTCACGAAACAACAATCGGATGTTTACGCACTATTGCACGTCAAAACGATGGGGATGCGTAAAGGATCGCTGAATTGCGGCGCTCCACTATATATTCACTTCGGTGATAGCAGAGCGCACTCTGCTGTCGATAGAAGCCGTTAGTGAAATATGCCTGTTCCATGCGTTGCTTCTTTTTTTTTTCAATGCATGGGTGGTGTCTAAACGTGGCACGAGGTGCCACTACAACAGGGAACAGACGTAACAACTGGTTTATCGAAGCTAGTAACTCCCGACATAAAGGCAAGAAACAGGTTATCGCCGCGTTTTGCTGACGCAAGGAGCAAAGCCTGGCTTTCGGAATAAAACTGATATTACTATCTTTCAAGCTTTGAAACATCATTTATTTCAACATTCGATATTCTGAGGGCCGTGGTCAAAAAGCCTCTAATGGGCTGTACTGGAACCACGACCCGTTACAGATGGGTGGCATCGATGAGAATTTTTATAGCTATGAAAATGTACAATACGAGCAAGCAGTTTTTAGTGACAGTTTATACAAGTGTAATCAAATAGAAAGATTGAAAAAAAAGAACTGAAAAGTTGAAACTGGAAAAAAATACAAGTGATCGTAATTATTTCTAATACATAGCAAATTAATAATGGAATGTAACGATACAATAAATACGAGATTAAAACCAAAGTCAGATTGGGCATAGGCCCATGTTACAGGGGAGAAAAAGATAGTTTGAAAAATTTTTGTATGTGTTTTATACCGCAAAATAACTAACCAGCATGATAGCTTTATTCTTCAATCAGGCTTATATAACATGTCAACCCGGTGTTCACAATGATTATAGTTCTTAATGAAAAATCATGCACTTCTCGGGTCGCCCCGACTCACCCACATCTTTCGCCTATGCCATCAATAACGTCAACCTCAAGTACGCGACATCATATAAATATGTCAGAGTTCAGCTAATCGATAACTTTTCTTGGCATGTGCACATTGAAAACATCACTAACAACGCCAACAGAATTCTCTGGTACATATGCAGAATTTTTTTTAAAACTTCATGTCATTTAAAATACTACTCTGACCTCACCGCGGTGGTCTAGTGGTTATAAGGTACTCAGCTGCTGACCCGCAGGTTGCGGGATCGAATCCCAGCTGCGGCGGCCGCATTTTCGATGGAGGCGGAAATATTGTTGGCCCGTGTGCTCAGATTTGGGTGCTCGTTAAAGAACCCCAGGGGGTCGAAATTTCTGGAGCCCTCTACTACGGCGTCTCTCATAATCATATGGTGGTTTTAGGACGTTAAACCCCACATATCAATCAATCATCAATGGAAGATATCATCATCATCTGCAATATGGGAAGAAAGAAAAGTTCTTTTTAGAACGCAGAGCCACTGCCAGGTGGCAGCGCCATATCATTTTAGCGGATCGTAGGAAACACCCGCTGTTTCGCTCACAGTGTATCATTGTCGACGATAAATACTACGGTCTTTATAATTAGGTACCTATGCATTTTTTCTATAAAGAAACACGCTACCTAACACTTACGTATTTGATGCTGCGCCTCAGATATGCGTAATATTTGCTGTTTGATTGACAATGTTCGCAAGTACGAACGCAGCTACCAGAGCAACAAGGGTTAGCGTTGAGCATGGGCTTAAAGTTTCACTAGGTGGTTGAATTGTTGGGAAGACACGGGTCGACACAGAGAGAACAGATAGACAGACAAAGCAAACCTTCTGTGTTGGAGTATCCAACGAAAGACCATAACGTCTTTAAATTCTGGCTACCTGCCCGAGGCCATGCGAAATCAGCACTCATCGATGCAGAAAAGCATGGTTTACGTGTGAGCCGCAGGCGAGGAATCTATAGGCCCTGTGGCTAACTAAGATTGCGACGCTGCGCCCTCCGTCACAGCTCGAACAAGTGGGATACACCACGTGCCCGGGAAACATTTGTTTCATCTGACGCTTATCCTGTACGATATTCCAAACGGAAATCGTTGAGACGAAGAAAGAGCAACATTGCGAGGCTTGTGAACACAATGTTGCGCAACACACTGCTTACGCAGGCATCGGAAAGGATGTTGCGTTATGTACGCTCAAGGCATCCAAGTAGTGGCGAAACCATGCGAATGAATGGAAAAGACGCGGAGAGGAAAATGCGCACGTGGATTAGATGCCGGAGGAAAGGTCGACTGCGTGACTTCGGAAGAGACCGATTCCATTCATTAAAAAAGGCCGATCATGGACGTAATTTCATCTATCTTTCCGATATATTACCACACGCGTTGCAGCTCACAATTACGTGCGAGGGAATAACTTTGAGACTTTGTATTACGTACACAGGTATTGCGCGGAAGGAAAGTTGAACATGTAATGTGCCCCAAAGACACTTTTGTAATTCGGTTGCGGCGTCCGATCACACAATACATTTGTTCACCCTTTGCAGCATACGTTGATTGGTAGGCTGACGCGTTTAATTCAAAGAATTTGGCTGACATTCTAACGCAATGGAGTTGACGCGCGCTGAGCTAGAAGACGAAAGCAGCAGGGGTGGAGGATGGGAAACACGATCGTTAAATGTAATACAAGCTTGCCACGCGGATGCACTCGTTTGGCCGAGTTCTTATCGATGCTGAAAGCTCTGGGTCGCGTGCCGTCGGTAGATTAAGCAATACTTTCCTCGTTTGTGCTGCCCTCGATGAATATCTGCACCGTTTCTCTGACAGCACCTGTAAAGGAGATAACTACCGCTTACAGTTTAAGCAAAAATAAAAAAGCAATCGTATACGATGAACTTGTACTATCAAAAATTATTGTTGCTGCTTTTCACTGACTAAGCTTTCTAATAAAGATCAGAAATTGTTTTTTAAAGCTTCCCGAATGGTTCGGTGACTTATGAATGGTTCAGTTGCTTATGAATGAACAAAAAACAGGTTTTTTGCCTTTTTGTTTCGACGAGCTTGTTTTTTTATTGAAATAGAAAATGAACGAAGGAGTTTTTGTCACCGTTACTTGGCGACGGCTACCCCTTTGAACTTGATTGGTACAAATAAAAATATAAAAAACAATAGCATCTATACATATATACAGTTCTACATAGGCTCGTTTTTTGTAAGACACAGTCGAATGAATCTAACAGGCAATTAGGTCAAGGAAATCATAGAGCGGATTATTGTTCTCCTCAACTGCAATGCAATAATTATGACTGGACAAAAATTATTCTTGGTGATCTTTCGTCCTTACGTCAGAATTGCTACACTAGAGTTAAAAACAAAAATGAAGATGATATGCGCTTTGAAACTGTCTAATTAATTCATTTGTCAACGCGTACTTGGTATATATATATATATATATATATATATATATATATATATATATATAATATTACTTTCTGGGTTAACGAGATAATTACGCATTATCTGAAGAGTAAATGAAAACACACTCAACTTCACAGTCAGCGTCGTGACAAGCAGTGACAAAGGCACTGAACTATTTTTCACCCCTGTTTACGAATCTACCGACAATAAAAAATATTAATGGAGCACTGAGAGCCACGGTAGCAAGTGACACCTTGAAAAATCTTACCAGGTATCAGCTTCCGTCCCAGCAGAAAGACGCCCTACGTAGCTTGTTCCGTCCACACGTCGGGGTCTCCTGGGATGCCAGAAGGAAGGCAAAACACGCCGTAAATCAGAATATTCGTTGCATGTTCAGTACTACAATTAATGATCATAAACGTAACTTTAGTAGTGCTCAGTCCTCGCTGTTGGGCTAGTTGGTGCATGTCTCAATTAAATAGTGAATACGCTCGTCCTGTCGGTTTCTATGATTTGTGTGGTCGTGATTGTAATGCGAAATTGACTAATAGAAATATCGCTTAGTTTTCCATGGGACAGCCTGTCTTTCGAGCTGCATGGTTATTGGCCCGTATGGGGTCTCCTTCACATCAGCTTCGTTTTGTGCTATGCAGTTCATACTAGTGAAGAGTCAAACTGCAACGCTTAGAAACAGGACTCGTGAGGTCGCAGAATATTATGGTGATTCTACACGTTGTCAAGTGATGATTGGAAGAAAAAAAAGCAATACCAAATTGTGTTCAGGTAGCCAAGATCACGCAGACGATGCAATGAATGAAAATAAGGCTATGAAAATCAATGGCGAATTGAAAATAGTCCACGCCTAAATGAATGACTAACTGAGGTTATGATGCAACCAAAATATCAAATAGGAAGAAGTAACATTTAAAAAAAATGCTAGACCACACCATCAAGAAACGCTAGCCACTAGACCACCCGCGGCCGTGGTGGTCTAGTGGCTAAGGTACTGGGCTGCTGACCCGCATTCGCGGGATCGAATCCCGGCTGCGGAGGCTGCATTTTTGATGGAGGCGAAAATGCTGTAGGCCCGTGTGCTCTGATTTGGGTGCACGTTAAAGAACCCCAGGTGATCGAAATTTTCGAAGCCCTTTCTCATAATCATATGGTGGTTTAGGGACGGTAAACCCCACATATCAATCAATAATCAATCAAGAACGCTCTATTTGACAAATGTTTTCCTGTTGTACACCCTTGTCGAGACAGTGGGAACAAGAAGAGAGAGAAAGTATAAAGAAGAGGCAGAAAGTATAAAAAAATTAACTTATCTGACAGCTTATCCACCGACTGCTTTTCACCGAGTGCTGTTTGAATTTGCGATCGGGTAGTTGAAGTAGAAGCGACTACTCACAAAGGCCACTGTTTTTTTTTTTATCTAGCATTTTTGTCTTCTTATTCTGTAACGCTGATACACACGGGGCGTTGACCCGGAATGACCCGGTTAAATGAAATGGAGCAGGATAAATAAATGTAAGCATGGCGCAGTCTAGCGTGTAAACACTGTGGCACTGTTTAAAACGGACACGTCTAATTTACCAACCAAAAATTATCTTTTAAAGATATCAGACATCTAATTGAAACATTATTTAAAGTTGAGGTACAGAGATATGGTTATCAATTAAGTAAGGCAATAAATATTCCACGATTCATACGTAAAAAAGACATTCATGGGAGATCGTGTGTATATTCCGGCGGTTAAAGCTTATTGTGTAGGAATCACGAAAGGGGGAATAGTTACGAAAATATGGTTACAGTCAGAACAGAGCATTACACATTCATTTTGTCAAGCTTGCTAATTGACGGGCTACAAGAACGCCGATGAAAAATGTTCTCTCTCGTCGCCCTTTCGCATAGACGTGCACACAGAGATTGCAATGTGATACAGAACCTCAATTTTTCGATAGCGCCGGGAACAAACAAGTTCCCTTTTAACCCTCCCTTTTTTTAAAAAGCCCGCCATGTCACCACCACATAGGGCGCGGAAAAAAGAGGCACGCCTCCTAATGAAATGTTGTAGGGCTAATCGTGAGGCATGTGAGAGCAGTGACCACGTACTCACGCACAGTGGCGGATGCGCGTAAATTTGGGTCGAAAAGAGAAGTGCGTGCGCACTTGCGTATCAATAGGAAATAGTTTGGTCTCGCGGTCAGTGTGTGACTATTATCACTCAGCGAACACGCCATAGGCACGTGAATACCACCACCGCTTTTCGTGTCACGTTGAGTTTCTTTTTTTCACTTCTAAATCGACGTCAAGCTTAATGCTCGTTTTAAACAGCCGGTAAAAAAAAAGCGCTCTACGTAAACTTTTGCAGTGTCTTTTTTTATGAATTTAAGTTTATATTAGTGGTACATAAAAAGTAAAACAATATTTCAGTATGAAAACACCTTTAGTATTCAGTGATCGACGGCCTCAGTGTTTGTTCGCGGTGCAAACAGCGTCGCCTTCTTCGACATAGCATTGACGTCTGAAACGAGCGCAAGTATACCACTGTTCTCGGCGTCCGTGCGGAACCGAAACACCGAGAAATACATGAAAAAGAAAAGTAGAGAGATTCGCTACGCTCTAGCTAGTAACTTTTATTGTTTAACAATGTTTAGAAGAAATCTCCTACTGGTACTACATTGAAGGTCAAGATCCAGTGCCTGCTCCGCCGCGGTGGTCTAGTGGCTAAGGTACTCGGCTGCTGACCCGCAGGGCGCGGGTTCAAATCCCGGCTGCGGCGGCTGCATTTCCGATGGAGGCGGAAATGTTGTAGGCCCGTGTGCTCAGATTTGGGTGCACGTTAAAGAACCCCAGGTGGTCAAAATTTCCGGAGCCCTCCACTATGGCGTCTCTCATAATCATATCGTGGTTTTGGGGCGTTAAACCCCACAAATCAATCAATCAATCAATCAAGATCCAGTGCCTATAGACAATACATTCAAACGGGGTGGCAAGTGAACGGCTGGGTGGCGCGAACAGTCGGTTTTTCAAATCAAGAAACTGGCTAGCAGACGCTGCCTATGTCAGCGTTGAGAGGCGAGAGAGGGGGGAGCGTACGGGAAGAGGGAAGGTGCACGAATGCACTGTCAGGATGGTCACGCCGCATACCGGATTGAGCTTGATCTTAAGACGCTTCGCCTCTAAAACATACATGCGCACACACAGGCAGGGCGTTCCTATCAGAACCATTCTCATAGACCAGTTGGAAACATAACATAAAGTGCATTGTCGTTGCCCAACCTCTTTAGTTGGTGCTCCTGTCGATGACGCTGGATGATTTCTTCCGAAAGAGTGGGGTCATAAAGAGTGGGGTCATCCATAAAGCTTTTTTTTTTATTAAAAAGAGGGGACTCTGGCACTGAGATAATTCAGCGACCATGAGAATGATGTGTACGACATTGATTTGCCAGGTCTTCGTGCTTGCGGGCGGGGAATGCCATTGTGGATTCATTTATTGCTGTGTTTTGTTTTGTTTCGAAGGAAAGAACAAACCGTTTTTTTTTTACTTCGTGACCCAATTCGAAGTGGTAAGCGTAAAGGATTAAGGTTGTGAATCGTAACTGTCAAACATTTGCCGGTCATTCTTTGGTGACAAAGCACCTTCACGCCACGCGAAGCCAGAATGAACGTTAAGTACGAAGACTGGGCAAATGCTATGCTATATCCATGATTACCATGCTCGCTAAAGCGCCATACATTGCAGCTCCTATAGACACTAGCGCCAGAGTTTCGCAAATTATGTGTATTTAGGAAACTCTAAGAGATATTTCAATTTATCAAGCCTGTTACCAAGCGAACTTCTCTGTGAACAGTACTGTGCATGGTCAGTCGCACAGGATATGCTAGATCGTTTCTTCACTGCCGCAGGCTGTTTTGTCAGCTATTCCTATGCGTGGAGCGCGTTAACGTGTAGGTAAATACGACGCCCAACCACAGCTCACCAGCTCCAAAGTGAGAGACAGCTACGACGCCGCCCTTATTTCTTCACTCTTTTCTTTAGAACCATTTCGCTACCGACCCTGAACTATGCGCGAAAGTCTAACAGTCTCTTCTACTGGCTACGAAGTGCCCTGTTTACGCACAGCTCAAGCTCACTTAAGCAGAGTGCTCTACTGATTATTTACTTTAGTAGAGGTCTTCAACACTTACAGAAATTAAAATGACTAATTAGTTAGGGTAAGATCGGGTAAATCGACAACAAATTGAAAATAGTAAACTATATTTTTATTTCACTCGCTACGATTAAATGTCAATGCAGAAACTTTCCTTTGGGTACAAGGTACGTGCTGCATAAATATGACCATCTTGCCACAGTTCAGAGGGGTGTTTTAAAAATAAATAAAGAATGCATTACATGTTTTGCGAGACATCTAAATGCACTAGATGTCTCATGAGACAGCGTCAAGAGATTTCATCTCTTCGGATTTCGCTCTAGAAGCACCTGAAATTCACACTGTGGGCCAGCACGCAGTCTTCACACGCCCACTTCTCGAACACCACGCAGTGAAACCAGACAGAACTGGGCGCTGTGTTGCTCCAAAGCTCCTAACAGATCAAGCACCCCCCGTCTTTCTGTGTGCTAATGCTGTCTTTCGTAAAACGCTTGCGCTTCACTTCGTTATTCAATGATTGGAGGCTATATATACGTCCTGACGTATTTTAGCCTCTTTTTGCCATTTCGAAGCAGAACTGCACGGGCATTTCCTGGCTTTCAACTTCGTCAGGCGGACTTCGCAAGGCAATAAATTTTGTATTTTTGTCACTTTTTATTTTTATCATTCCGGCTTGGAAAAGGCTTATTGAAACTCGATTCGAAGACATGTTCGTGAACCGCTCAACTTGGAGATTCTTTTATTTTTTTTTCATGCACACTTTGACAGCATCCTTGTGAACGAGCAACAGCCTCACTGTTTCGCAAATTCAGTGAGTCCGGTCCCATACAGCAGTCAGCGGCTTTTCATGGCGTTTTCCACTTATGAAGCTCTATACAATATTTAACTGTGCGTCCTAGCTTTCCTAAACAAAAAAAAATTATATATATTTAGTATGAGTAACTGATTCGCTCAATAAGACATATTATAAGGTATTTCGGTGCCTCTTGTCGCGCTTTGCCCCTCCCACATTCGCAAATTCACAACCAAAATTCACTTTGGCCCCATCCACTAAATGAACCAAATGTTTGCTCGTATGTAGCTAGTAGTACAAACAAAACAAATACGTAACTTGTACTGACATCGAAGTAGCTTCATGCAGGATCCAAAAAATTTGTTCGGGCAGAATTTCTCCCCTTTTTGACGAGTCATGAACGAACCGAACTCACGGCAGCTTAGTTTTTCTTCTATATACGCGAACGCTGTGAGCAATGACAAACTTTTACACGTAAAAAATAGACAACTACCAGTGCCTATCACTGAAGTATATAGAGAAACAAAGAAATATACTTTTCGTATTAGCTACAGAAGTAGGCGAAGTCAAAATGTCGCGTTTCACGCCGTGTCTTATTTTACCCCTCCCTACCCTAAGGTGCGAGCAATGAAGTCGAAGTTTTCAACGGATAATACTGAAGTCACGCGGCCATTTTTTTTAGTATTTGTTCATCGATTGTTTTGCATTTATTCTTCTCAGTTTCTGATAGTCTCCTATTTGCAAAGGTTATAATAACTAGGCTCAAACAATGCCATGAACGCACGAAAGTAAATGGCGAGTTCTACCACAGAGCAGGAGATGAAAAAGGAAGAAGCTGAAGATTTAAAACAACTAGCGTGCGGTAATCAAAGCGTCGTTTTCTCTGGGCCTAAGGAGCAAACAAAGAAAGAAACAAGCATTCGGAAGGCTAAAGGTGGCCGTTGCTGCCATCGCGTCACTGCATACCTTCGGCAGCGGAAGTCGGCCCAACAGAAGCGTACAAACCAAATTAAATAAAGGTAGCGTATTCAGGTGACTCCAAAAGCAGCTGTAAACACAAGAAGCAGCGCGATTTGCGCTCGACGACGTTACAAATTGTGTGAAACTTAAAAAAAAAACTGAGATCAGGATGCGATATTCTAATGTTAACCATGAACAGACTAATAAAAATGCGAAAAATTGCTTGTACTTTGTATTCTACAATTGCAGCGAGTTGACGGGTACAAAAAAAAAATGCGCGTAGCAGCCACCACCATTGTCATGGATTCCACTTGCACGTGGAGTCTAGTTCGAAAGTATCCAGGACAGTTCATGTGGTACTTGCCGCCACCCGAATAACACAATAGCCCTCGCTTCTGTGCAACAGAAGATGGCGGCAGGCACAAAGCTTCCAGTGAGCCAAACTCGGTGAAACAAGTTGGAAAGTAACGATCGAAAAGGTTTTCAAAGGAAGAGAAGTCCGTGCTTCCTTAGTCCCCGTTTCCTTCTTTTCTTGTTTTTTTTTTTAGTTCCGCTGCTCAAGGCCGTATTAGTAACAATCAAGTACCAAGAGGTACATAGACGGTCTAGAGAGGCCAACCTCATGGGAACTTCCATAAAGAGAAACCGCTTGACGGCGTTCACTTTTGTGCAAAAAAAAAAAAATGACCGACACAGGTGTTCGGACATTTACTGGCTGCGGAGCTGGATCGCGGGCGCCGGAGACATCAGTGTAACCAGCGATACGTTTGCTTATGAAGGAAATGGATTCAAAGTTTGTATTTTTAAGCATTAATATATCTGCTCCGTTCTAGCTCAGACATCAAATTATCAGAGTAAAAGGGGGGGGGGGAGGAGCTATTTTTGTGTGCATAATCAAGTAGTTAACATTTTCTTGTTCTTCGCGCAGAATTTCATACGGCACACCAGAATGAAAAAAGTTAGCTGACGACGATGAAAATATTAGATTGACGATGCACATTCAGGCATGAACACATACACACACACAAAGAAAAAACGCGAGCAATAGAGATCAAATATTCGCGAAGTAGCAAGTTTAATTGTAGACAAAACGAAAAGAAACTAAGCTGATGGCACTCCCGTCACGGTACTTACGACAACTCTCGGCACTTGTATCCACCGCTTGAAGCAATCCGCACCCGACGACGCGCAGAACAGGAAAATAAAACAGAAAGCGAAAAGAACTCCACGCAGGATGCTCCGAACCACCGGTCGGATCGGCGCACACGACCGTCGGCAACCTCAAACCAAACAAAAAACTGCCGTTGCCAGTGGAGAACTGGGCTTCGCGAAACGCGCCGATGTTTTTTTCCGATCGCTTTGCCCCGGCCCGCCTTGAGCGACTGGTGACGGCCGAGAAAGTGCGAACGCTATTTATGCTCCGGATTCGAGAGGTTCCTGCAACCACCGACTGCTGCTCCTGCCGGCATCGGGAGGACGAAGAGAGGAATTGCTGCGGGGCGAGGAGGAGGCCACGCGCGCAAGCCACCGTCACCGCACCTGGTCTCGCCGTCGAAAGGTAGCGGTGGAGAGTATGCGAGAAGTCGCGCTAACGAAAAGCCAAGAGAGAGGGGGGCGAAGGGGGCAAAGGGCGAGAGAACGCGAGATGCGCCGTGAGGAAGGTAACTCAACAAGTGCGTGGCTTCGCGCGAGCATACGTTCTTCTTCTTTTCCCCAACTTCGGGCGTCCCAACGTACCTCGCTTATTGTGGCACATATGGTAGCGCGAGTACTACAACGTCGTCGCAGGTGCGCCACACTGTGACGGAAGGACGCCGAAGGTTGTGGATTAAGACAACAAACCCAACTCGCGGCGTAGCGCCTGCGAAGTCTGAAGTAACGAAGAGAGAGATATATGGTATACAGAAAGGCAAGGAGATTAACCTGAAAGCGAGTATCTGGTTTGCTACCCTGCACTGGCAAAGGGGGAATAGGAGACAAAAAAGTAAGGAAAATGATTTGAGGGAGAGAGATAGAGGGATGACGGGAGGGAAGGAAAAACACATACAAACTAGACTGTCACAATCGTTTGACAAGGCGTGTCGATTGCAGAAACTTCCGGAGGGCCTTCGTCGCTTTTTAGCGTGAAGGTCTATCTTTCCGGTTTTCCAATATCAATTTTTCGGAAAGCGGCTGGCCATCGAGGCGAGCGAACACCGCTGACAGAGACTGTCTCTGATAGCTGTAGTGAGGGCAATGACGCAAACAATGTTCGATGGTTTCGACAGCACCGCAGTGGTCACACGCGGCACTATCTTCCCAACGTAGGTTGCAAGGTTACGACACAGAAGCTGCAGAGTGCGCGTTTACTGCTACTACAACGTGACAGCATCGACCATTAGTGTAAAATTGACGTGTGGTGGTCAGCCGCTGAGCATGTTGTCGCGGCATGGCGACGGCATTTCAATCGATGCGAAGTTCTAGAGGACAGTGTACTTGGATTTAGGTGCCCGTTAAGAAGCCCCACGTGGTCGAAATTTCCGGAACCCTCCACTCCGGGGTCCCCCTAATGATATCGCGGTTTTGAGACATGAAATCCCGACAATTGCTTAATTCTTAGGGCGACAACAGGTATTGTGCAACTTGCCAACTTGTAAAATATCCCGATGACTTTCTGGGAGCGTGTTCTGGAATGGATTTAAATGACGGCACAATGTTTTACAGAGGCGTCATCGTGAAAGGGCTTTAACGCTCCAATCAGCTCACCTTGTAGTATCTTGCCGTTCGTGGCTTTGGTACAAGCAGGAGGCGAGGTATGAAATTGTCAACGGCCCTCGTCAATAAGAAAAGTAGTACAGAGAAAGAGAAAAAAAAAAAAGAAATGCATTGAATCAGATGGGCTTTCATGCCGCATGCCTGAACAGCACAAAACGTCCTCACCGTGCGTCGACGGCTGTTTCGACCTCCTCGGCGTGTCAACCGTCAGAAGTCAAATGGCGCGCGGCGCACTTGACGAGCGGCGACGTAAGGAGGTTCAGTAGCTGATTCGGTGGGTCACGTGGGTCACGTGGGTCAAACTAACAATGGTACGATGCAGTGCGTAAAAGCAACAAGGAGGCGTGGGCTTCGAACGAAACTCACAGTGTCCCTTCCCTGCTCGGCTGACCCGTTTTCGAGTTCCAGCGGGGGTGGAGAGAGCCGGCTCACTGCGTATCTCCTTTTTTTTTTTTTTTTGGCAGCAGAAGCCCAAGCGATCCGACCCGCAACGGTTCCGTGGAAGAAGCGTGTGCATGCCGTTTCGCCGAAGGAACTTTAATCCGCAACACAACAATACGGACTTCGCCGCTCTCCGAGGGCCCACGTTAGTAGCTGGTGATTATGGCCGCCCTTCTATTCAGTACTACCGATGAGCTCGACAACCAGCCGCGAACGCTGTATGCTGACGTAGCAGGAAAGACCACTGCTCGTTCACTGGAAGTTTACGCTAGCGCTTGAGAACCAAACGGGGCAAACATTTATTCCTGGGTTCTCCTGCGGCTTGCTGGCCTGTTAGGCATCTTTGAGACGTAAAAATGGTTAAACGATCGACCTATTAATCAACTGTCGGTATTCCTCAGGCGTTCGTGTGGACAATGGGATTTCTGTGCATTCGAAGCGCTATCGCTTGTACCATCCTCGGGTTCACAGAGGCCAGGCGTTCTTGAATATTGGCATGGGACTTGGATTGGAGGTACGTGTAATGAATGGTATGCTCGTCACTGCATTAGAAGTGAATGAATGTAGCACGGTTAAAAAATAGTCGCTTTTGCGAAGGCACCTACTTAGTTATCACACGCAATTATCAGTTATCGCCCTGCGCATGATTAGCAAGGCGCCCGCCTTGCACGCAGTTGCTACGCGGTTGCGCACGAAATCCCTTAGGAAACACGCGCATCCGCCACTCCGTCAACGTTCTTGGACCATCTCTGATAGCGCGTTTATACCGAAACCCAGCGCTTTAAAAAGCAGTGTAAACCTGAGCAATTTTACTTTAGCAGTTATACAGTCTCTTTTGTCGAGCCGTCATTGGTTGCTCTAATTGGTATCGTTTTGAGGTAAAGAATGAGAGTCATAATTGGTTACCATGACTATGTGGAATTTACAACTCTTGTAGTCGTTCGATCCAAGAGTGAGCACCGTCGTGAACTTTGCGTGGCGCCATCGCAATACTGACCTATTTGACAAGCGCTCACAATGAAATTCACTTACTGGGAGACCGCAGACTTTGCTGCACGGATGACAATCGTGAAACATAGCTAGATACATTTGATAGACCTCTTGTAAGGTCACTTGCAGCTGGTCGCATGATATCTCGCTTGATGGTTTTCACAGGGTGCGTGCTCGTCAAAGTTGTTGTAACGAGCTTCGTTGCATCGCGTCGTTTTGCAGGCACATGCGTGGACCCATGAGGTCCATAGCCAGCTGTTTAATGCTGCTCTGACATTGATCCAAGTGTGTCAGTGTGTCAGTGTACGATGTACACAGTTGCGTAACCACAATTTTTCTACTTCTTGCTTTTTTTTTTGAGTGGAGAGGGGTCGCTGGCTGTGTAGGTTTGTGAGTGTGTTTGTATAAGCACGTGGACACACCACACACACACACACACACACACACACACACACACACACACACACACACACACACACACACACACACACACACACACACACATATATATATATATATATATATATATATATATATATATATATATATTGAATGAACTTGCAGATAGCACATTTGAAAAGGAAATCGTATTTACTAACGTTTCGGCCGTGGCACGGCCGAAACGTTAGTAAATACGATTTAAAAAATACTTTAAGAAATACGATACGTAGTAGATACGATATATATATATATATATATATATATGTGTGTGTGTGTGTGTGTGTGTGTGTGTGTGTGTGTGTGTGTGTGTATATCAAGCTTGCCAGTGTCCTTTTCCAGCTACATAATGGCTGTACAGCATTCAATTTCGTAGGACACGTAATGATGACATCAACTTTGAGCAGTGTGCCGCAACTCATTCCTCAGAAAACGTTTTTTCGCTATTTTTGTGAAAATACCGCTTACAGTAAAGTAGTTACTATCGAATTCGCTTCAACACTTTTGCGGAAGTTGATATCAATATCATAAATGCAGTCTGCGTTTCCTCGGAGTGGTGGAAACAGCTAGAGTCCAACGTGGTGCTGAGCGTATGCACTTGCCTTTGCTGTCTCTTCCAGTACATCGCTGTCTTTTCTATATTATGACCTACATGGCGGGTATTTCTATTGGGTCACTTCAGAAAGCGACAGCAACAACAAAAAAAAAAAAACTAGACACCATGTCGCTAAACTTTGCGCTCTCTACATAGATGTGCTGGGCCAGCTATTATAGCGTAGTGACGAAAGACGGGGACGTTCTCAGCGTCTGCGGATTTTGTAAGCAACCCTATGCTCATTATCACGACCCTTTAGCGTCACAGCTGCACATTACACGCGGCGCAACAAAGTGTCTCGACTAATGTCTTACGACGTCACGCTAATGTCCATTGAACAAAATTCGGTGCACTGAGAAAATGAAGCCAGCAAACAAAAACTAAAACTTAACTTCATAATTCATTCTTTTAAAGAGCATTATATATGAGTGCAACATACGCATTAATTGCGCTGCTGCAATGTCAAAGTGTCCATTTGTGCCGTTAGATGAAACTCGCGCCTGAATATAAATAATACAAAGGGAGAAAGAAAATGTGAGTGCCGCGTTGTGATGGTTCTCCTGTAGAGTCTTCAAACAAGTTCTACATGACGTCATGGATTTCGTCAGTGTGGACTTTGTGCCGATATGACACCACAGTGACGTCACGCATTTCTGAGGCCACAGCGAGAAATGGAGCATTGTGAAATCTTACCTTCATTTTATAGACAAATGAATGCAAACGTTTTTTTAATGCTGCTTCAACAGCAAACAATGATTCATGGTTGCTATTCAGTGTTTCTTTGAGAGCTTCAGAAGTCAAACCCACTTCCGTCTCTTTTTTTATTTCATGTGCTATTAGCTGTTGCAAAAACGCTACCAACGTTATTACATGCAAAGTACCTTAGTAACTCTAGCCAGTGCTTTAAAATATGCCGACGCAGTTCGTGACAACGTGACAAAATGCATATCGCTAAATGTTGCTTGTCACATTATACCTTGCGCTGTGTTAAACTGCTTAACTAGGCAAGATTTATAAGTCAAATTTTTAAGAGAAGGAACAAAGCTGGGAGAAACATTTCCCTTAGCATCTCCTTGCAAAAAAATGTAAAAAAATAATTGCCCAAGCAATCCGTACAAATGTTAACCAGCGAAAGCAGAAACGTGCGGCCCCACATAGCAGTGGCTTCCACCTGACGCTGAACTGAAGCATTTTACAATTATTGGCTACATGTTCGTGCTTCTTGATGAGGTTAGACACACGTTGCCGCACATTGTACCCCCCCACGTTTATTTAAAATGCCTACGAAATATTAAAAATATTATGTGACGTGCCTGATTGCACGCCTAGAGTTAACACATATTCCTCCTTCAGAAACGTGAGCCGCCGTGACTTCTGTGTATAGCGGCTTTAGTGTTGCGATGCCGAGAGCTTCATTGCTGGTTTCTTCCTGACTACAGCGACTGCATTCAGATGGGCGTGAAGCCCAGATTGCGTGTGTAAACTGCTCCGGGAGCGTGCAAGCGATTGCCAGGCAATTCAAAAATATTACAGCCAAGCTGCTTTTTTCTAACATGCATGCGCCGCAATAGCAGTGGTATAATAGTAGTAGTGGTGGTAGAAATGCCATTAGCCGAGCCAGCGTGTCACGTAATCTCGCTTTAAAAAATCAGAATGAAGCATACGCGCATTCCAAATCCAGCGGTGGATTCACGACACCACGTGATTCCGTCAGCCAATCACGCCTTAATAATGTCACCTCGCTAGCCAATCGTATAGATTCGCGCGTACATATTTCTGATTGATGATGCTTAGACCTCGTGTTATCCACATCGATTAGGGGCATTTTAATAATTATTGTTGTGGTTTAACGTCCCAAAACCGCCATATGATTATGAGAGATGCCCCAATAGAGTGTTCTGGCGATTTCGACCACCGGGGATTTTTTACCGAGCACCGAAATGTAAGCACACGGGCCTAAAGCATTTTCGCCTCCATCGAAAATGCGGCCACCAAAGCCGGGATCCGATCCCGGCCGCTATACCTGCCGGTCAGCAGCCGAGCGTTCTAGCCACTACACCATCGTGGCGGGTATACCGAAGAGGAGCAAGCTGCATACTGGGAATGTCGGCGCGAACTCGACCGTGAATGGATACAACGTCGCTGTGCGGAGACGCGGTGCTGCGAGCATGCTTGCGAAATTTCCCTTGCAGGTGTTATGCTCGGTGTAACACTTGGTATAACTAACACATCTTCGCTGTCCGCCCATTTGCGAGGTGTAGTGGGCCACTGAGTTTTTTGGAGACCTCCTTTTTCATAAATTCCCGCCAAAATCCAGTGAATAAGTGAACTTACATCGTATGCTCTGGCGGTGTTCCACGTTACGCGTCGATGAAAGCGACACTTCTTGACTCTCGAATATGTTTCTACGCGGCCTTAAACTCGACGAACATTACTCCATTAATGCAACGGGCCAGTGACGCGGCGAGGAGGCGACCTTTCTGTCCCGAAGTGGGAGCCGCCCGCTGAGCGCTAACGCACGCCCTGAAGGACCCCAATGAACTTTTTTTCATCCACTCGATCATCTATCCACTTCGCCGTGCCTAAAAAACCACATAACGATTCTACAGGGCGTTATATGGCTGCATTGATCATTGCTTAAATCACAGAATACACTCTCTCCGGTACGCTCATTACAAAACTTTGTTATCCGCGAGACCACTATTGTGGCAACGTTGCAGCTGAGGCACTGCAAAGCTATAGTTGTAGCGTGTTCTATTCCCGGCCAAGCGTTCCAAGGAGAGCAAAAAACCCCTGTGTGCTTAAATTTAGCAGGGCGTCAATGAGCCCCAGGTGGTAAAAATTAATCCGAAGTCTTCGACTACGGCGTGCATGGTCATTAACTAGTGGCTGCAGTACGTGAAACTCCGGCAATTATTACAACCATGTATGATCAAGCACGCCTTCACTGCACCACGCTATACATGAACCATTCGAACTTAAATTGTGAATTCGGTACACAAATCTTCTGACTATCTGTGCGTGCAACCCACTATGGTTGGCCATTGTGCTCGACTGCTGATACAAAGCTCGCGAGAGCGAATTCCGGCGGATGCATTTCGGTGGAAGGCAAATTGTTAGTGGCCCGTGCACTTCGATATGGGCGCACATTGGTGGGCCCAAAATGCTGGGAGATTCCGGATGCTCTCTCTCTCATAACCATATCATAATTTTGGTACTTAAGCCCCATGGATTATTATATTATAATAATATATAATGTTATCTAATAACAATGATCATCATCATCACTGTATGTATAATGTTGTCAAATGATTTCAATGGGCCTCATGCGGCTACTATGATTAGAAGAAATCTCTGCGGGATACGCTGCACTTGTAACGCGGTCCGAGCTTATATATCAGCGAGGCAACATGGGCATTCACCCTTGTTTCTACATATTGCTGATAGGAATGCTATAGCACATGATACAAAGCCTGTAGTTGGGCGTAGATAACGGATTATGCGCGACTGCCCTTTAATATATATAGATGCTGAGACGTTTGTCATTTGCCCTGCTGTAAACCAACTATAGAGTGAAGGCTTTTTCCAGTTGTGGCTATCTAACTGACTGGTATACGGCAGAGTGGACTGCGAAGGACGGTATAGTGAAGATAAAAACAACTTTTACCACACGGAGTCCTTCATGGTGCACCTAAATTTCAGCGCACGAGTGCACCCTTCCTTGCATCATTTTTTTTTCATGGGCACTGGCAGAGGGGTGTAAAGAGGCCACTTGCCCCTTTCAAGCCATACAAGCACTTGCTCCCCACCGAAGCTACACTACCACTCCTAGCTTGCCCTTTCCCCATCGGCAAAAGCACTGTTATAGTGATCTCATAACAGCTTCGGCTGTAAAAACTAAAGCCGTTTCCGCTCCTGTGAAATCTGAGGAAACAGCACAGCTTGCAGACAAGTGGCACGACTAGGCGAACGCAGGTTGAGTTCTTTTTCGATCTTACTGAAGCCTAGTCTGTATTACCTGCCTTCTTTCATCTATTTCTAAATTCTCTTTATGTCTTTCCATATTGGCTCCCCCCTCCCCAATCCTTCTCCTCCTTACCCTAGAGGGGGCTCCTGGTCGCCGTCACTTTTTTTTTCCCTATCTCTTACTCTGCTATTTTAGGGCTATGCTGTGGTTATGCCCTGGCGGACATAGTACAAAGTTGGTAATTGTTGCAGGTTTCGTTAGCCACGATACCGCCATAGCAACGCATCCTCCGAGACTCCTTAGGAGCTGTGGTGTCTCGCTGCTAAACTGGAGAACCAAGGTTTGATTTCCAACCACAATGGCAACATTTAGATAATGGCAATAATGCAGGACCACCTCTGCGTTTTGATTCGGCTGGACTATTTTCTCGCCACGGTGGGCTTCATATCAATGTCACAGTTGTGGTGCGTAAAACACGAGAAAGTATTGCTAACAACAACCGCGCATGATCAAGCTCGCCTGTGCCGCGAAACACTCGGTAGAGGCTGTATTCGTTTAAATAGTAAATTTGATGAACATACTTCTTAAACAGTTCTGCTTTAACGCAACATCGTTATAAGCTGCTCTTTACACGGCAATTCCGGTGTCGACTGTGTTAGTTGTGAGCTGAAAATCAGCGTTCGTGAGCGAAAATTCGAGATATATTAAAAAAAAAGGTATAATAAAAACTTTAGGTTAGAGCAGGATTCAAGAACATGACCTCTGCGTGTTACACAAAAGCTCGGAGGACACTTAAGCTTCGCCTTCAAGGTTGGAACACGATGGCGTGCGTAGTTCGTCAGGCTTTTCATTCTCTTGGCCCGCTTCGCTTCTCGCTCTTGCTACGCAAGGAACCTCTGTGTTCGCAACGTCCGGTGTTTCGAATTGTCCGAAAATGCCTACTGTGCGTACCTTGGCAATGAAGCCTTTTGGTTGAATCTGTCGGTCCAGGGAGATGGAAACAGTTACCCCTGTTGGAGCAGATTTTGGCAAACCAAGGCGAACTCTGAGAGCCCAAGCTTTTGCAACCTGCAGAGCGCGAACATTGATCTCGCATGTCTTGGTCAGTACGAGTAGATTATACATCTAAAAAAACTAGGAGTGGCCGGCACAATTCCTTAACTGCGTCTACATACATTCCCCACGTCTTTTCGTCCAGGGACTTGAATAGCTGGGAAATCGCCATCAGGCCCTGTTCGAGCAGGTCGCGTGTGCTTCAAAAGGTGTCTATAAACGACTATGCCAAAAAAAAACTTGCGGGTTCTGGTGGGCTTTCCGTATAAACGACGCATGATGTCATTGGTTTGTGTGTTCCCACCCAATCCAGTCGCCAACATCCTACTGAACAGTGTCTGCAGAAAGGCCTCAAAAATGCTGAAACTTTGGCAGCAAGCTATTTCCGCAAACAGGGCATAAAAATTAAGGCTTGCCAGAAACATACCGACAATGTTGTTACACAAGAAAAACTCTACGTATCTAATTGCACTCTATTTCTAGTGTGAACACGTCTGCCACACAGCACTGACGACTTCAATACGTCTAAGAATAATGAGCTATATGAGCCAAGGTACTGTGATGCAGGGTTCTTGTTGCTGATTTGTTTCTCCCGGGCTGAGCCTCAGAGAGTTTTGTTAATAAGGACAAAGCCGTTCGGTTTCCAAGAAACACACAAAAAGTTTAATTGAAAAGAAAAAAAGGCAAAGATTCCTCACAAAACAAAACACTTAATAAACAGTTGACTGGACATGACGAAACACATCTGTAAACACCCAACAAAAACGTTCAAAGTCAGTAACTAAACCTAACGTTCGAAAGGGGCTGAGTGATGGGAGTAGCGCAAGAGTATCGGTGCAGTCTCACCCACAAGTTGGTTTTCGGCGGTGATGAGAAACCGGAACGCCGTGACTCCTGCGTCACTGCGTGGGCTGGACGAGGACGAGGGAACGCTGGCTGCTGGCGACACGTCGAAAAGCCCTACCAAATCGTGATGGTTTCGGCTTGAGGAGCGTGGACACGTCGGAGACGGGAGAACGCAGGCTGGTGGCGACGCGTCCGGGAACTAGGGTCGACCTAGTCAAGCAGCTGGGCGCACAGCTCGGGCCCGGAGCCCGACGGCTGTAGCTCGCCTGCCGGAACCGAAGTCCGCAGGCTCTGGAAAGGAGTTCAGGACCGGATGGCCACGGTCCTTTGGAGCGGGAACCCGACAGCAGGAGGCCCCGGCCGGTGGAAGTCCTGTAGGCTCGGGTCCGGAACCCAACGGCCCATCTTCAGCGCCCGGTCCGGTGACGACCTTCCGCTTGCACTGCCTGCCTCGAATTCCCCTTGCTCTGGTCCCCCCAGGCTCCTGCTTCAGCTCTGGCCCACTTGTCTCGTTCTCATTGGAGATACTGCTGTTTCGTGGTGTCAAGCCATTGGGCCTTGAAATCTCCGTGTTCGCTGCCCATTGGATGTTTTACCTTTTGTTTACTTCACGTCCTGCCACGCATCCTCGTGCTTGACGCTCTTTAACGTCGTCATTCTTGTTTAAGCAGCACCGCACGTGCACTCTGGTATTTCTCCTTTTGTTTTTTTTTTTTTTTTTTTCCGTGACGCGCACTTTTCGAAGGCGCGCACTTTGAACGCGCACCACACATCACATACGCCCCCCTTTTATTCAAGTTTTTTTTTTTTTTTAGAAAAAAAAAAACTGCCGATGAGTGCGCGTTCTGCACTACGTCACAATTACACCACATATTTGCACCACGCAGTTCAACACATCACACCGATGGCACCACACTGCTTCTTCGTTGACATGTCTCACGTCGAAACACCGAGTCCACAGAACGTAACATTCAACCAACAACAATAAGAAAAGTTTTTTTTTTTTTCGATTGCATTTTGCTCCAATATTCTTCTAAAAGCATCATCTACAATTTCCCGAGAACACAAGCCATCTCTCTGTATGGGCAAGTTATAATCATGGTGAAAAACCATGTCCGTAGCGTCTGTTGCTATCTCCAGTGGCCCAAAACAATAGGTAGCTGCTACATCAGAGCTTTCATTATGGCATTCGCCGGCATTACCTAGGAGACCTTTTATTGCTCCTTCAGCGGAGCTATTCAGAGGCAATCCTACCTCTGAATAAAGTGCGCTTGACCTCTCACAGGTTTCAAAATACCCTTTACTCTGAATGGAACGTTCTTGTTCCATGCTCACGAAGCATTCCTGCGCTTCAATAAGCTTATCGAGTCTCCTAGTCTTTTGACTGTTTACCTCCCTGTCATACTCTTTCAGAGTTTCTTTCTCTAGCGAAAGGTCATGACGAGGTACAGGGTCAGTCTCACGTAAATTCAAATCGCTCCCGATGTAACTGCTTTCAGAGCACACCTCATCCACTGGTTGACTACTCTGGCTCTCAGACCACGTATATTCAGCGTTTTCCCTCTCAAGCCACTGCTGCAAATCCTCATATTCTAGTTCCAACAGTCTCTTCTTTTCGCGCATCTCTATCTCGAGCAGCCTTTTCTTTTCACGCATTTCTAGCTCAAGCTGCTCCTTCTTAGCGCGTGTCTCTCGCTCGAGCTTCTCTCTCCTAGCCCGTGTTTCTCGCTCGAACTCCTCTCTCTTAGCGTGTGTTTGCAATGCAATCTGCTGCTTTTTAGCGTCACATATCGCAGCCCGTTCCTCACGCTCCCTCTCCATCCGCTCCGCGTACCATACTCTAAACTCCGCTCCCGTCAGTCCCATTTTATCCGCCAACTCAATTAACTCCCACGTGTTCGTCATCGTGTTAACCGCGTCAAAAAAATCTACTGGAAAAACAAACGACTTTGTCCTGTCGCTGCGGACGCCAATTTGTGATGCAGGGTTCTTGTTGCTGATTTGTTTCTCCCGGGCTGAGCCTCAGAGAGTTTTGTTAATAAGGACAAAGCCGTTCGGTTTCCAAGAAACACACAAAAAGTTTAATTGAAAAGAAAAAAAGGCAAAGATTCCTCACAAAACAAAACACTTAATAAACAGTTGACTGGACATGACGAAACACATCTGTAAACACCCAACAAAAACGTTCAAAGTCAGTAACTAAACCTAACGTTCGAAAGGGGCTGAGTGATGGGAGTAGCGCAAGAGTATCGGTGCAGTCTCACCCACAAGTTGGTTTTCGGCGGTGATGAGAAACCGGAACGCCGTGACTCCTGCGTCACTGCGTGGGCTGGACGAGGACGAGGGAACGCTGGCTGCTGGCGACACGTCGAAAAGCCCTACCAAATCGTGATGGTTTCGGCTTGAGGAGCGTGGACACGTCGGAGACGGGAGAACGCAGGCTGGTGGCGACGCGTCCGGGAACTAGGGTCGACCTAGTCAAGCAGCTGGGCGCACAGCTCGGGCCCGGAGCCCGACGGCTGTAGCTCGCCTGCCGGAACCGAAGTCCGCAGGCTCTGGAAAGGAGTTCAGGACCGGATGGCCACGGTCCTTTGGAGCGGGAACCCGACAGCAGGAGGCCCCGGCCGGTGGAAGTCCTGTAGGCTCGGGTCCGGAACCCAACGGCCCATCTTCAGCGCCCGGTCCGGTGACGACCTTCCGCTTGCACTGCCTGCCTCGAATTCCCCTTGCTCTGGTCCCCCCAGGCTCCTGCTTCAGCTCTGGCCCACTTGTCTCGTTCTCATTGGAGATACTGCTGTTTCGTGGTGTCAAGCCATTGGGCCTTGAAATCTCCGTGTTCGCTGCCCATTGGATGTTTTACCTTTTGTTTACTTCACGTCCTGCCACGCATCCTCGTGCTTGACGCTCTTTAACGTCGTCATTCTTGTTTAAGCAGCACCGCACGTGCACTCTGGTATTTCTCCTTTTGTTTTTTTTTTTTTTTCCGTGACGCGCACTTTTCGAAGGCGCGCACTTTGAACGCGCACCCCACATCACAGGTACACACATTACTTTTCTAAGTTGCGAAAGAACTAGCGTTTATTTTTTCATATGAGCACCTATAATGTACATCTGGGTGTCTCTGCGGGAGAACATTTGTGTAACAACTGCATGTAACACATTCGCCATACATCAAACGGACCGGATTGGCGGTATGTCTGTCCACCTGGACAGACATACCGGCGATCCGCATTGCTAGCTTTAATAACTCAGAAATTCCTCCCTGTCATTTACACTGTCGCAATGACGCTAAACTGAGACTGAATCTCACATAGCGCCTTATTCCATCTCCCACGTGTTCAGCAACTCCAAACTGTTCTACACAGTGCAGTGAAAAAAAATTATTATACTACCATTCCTGAGTTCACATTCATAAAGGTATAATATTTCAGCGATTCAAATATTCTCATGTCAGAGGACATGCACGGCTGATACCGGCGTTTGCAATAGAGTGGTTTCGAGCTAGCCTATGGTCGAAAGGCAATTGGAATGGGATGTTGTAAAGAATTATTGAAATGTACAGTCTATTCCCAGTCTACGACATGCGAATGCACTTGAGCGAACAGATTGTAATCGAAGCACTGCATCAAGATGGTGGGAACTCATTGTATAAAAGATAACAAAATTAAGAAAGAGGTGAATTGTAGATGCTAATTTAAACTTTTTTTTTAATGTTACAATCATGCTTCTCTGTGAATAAAAGCAGGTTGTATCAAAGTAAGGTGTGTAGTTCTTGTGTGATGCACATGTTAATTACTTTCGTGTGCTTTTGACTCACCGTACACGTGGAATATGGTAAATGTACGCAGAATGGTGAGAAATTCACACGGTCGAGTACTCATCCAGACCTGTCTGAGTGTTACGAACGCAAAGCACGATGAGATACGGCTGCACGTGGTTCAACCTTGCACACTTGGCGTTTATGCGTAGTGACATCGTCATTCCATGCAGTTTTAAATGCGAAGCATTTCTTATCAAACTTCGGCGACTTTGAGTGTATCTATCTATCTATCTATCTATCTATCTATCTATCTATCTATCTATCTATCTATCTATCTATCTATCTATCTATCTATCTATCTATCTATCTATCTATCTATCTATCTATCTATCTATCTATCTATCTATCTATCTATAGCCGCCTACGACTTTTAGCTCTCCTGGCCCTTTCTATAATGGTATCGATACCAAACTTGGTATCGCATAACATGACTGCATGAAGTATTTTACTAGTCATAACATGAAAATCATGTTTTGTATGTGATGAATGTCATGGTATACATTTCGTGGTCCAGCAGTTCTTGCGCTGGTTTTGTTCACAGGACGTGTTGCAAAATTGGTATGGTATGACATGATTGCATGGCGAACACAAGCGACAGATCTTAACATGAAAATCATGACATGCGTGCCATGTAACAACATGAGTACGTGCCTCGCTCCTGATGCGCTTGCGGCTGTTTCGCAAGCTTCACTTGTCCCAAATGTGGTATTACGGGACATGAATGAATGGCGAAGGTATGATACTGGTGCAACCGTGATAAACATGAGATGCGTGTCATGTAACAACATGACTACTTGCTACGCTCATGATGCGCTCGCGGCCGTTTCGCTAGCTTTCCATATGCCGAATTTGATATTACGTGATGCCAATGGATGACGAAGGCATGTGAATGGTGTAAAAATGCGAATCATGAGATGTGTATCATGTGAGAACATGACTACGTGCCGCAGTCAAGGCGCCGATACATTTCGACGTGACGCGGTGCGCGTGCTAACCGGCGTTCATTTCGTCGCGTCACGTCGGCATTGCCACGCCAGGCGCTGGTCGTGCCATGTACTCGCATGCTTTGGCGCATGCTTTGGCGCATGCGTGTTTCAGCGCGTCTGACATCCCTCCGTCACGAAAAGAGAGAGATGCAGTGTTGTCTGGGTAACGCATCGGTACCAAAAGCAGCATGTCGCATTTTGCGCCGGTTGCCGCCGGGCTTCGCCGACGGACGCTGGTCGCGCCTGGCGTCAGACTATAGTGTGCTCACGTTTCGCTAACTTGCGTCGCTGTGCGCAGCGTTGGCACGTCAACGCCACATTGGAGTATATTGGGTCCTTCGTGAGGCGCTCGCGGCCATTTTGCTAGCTCCACAAATACCAAATTTGGTGTTACGTGACGTCGTTGGATGACGAAATATATTACTGGTGCAAACGTAATAATCCTACATGCGTGTCATGTAAGAACATAACAACATACCCTGGTCATACCGTGCTGGCGTCCGTTTCGCTAGCTCCACAATACTAAATTTGGTATCACGTGACGTGAATAGATGAAGAATGTAAGCGACGCAGCCGAACATAATAATCATGACACGGAAGTCATGTACTGCATCATTTATCTCCATGTCGTAATTTTGAGGTGATTTTAAAGTGAAATATCAACATTTCTCATTCGTGCTTCGCATATCTTTGATTCCCACTGTACGTGGGATCTGCCAATTTTTCGTTGTAATTGTTGTTAGAGGATTAAAAAAAACATCCTCCGGAAGGAAAATCGTTAGGTACAAACTTCAAAGCGAAATCGGTCGATGAGCGGCGATTATCTGTGGTAGTCTAAGCGCGCGTATTGCGTCACACAAAAGATTCGTCACACAAAAGATTCGTAAGTAGCCAATATCAATGAAGCCAAAAAAGATATAGCGGACAATATATGCAGTCCTTTAACTGTCTCTTAGTGAATTATTATCATTGTGAAAACAAAATTAAACCAGAAAAAAGGACAACGCGTTCTATATACCTGAATTTCTTGGCTTCAGTGCCTGTTAGTTTGTCAGGCACGCCGTAGTGTTGAATTCCGGCTTAATCTTGACCGGCTAGTTTTAAAGTGTGCTTAACTCTATGTACGTGGTTATTTTTGCACTTGTATACCATCGAAATGCGGCCACCGTGACTGCAAATTGAGCCCACGACCTTGATTTGCGCTGAGCTGCTACCATAAGTTATACCGTATGCAATCCACGCTAAATTTAGTGGAATTCATATAAACGCTACCTATTTAATAGTACAAGTAGCGAAGAAAGGAAAGGAAAGTTCACGATTCCGGACATTTGCTTTTTCCTTTTTTCCTTCTTTTGAAAACTCCCTTTTGAAGAGTGTGTGTGTGCGGGGGGGGGGGGGGGGGCTTTTACTTAAACTGCACTTGAAACCGAATAGCAGAGTTTAAGCGACAGGGCGAACGCAGACTGACAGCTCATTCATTGAAATGCCACAGACTTCCTTCCTCGAAACTTGGTATAGGGGAGTGTGCGCTTTTTCACGCGGTAATGGCTTACATTGCGCACGCGCGTAGTTACAGGATGCAAGTTTGTGTGATTACAGTGCATCATTTGTCAGACTAAGTTCACCCTGTCTGCCTCTGTCTGACCTCTCGTCCCA
Source organism: Rhipicephalus microplus (assembly GCF_043290135.1). Lineage (NCBI taxonomy): Eukaryota > Metazoa > Arthropoda > Arachnida > Ixodida > Ixodidae > Rhipicephalus > Rhipicephalus microplus. The sequence continues at coordinate 227,024,203 of NC_134701.1, forward strand.
ATCGCAGATGAATTTTATGTAATCTCTTATAAGATCTCCTGTAAAGCGCAGAGTATGCAGTCGAAGCGGTATAGTATTTCAATGAGGACGGAATGCGGATACGCTCGTCTCCTTCGAGTTCTGTGCATGGTAAATAATTTTGGGATGTATAAGTTGACACTAAACTTTCCTCAACGGTGTCCTTCATAACCTAATGGGCACTTGAGTAACATTTTTGTTTTACTGATATACGGATACGTTGATGCTCAAATAGGATGCCGACTACTCCTTGAAAGGATCGTGCATACAACATACAGGGTTTCCAATCGCATATCTGAATGAATGAATAAACTTTATATAAATTAGGGGAGCTTCTTTCGGTCGAGGTGGGAGGAAGGAGGGGATTAACCCATGTCTCTTCCCAGCCTCCATCGATGATGATGGCGGTCTGGAAAACTTTTTCGCAGTAGCAGCAATAATGTTTTGATAATGTTTCAATTTTTGCCGTCCCGAACAGAGAGAAATCGGTACTTACGACACCCTTAGAAGATAACTCAGTACATTGCCTACGCCAACACATGGGCAAGAACATACACATTGAACGCAATGCATTCCGAGCTCTGGCAATCAACACGGGTGGGGGAAAATAAGAGAGCGTGCGATAAGATCGGCAGAGGTGGCCGACATGCTGCGCCGAGATCAGATAAACGGGGACGTTCATCCAGGTATCTAATATAGACGGCTGGCGCTATAGACAGCTGACGCAGCCGCCACCGAAGCAGTGTCTACCTATAGCAAAGTGCAATCGATGAACGATAAACAATGCGTCAAAAAACAAGGTACAGTGTACTGAACTTCTAAGCATGCAGACGCTTTACGTCTGAAATAGACAGAACTTAATTTATGTGCAGGATGAAAGGTTGTGTTTTGACGGGCACATAGTAGGTAGTTTCTCGATGGATCTTTATCGCACCCAGTAATGAAAATGCACATATTTCTTAATCTCACGGAGGCTGTGAGAACCGACGAGGAAAAAACCGATCGGGTGTATCATTGATCCTCGAGCGATTTGAGTTCGATTCGCTTCCGCGTAACTTTGTGTAATTGGCCGATTCCGAGTGCATACGCTGTTTGTATTATAGCTTCGGTACAACCTAGGTCATGCGCAGGTACAGGGTCGACCACACCCAAGTTCTATGATTCGTAGTGTTCCAGCCTTTAAAGAAATACTGACACCGATTTCAGACATCACCAAAGGGGCACCTTTCGTTTACTTGGTATACAGTGTGAATGATTTCCGCACACCGGAGTCAGACAACTGGTCTAAAAAAAGAGCGATGGATACGCGCATGCGCAGGGGGGGGGGGGGGGGGGACGTCGCGTGAAGGAGGGAGGGATGGACACTGAATTCCTAGATGTGAGAGAGGGGGAATGAGACACGGACACAGGATGGACACAGATACTTCACGCTTAATTTTACCGCCATATGCACAAAGTGAATTATGTTAGAGGAGCTTGCTCGGATATGATCAAGTAGGCCGGGAATCTTCCGTACACATTGCCTACCATCATATATAGACCTGACAACGTTTTTTTTTTATATATCCTTGCTGTCACGGCAGGATCTTGGCGGCGAGCCCGAGCTACTGCTGCTGCCTAGGCTTCTAAGGTGTTCATGCGACTGAGCGAAGAGTGTTCACAGCGTGAGCTCCCGTCGAATGGAAACACACGTGGCGGCATGGTGTGAGCCGCCTTGAGCGGAGGCGCGCCATTTAGTGAGCATTTCTGAAATGATGGGAGAAGTGCCGCTGGACAAGGCGTGAACATAACAGAGGTGTTAACTTTGTTTTTGGTAAAGTCGCCAGGACGCTTCCAAAAAAGTCACCAATTTTAGCCAAAAGTCGCTAAATTATGATGATGGCGGTGATAATTTTTTTTCTGATAGTTTAGTTTTTGACTTTATATCATGTGAAGAGATGTTTTTTTATTTAAACAATATTGTAAATAACTTTCTGTTGTGGTGAATGAAGTTAGACTTCGTTGTTACCTTCTGGTTGCGCCACTGTTAACCGGTGAGCGCCTTTGCCCATCTCTAACAAAAACAGATGGAGGGCTCGGAACGGCCACATTGCACGCTTAAGATAGCAACGCCACAAGCAGCTTGATCCTGTACGCTTTCGCCTCACAGTTTCTTAGTTTTTTATGTCTGTTTTAGAACATTTTACCTCGAATATTGAAAGACCCTAAAATGTCGGCAAGACATTTTAAGGTCTTTGGTAGAATTGGTAGAAATGGTAGAATTGTCGCTAGCACGACTGAAAATTTAGTGACTTTCTGGCCAGCTTAGCACCACTGGAGCATAAGAAGTTTGCCAAACAAGCTCCTAAAAGGGAAGACAAAATAAAAAACTTGCAGGCAATAAGTGATGTATTCTTGGAAAGTTGATGATTAAGCAATGATGATGATGGCATAGCCAAGCTAGATCATAACGATTTCACGTGGAATATATATTAAATGAATGAATCAATTCATCAATCAATGAATGCTCTAAACAGCATTATTTAGTCCTGATATGTTAATTGGTGGCACGTACGCTCAGGCATAGCATATACACAGATACGGTCGTAACCACAGGCAAGGTTTTAAGCAAATGCCGTCGGCAGTAAAACAAAAACACTCAAAGGGGTGTAAAATATCAGCTTTTCTACAAGATCCCATATGATGCACTCTTACCAACACAAAAACTTTGGTAATAAAAAAGAGATAGAGAGAGAAAAACTAAGAGCTGTGCGACAGGTATTGCCTGCCTATCACGTCAAAGCTACCGTGACAGCTCGTCACGATTCCATAAGTTCATCGAGCTGGGTATTGTGCATTCTGGGCACGATCGGGAATCCCGGCGCAGGAACGCAATCAAGCGGATTTCATCCTTTCGTGTGGCTGAGAAACACGAAATGGCTTTTACTTACTGTATACGGCAAGGATCGCGTGCACACTGATTGTCGAGCTTTCGTGCGCTTCCACGAAACCTACCAAATTACGACCAGTTTTCATAGGGCAAGTGGCCAAACAGCGCGCCTTGATCACTGCGCCGTGTGACAACGAGTTGTTTGCGACAATCTACTGCGCTGAACGATCCGGCATCTCTTGCACCTTTGTTGAGGTCCCCATCCCTCTTCCCGTCCAAGGCTACTATATATCTGTTCTCATACCTCAGTCACTGATTCGTAGCTGTCAATTGACATCGTTGGCATGATCATCCTAGTAACGATCACCACCTGTCGTGATCAATTCGATAAGACAAAACTTAGATGACGCCCGATATTTCACCTTAACGAGTGGAACGTGATATAGCGTTATCGGGAACCGTTTGTATCGCCTTAATGCCGAAAGTGAAAGAACGTCTGTGCGCGTAACATTGCTCGCTTAAAACTATCCTAAGGTCGTCTACTGCCAGTGCCCGCTATAACATAAATATCCTTTTTTTGTAAATTTGAGTAATACCCAATACGTGTTCGCAGGGGCCACGTGAAAATACACAATCGGTGAAAAGTAGGCAGCTTCAGACCCCCCACTTGTTGCTCAATTCGCATGTTTTGGCGCTATTTGACGATTCTGGCACGCAATAATATATGCGTTATAGGAGACCCGTCCCGATACATAACACTCCTGCAGCATTCTTTTCCCTGTTTTTTCTTATTTTCTGACAAATAATTTTCAGTACAAGCATGGCTGTCGTGGTAGAACCAGAACACCTGTTAGCTCTGCGGAAGGCCTGGTGTCGATTCTCACTTGGGCCGATTTTGTTTCGCTCATGTATCTGCGTCTATCTGGAATTTTCGATCAGGGACAACGCTGATTTCATCTTTGACCGGTCGTTGCGAAGTGCTCTAGAGCACTCTCCTGAGAGAGATAGATGCAAGATGAAAAAAAAAAAGACTAAACTTCTCTCTCTTTCAAGAGAGCGCTCCTAAATGATAATTGATATATATGTGGGGTTTAACGTCTCAAAACCACCATATGATTATGAGAGACGCCGTAGTGGGTGGTTCCGGAAATTTCGACCACCTGGGGTTCTTTAACGTGCGCCCAAATCTGAGCACATGGGCCTACAACATTTCCGCCTCCTTCGGAAATGCAGCCACCGCAGCCGGGATTCAATCCCGTGACCTGCGGGTCAGTAGCCGAGTACCTTAGCCACTAGACCACCTCGGCGGGGCAAGAGAGCGCTCCTAAGCGACCAGTCAAATATGTCATGATTTTTCGCTCACAACCAAGGACGCTGCCACCAGCCCCGATGTCGACACTGGAATTTCTGCGAAACAAGGTTTTTAATGCTATCGCTTTAATACACATAGATTTCGATGAGGGTGAATTTGCAGTCGTACCCAATTTTAGATATATGCAACGTATTCTCTTCGCGCGTTTTCGTTATCTCGCTTCCCTGCGTATTCAAATCAGCACCGTGGTTCAGTGTATCCATTCTGACATATTAAACTGTTACGAGAGCTGCTTTCCTGCTTGTAGTACAAATCAATGTTATCGTTTTAGTCACAACGAACACCCTTATTTTTTTTAGGTTAATTTCCCCATTTTCTGTGTTTTCAATTCTTAACACCTCGGGTATACTTATACCTGCTGTGGGAGCTTTACAGGTGAATTTAACACAGTGAGGAGTTGGTGTGGTCGGTTCATACTGACCGGTCCATACGCTATGGAGAGCAAGGCTGCAGCAGAACCACGTGTTCCCTTCACTAGCAGTAACAGTCAATATTTTTCTGACATTAGTTATCCCTATGTAAACCATCTTCTATTGTTACTTTTGACAACATGTCAAAGTGCCAGGCACTTCGCATTTCGAAATATGTTAACTTGAACGAAGGCGGTTTAAATGGAAAGTCAAATTGCATTTCACAGCATAGCTTTGAAATGTCACCCAGTTATTTGTTTCTGTCAGTATCTTGCTTTTTAGGGATAATATTGAACATTTCGCCACACAACGAGAGCACCGAATGCTTCTTCATTCGTTACGATGTAATGTATGGCTGAACGCATAGCAATGACGGTTTTCTTTAGAAGGTTTTTAGACGGGGGTGAGTGTCACTTGTTAATCATCCAACGGCGACATAACACCAGATTGATTGATTGATATGTGGGGTTTAACGTCCCAAAACCACTATATGATTATGAGAGACGCCGTAGTAGAGGGCTCCGGAAATTTAGACCACCTGGGGTTCTTTATCGTGCACCCAAATCTGAGCACACGGGCCTACAGCGTTTCCGCCTCCATCGGAAATGCAGCCGCCGCAGCCGGGATACGAACCCGCGCCCTGCGGGTCAGCAGCATAACACCAGATCAAACGGAATAAAAAAAATGGTTTTTACCCTGTAGGACGCACCTGTAGGGGGTTGCGGGCATCTCCCAGGTGTAGGGACCAGCAGGGAATACCTGGCGGCCGCTTCGTGGACCTTCTAGAAGGTGGTCGGCGTGGAGTGAAATTTTAAGGAACCTCTCCTTCTTTTTGAAGTATAGAGTCGGGATTGGCATTCCTACACTCCCAGAGCATGTGTACGAGTGTCGTCGTGTGTCTGCGTGAGCGGCACGTGTCGCTGAGGCACGCATCGGGATAGGAAACATGAAGATTGGCAAAGTTTGGACACGTGCTTTCGTAAAAAGCTTATACGGTTAGTGCCTGCGGTCTGTTAAGTTTAGGATGTGGAGACAGGAAAATGCGGCGTTCAAGGTGAAAGGGCCTGTCACAACAGCCAAGCCTCCGCCATGGCCTTATCCGCACAGCAAATTCTTCACTTCATCGCGATTCTAATCCGACATCCTAAAGTAGCGAAGCAAGCAGCTATATCCATATGTGACCTTGACAACAAAGGGGAAGTCATCTAGAGAGACTTCAGACCAGCCATCAAAGATTTCGCACGTGGTGTCGTCCTCGACCAGGCATTACTACGCATCCTCTGCAGCCCGTGTACCCGAGTACCCAGAAGCAGCACACTGTCTTCCGGTTCACCGCCCATCTCGACCGGATGCCCCGTCCAATTTCAACGATATCACCCATGACGCAGCGCGCGCCCTCACCGACTGCGCGCTCCGCCACAGGGCAACACCATCTCGCTTAGTTAAAGACCGATTGGGGGACACCCAATACGTACAGCGACATCCCTAGAAAAACTGCCGGAGTTTTCGAGGCCATCTTGAAGAAATACCAAAGGTATTTATGATAACTTTATGACGACCCACTGCCTCACGAGCATTCAAACCCGCTACTTATACCAGTCTGTAACTGTAGTGCTCAGTCAATCTCTTGATTAAACAAGTGTATTTGTCCTACAGAATAACAGGCTTGGCCACTTGAGCAGTTTCTGAGTTGAAATGCACTAAAGAGAAACCATTAATTGGCTTATAGTGACAAATCTTGCTCTGGCCACTCTAATCTTGTTAATTTCACCATCATAGGTTTCGAAATAGAAGAGAAAATTAAGTTCCATGTTTCATTTTCAAATGTCGCACCGAAATCTGCATGCGTGACATCACAGGTCAAAAAGGGTATAGACTAATTTACGGGTGAATAGGAGTGCGGCCATACTTACCTGTCAGCTTTCGTCTTTTGTATCTTTAACAACTAAACGAACAACGTTACGGTATACGAGTGAAAATTATTAAGACGGTGCATGCGATGTTTCACGGCCGTATTCACGTCGCGATACACAAAAACAAGGCGAAATTTGACGGCGCCCAGATGTCTTACAGAAAGTAGTTCATATATCGTTATTAACGTCATTGGCTGCACAGAATTCAAACTTGGTATGTTAAGTGCGTGGTTCCTTAAGAACACAATGCACTTCATTTATTTTTACTGATTAGGAACTATGCGTGGACCCTTGTAGGCATCGTAAAAATATGTGACATCATAGTGTTCGGCGCGGAAACTTCAAGCTGGAGTCGTCCCCCACATTTTCATTTTGCGCGTTTTATCTCTTACCAAGCGTCTTCTCGCAGCAAGCGCAACGTTTATGGTACCATAAAAGATCGATTTACGTTGATTGATATGTGGGGTTTAACGTTCCAAAACCACCATATGAATATGAGAGACGCCGCGCTGGAGGGCTCCGGAAATTTCGACCACCTGGGGTTTTTTAACAAGCCCCCAAATCTGAACACACGGGCCTACAACATTTCCGCCTCCATCGGAAATGCAGCCGCCGCAGCCGAGATTCGATCCCGCGACCTGCGGGTCAGTAGCCGAGCACCTTAGCCACTAAACCACCATGGCGGGGCAGATAGATTTACGTGTGAGAGAGAAATCATTTTATTCTTTCATGTTCTTTAAACATTCAGATCGACTGCAAGATGTACCGTAACTTTTCTATAATGACTGAAAGTTAGGTGCGTTTGTAGGAGTTCATGTTTGAACAAGAAGTGGAAGGTAATGATAATACAAAAAGGAACGCAAGACAAGATGAGCTCTATCTCGTCATAAATTTTATTTATAATTCTGTATGACTACACCCCCAACAAAACAACGCCGTTGCGGCCGGGCATCGAGCCCAAGTCCTCATCCTCAGCAGCAGGACGTTACAATGACCCCTGTTATTTACCTTTACAATACAGCGCGCCAGTCAACGAACCTAATTAATATAGAGATGGAATTTTATATGCTACGATAGAAAAGGCTGAAAAAAAAATGGCGCAAGGTGGATGCGAAACGCTAGCACTGTGGCACCTGTGGGTATGGGAGAAAAAATGGTTTTCACGAAAAGACCTCGTACATTTTTTCCCCGCGGGAAATATCGGTAGAGAATCGGACTCCGGCTCTGTTTATGTGCTCAGGTCGTGCGACCTTGGTACGAGAGTCGTGGCCAAGGCTGTCGTTGACGTGAAGGGACGATTTTGCGTCGTTCAGAGACGACCATGTGGGGTACGCGTTCAGGCTTCCGTACCTGGCGCCGGGCCCAAGGCACTTACCGAATGTTCAGACGCGGCTCGTACGAACATCACTGAGTCGATGTTGTTTACACACAAGAGCTTAGTTCCTTGCACACGACGCGAACAGTTGTGCCGGAGTTACTTTCTCGCGCCCGGTGCCAACTTCTAATATGGCTCTTCGAGTAAGTGGACTCAGTCCACTTTAGACAGTCTTTACGGTATATATGACACTCGAGGCATTGATGTAATTGTGTGTGAGGCTTTTCCTACAGAACGAATGTCACGTTTATGAAGCGTGAGCGTGAACATTGGAAGGCACGTTCGTACATACACCGGGCCCAACAGGGCTTGTTTTTTGTTGTACCTTCTTTCATCTGTGGTGCCTTAGACTAAGGCTCCTCGGCCGGTATTTTCTGGCGTATGCTCGCAGGGAACAATTCGTTGGCACTTATAACAGCGTTTACAAACAACCTACCGAGGGATCCACAAGCAGTGCACTAAAGTTTTCATGAATGACCTTAGCGGCCTTTATAGTGGTCCCACTAAGGACCACTAAGGTGTCACTGGTGGCGAAAATGCCATTTCATGCCCTTTGCTATCATCTTCTGCACTGTGTAACATTGTTCGACACGATTATGTACGAAATGAGTACAGGTAGCTGGCAGACAACGCCGTTAAAAGGAAGGAGCTCATGTCAGTCGAAAGTGTATGCAAATTGGGTATATCAAAACTTGAAAAGGAATCTCGGAGACACCATAAAAAAACGAAGTCATGCCAGTGACTGAATGGTGTGGGAACAAACGAGGTAGCTGCGAATCACGGTATAAAGCCTTGCAATCTCAGCCTTGAATTCACGATTATTTTTGTTTTCTCATTTATCTGCTGTGACGTGCACTGCGTGCGTTACGAAAAGCGGGAACTTTACACATTTGGAAATTGAAAAAAAAAACAAAGTCGGTAGACTCTCCGTCGCGTCTTTTGCATGAATCATGAAAAAGAGGAAGAGTTTCCTATCATACACTGTAGACGCCTGAAATATTACTAAATGAAATTATGCGTGCTCGCACGGATCATTCCTTTACGACTGGGCATCAAACAACCAGAACCACAAATAAAGCAACATTGACGAACACGCTGCTTATTTAGATGGATATACGTTTTCACAGGTAACCGGCCTTTTTTTTAAGCAACTGCCGTAAATTCTCACCGTATTGACGACATCGAATACGTTAGACAGACAGACACCCATTTAATGAATGGCGCCATGTGTCAGCGGTACAGCGAGGGCTTCAGGATTAATAAAAAGAAACTGTTCAGCGCTACATGCCTAACTTTTCATGTGGGAGCTGTTGGCTTAATACAGTAACGTTAATGAAAGTTCCAAGCGTTATTCATAATATCGCGCCAGTAGCACCTTTTATGGTTAACTTGAGAAACCAGTTTCTGTAGATCTCGTATGCTCCGCAAGCGCATTAATCAAAGCGTACGAAATATGTAGGGCATGTAAAAGTATTCAATGCGATGAAAACACTAGATTCTTCAGTGTAGTATGACTTCACGATTGTATAATTCGCTTCCCCCCCCCAAATAAACAAACAAAATGTCAGACTAACAAAACAAAAACAAGCTCATATGATGGTATTCAAGAATGGAAGACGCCATCTTTGGTTACTTGGCCCCACCTATGTAAATATTGGCTATAATATCACTGCCCGGTCGAGTATTATAAACACCGACGGAGTGGAACAAAATTTAATATTAGAAATGTAGTTTTGGAGACACGGCTGTTTACTTTGTTGACCTATGTTGTTGCGGCCAAGGAAACAACGTCGTATTGCGTAAGGCAGCGCTGTGTACCCACGGTCATGATGACGTCACTCTGGAGGCGCAAGAGGTGACGCGAGTATCGTTAGATTTTCTTTGTCGCCGAATCTCACCGAGCCGATTTCGCCATTTCAATAGAATTTTATCGAGGCCTCCCACTTTGAACCGCCTCGCTTGCAATTGCCTCCGCCAGCTTGTTTTCCTTTACCTTGATGCAAGACACTCCGGAAGAGTCCCACGCGACCCAGTGTATGTTTTTTTGTGTGTAAAGCTTCCTCGCCTCCCCGCGCTAATCGACGCTTTTCAAACGCCAGCCAGTGTCAATAGGATTCTCGCTCTGTAATCGTCGTATACTTGTACCGTTGACCTTCTTGGGAAAACATTCGCGCCACCAGTGCCGTAGTATGTGGTTGCGACGTCAAATGTCACGAGTTCGATTCTTATAAAGACTATAGTTCTATAAGTGTGGTTTAATTTAGCTTGGTTTGGTTTGTGGTGTCCAACGCCCCATAGCGACTTTGGATATGAAAGACACCGGTGTAAAGGGCTACAAATATTTTCCGACTACCTGGGGTTCTCTTAACGTGCTCTGACATTGCACAACACACGGTCCTCATTACGCCTCTATCGGAATTAAACCACCGTTGCCGGGATTGAACCCGCTTACTTCAGAGCAGCAGCCGAGCCCCGTAACCAAAGAGCTACGGCTGCGACAACCCACCAGTTGTAGTCAACACGACAGAATCTGGAATTGAATGTTTGTCAGGACAGTGACAGTACATTGATAGGGCGCCCACGTCAAGGCTAACTCAGGAGCTACATGCCGGGTCCCGACATTTTCCCTAACTTACAACGAGGCAGAACAAACCTCCGACCAAGAGAGTCCGAACTGTTCAGGAACTTGGCATGTACACTCACCACTTCACCACCAGAACTCTCAGATACATTCCGAAAAACGCATATTCTCTAGTGTGATCTATTTGATGTAAATTTTGTGACTCAGTGTTAAGGCTTCCGCCATAAAATACACAGCAGTCACCACGATCTTCACCACTGATTAATCTTTAAGAAAGAAGGTAAGGTAGCAGTCATCACGATCTTCATTACTGATTAATCTTTAAGAAAGAAGGTAAGGTAGCAGTCATCACGATCTTCACCACTGAATAATCTTTAAGAAAGAAGGTAAGGTTGTGGTGCTGGCTAAGCTGGCGCTGGTATTGTTAGCGTGAGAGTGAGCGAGTGGCTTTTGCTTTTATTCGCAGCTGCAGGTAACTGTTTCTTGACGATCATCTCTTGAGAAAAAATGAGCTAAAACTCTTTTACGACCGATGAATGAGCAAGTCTAGGAAACGGCACGGAAAATGACCAGATAACTAAACAACAGAAAATGAATGAAAATTTGGAAAAGTACAAGACAGGAATGTCAACCAGAAAAGCGAGGTTGGCTGTCTTAAACTTGCGGATGAAACAGGGGAATAGAAGGATGGCAGAGGGAAAGTAGCAGCGCGCTGAATGCGCACACTGAGGAGCACCGCTCATGCCTAATCGTTCTCACGCTGCACGCTAAAGGGTCCTAAAGAAACATGAAAGGGCGCCGATTGCCTTGTAGCGGACGAGCGATTGGGAAGGCGTTCGAGTAGTACCGGCACTCTTGCACTGGCCCAGAGTTTATCCCTATCAATTCGATGAAGAACGATTGCCAGCATAATCGAGGGCCGTGGCCAAATAAATGCTCGATGTCTAGTTTTATCTGTTGGTGGCTGATCAGAAAGACTGCCTGCAGCACTGTCGTTCATTCCAATCATAGTGTATAATGTAAGCTTTCTTGAATGCAGCTCGCTACCAAGCCGACAAAAAATCAGTACATCACGTATATTGAGTCCAGATGGAAGTAGGAGCAGTAAGAAAATACCTAAATTGGTCTCTAGTTTGGCATACGCATTAAAACCGGGATGTTACACCCCGTCAAACAGGAAAGAGCGAGAGAGAGAGTACGCGTCAGGTTGTGGAAGTACGGGGCTTTCAGCGTCGGTTGTGGATGACGCAATGGAAACGCTGTGTTCTTCTTGATAGGATGCCTGAGCAGTTTTATCAAACCAGGCAACTTTGGGAATAAAGCCTTTCGGTATTCTCGTTCGACGTGGTTGCGGACATCGATGATTTCATTCGTCAGCTACCGCTAAATCCACTTGGGAAAAGTGACCGCACTGTAACGCCATTGTTGAGAAGCAAAGCAGGAAAACACGCTCCATTTACTGGGAAATTCTGTATAAAAAATTCAGCAGATCCCACATACCTTGAAAATTTATGTTATGCGAAGCGCACCGATGCAAGGTGAATGTGTTTTTATTGATTGATATCCGTGGTTCAACGTCCCAAAACCACCACATGATTATGCGAGATGCCGTAGTGGAGGGCTTCGGAAATTTTGACCACCTGGGGTTCTTTAACGTGTACCCAAATCTGAACATATGGGTTTACAGCATTTTCGCCTCCATCGAAAATGCAGCCACCGCAGCCGGGATTCAATGCCACGACCTGCGTGTCAGTAGCCGAGTACCTTAGCCACTAGACCACCACGGCGGGGCAGGTGAGTGTGTTTTAAATTGTTTAATGAGTGAGACGTCGTGAAGTGACGCTAAATATATGTACAAATCGACGCACACTCATACGTTAAACAGCCAAATATGTTTTATACTTGCACTTATTTTCAGTTGCGTTAACGATGTCAACAGCAACATGAATATGAGTAACAACACAAGCGGTGAGCTGTTATGAAGCGCTGGTGTTTGCGCTGGGGCTCGCGAGGATGGTAGCCCTCAACACTGTTACACTAATCAACCTCAGCAGGTGGCGCCTATCTACAGTTTATGTTAACCAGACATGACAGCAGTATCATATGAGTACACAAGTAATGTTTATACAATTTTACAATTTGATAGCGAGTACTTCAACCAGAATCGACGGTTCACGAACATTAGGTCTATTTGCGAAACATTTCCCAGACCTGGCGTGGCTCTGTGGTAGATTTCTTCATTGCCACGTGGAATGCTGGGCTTCGGTTCCTGCTGGAACACTGATATTTTTTTTTTTTTGCTCTCGTCCGGTCAACGTTGCCGATGTCAGCTTTGCCTTCACACTCAAGCGCTAAAATGTCTGTTTTCGCCATTCTTAGGTAGATATAAACTATCACATGTGGCACATACCTGTTTACCAGTCGCACATACCAGCAAAGTGTTTGACTACGTACACGACGAGATTGCGACATCATTCATGTCATGACCAGCGCGTTGTATTTGTAAAACCATCTCACCCCCCTGTACTAATTTTGGTGTACCCCAAATTAAGGGTGCGATCATGAGAATACCTATAGACGTAAGTGGCTAGATAGATGGATAGACGCCAAAAGTGCTTGCAGTCTATGCAGAACGCGCAGCACAGTCACAGCGACACCGGGAAAAGCGGTACTTCAAAGCATTTTTTAAACACTTTTTGGATAACTGCTCCAAGCACACTTGCAGGGTTCCTGCTATGCCATAAATCATCACATATTTTTTTTTGTAATAGGCAAGCACTCATTATGATATCCTTCATCATTCTTCGGAGAAGCGTCGTACCTGCTACACACTTGCAAGAAGTTTTTTGCAATTTTTTGGTGCAGTGGCTGACGACAATGAAGATTAATGCATGAAGCTTTTGTAATGGGGTTGGAGCATTCGACGGGCCACTCGTTACGCAATTCACCTTGTTTGACGCCTGGTTGTTTCTGGGCTGTTCCAAAACGCCTTATTACGTATATTAACCTTTGCCGAAATCAAGCCTGCCTATCAGTTTGGAACGGAGTTTCAAGTATAAGATTTGCTCAGTGGTGGAGCACTGAGCTGGAACGCCAAGGACCCAGGTTCGAATCCCATTTTACACATGTCCTCGGTGTTCTTACTTGCTGTTATTTTTTTCTTTCGTGCGATAGTGATTACGGACACCGGCGACGGTGGACAACTACGGCGCACGTGACCTTTGTTGTGATCTCATAACGGCTTTCCCTAAAAAAAGAGAAGTTCCATACAAAAGCGATAGTTGTCGCAACACAGTGAATAGCTACAAAGAGTAGGATTCATAGTTTAGTATACATATTGTAATAAACATGTTTGCCTATTAACTGAATTAACAAGCAGAAATACACTTTACGAGCCGAAAATTCCACACAATAATCAGACATGCCGCAGTGGCGGACTCCAGAAATATGAACAACAATTTACGGTTCTGTAACATGTACCGAAACCTAAGTTACGGCGTTTAAATACTAATCCGGAGGCTGCTTGTTTGATCCCAGCCACGGAGATCGCATTTAAATGAAGTCGAAATGCGCGAGGACTGTTTTAGAGCGATAGGTAATGTGTGATGACAATTCACGTTGACGATCATCAGATGGTAGAACTTTCTCGAGACCTCCACTTCAGCATCCTTCATGGTCATATTCCAGTTTCAGAGCGTTAATACCCGGATACTCTTAAATCTAACTATGCATTGGCCTTGTAGAACCTTCGCGTCCATCAAAAAAGAGGGCGCAGCTGCTAAGTTGGACCCGACACTTTCGGGTCAGCACACGAGCACTGAAAACACTCCACTACGGCGGCGACTTTTGTTAAGGAACAAGCTAAGTAACATTGCTCTTAAACTACTGTGGTGCAACTTCACTTCAAAGGCTGTCTACAAGACTATATACATGAGTGAAATATTGTCAGCAGCGAGATTCAACCTCTGAAAGGCGACTGCAAAAGCGAAAACGAACCTCAGAAAGGACGTTGCGCAGACACGCCGACTTCAACAGCGCTATAGTGTTGTTGTTATTATTTTTCACGCGTAAGTATTACGCATCCGCGACCATGCAGGAAAGCTGCTGCAAACCTCGGTGACGAAATCGATTTGCCGGAGAAAGTATCGCTAGTACGTTTTCGCTCCCATTTGTTTAACGCACGCGTTACATCACGCGTCCGCCACTTTGGATGTGTAACGAAATATTCGGGATGGCTTATCGCTTCGCTTCGATGACTCGTACCGTATAGGTGGACCCACCATTTCCGGAACGATGCACGCTGTAACACTGGCGAACCTTGGTTCAAGGCAAGGCTGCTGTGTGTTTATGCAAGGTGCCGTGTCGTACCCTATATGTGCGATATTCCTGCATCTTCTACACAAGGTGCATGCCTCATTACCCCGTTTCCGGCTTGAACGAGGTTCACTGAAAGACGCGTGCTTAGATTACCTTAACCAACAGTGAATACATCGTCCGATTGCTTTCACCTTCGCGTGGCCTCACTTGCGGTGGTTTTGAAGCAGAAACACAGATCCACAGACGGCTGAAGAAAACGTCGTTACAACACCGTTTGAGGGTCAAAATGTTTCTTTTTTGTTTACTCTGGTTGTGTGGAACGTCTGTGCGACGTGTGCGGCAACGAGAATAAACTGAAGTTGCAAAGCGTTAACACTGAGGGAAAATTGAAGAGCCGGGAATAGAAAACATTGTGCAGTGGATATGGAATACACCGAGTGATACAGGTTGTGGTAGGTAAATTGCTGGGCGCAGCCGGAAATAAAGATATTCTGTCTCGGTTCAGATAGGACACTACTTCAAATCTTTTTTTTTATCTGTTAACTTGCTTCCTTCCAGAGTAAAATAAAAACTCAAGAGTACTCAAGACTCTTGTTTAGCCAGGTTTTTTTTATTAATGATGCTCAAATGCATTGTTTTCCTTAAATGACAATTTATACGTAAACATACTTTCAGTGAGATTCTATAAGCTTTGACGACGCAGCAGCCGAAGTAAAGTTGCTGTCAATTTTCAGAGCAGGCGGCATGCAACCATGAACATGTTCTGAGTTTACATAGTTTTACACTAACGTGTAACATATAAAAGCTGAATTAAAAAGATGTTATCAGTTGCTTCCGTGTCAACTTCGGAGCAGTGTAAAAGCGATGAAAAGACTCAAACAATCGCCAAACAGGCCAGGCAAGAAGGCGTAGCCTGACAACAGTATTTTTAGTCATGTCAAGGTTCAAAACATGAGCTATAAACATTGCCAAAATTTCAAAAAGCTTCATAACAATGCCAAATAAAGTGAAAATGACAGGTAAGTTATGCAAAAAGCGGTAGCCAGACGGAAGTTCATCGCGGAGGAAATGTTGTCATTTATTCTTTCGCAGTTGAAAAACACAAGCACATCCGTATCCATGAAGTCGATACAGATTTCCGCGAAATAAAACTTTCACCTTTACTGAAAACGTTTAACTGTCGGATCACTGTTCAATTTTCCATTGTGAAACTTTGTTTCTTATAGAACCGCAGAGGTTTATTCGCAGCTTCCGGCTAGAAGCGGGCTAAGGATGGCTTTTTTTTTTCTTTGCAATAGCGAGTGCGAGTTATTCGTTCATAAGGCGACGACCGTGAGATTAATGGGTAGGTTACGCCAAGTATGCCGTCCTCAGTGCTGTAGGATAAAAAATGAACACGAAAGGAACGATAAAGGTCCTTGTTCAGACGACGCGATAAAACTGAGTCGAGCACTGTGACCCACTACACAATCTCTCCCGCTTTTATTCAAGGAGAAACTAGGAAACAAGGTATAGGCCGCGCAGAGATTACAGGGGCTGACTGGTAGCCCAGACCAAACGAAAGCGAAAGCAATGACATATACTTAGGTCTTGGTTTTTTAGCACTTATTGATTTCTTACTACAAGTCAAAGCTGGTTCATGCATTGCGTCTCAAGATTAACACGAAAGAAAAGCGCGTTAAGGGTGGCATTATATCAAGCTTCAAGGAAAAGACTGGTTTCTTTGTGAGAGTGGAGTGTATCGTTATTTCTTTTCTTTTTTTTTATCGTGGTGACTGTATCTGGCGTTTACTCTGCTATAATATCTGCGGCGAATCTAAATTTCATTAGGTGGAAGATATACTTGTAAAAAAAGGAGTGTGAAAAAACGAAAGAGCAGGCCATGGCTGGATATCTTTTACTGACGAGTATCTTTAGCTGATCAGTTGAAACGTGCAGATTGTTTGAAAAACAGGGCTCGATGTATTTGCGTCACCTGGGACCTCAAGACAGACAACCTAATTTGTATGGCAGTTTTAGCGAAACAGGATGTTTTGCGGACATCACCGCTCTCGGAATGACCTCGTTCACAACTGTATGCGCTGACGTATTCATGTATCTTATATACCATTGTCTACGGTTTTGATGATAACCTTGCTGGGCCGCAGAGGACAGTGGTTAGGTATACAAACAAGGTTTGAAGGTTTGAAATCATCACCAGCTTGACTTAGCCCGCAGCAAGGAAAGGGCCCAGGGCCGGGTCAATGAACCAGGTCTTACCGTGTTTTGCCCATTTCTTCTTGATTTCGATTAAGATGTCTTTGACACCCGTTTATTTCCTGCACGACCATGATCTCTTCTTGCCCCTTAAGGGTGCACCTACATCATGTTCCTTTCCAGTTTGTTGCTGACACTGACAAATCTTTTCCGCATTCTAGCTACTTACTGTCTCTTACTTCGCAGTAATTAGTAAACCTGACATCGTAGACATGACAAAGTAAACATGATATGACTGCATCTTCACCGCATCCGGTTTGTTCATATGAGCATAGCAGGCCAACTTATGAGCCATCGCGCTTAAGCAGTACGTCGCACCAGAGCGACCTCCAGATGAAACTCATCCTATCCACCCATAGTTGTTGAAGTTAGCGTCAGTTTTGCTTTACGAGAGCGCTTCAATTTGAGGTAGAGCAGTACTTGCAGAAGCTTGTTCAATGGGATTTTTCAAGTAGTGCTAAAGAAATGATAGAGGTTGAGAACTGGTTTCGAACTTCTCGTTTGCCTTACGCACGGGAAATCAATAATTAAAAAAATGAACAAATGTAACCACAAAAATTGTCTTCAAGGCTGCACAAACGCTTTTTATCTAGGACGATTGCTTCACTGGACGTGTGGTACCGAAAAAAAAAGTCACTGTCTCTTATATTACACAAATTTCAAAAAGTTCTGATGCTCTTGAAACAAATTAGGTGTGTCACATTCTTCTCATTTTCTATAGACATTAGAACGAAAATTTATTACATTTCTTGTTACGCAAAGGTCTGGAGAAAACAACAGTGAACAATGATGAATAACTGGATTTTCACTACACGTTCCATGTCAGCTTGTATACTTATATGCCATACTTGGTTTCTGTTCTTTCGTTACGTACTTTTTACTTCAACACTTGTTGCCTTACGATGTATAGTTATCGAGGTACTCTCTACTTAGATCTCTCCTCAACAACCCACGTGCGTATAATAAAGCATAACAAATCTTGAGCAGCAACAGCTACATGTCACGCAATATACGTAACAATGTATCGATCAGAAGGTGCGAATACATAAAACAATTTTACTCCGACCACGGACTTCAGCTTTACTGGGAAAAACATAACGAAAAATTAGCATCATCATCGTCATCACCAACAGCAACATCAAAAACAACAATGACATAAATGGTGGCGCTAGAGGCAGCACTCATCGACATTTTGCCAGGTTTTGAGTTTATTTGCAAAGCGCGGTGAAGAAAGGCAGGATTCCTGCGGCTTCTATTACCGTCTCCGGGATGTTAGAGACTTACCACAATCACCAGTGAAGCGCATTTAAATTACGGGTCCCTTGAAGGTCATTGCGCTGCGGCGATGCTGTGTGAAAGTTGTTTATGCGCTTATCTTGCAGGACCTTCATTAAGTTAACAGGCGCTATATAGTCCACGTGTTGCATCTGGAAATGGTTATGGAATCGGGATGCAGCCCAATGCACAACGAACGTTTGTATGTTCTTTTCCGGAGACTCGCAGTCATTTAAATGAGTGCTTGGTTGGTGTACGACACTGACGAGATACATTGCCTATCTGAAACTCCGTGCTGCTTAAAGAAACAGTTTACATTTGTAATTGGGAAAAGCGTACAGCTGCTGTGGCGAAAAAATAGACTTTGAGACCTATGGTCATAATACCTTGGGTCTCTGTGCACGTGCTACTTCTTACGCGCGCGGAAAGTTATGTCCTTTAAGGATCATCCTTATCAACGTTTGATAGTGACCTAGTTGGTCTTCATGCATATTGCAGTGCCATACCAATTCACGTGTATGTCATTTTCCATCCCTGTCTTCCAGCGTTGTTTTTTTTTTGTGTGTGTGAATACGCATCCTCTAAGGAGCAATTTGCTCGAAGAGTGGTGACAGAGGTTGTCCATTGATGACTCGCGGGTTTCTCGATCAGTTCTCTGGCACAAACAGGATATTATACGGATAGCGTTGTGTTATTGGCAACGGAATACAAGCATTCGATATCGATGATGACTTTAGCACATTCCTTTTCACTTTATGGTACTACGCAGTCAAGAATTCGTCATTCCAAGAGTCGTCATTGTAGGTACAACTTTTTCCTCCGTGAGCAGGCATTGTATAAGCGTTTCCTCGTTTACTAGAGGGGCTTCTATAGGAAGATGGCCGTCAAGGATGCTCGGCAAGGTGGTTCGCACACACCTTCCAGGGACTGCTTGCTATAAAGTTTTCATATGAAAACACACTGGCCTCTTATAAACGCAGGAGCATCTTGTCACTTATGCTTCGGCATTGCGCCATTCATGCACAGACGCCCCCCCCCCCCCCCCCAAAAAAAAAAAAGTGCTGTTTCCAAAACACGAAGGTTTGCAAGCCTGATCCTCGTATAAAGAAAAGTAAAGAAAAAAACAAGCATCGCTTCGTCGAAACATCATTTGCTACCTTATGTTTACTCTTGCGAGACGCCCACATACTCGAATCTTTGCCACGTGCAAACGATCAACGTATCCTTCGTGGAGCATACATACTTCAAGCCATCACCTTCTTACACTTCAGTGGAAGAGAGAAACACAATGCCGCGCACGTCTCCCATCGACAAACTTTGTCTTTCCCTCTCACGTGTACACTTCCTCTGCTCTGTCATTGTGGCTTGTGCACCTGTAACACGGTCCTAGCGCAGGCCCAGGCATATGTGCATGGCTTCAGAAAGCTGGCTGTCCATGATCACCAAAACTTTGCACGGCCGCAACAATGTACATTAAGTAATGATGGAACAGGTTCATCTGAGGACATGTACGGGACAGTTATGGCGCTCCATTAAATTATTAGGGCGGGGGGGTATCAGCCCTTTCTGAAAGTAACTTTGCCCCCGCCCGTCCCACGGGAGCATAGGCTTATGGCCTGTACCATGGATTGATGATTGATTGATACGTGAGGTGTAACGTCCCAAAACCACCATATGATTATGAGAAACGCCGTAGGGGAGGGCTCCGGAGATTTCGACCACCTATGATTCTTTAACGTGCACCAAAATCTGAGCACACGGGCCTACCGCATTTCCACCTTCATCAGAAACGCAGCTGCCACAGCCGGGATTTGATCCCGCGACCTGCGGGTCAGCAGCCGAGTACCTTAGCCACTAGACCACCGCCGCAGGGCGCCTGTACCATGGAACTCATACGCCTGCAGAAGCAGGTAAATAACCCCACTGATTCCCACTAGCTTCCTCGACGAGCGCGGAAGGATCCCCAGGCACGTGGCCATCGCGAGTGAGAGAAAGTCAGAGGTGTATCGGAGGGAGCCATTGAAGCGTCGCCGACAGAAACGATTGCGCACTAACCGAGGAGGCCAACTGGCCAAGTAACGCTTCTACTACGCACACGGCGAGTGAGAGTGAAAGCGTCCTAGGAAGAAGAAAAGACGTCGACGGCGGCGGCGTGGGGGCCAGGCCAGCGACACTGATTCGCCAAGGTCGGCGCGTGACGGCCAGACCTTGCGGCTGCGCGGGATATCCTCTCGCGGCGGCGCGACCGTCTCGTGACGCTGCCATTATCGAGGCAGAATATGCAACACTGAACCCAAACCGACCGGCAGTAGCTGCCACCGGCGTTCATTGCCGATAGGAAGGACGCGATCGTGGAAGATACGTCGTCTGGCTCGCCTGCGAGGTCCGAACCTCCCTTTGCGAGCAGTGTGGAAAAGTTATCGATTACGGTGAACTACTAGTAGAGATGAATCATGGTAACGGATGTAAGATATGACACCTGTTTCGAGTTATATGGACGAAAAAAAATTCAAGCTCTACCTCTTGTGGAAGCTGCATGAACTGTGTAGCAATGCCTCGCCTGTGTTTTCCTTGAGCCTATGTTCTTTTTATCGTCTCTTTACTGTTTATTATTGCGATTCTCTTATCTGTTTTGCAATTACCTATTTTCGGTTTTGTTACGTTCTCTTGGAAGTGTTTTGCTGTGGAGAGGTTCGTATTGCCTCGGCTATTCTATAAGTTCAGCGAGAAAAATAAATAACAAAAGTTATCTAAAATGAACATTGAGCAGCTAAAAACAACACCAGACTGAAACAAGTTAAAACAACATAGTAATGTGCAGTTTGCTCGCACAGGTTCAAACTGCAATAAATCGCCTGACCACGCACATTTCTACTTTTGTCCACAGCATATGAGCGAACACATCATTACAACGCATCGCCTTACATCACGAGCGTTTATCCAGTCCGGTGTGCAATAGGGAGTCTTTTCTATGGTCTCCTCCATAGTGTGTTTCCTTTTCTTTCTTTTTTTTTTCGTTGTTCACCACTCCAATCAGGGTGCTCCCAGTGCTGGTATTCCACCTCCGCTTCCCTCTTTCGTAGGTCTGCGTTCAAGACCAAGCGCTGGCGTTTCGCTGGTTTCGACCGACGATTTAGTCCTTCGACTACACTGGCGCTTCCGGTCAACCGTGTGCGGGCGTTCCGAATGTGCAGCCTGGTAATATTAGACACATTTAGTTGGACGTCAGCGGTAGCGCTGAGGAGGCGGCCCGCCAGCCAATTCCAATGACAGGCTACGCACGCAGAGCCACGGCCACTGGCAGAGCTGTTGCGGATGCTCAACTAAATCTTCTATTAAGCAGGTGCAGCGTGCTGGGCGTGTGTGTATCGAACGTGGGACCTGGGCGACGCCGGCGCGAGATATGAGACGACGACAGGATAGTCCCTTAAAGGGGCACTAAAGTTAAATATTTACTCGGCTTATGCTGACCTATATTGACAAACTTCACTCTGAGAACACTAATGTCGGCAGTTTCACTTTCACAAGTTAATTAGTATAGGAGAAAACCGCGGATTGAGTTTCATTTTTAAATTTAGCGCTGCAGTCTCCGAGTGTGACGTCACGAATTTCAAGGTGCATTTTTTGTATTTTTGTGACATTGGCCCGATAAAATATTCTCAAACCTCGTATGCTAGGTCTGTGATAAACACATATGACAGTGTACTTCTTATTTACCAGTTTGAAACTACGTTGCACTAAATAATAGCCGTAAAATTTTATTGCATCATGGTGTTCGGTGCGGGAATTTCAAGGAGGCGTCTCCACTCGGATATTCTTTTCGCGCGTTTTCTTGCTCATCAAGCGTCGTCTCGCCGTAAGAGTGGCGTTTTCTGGATATTGAACTGGCACTTTTGCAATATTCGAAAAATAGTTGTTTCCCTTTAGGGTCCCTTTAAGCTGCTTCGCAGTTGGCAATTGCTCCCCAAGCACTCAGTGAGATGTTTAACCAGTGAGGCGCTGAATCATGCACCGCCTATAATCTTCACGAACTAGAATCTGGCGAATTAAGTTCTCTTGCGGCTTTTGATTTCTCTATCCCCTCGTTTAGGAGATGCGTGCTTCAAACTTTACGTCCGCTGATGTTAGATTAGATTAGAGGATGTTAAGAATACCTTATAGGTAGCGATTCACACTGTGGCGGTTATCGCTTTAGGTTATATATGCTTACAAAACCTGAAGAGAAAATAGTGCACCATAGGAGAGCCTTCGTGACCTGGTATGCTAACATTGCTTCATTTACATTGATGATTGATATGTGGGGTTTAACGTCCCAAAACCACCATATGATCATGAGAGACGCCGTAGTGGAGGGCTCCAGAAATTTTGACCACCTGGGGTTCTTTAACGTGCACCCAAATCTGAGCACACGGGCCTACAACATTTCCACCTCCATCGGAAATGAAGCAGCCGCAGCCGGGATTCGATCCCGCGACCTGCGGGTCAGCAGCCGAGTACTTTAGTCACTATAGACCACCACGGCGGGGCAACATTGCTTCATTTATAGCTTCGGCGCACACCTCTTCATTTTCTCGCCCGCTTAATAGGTTTCTTACGCGACCACTCGTTAACATTTAACGGATTCCACAGGCAATATTTTTCCATTGTCAGACAAGGAAGTAATCTGATACATGAACCAGCAAAGAAGCATTCATTCAAGGTTAAGTGAAGCTCCGAATCCGCGTGCATATTAGTTAGAGGCCAAGTGTATGAAAAATGCGCGAATGTACAGCCACATTAACGCGTAACGTCCATGGTCTACGACTGCTGCGGAATCATCGCCAATGAACTAGCCGATAAAGCTGCCCGCTCAGCCCACGCAGAAGACCATCAACTGCTGCTACCACTTTCTAGAACAGATGCTGCAAGAAAGCTCTGCTGGATTGCCTACCAGCAAACCACGTCACAATAGAATCAGCCGCACTTAAAGCATGCCCGACTGTATTCGCTTGACTCAACAGTCTGAAGTCCCATCAATGCTTTGTCGAGCTGACCATACCCTTTTATGTAGGCTGTGGTTGGGCGTTGCGTTTACCAACGCCTACGCTTTCCGCATTGGGATGGCCGACACCGAAGCCTGTGACCACTGCGGCAACGAGGAAACGATCCGACATATTCTCCTTGACTGCCTAGAGCATAGTAGAAAACGACTATACCTTCGCAAGGAACTCAGCAAATTATATAATCAACCTCTGTCGGAGTAAATAATTTTACAATATAGACAAGATGCAATTTCACACAAGAAGGCCCTGAAAGTGCTACTGCACTTTTTGCGATCGACCGGCCTATCTGAACGGTTGTAGCAAGAACCCCCTTCCTGTGTATGTTTCTGTTTTCTTCTTAGTGCACGTGCGTTTTTCCCTCACTTTGAACCCTCTCTTTCTTGCCCCTATTTCCCCACCCCCAGTGCTGAGTAACAAAGCGGATGCCAATATCTGGTCAACCTCCCGGCCTTCCTTTCTCTGTCTCTTTCTCCCTCGCTCTCTTTCTTTACAATAGGCCTAAATACACAGTATACAATGAACGCTCATAAACTAGCGGAAGTTGAGGTCAAGGTCTTTTACAAGGCGCACTAATTTACACAAAATACAACAACTGTAAGTTAGTCCTGCAGATTACCTCAAAGCGGCAAAATGGTTAGAGAAAAGGTAATTGGCAATTACCCATTTTCCCGAAAAAGGCACAAGGAAAGTCATGCTGCATCTCAGACAGCAAAGCTTTTAGTTGAACGAAAATTCATCCTGGATTATTTATCTGCTACAGTGTTGCCCTGCGTTAGGCAGTGACAAGGAAAACACTGAAGAATGGTGGAACGCCGCTCTATATACGCACTCCGATATCACAGGGACTGTTATGGGCAGCCTAACGGTCTCACGAAGCGGCAGAAATGTCCTGTTGCTTTATATTTCATCCACATCGTTTCGTCTTTGTCCTTCTTGCGCCATACCAGTTTTGCGTGGCACCAGCTTCGCAGGTGGTCTGCAGTGTCCGCGAAGGGAAGCTGGAAGATTTTTTTATATTTTTATTCCGTCGTGTTTGCATCATGCTCGACTCCAATATCACGATGCAAGTTGGACGCACGATCCTATATATTAGAATAGATAGTCCTTCAGAAGACCATGTTTACTGTAATATGAAACATGACGGCGCTTCCTTTTTTTTTTTCTCGTCTCCTATTCACAGGTAGACGCACTTGTGTCGAATGAAGTGGGAATGACGCAACATGAAGTTGGAAGAGTAGCTAGAGCAGTAGGTTGCATACTGGCGAGTTGCGGAAACAGTAAGCATAGTGGTAGTGGTGGGATGTTTATAGTGAGCGTAGTGGGGTAGTAGCTTGCGGAAGGGATGGGAGGACACATTCGTAGTGGGATTTACCCACTTTCTTTGGACAAATACCTCTACGATCTACGACGGTCCGCGAACATGATAGTCTCGACTGAAAACAGCTTCGCTTTAAAAATACAAAAAGAAACTGTAACGTGTCACCTTATCAGTCGTGTTACTGAGCGATCCTTCGCACCTGCGAGTTAAAGTTCAATGCACTTATAGGGGGCCGGAAGATTGAATAACTTGCGGAGAGCATCATCATTACTACCATAGTCATCATCATCATCATGTGTGTGTGTGCGTGTGTGTGTGCGTGTGCGTGTGCGTGTGTGTGCGTGTGCGTGTGCGTGTGTGTGTGTGTGTGTGTGTGTGTGTGTGTGTGTGTGTGAGTGAGAGAACGAAGAACCTTTGCGAGCAATCTCAAGTTTTGTAGTCTTATTCTAGACAACGCTTACTTGATCACACTTACCAATATATCGAACAAATTTAACGGCCCTTCTCATTGGCACACATTCAGTTATTTTGATTGGCCATCGACTGTATTCACGTATTACATGGCGTGATCAGCTCATTGCTTTTCTCCTGACGTCCACTGGAATATCAGCCCTGTTTCCCTGTTTTCTCTTTAATCCGCACGCATGTCGTAAAATGGCACCTAACAATGTTCTCTTCCATCCCTGGTAACGTTGTGTGCTGTTCTGAGGTTTCTCAATTGCCTGAAGTTTTTTATCTATATGTGCTTGTGCATGTAGGATGGTATGATCTTTCTTGAAGTGCGGCGGGTGGTTGGGCATTATGTTGGGTATGTGCTCGAATGCATAATAATTATGTTTTTTATTATAATCGAGGCCGTTTACGAATTTGTGACCCAGACTAACGCGCCATAAAGCACATATTCGTGAGGATGACGACTAATAGCCTATTCTTATCCACTGACCATGCTATTACAGATTACACACTTTGTCCGCTCTTTATATCAAAGGCCACCATTCACATTTCTGACATTTTTTTTTTCTCGCTGGTAACTCAACAGGAAACTGTAACCTGCAAACTATATGCTACTGTTTTATTAGCCGATGCTACTGACTCATCATTATTCCCAGTTTCGAAGCAGGGACACTTGTGAATTATGGTACACTGCGTCAGAAATGAACTAATTGTCTTACATATAATTAAAACTGACTACGTTTGTCCATAACGGTCCCTGCCCCGAACATAACGTTCAAAGGCTGGCGGGCCAGTGTGCCCGTGAACGGGCCGCCACACTCGGCTTGGCGGTC
Organism: Rhipicephalus microplus; assembly: GCF_043290135.1. Taxonomy (NCBI): domain Eukaryota; kingdom Metazoa; phylum Arthropoda; class Arachnida; order Ixodida; family Ixodidae; genus Rhipicephalus; species Rhipicephalus microplus. Next base: position 227,050,235 of record NC_134701.1, read on the forward strand.
CCTACTTGGAGTTAAAAGCCAATTATTTGAAGCGAACTGTGAAGCGCTAGCGGACTGTGTTAGACTGGTTCCCATAAAAGTCCTCTTATTATTCTATTCTCGTTCTCACGGAGGAGTGATGGGAGGTGTGAAAGTTCTGTGGCACTACGTGACGTTATCAGAAAGAACGTGCTCTGATTGTTTTAGGCAAATACGTGAGAACGTAGATACTGTACCAAGGTTTGTTACTGCCTTGAACGCTTACCGGCACTGTGTTTTCGCAGCAGCAAACGGAAAAGGTGGGATGATACGTGAAGAATATAACGTCTACAAATTTTACTCAGACAGATATGTGACATACTTTCTAGTCTCTGCAACGCTTATAGCGTGTTAACGTTATAACATAATAAACACGCCAAAATCTATATGCATCGCATTTTTGTATGCTGTGTCCTGCAGGCATGAATGAATGCGACATCGTGTTTTGATTTTCCCCGTACGCGCCGCGGTGACTAGTGGTTATGGGGCTCGGCTGCTGATCCGAAGGTCAAGAGATCGAATCTCAGCCACGGCGACCGCATTTCAATGGAGGCGAAAAGCAAGAGACCCGCGTGCTAAGTCTTTGGTGGACGATAATAATAATAATAATAATAATAATAATAATAATAATAATAATAATAATAATAATAATAATAATAATAATAATAATAATAATAATAATAATAATAATAATAAAATCAGGTGGTTGAAGTTTCAGGAATACTCCACAACGGTGTCTAACATAACCATATCATCTGTTTCGAGCATGAAACGCCAGCAATAAACTCAACAAATAAACTTCAAAATTCAACTTAAACGTCAGTGCCCCTTGCCAGGTAAATGTCAAGTGAATGTGGAGCACGAGATATCATTCACCCTAAGCAACTTGCCTATGCCATTCATTCGCCCTATTTCCGCTTTTATCGAAAACACATTCAATTAAGTTATGCGTGCGTCTAATGTACCTGTTATTACAGTTTCAGCTACTCTGCGGCACACTCGATGAGTTCCTGAAATCCTCGACCCTTCTCCTCAGGTACAGCTACGAAAGCGCCAATACCGCTGCAACCTTTTCGAAAGAACCACAGCCGCCACCGATCCATCCCACTGTGGCCGGTTTTTTGACTTAGAAGTAGGACAGCTTGGGCTAGTTGGTATGACATGACAATAGTTATATCACGAGAACCGAACGACGACGCAGAGACAAGAAGGGCACAAAGGACACGAGAGCCTGCTACGGGGTGATGCGAACATTGCGGCCATCGGTACACCGTAAGTGTGTGTTTTATTGCCACGCCTCGTGTCGTCCATCCGGCGGTCGCTAAACTGGTCCTGTGGAGGAGGGCACTATTCGAGTTCGGCGCGTGGCGTACAGCGTGATTGTGGGGCAACGTGACGCACAGCACGACCGATTCAATCCAACTGCTCTTGCTGCAACTTGCTACCTCACAAGAAGTAGAATAAAAGTTTCTATGAGAAGGTAAATGTTACCCGTTTCTTCAACACATGGAGCGTATGCGCTGTCTATATGGTGCCGCTCCTTTTCGACATCACTGTTGCATGTCGAGCGTAGTGAGATCACTTGCTTTCGTTACCCAAGTCTTTCATCATCAATTTCTTTTATATATTCTCGCTCGTGGGCTTCATTAGTGTGTTCGTTCGTATACTTTACCTCAATTTTCTTTTCAACTTCATTGGTTTCAGCAGAAACTTTGTAATGGGCTGGCTGATAGTATATAGCATAAAAAATATTAATCGTTCGAGTTTTACGTTTCAAAACCTTGATGCGATTTTGAGAAACGCTGGTGTGGACGGCTCCGAAAATTGATGGAATTTGATATTCTTTAACGTGCACTTAAACCTAACTACACGGGTTTATAGTAATGCGCCTCCGTCGAAGTGCAACCGTCGAAGCATATAATAATTCAACCCCATGACCTTCTGGTCAGCAGTGGAGCATCATTACCACTAGGTCATCATTGCGAGTAACTTCGATAAAAACTTAGACGCCTATTCACCAGCAGCAGAAAAAAAAACAAAAAAAAGCGTCTGGACCTTTTTTTTTCTGTCAGTGGTAGTTAGGCACCTGGGTTTGTATCGAAGCAGTTAGTTTTAGTTACCCTATGGCGTTAAGGAGCCCGCATAGCGGGTATTCTCACGTCGGTGTCTGCGTTGGCGTCGTCGGCTGAGGGCGAAATAAAGATGCAAATAAAATAAACAAAAATCATCGGTTCGAATGCGAAGCGATACCTTCCTGAAAGTAGGTGTCCTACAACAAAGCCACATTTTTCTTTCTTTCTTTCTTTCTTTCTTTCTTTCTTTCTTTCTTTCTTTCTTTTTTTCTTTACTTCTTTCTATCTTTTTTTCTTTACTTCTTTCTATCTTTCTCTCTTTCTTTTATTCTTTCTTTCTTTTTTCCTTTCGTTCTTTCTTTATCATGGTATTTGATAGAATTTGACTTAAAATATTACACACCCAAAACTGCTTAAAAAAAAAGCACTGTATCAATCTTATGTTGTGGGAGGAGTCTTCTTAACACACGTAAGATAGTGTGGAATAAGCTTTAAATTACGCCAGGCATCAAAACATGTGAATTGAAGTGAGTGGGTTTTTTGAAGGCCCACTCATTGCAAGGAGCTCAAGCCTATTTACATAATCATCCGCTTCAAAAGCATTGACAAAGACAGATGCTGTGTAGGATAACGTGTTGCCTTACCATGCCCATGTGGGCCCTTCGCTGATTCGCAAAGGGATAATTATGACGTAGTGGACATTTGACCACTATACTTGCTGTAGGCGTTCAGTATAACTTGATAAAAGCGCTCGAGTATTTTCAAAGGTGCTGTGCCATCAATTTTGCAGAGGCTTCTATGCGCGAATCGCCAACCAGGTGATTCAATCGTTTAGATTCTTCCACCCTATGTGACATCCCCCGTTCTCGTGACAACCACGTGGACCTCCCTTTTACGAAGGAAGAGCTTGAGGCAGCACGAGCTTTCTGCAGGCTTTCTACCTCTCCGGTACTAGATGATACTACAAACCGAGAATCAGTGTGCAACCTCGGAGAATGTGCAAGGAGAGAATTGTTGAGCGTTTACAGCTCCTCATGGCGAGATGGCACTGTTTCCGACGACTGGAAAGTAAGCTGTTTGATGCCCCTCTTGAAGAAAAGCAAATCCCCACTCGAACTCGCCTCGTACCACTCAATAGCGCTGGCCAGCTGTGAAGGGAAGATCATGGAACGCATGATCCTTGGCCGCATGGATGGTTTCTTGAGCACTACAAGATATATTCGAATTCAATTGCTGGTTTCCAATGTGACCACTCTTCCATCGGCAATCTATTTGCAACACGAAAAGTCCTGTAAGCAACTATGTGCAGCTTTGTTCATTGATGTAAAAGGCACGTACTACAACGTATTACACGAGGTCATTCTCGATGCTCTTGTGGGGATTGGCCTCGGTGACCGAGTTTTTTCGAGGATTGCGAGTTATTTGGCTGCAAGGTCATTCTTTTTGTTAGTAGACGATAGCCCAACTACCCGATGCTATATTACCAAGGGCCTTCCTCAAGGTGGGGTTCTCAGTCTGGTGCTATTCAGCCTCGCTCTTTTTAGTCTTGCTGAATGCTTGCAAACTATCGTCAACATTTCAATATACGTGGATGATATCTGTGTCTGGACTTCAGCATTCACGTGTCCTCAGATACGTGAACGACTTCAGAGAGCAGCAACATTGACAGCGAGCTACTTGTGTAAACGAGGTCTCAGCATACAACCAGAAAAATGCGCACTTGTGACATTCACTCGTAAACAAGTGACATGTCATTTCAATCAACGGGTGGCCGATAAGTTATGCGAGATCTCATAGGTTTCTTAGTGTAATTATAGACGGGGACCTCTGTTAGGACCCGCACGTGGTCGACATGAAGAAGTGCCTGATGAAATTTGTCAGCTGTTCAAGTTTTTGGGAGGAAAGTGGTGGGGAACGTCAGTAGAGGCAATGGTGGAACAGTGCTCTTTCTCGATTTTGTGTGATATATTGCCTTTCTGTGCTAAGAAATACTTGCAAAACAAATAATAATGTTCTGCAGGCAGTATAAGTGCAAGCGCTAAGAGTGTGCATTGGTTTGCCCAGATGTACGTCAACAGATGCAACTACTGATATTGCTCATGACCATTCAATGCGAACACGCATTACGTTACAAGTCCTCAAAACACACGCCAGATATTTTGCACGTGCTCCTTGTCATCACCTTGCCACACTGCTTTCAGACAGGCCCAAGCATAGCTTTTTAAAACTATTCTTAAGTACACCGTAAACTTACCTCGGGCTTCACCACTGCATGTAAACTATCGGAGTTCATTGGTGTTTTATTCGGCCCTCAATACATCTCAGTGTGCCAGGAATCGGAAAAAAAAATCTCACCTGTCGACACCTGTGCTGAAGCAAGTGCCTGTGCATCTCTTGCATGAGAGGTATGTGGACAGTGTACTTATAACAATGGTTCAACAAACCTGCAGTGTTCGTCCGGTGCAGTCGTTGTCCCAGCTAGATCTATTACCACCACCTTTAGGACTGCCGATCCCACGACGTAGAGAGCAGAAGAACTATAGCTGCTCAACGTGCTCTACTTTGTTTCGTCACTTGGGAACCACCTCGACAATGGTCGATCTTAAGTGAGGTCTTGTTGGACATGAGGAAAACGTCTGCTCGAAGCGCTCTCAAAGTACTGAACGCCTTAAGCCCAGTACTTGAATCACTCGAATAGAAATATGGCTAACGATCACCATCATTTCTAAGAAGTCAAGGAAGCATCCATCATTCAGTGCAACTCCAGTGGGCTAAAACCGCATCTTTTCGGACTTTCGCCAATTAGTGTGCGTCAACATGTTTCAAGTCATCAGCATTTGTGAACCCAACGCGTGTGCGAGCTCTCCTTTTTTTCACTTTTTTTTTATCTTTCAAACTCCCTCATCCCTATTCCCAGTGTAGGGTAGCATACCAGTCACTCCAGACTGGTTAACAACCCTGCGTTTCCTTTCCCTCCTGTTCTTCCTCCTTCTTAAGTGTCTTCAAGGTAGTACTGCAGTCTGTACTATCAGCACTACGTCGAGGGCCATGCGAGCAGCTCGTATTAAAATTCGATGTCTTCTTCATACAACACATGAAAAAGGGCACCACGTGACGTTTCAGTGGCTTCCAAGTCATTGCGGCGTCATAGAAATGATGCCGCTCAGGCAGTTCTTGAAGGAACAGAGGAAGATACCATAGCTCTTTTCTGGTATAACGCTGCTAGCAGTCTTCTAAGGCTTGCACTGGAGATCACGCTATCTCTATGGTGCCCATCAAGCAATTTGACCAACCATCAACATCGCCTGTGTTCTTTGGTCAAGATCCATGTGCCGACTGGACTCCGCCGAAGCGATGCCACGCTTCTTTTATAGTTTGTGGGTAGATGAGGCATTCACTAAATCTCACCCACTTCCCGTTGGAATGGCCGATATTGCTCTCTGCGACGCTTGTCGCTTGAGGAGACGCTATACTACATCCTAGGTGACTGTCCAATATATAAGCAGAGATAGTCACTGGTGTCTGTTATAAAGCACAGTGAGAATACACGATCGTCTGCTCAATGTATTCTCGAGAGGACATAGCATGCAGCTAAAGGCAACCATGAGACTCCTAAAGTTTTCAAGAAAAAGAAATTTGGATAAGCGGCTCTGATAGTAGGCCTCGTACCACGCGAGCGTGGTGGACATGTAACTGACTGCTTATTTGTCTGCGTGCTGTATTATACGTGTTATCTTTTTTTTTTTTCTCTTTTCACTCCTCTTTGCTTTCTTTCAATGGTCCCCTTCACTTTACCGCGTGTATGTAGTAGCAAAGCGGGCTTCCTGGACTGGTTTACCTTCCTGCCTTTCCTTCTCTACCATTTCCTCTTCGTCTAGATTAATGACGTTCTGCTGACCAACCCACTGACGTTCTGCTGACTAACTCACTCCATTTGTTCTCGCTCCCACTTTTGCTGAAGATGAAGGAAGGCAACGACAGTGGTCTATTTTATTGCTGTGAGTGCGAGCACGTGGAACGAAACAGCACTAAATAGAACACTTAGGCACTAATCAGTTGTTGACCCTGCGTCATTATTTGAGTACACCGTGTTTAGAAAAAGTGTTTAACGATTTAGTACACTAGCACAACGAAGCAAGTTGAGATTTACTGTAGCGATCTTGAAGAAATTTCGAATTTGTCGACGTACCAAGATTAGTGATCCTCTTGTTTGGCCCAGCTCTCTATTAAGCGATTAAACAATAGCGAGATGTGGAGAAAAATATCCGTGCGCGACTGAGCACCAACTTTTGTGCCAGTTTGGCTGACGTAAATGTCTTTTTAAACAGCAAGCTGAAGCGGTGAGCTTAACCGAGAAAACGGCTGTGTTAATGTGCAAACGTATATCGAAGAAGAAGAAGAGAAAGCTGCGTGCGTCATTGCGTGACCTCGACTGAAGGTCACAGGGGGCTCTCTGCTGCTATTGCGACCATTAGAAGCCGAGAAGACTTTGGTGTAGCGCCACGGCTGGTGAGCGCTGTCCCTTTAGCCGCACCCGCCTCCATTTAATGACCGAAAGCAAGAGGGCGAGTCCGTAGCGCGGCAATTATAGTTGCGTTCTCGCTATTTCGACTGAGTCTGCGTGGCAGTGCACGCGCTGGCGTACATTTTGTGGGTCACACTGTCAGCCTTCACTCGCAATGGCATACTGGCAACCTAGATTGCAACAATAAATGGTATTCACCTGGTCACTGTGTAGACACGTGTTGGCAACTGTTCTACGGGTGAAAGGGTAAAACTAACGCGTTCAAAAAAGAATGCACGTGTGCCAACCGTTCGACGAATTCATTACCTCGCGTGGCTTTCTACGTAATTTTGACGTAATCGCTAGCGCAATGGGCTCGTAAAGCAATGGTTGGTAGACACCCTCTGTCATTATTAACTGCCCGCAAGCGGCGATGTGGAATACATTATAGTGCCGGCTATTTGATGCTGGCATCGCTCACTCACGGACCTCATCTAGGGAAGCGTGTTGTATATTTTTATTTGATTAAGGACATACCAGCACAAAAAGCGCCGCAGTGGTGCCATGGTTCGGGTGCTCAATTGTTCGCCCGAAGATTGTGATATCGGATTCTAGATAAATGGCCGCTAGTAGAATCTGTCGCCTACTCTAAGTGTAAGGCGGACAACTAAAAGCAAATGAAAACATAAACATGTCATAATCGCAATTGGAAACGGCCTTTAAATATATGCTGTTTTCTTGCCTGCTTGCATTATCTACGCCTTGCTTTATTTTTTTTTTTCGTCCTTATGGATAACTTATGGCCGCTTACGAGAAAACTGAGTGACAAAAGAGAAAGATTGACAAAGAAGCTATTTTATGGCCAAAAAACACCCACAGATGCTAATAATTGTGGCAATTTATTTCGTGTGAAGCAGTCAACAAGAAGCTCCATGTGCTGCGATTTTTTTTCTTTTTTTTGGCTTTCAGCCAATACTTTCTACATGGACTGATTCCTTCGTGTAAATTGTGTAGTTGTCTGCCTATTATGGGCTTGCGATCCGAATATTTGGCACCAGTCGATGCCGGTTGCTTTAATACCTATAATATTTGACTGAACACTTCGTATTTTGCTTTATGTACTAGTTCTTTTAACGTAGCAGCTCTAGACTCACGTTAGCCATAGATTATTAAGTTGTATTTTCTGCTTAGGTTTTGAATATCATCTTTCACTAATTGTGTTTTGAAGATCATCATCGTCATTTCAATGCTGTCTACCTGAGAGGTTAGCATACAGTCACATTACCCAATCATTACTGGGTGTCATCAGTTATTTCTGTTAGTTAGGACACATTATTGTGCATTTCATTTTGTGTTGCCTCTTAGTTCTCTATACACTTGAGAATTTTTCGACTGGTTCGAACAAAAGATCTTGAGCTGAGGGACCTGTATTTTTTTCTACGTCTCCGCATACTTGAAAATTATTGACGACTCGGTTAACACCTGAGAAAAGATAATTAACGATCAATAGGTATGGCATGAGCAACTAATACTCATTATCACATTCATAACAATTAGTTGGCATATGTTTACTATCTTGCAGCATGAAGTGAGAGAGACCATTCGGCATGTTCCCGGAGTTGCTGCTGTAAAGCCTACGGGTTAAGCACAGCTCGTCAGGTGTGCTTCCATCCGCATGGATCAGATGAAAATAATAAATTAATGAAATGAATAATTTTCCCGCTAACAGCACAGCCTGAAGATGTGAGCACATTGGGAGGCAGTGCTGCAAGCCATTTCATTATTTTCTATGTCAGCGATGCATACTACCAGCGTTGTTGGTGCTCACTGCTTAGCACTAAATAGCTTTCCTATTCTCTTGCTCAGCTCATACAGAAAGTGCCCCACACAAACATTTAGGAATGGTGACTTAGAAATGGCGTCGTTCTTATCTGGTGCTACAAGATAGCTTACTGGATCATGGCATGTTGTGATCTAAGTGGAAGAGTACAAAACATGTCGTAAACCTACACACTTAAGAAAAACAAAACAAAAAAAAAAAACTCCAAAGAATGGTCTACTCGGTACAGAAGCGACCTCTTTTTATTTTAGCAAGCTGCTACCCTTAGATGGTAACAATAATCGCACCGTTGTGAGAGAATATGGCGGATTGTTCAAGAACTAGACGGCCAAGTCTAGAATTTTTTTAGGTTTCATAAATAAAAACGATACATGCGGTCACTGATCGTTTTCACTGGTGTTATAGATGGTGACCTTTTAAGATTGTCGCTCGTCAGCGCCTCTACCGTTTTTTACTTTTTTCTATGCTTAGCGTTGCTAGAAGGCTGAACGTCAGGGTATGACTGCATGGTTAACTGCTATAACCACTGCCACTGCACAGAAAATTAACAGAAAAAATTGTCACATGAACTGTGCAGTGTAGCAATAACTCCAATGTTCTGAAGGTGCGGGTCAGCGACCCTCGAAAAGACAGTCGTTTCTCATTACATTACAGGTTTGTTTTGTTTGTTTTCTTTCCTTCAGCGGCTGCCACACCGGGCCTTATGTTCCTTCCAAAGAAGAAACCCCGCCCGACACGAAAACTGTCTGGTACTTTCTGTGAGCTCGAGATGCCAAATTCATGCGCATACGCGAGCAGACGGCAACGCCGAGCCAATCGCTCTTACGCTTCTTGCCTTCTTCGTTTATAACATGTATCCTCAGGAAGACGACGGAACGTGTAACGGCTCGTTTGCGTATAGCTCACCAAGAACACCACGCAGCGAAAAAACACAAAAAAACATAAAATATCAAGAATAAAAATAACCTAAACAGGTTGAGTAAGCTTTCTATGCACCCAACTGCACGAACTCCTCTTCTTTTCTTTTTTTATTGTGTATTCGAATCCAGCGTTTTTCCCCAGACATGACCACGTTGGCGCAGCTCGCTGTCAACATGGTTGCCTTTGAAGGGCAGCTGAGTTCCTTTCACCCTAGAGCGGCACTTGTGCGTTTTCTAAGAGTGCTAGTTGTATGCGACCTCGGTTTCAAAGTGAGACCGCCAGCTTTTTGTCCGCTGATCCTTCAAGAAGACGCCGTACCAAGAAGTGTGACATGTCTGGCAAGCAGCCACCTGTACGAAACGTGACATGAAATGATTCCGAAAATACGTATAAATATGTTTTTTTTTAAAGAAAAATCCTCCAAACAACGAGGAGTGCAACAGTCGACCAGATTGTAAGGGTAGAAGTAGTCTGAAATTTACCGCCTTAAATCAACTGAGTCAATTATCGGAGGTACGCACTGAGAAGCCGTGTTTAAAAGTGAGCTTGCCTGCAGTGTGACTCTGCGTGTCTTGGTGCCTCGAAGTTTACTAAAGGTTGCTGAGGATCAATGGAATTTCGTCTGCTATGGGATTTCTTTTGTTTCGGGTTTCAAACGGACTGAAGCATGTCTGCAGTAGGGACCACACGTTTTACGGATTCAATCGAATTTTCATGCATTTGATACTCATAATATAGAACAATAGTACAATTGAATAAAAATAAAATCATCATTTTTGTAAATAATTTAAAAACTCTATTCACCTTCGGTAACACAGCAATTATAAAGTTATACGTTTCGCTATATACACGACCCTTTTTCGTACTTGTCAAGAGCCATATAGAAGAAAATCATCACACAACCCTGGCGTTCCACGTCATCCTACTTAGACAGCAAACTCGTTAGAGTCGTGACTAAAGAAAATACAAGCATATACACAGAGTCAATGATGATGATGACTGGGGCGAATCACTATAAGGACTGCGTTACAATTCTTAGACAGCACGTCGACAGTCTACGCAGATTTCTTAGAAAACAGCACCGAGCCCATGCTGTCCGAGAATTGGAACACGTTTGGACGGCTTTTACACGACGATGCGCCACCTCGCGTCGACAATAAAAAGCTAAAAAAAAAACGTAGCAGTTGTACTTTCTGGCTCATTTCGTGTTAAAATAAAAAACAAATGAACGTTACTCACATTAAGCACCTAGGAAAGAGTTTGCTTGTGTGCAGACGACAATTTCGGCGAGATTCGATCCATCTGAGCGATTCGCTGAGCCACCAACTTGTTTACACAGCAAGCTAGCCTGCATCGTATTTGTCTACGATGTGGTCTTCTCGGAGCTGTCTATTTTGCCAGCTACGTGAGAATCGTAATGTGAATTAAGATGACCACCGTTCATTTAGCTGTCTATTTAGTCGTCTACGGTAGGTATTGGAACACACCCAGGATTTCATAGCTAAACCGTGAACCATCCGCGAATATTGCCCGCTACACCATCAAGGACGTGACAAACGCTTTATATATTTATACAAGAAACTCTATTATTCATAAGTGGTAGCTATACATAGCTCCTGTTCTACCTTCATATTAACGGCTTTAGGGTCGGTGAAGTGGTGGATCGGTGATGGGGCATAGTGGAATGTTTGCAAGGACGAAGTAGCGGGCAGTTTGCAAACTATAGGCGGTCACGTACAAACAAGGAATGGATGCAGTGGGACAATCTATGGCTCTTTAACGCACACCATGGATAGAAATACACGACCGTCTTGTATTTCATATTGGCTACTTCTCAATAGTATTCGCTTTATGGTCGGTGAAGTGGTGGATCCGTGACGGGGCGTAGTGGGATGTTTGCAAGAACCATCGAGGTAGTGGGCAGTTAGCGAAGGTAGAACTATAGGCGGTCACGTACATACATACAAGAGATGAACAGACTCACGCCTTTAGGAGCTTCACCTCTAAAAAATTTTAAGTCTGTAAATGTTGAAAAACGGCTAATAGAAACACTTTGTGCAGCTGGATGCTTTATGTGTGTTAGTGTGCGTTTTGTATTCAGTGAACATTTTCGAATGACAGGTAATCGCAGTTTGACGACATTAGTTTAATACTTGCTGCCGGTAGATAACCAAGGGAAAGCTACTATATCAGTGGTTGAAGGTCATCCCGTGGTGATTTCGCCATCAACACCCTCGCAAAAAGCATGCAGGCCAAAACAAAAAGTGTTCATAATATCTTCGGCTTACTAAATTTTTCCAAAGTAGCAGACCTCCCGTAGCGATTAACCTTGTCCCTGGAACATTTATTACAGGTATGCTTATCTATGTCAGAGGTAACCGTGAGGCATATGTGCAGCCTGCATGCCTCTCAGGGAATACAATAATTACACGAAACATACATAAGTAAACAATCAGAAGCAGATATTGTCCACTGTAGCAAGACTCAACTTTAAAAACTAGAGGCATTTTAACCTCAAAGGCGGATGTACCGAAGCCTGCACGATTGGGCGCATACACTGCACCGACGTTCTCAGCTGCATAGTTGATAACATTGCCGCTGGAGAAAATTTTGATGTACATCATCCGTACCAGTTCTTCAGTCGCGAAAAGAATCGGCCACAGAATATTTATCGTCAAGATGGTGCATCTCCAGCATTCTCAACTCGCATTCGCAGCGCCCATAGACTGTCTTTCCGTAAAGCGGATGGAAGCAGACCTCCACAAGTAGGGTCGGCAGACGATGAACTGGCAGCTCTCTCAGCAGCTGCCTTGTTCGTCTGTACTAGCAGGATTGTTAACGCGTTGGTCGGGAAGGAACCCAACATACGTGTGCATATTTTTCGATATTTTTGTTTGATTCGTGCTGATCGAATTAACCTGCAACATCAGATAGAAGTGAATTGCGCATGCCTACAGCCTGCAGCATGGCTGTATACAAGTGCTATTGAAGAAAAAGAAAAATAGTTTACTTTGCCATCCCCTGCCGACGATATACGGCTGGCACATGGCAGTGATCCTGGGTTCTGCTCAAGCTCATGTTTCAATGTCTCACGCAGCGCCATGTATCACGGGAATGAGACCGCGACTCATGTAGTACTGGTGGTAGGAGACGTCTTTCGACGACATTTGCAGTGAAGCATGTTGATACGCGGCCATTCTTTTGAAAAGCGTCAACAGTGTTTCTTGTGCTCGTCATCTCTTGTCACTTTCTTGATGCACAGTGCAACTGTAGCAGACTTACACCTTTCTCCTTTAACGTTAATTGTTTTGAAACATTGCCAGATGTGCCACAAATAAGTATCGGTCAAAATGCGCGTTTTGGGCCTTTATTTATTCGAAAAAGAAATACATGTTTGTTGCACAGGGCATCAGTAAATGCGTTATTTGATACACGTGGAGTGCCAGGGTTAACAACGACGTACCCTTGCAGTGAAGGCCCTTAAAACAAATCACGCACGCAACCCCTTCGTTTCATTGTCATCTACACTACGTACAGCTCCAGTGTATATCACGCAATGTACTAAAATATTGTTTACACATGCACTACGCATTAGGAAGGGACACTGCGATGTCGCTGTTCTCTCTAATGTTCCCCAAAGCTGCAACGTGAACGCTTATTTCGCAGTAAGACGTAATAGCTGAACAGGCGTGGTTTCACTGCGTTGGGAACTTGGGCTTTACTGTGTTTTTCTTCTGCCAACAGGACAAAACAATCCGCAATACGGGGGACCGCGTTAAAAGAAGAGAAAGGCAGCTCTTGTTTACACCACAGAAAATGCTAAATTAGTACTTACTTTATATGCATACCAATCTCTGCGACTTCAACATACTTCATAAAAGAGTCTTCTTCATGCGTAGTGTGCGGCATGCCGAGACTTGGACACGCAACATTTCATTGCTTATGAAGGAGCTTGACGCCAATATTAAGAAGAAACTATAACATAGCGCCCGGGTGGAACACACAACAGAACAGACAAGAGTGGGCTTTGTCCAATAACAATGAGTTTCTTTCACCTTAGCGGAATATATACACTTGAAAAATAAATAAAAAATAAATTTTGAAGACAGCGTCACTTACGTCACACGCGTGAAGGTCACATCTGTGATCGAGATGTTTATGCTCCTTCATCAGCAAGTCTATCGAAGCCATGCTTACATAATCTTGGTCATATTCTGCTGTTTACCCCAGTGCTGTTTTCAAGTCTCAGTATGTTCAAAGAAGACCTTACGCTTTCCTTTGAGAAAAACTCGAGTACAGGTAGAAGGAAAAGGAAAGGGAGATGTAAAAGGAAATCGACAGGAAGAATGCAGTGGTGTGGACTAGAAAAAAAAAAGAAAAAGGTAGTGATGTTGAAAACAATATATAGGATACGAAGTTGGACGATAATGCTGAGATCCGCTGATCAGTGGGAGCTATATAGGGTTGACCCCAAAGCAAAGGAAGTGCAGTCAAGGACGGTCGAAAAATAGACGGGATGACAGAGAAACCGGATATTCGCAGACGCCCTGTGGGGTCAGCTGCAGTAGGCGAAAGGTAATGACGTCAGAGATTCACCCTGCAGTACGCAGAAGACAGAATGGTAGCGATCATATTGATTATCACGGTGATGTTTGTCCGGCTCAATTGATTGCGGCTGACCATTCGTCATTGGAGGGCACCATAAAAACGAGAATCGTGCCTCGAGCACTCGCAAGTTATTTCCGACCAAAAGTAAAGTGGGAGAGAAGGTGTAGCATCGACTCTCGATTGATAAGCTCGCACGTATCGGCAATATCGACACCTGCTCGCTGACTGCGTGCCATAGCGACCATGGGAAAATAATATGGTTGGGAGGACTTTTTTTTTTAAAGTTAGTTGGCAATCCTCTTCCTTGTCTGCATACCTACTAGAATTCACGGCATCTTTATCTTTTCACCTCTTGTACTTAGGTTTTAGATGCATTCCGTATGAGCCTATTGAGCATGTGCTCGCGATTTCATTGAATAAAGTTTCTGGTATACCATTACGACTATCAACGTACAACGACCTGCAGTTAAACTTTGCGATTAAGGGTGCAAGAGAACGACCCACCTTTTCATATTCTGCCAGCTACAGCTCGAGCCACGCCATGGTGGTCTAGTGGCTAAGGTACTGCTACAAACGTACAAAACATGACAGTGAAGAGGGTGCGGCCGGAGTACGTGGCCTGGAGTGGTCCCGCGGCTATGACTCACAGGTCGCAGGATCGAATCCCGGCTGTGGCGGCTGCATTTTCAATGGAGGCGAAAATGCTGCAAGCCCGTGTGCTCAGATTTGAGTGCACGTTAAAGAACCCCAGGGGGTCGAAATTTCCGGAGCCCTCCACATCGGTGTCTCTCATAATCATATGGTGGTTTTGGGACGTTAAACCCTACATATTAACTACAGCTCGAAGTGGGACGCACGTCCTTTCAACCCACGGCAATAAAACATGTCCATTCCCTTCGGACACAAACGCCGTTTAACCCCACTGCCTGAGCACTACAGGAGAGAAGTGATAAAAAAAAAGTTTGAAGCAAAATTGAAGGAGAGAGAAGACTGCGAGGGGAAGTTCGCTGGGAAAGAAATGTTGGGGGTCCTGCTACATAAACGAGCATTAAGTTTACTTCAGCTTATGCAGCTTGTAGTTTTTCTTGTGCGTGCGTTTTTTTTTTTTTCAGTGTGCAGATATTTAGCGAAAGCAGGAGTTTTGTTTGGCTCAAATGCGGTTTGCCAGTGGCTTACAGTAGACATTCGTACCGGAGGATTGGCCGCGCATAGATGGCTGTCATTGTGAACTCGAGTCAGCGACCAATTTTTTAACCATGGTAAGTCTTTTTCACCTGATGAAGTACACTAGCAAAATATGTATGATTTACATGAATATCCGTGCTATCTTTCTTATCTTGATTTGTTTTATCCCGCATGACGCATATCTTTTTGGTGCACTCAGTGCCATGCCATGTGTTTCGATTACCGCGAATATGCTCACGTTATGTTTGCTCGAGAGTTCACGGGCTCGATAGCTTTATTTAGGCGAATTTATTGTTTTATTAATTCATCCAATCATTGAAACTTTCAAAACTACATTAAAAATGCGCGCTCTTTTTGTTATTTTTTAACACACTAATCATGCCCCTCTAGAATGCAATCAGAGTGCATTGAAAATAAATCCAGTTGAAGACAGAAAAAAAAAAATAGGAACTTACGGAAATCCCTTCAACTTTTGTGTAGAACTTTTTATGCTATTACTGTTAGTCTCAGTGAAGTAAATAAAACATGAAAGCATGCACATAATTCAAGTAGTGAAACATATTTCTCTGGTTTACTGAAACCACGTGCAAGGTATATTAAATAAGGAGTTCCCTCCCAGTGTATTGTAGAAAAACGCAATTTTTGCGCAAAAGAGATTTTGTACAAAGTCATGAATGAGAAAATTTTTAAGTGGCTTTTAACAAACGGAAATTGTATATATACGTTCGTGGTAATGCCAAATAGTGAAGAAAATGAATGAGCATGATGGGAGCGGAACACAAGAATGACTCTTCATTCCTTTTTGCATATTATCACTTGTACATCTCAGTCATATGTGCATGTGCATGTCATCATCAATGTGATTTAGCTCAAGCCCAGCTTGATAAACCCGTTCCTCATGAGTCGTGGAGGTGCTGAGTTTCCGAGAACTTTCGAGTTTCCTAGGAGTTGCCGTTGTTAAAGCAAGACAAGTGACGGCAGTGTGCAAGGCGAAAATAAAATTGCCCGGAGGAAAAAAAAAACTGTTGAAGGGGCAGGGACTGACTCGGTGATCGAGTATGGACGAGGAAAAATAGAAAAAAAAAGCGTGCAGTGCATCGAGTACCCGTAAGAAATAGACACAGGGCGGGTCACGTAACGCGTAGGATGGACAACCAGTGGAAAGTAAGAATAGCCCAATGGTCTCCACGGGGTGGAAAACTTTGGCAGGAAAGGCGGAGGTTTAGACGGAGTGAAGAAGTTGGAAAGTTCGCAGGAATAAAATGGGATCAGCTCTCACATGATATAGGGTCAACTGGAGATCATTGGGAGACGCCTTCGTCCTGCAGTGGACTAACACAGGTTGAGAATGGTGATGATGAATGTCAGATGATGTCACGAAGAGCAGTATCGCATCCCTGTTCGTGTGATCGGGGTGGATGTGCATTGTGATCATGTCGGAGAGGATCCCATGGAAGCGTTTCGTCAATCCGTTGGTCTGCGAATGGTAGCTATATGTCTTGCTTAATCGTGTGGGAGGCACCCGAAACTTAGTCAACAATAGAAGAAGGAAAAACATTGCTATGATCGCTGAAGAAAACAAGTAGGCTTCATGACGTAAAAAATATGTTGCGTGGAAAAAAACTTGAATTCAGTGGCACCAATAATCATAAGCCTGGTAATTATCCTGACATGCAACTACAAGAATAATATATACTGATTATGTAACGACAAATCAACAAATGAAAGATAAAACTTGAGCCAATGGTGCTTTGATAATATCGCGTGATAGAAGGTAAATAAATAAAAATAAGTAAATAAATAAATTCACAGCATATCCACAGAGTGAATGATGATGAGTGGGGCGAGGCGTCCATTAGTCCGACCGTGCATCCGTCCATCCATTCTTTCATACGTTCGTTGGTTCTTGCTTCCGTCTGTCCACGCATGCGTCCGTCTAGTGGACACTACAAGCTCCGCCATCTCGCATCTTTTCATCATTATATTTGTCATATACAAGCACCGTCATCCAGCGAACATTCCAACAACTAAACGAAAGGTGGCTACCTACTACTACTACTACTACTACTACTACTACTACTACTACTACTACTACTACTGCTACTACCATGACTACATACATCGGGGACACATGACCCACGGCTTAAGGAGCTTCGCCCCTCATAAATAAATAGCTATATTGTGCTGCGCAGCCTCCTTAAAACCGGCCTAGTACACTGTATCTGATTATTACTGCTATAGCTACAGCTAGTCACATACCAAGCATCAAATGTGTGCATAACACTGCCAAAGTTGCACTGACATAAGCTCCCGCCGACCTTATCGCTCTGTTTTACGTCCCAAAATGATACGATTACGACAGACGCCGCCGAGGAAGGCTCCAGACATGTGAACTACTCAGGGCTCTTAGATTTACATCTAAATATAAACACCCCTGCCTCCAATATTTAGCCTCCATTGGAATGCACCCGCCGCGGCCAGAATTTGATCCTGCGATCTTTGGGCTACGAGTAGAGCAACATAAGCACTAGAGCACCACGGCGGGTACGCCAGACGCAGGGGAACATTTTTTTGTTTTTTTTGGAAATCAATATCTTTGAAGCCATTCACTGATAATGCAGGTGAACAAACGAGGACTTGTTGGTCGTACACTGCATTAGGTCGTCCCCGACGCCACCTGTCCGCTGTGCCTTCTCCCCCTTTATGGCGAAGTCAAGGCCGTAACTTTGACGTCAAGTTTCGAAGACGTGACGAAGTTGGGTAGTATTTTCTTTTCTTTTTGCCATTGAGCTGAGCATTGGAATCTTACATCTGATGCGTAATCAGGCGATACGGGCGAATAATACATTTCCGAGGTCCCCTCCTCCCCCCATTTCGCCAGCTCCACCGACGGCCTTGACCAAGGCTCTTCCCGTGACAGGAGGCTCGCAGAGATTCCGGGTCTGCTATCAACCACTCAAGTTCAGATATCGAACACCCCAGGTTTCTTTTCCTTTTTTTTCTTTTTTTTTGTTATGCGGTGCCTTATACGCGGCTTTGCGACAAGCGACTGGTGAACGTGACCCATTGCAGTGGTGCAGTGGTTGAGGCGCTCGACTGCGAACCTGAAGGTCACGGGGTCAAATCCCAGCCGTGGTGGGAGGATTTCAATGGAAGCAAAATGCTAGAAGACAGCGTACCTAGATTTAGGCACACGTTAAAATATCTGAGATTATCCGCATTTCCGAAGCCCTTGACAACACCGCGCTTCATAATCAAATATATATTGTGGCTTTGGGGCGTAAAAGCTCAACAATTACTATGGTAAAGGATACATCAAACCATGCGTATGCTCGTGTTCATGCCGACCTTCATTTTCAGGTTTTGTTTTACCCATTCTTTCTTCCCTCTATTCTATCTCTTTTCTCCCCTTCATACCTCTGCACCAGTGTTGGCTAGCAAACCAGACGTGCGCCTGTATTAACCCCCTGCCTTTCCTTGTCTGTCTCTCTCTTTCTGTTTAACCTTGAAAAGTAATTAAGAAAGAAAAGTAGTTTTTAGGCACCAAGATCGTATATGGCTATGCATGCTAACAAGTGGACATATGCGTCAAATATGTGATGCGGCAACAATGAAAGAGACAAAAAAAAAACGCAGAATTATGACAACCATTGCTTGGGGAAATAAAAATGCAGAGTTCAAGAAAGACGCACAAGGTACAAGTGCTACTGCTGCTTCTAAGATGATACTGCGGCGTTTTGCTACCCCGCCGCGGTGGTCTAGTGGCTAAGGTACTAGGATGCTCAACCGCAGGTTCCGGGATCGAATCGCGGCTGCGGCGGCTGCATTTTCGATGGAGGCGAAAATGCTGTAGGCCCATGTCCTCCGATTTAGGTGCACGTTAAAAAACCACAGACGGTCAGAATTTTCGGAACCCTCCACTATGGCTTCTATCACAAACACAAGGTGATTTTGGGACGTTAAACATAGCAATTAATTACGCGGCGTTTATCTTGCATTAGGTAATTCTAGTCAGTATGCATTAACTAGGCCCTCAAAATTTCTATTAACAATGAATTATGTCCCCGTGAGCTGGCATTTTATGGGCTCTCTGTCTTTGTAGCCATCTCTTATGTTTCAAGCAATTATAGAACCATCCGATGGAGGCTGAATAGTTGTAGGCCCGTGTGCTCAGATTTGGGTGCACGTTAAAAAACCCCAGGTGGTCGAAATTTCCGGAGTTCTCCACTACGGGTTCTCTCATAATCACATGGTGTTTTGAGACGTTAAACCTCACATATGAATGAATCAATCAATTATTAACTGTTTATGTAAAAGTTCAACCTTCCAGCCAGAAAGCGACGAAGGCGCTGTTGAAGTTTCTGCGGTCAGCCGAACTCGCAAAATGACTGTGATACTCCCGAAATTGAGCGTGTCTGCGTTTTGTTTTTTCTTTAACCATTCGTTTCCTTTTTTTTCCCTCGTTACCTTTTTATACCCATTTCCTATTCTCCAGTGCAGGGTAGCAAACCAGAAATTTTCTTCCAGTTAACCTCGCTGCCTCTCACTCAACCTTATTCTCTCTCTTAAACATTTAGGTTGTCTGCTATTTCACCCTTTGTGTGCATGAAATGACAAGTCGTTCTCGATTGTTTATCCCTGGACAAGGTTGCCGCCCCTCCGAAGTTGTTAACTTCTGTCTTTCGGCTTGTTACACTCGTAATTCAAATAATCGTTGCCCTCTTTTTTCATTCTCCCCAGTAAAAGTGAACTAAGTCTTCAACCTTCCGCAGTGAACAATTCATATCTCTAGGATAAACGTACCTGCGCGCAGTGGCCATCTCAAGAAAACTTTCTTAGAGTTCAATGGGATACTCGCGAAAAAAAAAATGCTAATGCACAATGTCGAAACGCAATAAGTTAGGCGCGTTATTATGCAGCGTTTTCAATGCTTAAGCTATGAAACAAGCAAATCTGTAAACCAACACGTCATGTAACCCGCAGCCGAAGCAAAGATAATGGTGTGAGCCTTTCTTTTTATTCCACTTCGCGCAATACTGTTTAGAAAACACAAGAAAAATAAAGACGAATAAATAGCACGAAACAGCGACTGATCAACTTGAGAAGCACGTCCTTCACTGTTCGAACGAGGTTGTAAAATCACTACGAGGAAATAGTACCACTTACGCCACTCTCTGTAAAAGTAAAAAGAGAAATCCTCTGACACCGTTTGCATCGCTTAGTATGCAAACGTGCCCGCAAACCGTGAGACAACCGACAAGATCTCAGTTGAAGATAGCAAAAGAATGTCTTTTTTTTTTTTATGCTGGACACGTGTTTGCATTGTCGTGGTGATTGTACGGTGCTGAGCTCGCACCCTGAACGGAGATCGGCATAGTAGAGCTCTTCGCTGACGAGTCTTGACATGGTGCACGTTGCTTCCGCGTTTTTCAGCGTAAACCTTTCAAATGCACGCATGACCAGTGACAGCACTCGGACCAATGAAACGGTACAAGCGCTCTCGCGTTAGCCGTCAAATTGGCGACCACTACCGATATTCAGCGAGGGATGGCGGGGGACGTCTTGTTTGATCACGGCCGCGTCACCGAACGCGTCCCGTTTATTACCGGCGAGTGTGTCACTCACGAAAGAACAGGAAGTACCGAAGATGCCCCTTCCCTTGTTGAAAGCAAACAAGCAGCGCGGAGCGGGAAGCCCAAACCACAATCAGTCGCACGTGCGGAGAGCATGCCGAGCCCGGACGTCGAGGCTTTGGTCTTGTGCGGTCGCCGTATTCAGAATCTTGTCCCGCGTTGTATGCGCGCTTGCTCGAGTAAATAACCAGCCGTTCCTTCCAGTTACCAACTCTTTTAATCCAGCCTTCTTTTTTTTTTGTGGCCTGTTTATTTTCTTTCACTAAGACGAGAAAAACGATTGCTTAATCCCGTAGTACTGCTCGATCTACCTACTGTTCACTATCCACCATCCCTGCGTTCAAACAGAACCAAAAGCTAGACGAGGAGCAGTGTTATCGTAAAACTGACAGGTACATTGTTGTGTTTACTGCGAATACGTACTCGGTCCTGTTTCTTCTTTTCTTCTTTCTTTTTTTTTCTGCTCTTGCATTATTCATATGGAAAGAATGACCATTCTGGAAGTCGAGCGAAACCAGTTCTGTCTCGGTATATTTAGCTACCTGGCCACTGTTTTCTTTACAGCGACATTCACTCGCTCTGCCGGGGTCATCATGTCATTTTGAAAATACTGGAGGAGAGAAAAAGCAGCGCGGAGACGAGAGTAAAAAGGAGTGCCCTGGTTCTTCCTCTCGCGAATCCTCGGCCAAGCCTTTGGGTATGGGTGACCCGAGTTAGACGGGTTGAAAGTGGCAGGCGAGGTTAGTGTAAGGGTAAAAGCAAAGGAAGACGACGGCGAAGGAATGCGGGCTGGCGGAAAGCCGACGGTAAAAAGGGTGAGAGGAGAGGAGTAGGCGACCGAAAGGGTTTTTCATTGGAAACGCGTTCTCAGGTCTAGACACCGAACATCGACGACGACGACGCTTTCTTGCCAACCCAGTTGATGCGACGTGACGGGCGAGACACGCGCGACTAGTCGACAGGAGAGCTCTTTCCGACGTCCGGATGTGGCGTTCTTCGACCGGGTCTCCTTCAACTCGGTAATGACGTCACCGACGCGCAAGATCGCGTGTCGCTGCAACCCGTGCGGTGGCCACGTGCCTGGTGACGGAACAGTTTTCTTGCGCAATGATTAGCGCCCTTTTTCGTTGTCTTCTTTCTTCATACCTCACGACGCACGCCGTTCAAGCGAAGGTTCTTCATTATAGAATGATTCATCGGATTATTTCCCAATCGGGATCGGGAAACTCGTGCTATCTCAGGTGGAGCTTAACGCCAATTGTACGCTTTTCCTTTTGTGCCTGAGGCGGAAAAAAACGCGCATGCCTTATTCTGGTGCACTTCTTTTCCTCTGCTTCGTCCTTACATGAGAAGTAATCCAAATGCCTTGCCAGGTCGGTAGCCGAGTGAGTATGCGTTTATTTCGAATTAAAGGGGCATAGCGGCCGTGTGTACGGCGTTTGGGACATTGCGGTCATTTACCATGAAGAGAGTTGGGAATCATTGGCTCCATGAGAAAAGTACGAGAACTGCCTCGACCGTAGGTAGCATCCTGGGTAAGCAACAGGTAGCCACTGTTGACTCGACGGCTGCAGTTTTCACATGACTGTTGTTATGCGATGGCATGGGGATCGCAGCGAGCGGCGTATATGACGTCACAAATCATCCCTATATCTCCCATTCGCTGGTGTAAACAATCACACAGATTCTAGAGGCGTGCGCCCCGAGTGCAGCCTTTTCGGAGCTTGCCCCTTGATGACTTGGATTTACGCTGAACTCGATGATCCATCTCAGTGTTGTAACAGAGAGGCTGTTCTTGGTGCGCGGCCTTTCATGTCCAGGATTCGTGGTGATGATACTTGTCGTCCTTATAAATGGGTATGCACCACAGAAATCTGTGGCACATCTCTGCAGTTCATCATAGTTATAAACCCACATGAGCCACAGAAATTTGCTAATTCCCACAACACACAACTTCCACTGTGCTGCCGGGTGCCGAATCTAAATTTCTACTAACACAGACCTCCTCGGGTCCTTTCGCCACTGTACGCATTCTGTGAACTACAAACATTAAATCATTTCTTTTTGGCCAGCAGATGGTTCACTACAGTACAAAAAAAAACACCCAGAAATACATTTACGTGGTATTGAAATGAAGTTCTCGGTGCATGTTGTTTTGTCTTTTGAAGACACTATTTACAGGTTCTCCAGCGGAAAGGTCGGCGTACATGGCTGTCAGGGACTCTATTTTTGAAGCTAGTCAGTTGACTAACTAAGCACAATTATTGACCTAACACGTATATATCATTATGTTCGTATAAAAAAATTTAAGTATTGCATTTCTAAGAGCTCCCTTTCAAGAAAAAAGTGTTCTTTTAATAGACGTTAGATCAAGCACCATATTTCCAACGTAACGTGCAATAACTTTTTATATAACCTTTATTATTCTAAAGACTAATATAATTTTATGAAACCGATGATTTCTCGGCCAAACACTTCCCGCGAGACAGTGGCACATACCCATGGGTGGGTATGTGCCACTGCTATGCGGGTACGTACCAAAGGTGATTGACAGTTAGTATCTCCCCAGATGCGGCGAGAACACTTGTGGGTTATTTTAACACTTGAGCGTTAAAATAAAGCCGATATAGGCAGCGTCGGCTTGACAAATGCAAATAAATATCAGGGTCCCAGCTGGAATCAATCCCCAGCATACCGTGGAAATCAGGTATTCTACCACAAAGCCACGCGAGGTTTCGAAACTACTTTTCAATTACACCCCAATGTTTGTGAAACGTCAATTGTGGTCGCAGTGTTAGCTACGAAACTTTTTAAAGATTATACATATACTCGTAGGATACAGCTTTCATGTCGAGTTAACGTCACTTATACTCCACTGAAGTTGATTTATGCAGTAGAGTGGTGCGCAGCAATCCTCATGAACACAAGCGCTTCAAATCCGCTTGTCGCTTCTGGTATTGCTAATACTCGTGTTCCTGTTGGCATCGTTGCGCAACTTAAACTGGTTATATAAATATCTCCAACTCTTCAACATATGTCTGTGCATACAATGTATGTATATAGTTTTAGCGCCATTTCCTAACGTTTCACTCACAAAAAAAAAATTACAACACCATCACCTTCACTCCACATGCTTCGCATGACGTTGATTTCCAGGCACGTAGGATCTGACGAATATTTTTTACCACTTTTTCCAACTTCGGCGCCACACGCTTGAATGTAGACGGCTGTCCAGATTTAGATATATAAGATAACATCCTTTTGCAAGGTTGTGATCAAAGCAGGGGCGTTACCCTCCTTAACGCGACGTTCAGAAAAGCGAGGAAGTTCGCATCGAGAGACTGTGCAAACATCCTGATTAAGAAACATAATGCGTCGAGGAAAGAATCAAAAGCAGTGGGGGCTCCATGACTCAAGCCACGTCAGTACGCGCGCAGCAAGACGAGGGTGTAACAAACATTGAAGGAAGAAGGAGGTGCAGTTTGTTTCGTGGAACATCGTTTTTAGTTTTTCTCGATAACTCTGTAAGAACGCAGGTAATGTTGCGCGTTGCCTTGCTCCATAACGCTTGTAGCGCGAATATCGTTTTCTACTTTTTCTAAATGTATTTGTTGTTATGTAAACATGTCACTCGGTATGTCCACAATATAGGCGGAAGGCGCAATTTCTGTCGGCCTAATGGCTGTTTATGTCTTTCGGCATAATTGTGCTTCTATTTTATAAGTCTTGAAGGCTCTTAAGTTACAAGCTTCTGCGTCACATTGCATAACCTGTGTTAGCGCATGCAACGCACACGTGAGCGCAGGCAGACAAGCATACACACCTTTCAAACTAATCATCCAGTTTTGTTATTGAAACCACAAACATCTACTTCATACTTTTAGAACTAGGCATGTCCGGCACACGATAACGGCATGTGATGATTACAAACAAGCGAGGACAAGAATTATCACATAGCGCTTCATCTGAATTGCTATAACACGGCTGGAGCCTCCCCTATAGCGTCTCATCTGCTTTGTTAATCATTAGAATATCTTGTTTTCTGAAGGGACCTCTATGAATGTCTTGACTCCAAGGATGCTACTCTATGTGCCATCATTCGGGTTTCGTTCTTCGCTTGTGAATTGCCCGGGATAGTATCGCAATCTTGATTCGAGAAGTGCACGGCCAATAAAACACCTGAGTTTTTCACACTGGGAAGTCTCGTTATCTCTGTCTCCATCGTTCTTTTGGATGACACTTGCGATTTCTGACACGTGCACTATGATGCTCTAGTTTTTCCAAGGACTCTCGTGGCCGTGTTCACGGGTGTCGTCCGTGGAATTTTCCCAGCCGTGACCTCTGTGGCAGAGATCGTTTTGACTAAATATCATCTATCTATCTATCTATCTATCTATCTACAAGTATTTTATCACAGGGCCATGTGCACGCTAGTTCTCGGAACTACTTTTCAATTACACCCTAATGTTCGTGAAACGTCGATTGTGGTTGCAGTGCTGGCTATACAACTTTATAAAGATTACATATGTACTCGTATATGATACAGCCGTCACGTCGCGTTAACGTCAATTGTATTCAAGTGCCACTTACTGAAGTTGATTTATACAGTAATATTGTGGAGGGCTACCATCCTCGTCTCGTGAGCACAAGCGCTTGATTGATTGATTGATTGATTCTTGGGATTTAATGTCTAAAACCACCATATGATTACGAGAGACGCCGTAGTGGAGGGCTCCGGAAATTTCGACCACCCGGGGTTCTTCAGCGTGCACCGAAATTTGAGCACACTGGCCTACAGCATTTCCGCCTCCATTGGAAATGCAGCCGGCGCAGGTGGGATTCGATCCCGCGACCTGCGGGTCAGCAACCGAGTACCTTAGCCACTAGACCACCGCGGCGGGGCGAGCACAAGCGCTTCATATCAGCTTGCCGCTTCTGGTGTTGCTCATGTTCCTCTTGGCATCGTTGCGCAAGTGCAAACAACTGGTTATATAAACATCTGCAACTGTTCAACATATGTCTGTGCGTACAACATTTCTGCATATACTTAGTGTAACTTCACAACGTGTCACTCAATAAAAAAAATACAACACGGTCACCTTTCCTCCGCATGCTTCGGATAACGTCGACTCCCAAGATGCGTGGGATCTGTCAATTTTTTTACTACTTTTTAGAACTTTGGCGCCACACGTTTAAGGTACATGACTGTCCGGACTTAAAATACAGGATAACGTCCCTTTGCAAGCTTGTAATCAGAGCAGGGGCGTACCCCATGGACGTGACACTTTGAAAAACGAGGAAGTTCACACTAAGAGACTGTCCAAACATCTTAATTAAGAAACAAAGATACGTCAAGGAAAGAATCAAAAGTAGTCAGGCCTACATGACTCACGCCACGTAAGAACGCGCACAGCAAGACGAGGGTGTATTAAAATTGAAGGAAAAAGGAGGTGCAGTTTGTTTCGTATAGAAGAACGTTTCAGTTGTTGTCCGTAAATCTGTAGACATGCGCTTAGTAGCGCTAGTTGCGGCTTGCCTTGCTTCATAACGCATGTAGTGCTTAGAGAATATCATTTTGTACTTTTCATAAACTTACTTGCTGTTATGTAAAAATTTCGCCTCGTATGTCAACAATAATGGCGCACGGCACAATTTACGACGTACTAATGGCTGTTCATGTACTTCAGCATATTTGTGCAGTTGTATTACAAGCCCACAAGCGTAAATTGCCATCGTACAAGCGTAAAAATTGACATCGAGCGTGATAAGTTGGGATTATCACACGGACTTTATCGTTTAAAGCCAGTCATCCACTACAAAAGGCTGCACACGCTACTGCCTCCTTAATGCCACTTGTTGGGTGCATAGCACGTTCGCAAAGATTTCTTACACTAAGGCCCATATTCACAAACCAACCTCAGCCTTACCTCACGTTTTCCTCAACTTCTTGTACTCTCTGCATGTGTTATAAAGACACAAAAATGGTAACAGAGCGAAAGATGAGGACAAGACTGTTTAATGTACACTGGTTCAATTTGTTTATCTTGCGCAATAAAGGTTATGAATCAGTAAGTAAAACTCGAGGAAAGTATGAAGTTGGTTTGTGAATACGGTCCTAAGTGTTTGAAATACGCACTATAAGCAGAATATCGCTACAACGTTCAACTCTCAAAGGCGAAGCTTAAGGGCCCCCATTTTTTTTTTTTCAGCACGCAGAGCAAACGCTGATATGTACGCAAACGCCGATGATCACACAAAATGTATTTTTACCTTGCCTAAAATGTCAAATCGTCATATTCCGTCGACAAGTGGTCTTCGCCAGGCCCATATCAAGTCTCAATGCTTTCGCAAGCAAGATGCATCATTATTCTTGCGGTGCACACCAAACACAATAGGGAGTTTCAGAATACCGTTTGCAAGCGCTGCGGGCGTTGCGGGCGAAGCGGGCGCCATAAGAGTTTTATATAGCGTTTGCCCTGCTGGAAACCGCAACGCACAATCGCAGCGACACCGTAGCCTCGAAACCAGCGCTTGCGGGCCACATGCGGGCCACCATCACCGCACGCAATTTCGGATTTTTTTGCGTGCGGTCCGCGAACGCGAACGCCGACTCACGTTACGACGCATGCGCAGTGGCAGCGACCGCACCGCAAGGGCTCTCGGTGCGCTATTATAAAACTCCCTAATATTTTCAGTTTCACTGTCCGTAAAGATGCTTTTTATCGCACACTACACGCCGCAATAATTCCGAAGACGACGCCGCTGTTGCTCGCGCTGGCCACCACGTGTGTTCACTTCTTCAAGATAAACAGCCATCCGGGTGTCAAGCTTTTCATTGCGAAGTGTACTGCGCACTTTGGTGTTCTCTGACACATATAACAGCTAATCTTGCCACAGTAAGATGAAGTTAGAGCTTTAAAAAACGGGTGCCAAGTGACTTGTCCCCAGCAAGGCGCGACTGTACTACGCTGAGCCACCAGCGGGGGTGTTTTACTGCAGTGGTGACGTCACGCTGGGACGTACCCTGGGAGAACTTTTGTGGTTACAGTATTGGCTATTCTCATATTATATAACAATATGATCAGCATTACACGGATTACGTATCATCATCATCATCATCATCATCGTAGTCACCATCATCATCAGCTGGACTACGCCCACTGCCGGACAAAAGCATCTCCAATGTTCCGCAAGTGAACTCGGTCATGTGCTTGCTGCTGCCCCTTATACCCACAAACTTTACAGTCTCATCAGCCCATCTAACTTTTGGTCTTCCCCTCACCCACTTGTCTTCTCTTGGAATCCAGTTTGTGATCCCTAATGAACAGCGGTTTTCTTGCCTTCGCGCTAAGTGTCCTGCCTATGACCATTTCTTCTTCCCAATTTTGACTGTGATGTCGTTTACACCCATTTGTTCCCTGATACACTCTGCTCCCATCTTGTCCCTTATGGTTACACCTATCATTTTCCTTTCTGTTGCTCGCTGCGTCGTCCTCAACTTAAGTTCAACCCTATTGGTAATCCTTTAGGTTTCTGCTTCGCTGGTAAGTACTGGTAAGGAGCAGCTATTATATGCCTTCTTTTTGAGAGATAGGGGTAGATAACCATTCATGATTTGAGAACGCTTGTCGAATCTGGTTACTTCAATATTGTGGTGTTACTCCGCGGTCACTACCTATCCTAAGTACACGTATTCTCTTACAGCTTCAAGAGCACTGCTACCTATCTCGAAGGGCTGTTCTCTTCTGAGGTTGTTGTATACATTATTTTCGTTATCTGCAATTTAATTTTAAAACGAATCTTTCTGCTCTCCCTGCCTAATTCAGAAATAATCGATTGCAATTTCTCCCCTGAGTTACTCGGCAGTGCAATCACATCGGCGAAGCGCAGGTTACTAAGGTACTCTCCACTAATTCGTATCCCTAACTCTTCCCATTTTAGGCCTCTGAAAACCTCCTGTGAGAAGGCAGCAAATATTATTGGGAAGATCGTATCTTCTCGTCTTACACCATTCTTTATTTGCATTATGTGGCTTTCTTTACGGAGCACTATAATGGGAGTTGATCTGTCGTAGATTTCTTCGATGACGTTTATACCTTTTCTTATCATTCACTTCATCGACGACCAGCATTACATATATACTCCTGTCAATTAGCGTGACATAAGTGATGCTTGAACACGCCAAAAGCGAAGCCACGTCAGGCCGAATGGCCTTTAGCCTCGCTTGGTTTTTCTGTATCTCACCAGAAATTAAATCTGTTCATTCATAAATAATACGCTGATAATACTACTACAATGTGCAATTTTTTGCCTGTGCTGTAACGTGAGTGACTATATTACGTTGGGCATTGAGCTACCCTTATGGTGGCGGCTTGGACGAGTTCGTCCACGCTGAAAAACAGCGCAAAATTCAGACAGACACAAGATGAAGAACGCACGACAACGCGACAACAGTGCTGTGAACATCGTTGTGTGCCTTCTTCATCTTGTGTGTCCAAATTTTGAGCTGTTTTTCCCTCTTACGAGCGACCCTTCGCACGCTAATGTAGTCGACATCCCTGGTAATGCACGATCTGCACGCAACTACTCAGCTTACTCAACGACATCGATCCCCTTCTTAACGCTTGGCACAAAGAAAAAAAATGCAGCATTGGCTCTTTGCATGAAATCAATTACCACAATGCGTGAAATATGCCGAATTTTCTCTTTGTATGGACTACGATACTGAACAAATCTACAGACTGGGAACATAACCTGGACGACTGAAACAGCTAGGTGGAAAATTATGAGATCTACAATTTCACTTTTACGTATACGAGAGCACGCAAATCACAACGTAACTGACATCTGAGCCCTTGCCATGGCTTGTATACACCACATCTATATATCCAGCGACTGTGAGGTTTTCCAACTTTTTTTTATATGCTGTTCAGATTGCTTTATGAAGACAGTATGCACAACTCTGCACGAAATATTTTTCATCGCATATATGTCTGCATTCTCAAAATCCGATCCGAATTTTGATAAATCCGGACAGATAACGTGAGTCCACGACCCATCATTTTGGGCTCCTTTCATGAAAAAGAAGAAGAACAAAATTTTGTCTGCAAAAAAGACTTCGTTGCCGCTAAAACAGGGCAATGCCACGTGATCGGGCCCCTATTTGAACGCGCCTTACATGAAGTTCAAGCGAAAACATTGCCATCCACACGAGGCAACAGTGCCCCGAAAAGCGACGAGAACAAACGATCAAACACGTGTATACAGAACCAGTTATGGTGGTCTATAGACAGGTTAACACTACTACCTACTAATGCACTGAGATTGTTCAAGGGGGTCCTCACATATTCGTGTTCAAGGGCTGAAGTGCAGGTGACATTTGACGACCCCCTCAATCAGTCACAGTACACCAACCCCTGCTTGCGCATTCTCCATCGTAGCTTTTTAATACGCTTTCTTTGCCTGGGGTGGGATTGCGAAAAAAAAAAAAACACGCTTCAACCCAGCGGTGCCAGCAAACAATGAAGGTCACCAATCTAATGAGTATTTATAACAAAAGAATAGTAGCAGTAACAGTAACGCCTTAGAGGAGAGCTTCGAAAATTTCGACCACCTGGGGTTATTTTAAACGTGCGCCCAAATCTGTGTTCGGCAATCGTTACACGCGCCGTTGTTCGCAGTTGTAGTCACTCGAGTAATTACTGATTTTACGTAAACGCTAGCTTCCGTGTAAGACTGCGTGAACGAGTCAAAAACATAAAAGCGGTGACTTTCTAGCGAGTTGCTTCCGCATCTCGACAACAAATGAAGCAATGTTTACATTTTTTTAATGTGAGGGAAGGAAAAACAAATCCTCGGCCCGCACCATAAGCATATAGCAGGCAATGTTTACACCATAGCCATACCGATGCGAGACGCGTTCGTATCGTACGTGAAGGGCACTGCGGCTACAGAGTCATCAAGGGCATCACGGTATCTGTACGGTGGCCGCCTGCTTGCGCCGAAGTCAAACACGGCTGGAAGTGAGAGTGCTGTCTCTCGAACGTCACGCATTTGTCCGAGCCGTGAGTAATGGGCGCGGCTTGAATCGTATTCACGTAAGCGACGCCGCCGTCGGGGGCCTTTAGCGAGTGCAAATTCAACTATATACAGACGCGTTTGTTTTGCAATGGTCAGAGCGGCAAGGAGAAAAGATAGCCGTGCTTAGTGAGCTGCGCATTCTGACATAAGCGCGCCTGCACACCTGCGGTGGCAGCGCAAAAGGCTGAGAGTAATTAAGAGCCTGAGTCGCCTCGCGGCTGAATGTCATCACCGCAGATATCCGTAAAGGCTGAAAGTTACAACGCTTCGGCCTGCATCATTTTAGTTGGTCGTGAAATTTGACGACAATTAAAATATGTATCATACGTATAATATCGTTGGCGCATCACAGCCATTGTTCCTTTTGCGCCATGAAACCCAACATAACTAACTAGTATAATATCGTCTTATACCGCATAGAATACAATACGACGATACCTATTTAGAGTATTACATTAATATATGGCGATTGGCGATACGTACATGGTATAGCAGAGGACGAGCATATCATAAAATGAGCACCGATCACGGCGCACCGATCTTGCGCAGCTACATCAAATTCACGTGACCGCTCACCAATGACTTCTCGAAATTCGTTGAGCTTACAGACACGTGACTTCCCCATATAAATCTTAAGCCGTGCTATATTGTGAACTTCCCAAAAAATACCGCATGTAGGGAGATGAGAGATGAAAAACGGAAGGCGGAGACGCAGACTACGTAATACACATCAACAAATTTAAATAATGGGGTGTTAATGTAGTTTATGAAGTGAATGAACATATATTTTCATTCACCACATATATGATATAGGAGGTAACACATATTTGTGTTCCCTCCTATATTGCAGGCGAGTCACTGCGTTGATCAGAGTTTTATTATCCGTTAAAGGGGCCCTGAAACACTTTTTAAGTAACCATCCAGTACGAGCGGAGTTACAATCCGTCCAGTACGAGCGGAGTTACAAAGATTTGTCACACGCTGCAATCACATTCTCTCTTCTCTCGTCCCGACGAAAGCGCTGGAAGCTGAGGAGGGAGAGATAGTAGGGGCAAACAAAAAACGTCACTCGTTTCGTGACCTTGAGCATTTTTTTTCTTCGAATGCGTGGCTTTTTCAGTGCGATCGCGCGCAAACGCGTGGACAAGCAGTCCACTGCAGTCGCTTGACTTTGGGACCCTCGTCTGCATACTACATTCCACGAATTTTGTATTTTGAATGAATGAATAAACTGAATGAATGAATGAATGAATGAATGAATGAATGAATGAATGAATGAATGAATGAATGAATGAATGAAAGTGACGGCCTCTCACGGCGACCTCTGTAACAACCGATTGTGCCGTGTTCAAATCACCAATGGCTGATAGATGGGCTTACTAGGCTTAATTCCGTGATTTGTCGGAGTGAAGTGAAAGGTCTCTTTAGCTGACTTTGATAATTTATTGTGAATCCCAGGTCGCATGCTGTGAATTCCAGGCCGTGTTCGTTGTCTGTCTGTTTGTCCGTCTATCCGTCCGTCCGTCCGCTCTCATCACACTAGAGCACGCATCGAACGGACGAACGGATGCTTCGCCCCACTCATGATGATTCACTTCGCGGATATGCTGTGAATTTCTTATTATAACTGCGCAATCCATACTACTTTATCGTCAGCTAAACGAAAGCCACTAACGCCATCTAGTTATATTATTTCCAAGGACATATACACACAGTGATATCTAGTGAGCAATTCTTAAAATTAACTAGAAGTGGCTACTACAACATACAACGAGGGAACAACCCACACCCTAAAGAGCGTCGCCCTTAAAGACCCCAGGTGTTTGAAATGAACACAGGCCAGCACAACAGCTTATCATAGCTGTATCTTGGCTTCGACACGTAAAAACCCAGAAACCACTTTTTATTTATTGCAGTGTATGCCATTTACTAACGCGTTTCCAGAATTACCCCTTGGTGATGCACTTGCTTGCGGCGACAAAGCGCATCTGTATATACATCCAAGACAATATTCAAAAAAAAGAGAACAAATATTCCGTTTGAAAAGTCTGTGCAAGAACTTTACGCCGATCGTGATGCTGCCTACTAAGAATACAGATTTGACTGACGTTCTTGATGAAAGTAGAGAATCTAAGAAGCGGTGGCCCCAGCTTCACTAAATTCTACTCATTGGGGGCGTCTATACAATGCATGTACAGTTCTAAGGCCACAACGCTTGATGACCACGTTAAGAATAATTAGAGGCACGAAATAGTTCACTATGGCAAACAAGCTCTCCGGGAACCTGCAAGGTGGATTTGTGCTACAAGCAGGTAGTTGTCAACTTTGCCTCTCATAATATCTCACTGCAGTCACCCTTAATTAGAGCAAACATCGGTGCTCACTAAACGGAAACCATTCGCCAAGCCATATAGCTGCAGCAACAAGGAAATAGGCGTGGTGTCTGTGTCAAGTACCAGAATAGCAATAAAACTTAAAGTTATTGACGTCAGAACGCTTTTAAGCATTCAGAAACCATAAAGCTACACTTGGTCTCATACAGCCTTCTCGCGTGATGTACTTTGACGCCAAATGATGACGCCAATAAAAAAAAGAAAAAAAAAGAAGAGACGTGGCTTCGAATTGATGGGTCAACCTGCTTTGTGTGCGCATATGAATACTTCCCAGAACATTGTAAAAAAATGACGTATTTGGCATATCGGAATGTCTGAGAGAGACAGACAGAGAAGAAGGTACATGAATGTAGAGATGAAATAGAAGGATAGTTCAAGTAAAGTGAGAGAGAGAGGGGGAAACGAGCGGGAAGTAAGAGCACGTACACTGCCTTTTCAGTGGAGAGGGGAGCAACATCCTTCTTGTACTGTGCCTTTTTGTATTGTACATAGGTGTAGGGGAACATTAAGCAACCCTGGCTTGTCACTAACCTTTATGAGGCTTAAATTTTACCTTCAAGAATAGAACGCGGTAGCGTAATCAGGACCGCTTCGTATCATGTTACCACTCGCTTGCCAGTCGCATACCTTCTCAGTGGAAACTTCTACCATGCTGCCAGGAAAGGAACCTCTTTGCGCGCAACATCAGCAGGTAAAAACTTCCAGAATGCGTGACTACTGCAAACGCACTTGCGCAGTGCCCCTGGAATGTCTTGATTCATCGCATTGCGAATCAGCGAACGGCCCATTAGACACCATGAGTGAATATACTACCGTAAAACAACACGTGCCACGGCACACTTTTTTTAGTGATGTTGCTGCGATTGAATAATAGTACGCCTGAGCGCTTTGTATAGGGTCGGCGAACCATTTTCTGCGCAATGCACGTGGGGTGACGACTGTCTCAATTTTATCATTTTACCATGCAACATTACATAGATATATTAGCGTAACGCCTGGCATAGAGAGATGCCTGTATAATTTTTTATATAAAATTTTCAAGCGCATAGGTGGTTCTGTGGTGAAGTACTAGCTACGCAGAGGGTCACGTGTTTTTTGGCAGATATTTTAAAAACCAAAGTCTTCTATTATTTATTTCATGGCATACATCTGAGTTTTTCGCTCCCAACCACCAGTGCCGCAGTCGCCGACAGCGACGCAGAAACTTCTACGACAAGGGCTCTTAAATACTCTGGCCTTAAAAATATGCTAAGCTACACCGATACGGTGCGCCTAAAAATCAGGTCTTGATAATTCCACGTGAGAATGTAACGGTGATTTACAAAAAAAGGGAACGTGGTCGGGAGTAAATCCTCGCATTCACATGTGTGCTGAGATATGAAGTACTTACTGTGTATGGCTTATTGATAGTAAGCAAAAATTACCACATAACGTCATCCATTAGAAAAAGCAGGAAATAACAATGAAAATAAATGAAAGATTAGAGATTTCCAAACGTCAGCGAAGGCCTTCGGTGTGCAAAACGTTCCACGACTCGCCATTTCATTCGAAATGTTTCATCTATCGGGAACGTACCTACACATAGTAGGGTATTTTAAATATCAAGACCTGCTAATTGGTACTCGGCTAATGATTCTTCGTACATGAACCTACCACGAAACGTCTGCCAATGTGCTGCTGTTACAACATGAGAATAGTGTACGTTTGATTACTAAGTTGTGTTCATTTATTCGAGCGCATGTGATAAAGTGCCACTCTGTTATTTGACTCGACACCGTCATCATCATCATTATCATCATCATCATCATCATCAGCAGCAGCAGCAGCAGCAGCAGCAGCATGACCACGCCCACTGCACTGCAAAAGCCTCTCAACTTGCGCTTCCTCAAAACCTCTTTTGTTAACACAGTTTTTTTTACCCTAAGTGTTTATCCAACAATTTAATTATGTAAGGATGACAGCTGCTTGTTATATTATAGCTGAAGAATGCTGCAGTTTTCAGACGCACAATCCAGATTTTTCAATTCCTTTTTTACACGAAAACGGTATCGGACAATATTGGCGCATTTTTAGACTAATCAACAGGGGGTGCAATTACGTGCAAACCTTATGCGTGAGTGCCTAACACGGAAATTTGAAAACAACTCGCACACAGCGACGCAAGAGTACAACAGCTCCAATATCACATCGACACTTAAAAAAATCTGTTACTCCAGGGTTAACTTCCCATAATAAGATGACATTGAAACGAAGCTTTAAAAAAAACGATGCTGACGATATCGTTACTAATACTACTGGTGCTACTACCACTAACAATAAAAATATTGATATTTATAATAATATACGTATAATAGTGGTATTAATAAT
Organism: Rhipicephalus microplus; assembly: GCF_043290135.1. NCBI lineage: Eukaryota > Metazoa > Arthropoda > Arachnida > Ixodida > Ixodidae > Rhipicephalus > Rhipicephalus microplus. Next base: position 227,085,856 of record NC_134701.1, read on the forward strand.
AATACTATGAGCAACATTAATAAAAATCGTTAAAATAATAATAGCAATAATAATAATAGTAGTTGCCGAGAGCTTTGTGGCAAAACCAAAGTATGAATTTGATTGAGGGACTCCGTACTGGAGGACTCTAGAATAATTTAGACCACTTGGGATTGTTTAACAAGCACTTAAGTATGAGCACATTATCACCAAATATTATGCACAGTGACAGCACAAATAAAGAACACTCTTATTGACATCTCATTACCACATTAACAACATTCAAAAATAACCTCGTTTTCATTTTTTTTCTCAGTTACATCGAAGCGTATTTCAGACTACGTCTCATATACTCAAATAGTGATGGGCGCAATTCCCTCATAAAACGTTAAGGTTGGCTATATATTTTGTTCCTCGGAATATTTCACTCTCGTCAGCTGAAGGAAGTCCCCCCCCCCCCCCCCCAGCAACAGCTGTGTCAAAAGCTACGCAATAGTTCTTTATCAGGGTTGTGCGGACCTGCATGGTCACCCGTGTTCGTCTGAATGCCAGCACTCGATTCCCGGGACTGTCGAGTCGTTGAAGAACGCTGTTCTGTGTCCGAAGCAATGCGGGCTATGTCAACACTCGATGCAGCTGCCCAAGACCAAATGCAAATGTTTGCTCAAGACAGTCGTCCCGCGAGTGCAGACACGCTCGGCCTTGTGCGACATTTCACTCGCAAATTACGCTTTGTCGAACTCGCCTTCATGGTCAATCTCAATCATTTTATTCTGTATTCCCCGTGTTACTAAGGAACTGTGTGCGTAACACAGTCGCGTGTGTCTGGAGTCAAATGTCGTTTTTCTGGTCCTTTTGGGATCACTTTTCTTGGCTTACAAATGAAATGTTCCTTTCTTTTTACTTATTAAAAAAAATGATAGCCTCAGCTACCCCATAAAAAGTGTAAATTGATCATCGGTGCCAACTCGAGTGATGTACACGAGTGACCATACGACGTCAATGTGACGTCATCCGAGTGGTCATGTCATGTGACGTCGCGGTATGTGACGTCAGTGTGGCGTCATATGGCATGATCGCTCGGTCAATGGCAGGCTGGTTTAGGAAGCAGTGCAAAAGCAGGCAAGGCACATAAAGCTTTAGACAGTCTTAGGCCGTGTGTGCTTCCTTATCATTTTTTTTCAGATGTGCTTTAACTGGAGAGCTCGCCTTTTTTTCATTAGAAGCTAGTTGCAATGAGCAAATGACAGTCCAGTTTAAACTTTTTAGGAGAGGTATGAAGAAAGAGCGAGAGATATTTTGTCACCTCAACAAACGCGCTATGTGTTGTCAGTATCCGACAAGACAAAGATTTGTCGATGTATACTTGGGCACCTTTGTCGCTACATGTTTTCCTCGCTGTTTACTGTTTTTTCCTTGCCGTGGGATTTCGCGCCATGACGCAAGCTTCACGTCGGGGCGTGGGAAGAGGAGACGCTCCCGACATAATCTATCAGCTATTTCTGCAAAACGGCAGTGTCGCGAAATTGAAGGCTCTCAGCAGAAATACATATCGCCGAGTATACATTTATTTGCGAAACGAAGCTATAGTAGTTATATACCTGGTGTCAAGCGCACATTGTCCCGTCAAAAATTAAGTGGACTTTAGGATATAGCTCTGGCTTACTATTGTGTGATAGCGTATTCATCAGATGAATAGGGCCGGAATATTTTGGTACATATATATAGTAGGACTGTCGCTATATTATTTCCGAAACTTTTCGCACCGCTAGTAAAGCTGTCTTGTCGGTGCTGGGTCTTTCGTCATCGTTGTTGTCATCTTGTCGTCGTACTCCCGTCGTTACATAACGCTCGGAGATGATTCCTAAAATTGCAAGGGTTCTGCACAACGTTAAAGTCTAGGCTATTGGGGTATGAATTTCCGTTAAAATGAACACCCCAATTACCAATCTCAGATTCTTTCGAATAACTTAAGCTTACTATCATGGTACTTGCAGTTTGAAAAGCTGTGTGTAGCTCATGAACACGAATGGTGGTGACGCTATGAATTTTGGGTATGATTCATTATTGATTGATATGTAGGGTTTAACGTCCCGAAACGGCCGTATGAATATAACAGACGCTGTAGTGGAGGGCTCTGGAGATTTCGTCCACCTGGGGTTCTTTAACGTGCATTCAAATCTTAGCACACGGACCTACAACATTTTAGCCTCCATCTAAAATGCAGCTGCCGCAGCCGGGATTCAATCCCGCGACCTGCGGCTCAGCAGCCGAGTACCTTAGCCACTAGACCACCGCGGCGGGGCACGCATTCTGGGTAGCCAGCCACTTTTTTCTTTTCTTTTTTGTCAGAAGTGGCCGGGCAGTGCAGCAGCGCAGCCATGTTTGCAAACGTTGACGAAGCTTGCAGGCGTGACCGAGAGTGAGCGGGACGCAAATTTAGCTTCAAGGAGTGTCGTGCATGATGCCATGCAGCATGTGTGAGAGAGAGAGCGAGAGATAACTGTCTTTAGTGGAATTCCCAAAGATGTTAGCCTGCTTTATCACCTAGCTTGCTTCTTCAGGCATCTGGGGATGACTCTGACATAAAATGAGATTACATATCCCGGCATAGATTTGGAAAGGAAAGCCTTCAAGTTATTTTTCTAAGGCATGTTTCTGTAAATTGTATCTTGGCACTTCTGTTGTAGCCAAACGCCTATTTTCGTAGTTGGTGAAAGGATTCACTATCGCTAATGCGTGAAAGCGAAAGACGCTCTCAAACACGTTCTATGGGTTTTCGCAACATGTGCACATGACGTCATTAGCTCGCATACGTAACGTCTACTTTGCCATACATCGTGAATTTTCAGTGAATATTTCATGCGTTGTATTCACTACGAGCCGAAGGCTGCACTGAGCCAGTTTTTGAGAAGCATTACAGCACCACGACATCCAATACTCGCGGGAGTCGTTCGAAAGTCGTCACATTACAAAGACGAACTAGCGATAACCCCATGACGACATGAAATCGAAACAGACAAAAGAAAACAAAAAGAAACCTTGTCATTTGTTGTTTTGAGGTAATAAAGCTCGGTCGGTTTGCAAAGTAAAAAAAAATATTTCGGAGGAATTCATTGTCGACCTTATTATCGAGGATTCATTCACGTAAAATCACTTTATTTGTTTTTTTGAATCTCACACCGGTATTCTAAGGTCCCCAGCGTATGTTTACAAGATGTTTCGTGCGAAGGCTCCTTACTGCAGCTGTGATCACCTCGACGCTATTTCTGAAAAGGAAGCGTTCCCGTGTTGACAGCTTTCCTGTATTTAGAGTCAACAGTCAATCAAAATACTCGGTTGGTATCACAGCCTTCGGGCTATATGCGAGATAAATAAAGTTAATGGACGGAAATAAGGAAATGAAACATTATGCCAGTTTAGCAATAGTCGTGCAAAAAGTGAGGGAAAGAATCAGCCGAGTAGCCTTCCTTTTTCTTTTTTTCCCTATTTTTCCGTTTGTTTTTCTTGCCGTGTTTTGTTGTACTTCCTATCTTTATCTACCTATTCGTTAAATTTCTTTCTCCCTTTATTTATTTTTTCTCTTTCTCTTGTCTTCATTTCTGCTTTCTTTTTCTCTCTATTTATTGCCTTTTTTTCATCTCTTTCTTTCTATGCCTTCCTCTCTTTCTGTCTTTTCGTACATCTATTAGCTCGTCTTTTCTTCCTCTTTCCTTCAATCCCCCCTTTCTCTGTCTATCTCTCTCTCCCTCTCTCTCTCTCTCACGTGTTTTGTGTGCTTCACTTCTCCGAGAAGAGCTTTTGTCCAGCGCTCACACCTGCTGTACATCACAACATAGACGTGCGTAAGATTCGCGTTCAGAAAGGCGAAGCTTCGTCACAGAGCCCCCCACACCAAGTTAAGGTAATGTCACGTATTCACCTTCCCAATCTTGCCGTTCGTCGCAAAATCGCCCGCCCTTGTCTTTTTCATCAGTTTTATCACGCTACCCCTCGTACATCTGGGATCCATCCAGATCATCCACATTCTAGCATACTCAACCACACCAAAGCCGTTCACCCGCCCCATGCTCGGACCGTAGCTCACTCATCGTCCTTTTTCGTGCTTACGCCTCAAGAGTCGAACGTGCTCTCCGCCGGTACCGTGCACCACTCTAGCCCGGTACTCTTCAGAGAAGAAGTTGTCAAACATTTGTTACGTTCAGTCGTTGACCACCCCTCATGCGAAACCCCCAAACTGGTACTTTGAGGTAAGACAAATAAATAAAATAAATAAAATGTACCCCCCCCCCCTCCTCTTAGGTGACTAGTAGGGCGCCTCGCCTTCTAGCCAATGTATGGAGCAGATGTTGCGACCCCTCCCTTAGATAACCGGTGGGGCGGACGCCCCTCTGCCCCCCTTGTGCGCATGCCTACACACACACACACACACACACACACACACACACACACACACACACACACACACACACACACACACACACACACACACACACACACACACACACACACCTTTGCCTTTCCAATCTTTATTTCAGTGAAACTTCTTGTAGGCCCAGTTGGTAAATGCTATGATACATCAGATGACGCAAACCACTACGAAGAGTAGGTGAAAGGGAAGAACGCTCCTTTATTTCGCCTATCCACCTCGGCGATTTTCGTCCCTACCGCTGAGGACGGGCCCCTCGCCACCCCTACCCTTGCTTCCGGACTGCTGTTCGTGCTGATGAAGACCGTGCCACTGCTCACTTAATCTTTTTCTCTTCTTTCCCCTTTTCTCCCTTTTCCCTTACCCGCAGGCACTGCACCGTGCTCCGGACCAGGTTACAGAAATTAGGTGCCTTTTCTCATCCTCTAACCACTACCACCACGATTTGCGTCGTCTAATTTTTTTATTTATGTTTTGCTGATTAGCTACCTGACCAGCTTCATTGCCTTATTTCACATAATAACGCCTCTCTATTTTGTATATCACTGCAGTGAACCTCTGATGACTTTTTGACGATTATATTATTGAACAAAATGTGACACCGCTGAATTCAACAGAATCCATGTTGCAAAATGGCTGGCGAGTGTGTGCAAAAGCATGCTACCGTATACTTCTTGTTACGTACGCGCAGAATAGACGGAGACAATGACGAACCACTCGGTGTCGTCTTTAGTTGTAGAAAAGAGAATCTGAGACATGCATCTTTAATTCCCGTTTCGTTTCCTTGCACACGTGGCCATTTGTGAGCCCCCGATCAATGGTAAACCTTGACTGTCGTTACCTTGTACACTTCCTGAACCTCTGAAACCTATCCACACATCCAGTGATACAGTGTAGTACGCCGTCGTCTTAAATAACCACCTGCTGCAAATAAGTACCCTGGCCTTAACGGTGAAGGGCTATCTTCGTATAAGGAAGCTCGTGTCACCTTTGGAATCTTTATGAGGGGTTATTTACAACGATACGTATTACAACAACAGCCGTTCAATGTAATTGCCTGGGAGTAAATTGATCTTCCGGGTTGAGGCAGCGGTAGCTACACCCTTTAAAGGTCACGGGACTGACTTCTAGCCGCGGCGGCCACATTGAGATGCAGGCACTGCACTAGAGGCCAGTTTGCTTATAATTAGATGCCCGTAAAACAGCGCCAGGTGGTCAAAATTTTCGAAGCCTTCCACTGTCTCTCATAACCATTTTGTTGTTTTGAGAGGCGAAACCCTGACAATTAATAATTTAAATATACACTTCCCCGATATCTCGTCTAGCCATCCAATCGTGTCTGTAATGACGTGTTGAGATAATAATGAAGTTTTTTGAATTAGACAAAGTTTTGTTACCGAACGTGTGGCTATGCCTAAATTCTGGAAAACAAGGTATACCACATGCTGGTGTAATTGAGTCTGGACCAATGAAGATAAGTGTCAGAATGGTACTCGGCGCGATCTAGACATATGGCGCACCTGCTTATCTGAAATATGGATTATCCTATACGGCTCTACAACCAAAAAGCTTATCATAACCAAAATATCTAGGCCTTCGCGTGACAAGACTCAGACATAGCTGTGAGAGAAGTCGTTGTGTAGAGCTCCTGAAACTTCTACTATCTGGCGTTATTTGACCTGCACTGACATCACACAGCACTCAGCCCTATGGCATTTCGCAACCATCTAAATGCGACTGCCATGGCCGGGATCGAATCCGTCACCTTTGGGTGAGCAGCCTAGCACCATGACTATTGTACCAACGCTACGGGAAGCTGTGTGTTCATTCACTCATGCTCGTTCGTTTTCTTTATTTGCGTCTCTATGTGCGTGCGTGTGCTGAAAGTTCACCACACTGCGAGTGAAATGTAGTCCTTGGGATCAAAGCCAACCGTGCAGAACGCCGCCACGACCTGTCCCTCACAAGACACGCTCGCCATTTCATGCTGTCAAGGGATATAGCTGGACTTTATGTATTACGGATTTCGCGTGACCACGTGCCTGTATATATGTGCTAGTCGGTCAATTTCGAGTCCGGCGCTGAGTATTCTTCGTTTGTGTGTCGTGACCTTGCGTCATTTCCGATCAAGAACCAGCTGGACACCGCGTTTCTGGGGGTAATCTTCGCAAAATCTCGCCAAGACACCCCGCCCCCCTCCACCCACCGCACGCACACATGCACTAAACAGACACAAAAGAAAAAAACGGCTCACTGCCACCAAGGTGCCGAAATAGGCTTGAAATGAGGGCCTTACAGAGAGGCGAAGGTCCATCAGACGAGAGCCCACCGATGCAATCTCGAGTGTCCCGTTAGGCTAATCGGTTACATCAACAACGAGGCGAACTCTGCTTGTCGTTAGCCTTCAATAGCGGTTTGCGCTTATGCAAGACATGGACCACGACACAAATCCGATAACAATATTTACTTACACCTGCAGAAATGAAAACAAAATAGCTGGAGATAAGGAACGCTTTATTAGGCCAAACAGAAGGAAAACGTTATGTCCTATAGGAAATGTAATTGGCGAGGCGATAAGATTGACAAATACTGCAGAAGACAGCAATAAAGGTAATTTTCTTAATGAAGAAAAAAAAGAGTTGCTTGTGACGCACGTGCTTACGTTCCTTATCTTTACGTTTTGAAGAAACAGTTTCATGTACTCTTGACGAGCTGAATAACTGGAAGGTCAGGGGCTATATTTATGTAATAAATGCTGTAGCGAGGCACGAGATTGTGCCGTGTCTTACATAACATCACTTATCTCTCGCTTTCTCTTGCATGTGGCATAACGACTGCTGACGTGCATAATAGTATGATCACTTCGCAAGAGCGCGCCGCCCAACGTATGCCCTTGAAAGGAGGGTGCACCAAGTGACCTCGCCTTACTTGATCGAAACGCTGCGATACGCGCTCCGAATTCCAGCCTAATTTTTTTCCTTTATTTGTTTCCTTGTAATGCCTTTCACTGCGCGAGGAGCTTTGGGATCTGATAGCGTGATTCACGATTCATGTGTTTGGAAGTCCCAAAAGAAGACTCATTCGATGTGCAAACGCCGTAGTGGAGACCTCGGGAGTAATTCTGCCTCACCCGCACGTCATTCGTTCGTCGTCGATATTTTTATATAAGCTCGTTATTTATTTTGCATTACCGTAAAGCAGCCGCTGCGACCATGTATCGAACCTGCGACCTCGCGACGGGGGGGTATAGACTGTCTTAGGCTCAGAGCCTGCAGCAGCACTAGTGGGCAACTTCTGTCTATAGACTATACAGGGAGAAAGGACGTGTTTTCTCAAGCAGCTTAAGAGAACTATAATAAAAGCTGTCAGATAGCACTGCTTTCAATACCACGCAAGCACTTGTCCATCTCTCATAAACGACTACGGGATTCATTAAAATTATGGTTGACATTTAAGCCAACACCACCTTTAATTAACTGTAACACCACAACGCTCTGTATGTCGGCTGCTTCTGGTAATTGTGTGTATATCGGGTGATTTGCATATGTAGCGTTATGTAATTACGTTAATGTTAACAAAAAAAACAGATTAAACAAGGCAAGGGTCGGTTTCAAACATTAACGCGGTGTAAACGATTAAAGTTGCCTTGCAACACATTTCGAGCTAAGTCGGAAAACGCTGCCAATTGGTTGTAGAGGCACGCGAGCCAAATAATATAGTGTAGCACGCAGCCTGCGATTCACAAGTATTTATCCGTAAGCAAAAAAAAAAAACGTTTCTCTTCTCTCAACAAATGACGAACGACGCTCAAAAATCACTCGTAGAAGGCCTTCTATCAGCCATTGGTTGATTTCAACGTGGCGCACTCGGTCGGTGACTTGCCCACGCGTGCGCGCACGATCAATGATCAATGATAAATCCACGTATTTAAGAAAAACAAGACAAAAGGGCTGAAGGTCACGAGACGCGTGAGACGTATTTTGCCTCTAATGCAATCGACAAAATAGTGCTAGTAGAGCTTTCAAAGTTCATCAATAGGCGTATGGTAGCCGGCATTAGAACGCATAACATGGAGAATTAGGCAGACTGTTAAAAGCGGCAGAACCCTTATAGCTGCGAAGCCAAACTTCTGCATAGGCAAAATCGGATGTATGCAATAATGGACAAGGAAGGCAATGTCATGACCAATATGGATAGGATCTTCGTGGTGGAGGAGAAGTTCTACAGAGGGCTTTACAGAAACCTAAACAACCAGGAAGATATCGTAAGAAGCAATAACAGCCCAGAGGAATTCTACATCTTACCAGTAACGCCAGGGGAAGTGAGGCAAGCCATAGAAAGAATTCAAAAAGGCAAAGCGATAAGATAACAACAGACCTGCTAAAAGATGATGGAGCAGTTGTTAGAAAAAATGGCCACCTCTTATACAAAGTGTCTTTTGACGGGAAGTGTACCAGAATCTTGGGAGAACACCAACACAATCTTAATCTATAAGAGAGGAGACGTCAAGTACTTGAATTACAGACCAATCAGCTTGCTGTCCGTTCTCTAAAAACTATTTACAAAGATTATCGCTAATAGAATTACGGGACATTAGAGTTCAATCAACCCAAGGGCCAAACAGGGTTTTGTACACTCCACAATAGACCATATCCGTACTATCCATCAGGTGATACAGTAATGCACAGAATACAGCGAACCTCTATACATTCACTTTATAGATTACGAGAAGGCCTTTGGCTCAATCGAGAAATCAGCAGTGATGCATGCCCTACGGAATCAAGGCATTGACGAACCTTACATAAACATACTGGAAGAAATCTACAGCGGATCGACAACCCAAAATAGTTCTCGATAAAGAAAGCGACCGAATCTCAATAAAGAAGAGTGTAAGGCAGGGAGACACGATCTCTCCAATGCTATTACACCCATGTTTACAGTGAGTTTTCAGGACTTTAAACTGGGAAAAGTCAGGGATAACAAGTAACGGAGAGCGCCTTAGTAACCTGCAATTCACTGATGACACTGCCCTAATGAGTAACTCAGGGGATGAATTACAGCTCATGATTACTGAACTATATAGGCACGGAATGCTGAAGAGTAGGTCTGAAAATTATTATGCATGAAACTTAAGTAGTGTGCAACAAACAGTCTCTGCGGGAGAGAGCACTTTGCGTAGGTGGAGAGAAGCTGGAAATTTTAAAAGTCTATATCTACTTAGGATACGGTAGACCACATCCGCCAAGAATTTTCTAATAATGAATGGCAATCTGCAACTAACTCTCTAGAGGAAGGCATATGATCGCTGCATCTTGCTTGTACTTATCTACGGAGCAGAAACCTGGAGCCATACAAAAAGGATTTAGCTTAAACTGAGGACGACGCGGTGAGTGATTTAAAATGATAATTGACAAGTGTAACGTCAGGAGATAAGAAGAGAGCAGATTGTGTCAGAGAATAGACCGGGGTTAAAGACATCATAGTTGAAATTAAAAAGAAGAAATGTACATGGGCTGGGCCCGTAACACTTAGGCAGGATAGCCGCTGGTCATTAAGGGTAACTGACTGGATTTCAAGAGAAGGCAAACGCACGAAGGGGAGACAGAAAGTTAGGTGGGCCAATGAGATTAAAAAGTTAGCAGGTATAATGTGGCAGCAGAAAGCACAAGACCGGGCTGATTGGTGAATCATGGAAGATGCATTAGTCCTGCAGTGAGCGTAGTCAGGCTGATGATGATGATGATGATAAGGATGATGATGGTGGTGATGACGACGACGACGGTGACGACGACGATGACGACCACGATGATGATGATTATGATGATGGTGCCATCTTCCCCCCCCCCCCCCCCCCCCCGCTGTTGAGCTTCCGGCGCTTTCGTAGGGATGAGAGAAGAGGGAATCCAATCGCAGCGTACGACAAATATTTGTAACTCCACTCTAGAGGAGTTGCAATATTCTTAAAATTTTTGTGGTGTTGAATTCGCTAGGTAGTAAGCTTCTTTAGTGAATCCATTCCATGGTTATTTGAAAAATTTTCCAGGGTGCCTTTAAGGGTATATTTTAAGCATGTGACGAAAATCTCAATTTTTTATATTTCAGACACTATATTTACTTGTACACCAGGGGTGTGTTCACACCTGGTATGTTACCATGATTGTCGGAGTTTAGGCCTTTAGGACTCGAGTGCGAACTTCTTGATGATTTATTTGCTGGAGTTTCAGTGTTCTAAGAACAGTTACAATTATAAATGAGAAAACCTAGAGCTACACACACCTAAACCATAATTTTGAGGGTTGGAGAACTCTGCACGTTGATATCAAAGCTCATACCCACAAAAACTTGTACTCCAATGCGCGCCTGTACTCGATCGACCCAATTTTGCATCTTCTTTTGCCATCCGGGCTCTCACTACGCAATGAAATTTTGCTTTGTCACATACTGTTGGGCATGGCATTTACAAATGTGTATTCGTGTCTCATTTCAATGACCAGCACCGCGGAATCCAACATTTGCACCTGCGAGGAGACGCTTGAGCCCGTTCTATGCCACTGCCCATCATACCAATCTGAACGACGTTCTATGGAACCAAAGCTCCGTCACGTGGATTCACGACCACTTACAGAGAATAATACCTGTGTCACACGGGCGCGCAAAAAATCTTTTAAGTAAGCGGTCTTTTACGAAGCTGAAAGACTTTTAACAAAGAGGTGTTTGCGGCGCAGACACACGGCAGCAACGATCTCCTTTTAGTGTTTTCGTTCGAAGACGCTAGCGAAAGCGTGGCGCTAGCAGTTAAAACAGAAGCAATGAAAACTAAACGATGTATCACGATGTACAAATTAAAAACTTGTTCCACTGCTCGTTTCTTCAAATAAATTTAAGAATAAGAGATGAAGAAACACCAATGTGAAAGTTTGTTGCACTAGTTAAGGAAGCATTCCCATAACTAGCGACGTCAACAAGTCCGTCTGGCACCACTGGGCTTTTATTTACCGTATTTGTTTTTCGCTGCTCTCGACTGCTCTCGACACGTTATGGGCGATCGTACGGGAGAAAAAGCGAGGATCGCAAGCCTCACGGCCTGCCTTCTCGCTCTGGAAAGCGAGGCAGACGCTGCAAAAGCCGCCAAGGAGAGGATAAAGCAACGCAAGACCGAGCGTCACCACGTGATATTGCCGACGCGTTGTAGCTGCTTACTAGAGTAGAAAAGGAAATAACCATTAAAAGAGTTCATTACACCTTCTGCAGGATACGAAATTTGTTTTTACAAAGAGTTTTGGTGACAGAGCAATAAGGATTCGATCTTTTTTTCCCACCACTCGAAAATTGCTGGCGCCCACTGGTTTCGAGGCTACTCATTCGGAGCCGTAAAAGAGATCGACAAACGCCGTTTACGAAAAAGACCGCTTCTGAAAATGAGTTCGCTCTGTGCCGTGTGTCTGCTGTCAGGAACTCCTTTTCGGAAAAAGACCGCTTACTTAAAAGACTTTTAAGTGCCCGTGTGACAGGGGTATAAGATCCTGGGACATTGTCTGACGGTCTGGCAAATGCGCAGACCCACGAAAGCTCGCTTGTGCTTCTTAAGGACCAACGAACTTCACGAGCGCTTGTGACAGAATACCGTGATACCGTGCTGTGAAGTCTCGAGCTGCCTATGTTTATCTATTCCTTTCTTATTTTTCTTCTCTTTTCTCTATCTCTTTCCTTTTTTTTATTCGATCCCCCTTTTCCCCACCCCTAGTGTAGGGTAGCCAACCGAGCCAAGCTTGATTAACCTCCCTGCATTTCCTTTCCTTTTTTTCTCTCTCTGTTTTTTTACGTTAAACAAAGTTCATAAATATTTCAGTAAATCTTGTACTGGACCTCATCAGAAAAGCTCGCTGCCAATAGCTAAAAGCAATAAAAACATTGGAGAAGTGCGCACTTAACGGCGCAAACACCGAAAAAGCGAAACAGGGTAATTCTTAAGACTAATCTGGTAGCTTCGAGGTTGTTTTAGGGCTTAACTAGCTGATGCAGGTCGTTTCCAGGTTCCTTCTAGGTTGACGCTAGGCTTTCACTATAGGTGATGTTAGGTTCTTTCTACGTTGATTATCACAGCAGAGTTGAACTACAGATAGTCAGACACGACACGGGCACGTCGTCATTTGCGTAGGCTTTGCATCACTTCGGGGTCTTCTCGCAGCCACCATTGCCCTTCTCGTTTCCCAGTATTCTCTCCTTGTACTTACTCAGGGTATTCAGCTCACTGCGGCCGCTTCGCAGCCATCTGTATGGTTAACTTTTGCCTTATTCTTTTTAAGTTAAAGTAGTTGAAGTTGTGTTGCGAGATTTACACAATTACCGGGGCGGATACGTTTATGATAACGGTTTTGGGTAGAAAGTCAACGAAGACCAATTCGTTAAACAGCTTCGCTGTTAAATAAAAACGTTGTGAATTAGGTCCTTGAACACTCACTCGTCTCACGAACTGTTGCCGCAAGACTTATAAATAATACTTTCAGTCACCAGATAACGTCATCAACGTTGCACAAAACAGCACCACCATAATAAGCATCGAACCTCCTGTATACAATGTCAAATATCCACGCTCGTGAGCTACCCGAAAACGCTTGCTGATACCTCGTGGAAGTAATCGCGTGGTATCAAGTAATGAGCACGGAGATATGCTACATAATTAAATAATCTCTCCGTTGCACACTGAGGACTTCAGCGCAGATATTTATGGATTGTGCTATACCACGGGCCTACTTCGTCTTCGTCGTTCGCGCTTTTCATATACGCTCTAACAGATTTGCTATACATCTGAATAGGAGCACATAGTAGTCCGTGAGCTGTTCTGTCTTGTAGCAGCTGCGTTCTCGCATGCTACAAAGGGACTACAGTGCGAGCAATGCCGCAAGCGTTCATATCAGACACGTGCAGGCCATTTTCTAACCATATACGACTGCGTAGACTTTATGCAGTCTACGCAATTGCCATTGTTCTTGAAGGACGCTTCTAAAAAGGACGATCCTGTCGTGCTGTGTTAATTCTGGATGAAACGAGGTTCTGATGACAGGGGCCAGGGTCTGCTGTTACTGTAATGATAGTACTACTGGCTCTGGCCTCGGGTTTCATGCGTATAACACGGTGTCATACAAAGACCTTTGCTGGAATTGAACCGCACGAACAATTATGTCTCTACACCGATGCTTCTGTTTTGCATCACTGCTACGGGGCCGCAATGGCAGCGCGACTGCTCAGGGAGGTAATGGCCACGAAATAAAAATGCACGGCCGTGGTAATGGAGCAGTGCTTGAAGGACGAACTACACAACATTATAACTGGTATCGCTATACTACGACGGGCAGTCGTGCATGCGCGAGTGTGACTGACCAGATCGCCGACACGTGTTCACATTTGTCTGAGTCGGCGCGTATGGAGGCGTTGTTGACCCCAACGCCACTTCCCACGTGAGCGAATGAACTTGCGGATGCAGTGAGATGCGTGTAGCGCTTAGAAAGAAAGATCTGTTGGATAATCGATATAGGTCGATAAGCGAAAGGGGCCTCTAACAATTTACCTTCACTGAAATGCGGCCACTACCGTCGAGATTCGATCGCATGACCTTCGGTTCAGCAGTCGCGCCCCGTAACCACAAGAACGCCGTGGCTGGTTGTTGTGTTGTGTTGTTTTGTTATGCAGTCTATGGGGTATATATGTAACCATTAACATACATCATGTATATGCTGCCCACAGGCCAGGTACCTTGTTAGGGTAAATATATATTTCTACTTTCGAGAAATGCAATTAGTTGTATCTCTGCATCTGCACCGTCCAAGAAGCCCAAGCAGCCAAAAAAAGAAAAGAACTCAAGTCCCACTTTCGCGGCTATAGAGATGCGCAGTTATCTCACCGCGTAACGATCGATTAGTATGTGGGGTTTAACGTCCCGAAACCGCAATGTGATTATGAAAGACGCTGTAGTGGAGGGCTCCGGAAATTTCAACCACCTGCAGTTTTTTAACAAGCACCCAAATCTGAGCACACAGGCCTACAAGATTTCCGCCTCCATCGGAAATGCAGCCACTGCAGCCGGGATTCGATCCCGCGACCTGCGGGTCAGCAGCCGAGTGCCTTAGCCACTAGACCACCGCCACTTAACCATCTTGACCTCGTAGTGGACCTCTATATTTTTCTGGCATACTATTTTCATCTATTCAAGCTCTCTACTGCAAATGTTCAAGTCCAGCAGTGCCACATTTTGTTAGACTTTTAGTAAGATACGACATCGAAATTAATTACCTACGTTAATGACATCTTAGAAGCCTAATTATCAACACTTTTATCATGTTCATGTTACCTGCTTATATTTGACTTGTTTTTACAATACCTGACCATGCATTGAAACAGAGTGGGGCGTGCCTTAGTTCGGAAATGATCCATCCCTCCGCAGTTTTTTTTTTTGTCTCAGCATTTCTCATATATATTTTTTCTGTGCTTCTTCTGCTACTGGAACTTCCGTTTGATGATCGGTATAGCACTACATTCCAGAGAACTTAGCATTTAAAAAAGGTTCCCGCTATGAATATTTTTTTCTTCGACTGTCATTCATTGTCATTCGTGGGACAAGTTATGCGGCCTGCCAGAAATATAAATATCATTTTTTCGTGTCTACCTTTCCTGTCTAGTGCACAAGGTCAATGTCTTCAATCGCCTAATGTTTATATGAGCATAATACAACAGTACAACCACGAGGAATACGACGAGAAATTGGCCACTAATTGCAGGTTGTCTAACGAATCACCTTCAACAAGCCAATCAGCTAAAGAAATGTGCGCTCTTGAGAATCAAAACTCGATAGAAGGATTGGAGCTTCCATCAAGCATTCATTGTTTAATCCGTTTTTTTTTCCGCCGTTAAAGACGAACACCATGAATGACCTTCGTAAGGCAGAGGACGCAACTATATTTTTTTTATACTTATTTATGTGAACCCTCAAGTTTTCCGTGCCCATCGTACCGTCCACCCCCCAAAAAAGGCGCAGGTGGCGGCGCTGCGTACATGCAAGCTGCTGCCCCTTTGAGAGCAAAGATCTCCACTCTATGGGCTCTGAATTATTCATCGGAATGCGTATCATACCCGATAAAGGCGAATTCGGAACGGGCTGGTTGTACAAACAGAGTGCCTCTTCTCATTTGTGTTCTTGGGCTGGGCGAAGCCGCTGTGACTACCTGTTTCCCGGAAAAAGCAAGAAGGTTTCTCCAAACATTTCTTAGGCTCGCGAATGCAAGGTGTGTTGCCGCAATCATGATAAATTAGTATACAGCTGTTGCGCACTTGGCCTTGTGCTTTGAGTGTTTAACCGTGCATGCGTAATAGATGACCGCGCAAAACGTCACCCATGTCAACCATTCACAGACAAATTTATAAGGCGGCTCCCAACATTTTCAACTATAAGTTGTCGAAAATCTTTTGTTTTGATACCTTTTTTTTCATGTCTAAATTTGGCATGTCTTCTTTATCGCTCGTAAGCGTTACAGTGTCTATGCACTTCTGGCTCTATATTTGACTTTTTTCTGGCACTGTAAAGCCTTTAAGACTCTGTCTAATTATTCTTCGATTTTTTTGCTTTTTTCTTTACTTCAACAACGTGCTTTTCCCACAAGAGGGCCTGATGTAGCCGAAAGTCGATATGCCTAGGTAAGTATTATTCATTTAGTAATTACGTCATTAATTATATAAGGAAAACATGGAGCTGAGAGCAATGACTGCGTGTAAGAGCAAGAGCTAGAGGTGCCCAGGCAGCGTTGCTGCAACCACAGGTGAGGCAGCTACAGCTCGTGCCTCGTGCAGAGCTGACGATGTGGCAGCAGCGTTGGGCACAAGGAGGTATAAGGCTTGGCATTCCTCTTCGTTACAATTCATTCATTCATTCATTCATTCATTCATTGTTCGCTAAACTTCATGTTCGCCAGAAAGTTGGAATTGATGTGTTTGGGACCCGCCTTCCAGGGTGCAACCAGCAAGATCAAGCGATGGTCCTGCAAATAATTTCACTTGGCAAGCAGCGACACTGCAATTGTTTTTGCGTCGGAATTTTCGTCACGCGACATTGCTTTGCCGCGGTGAGAGTACACGAAGTTACTTCAGTAAACAGATTACAAAAGCATGCTTTATTCTTGTTCATAAACATTAGACAGTACTGACTACCACTGCGAGGAGTGAGAGAGAGAGAAAGAAATAGAATGGGTTTTCCAGGTCATCTAGCTTATATATAGTGAGTCAATCCGGAAATGTAAAAAGCAAAGAGTTTCCATTAATTTTATTATTATTATTATTATTATTATTATTATTATTATTATTATTATTATTATTATTATTATTATTATTATTATTATTATTATTATTATTATTATTATTATTATTATTATTATTATGTCAGAAACATTCGCTTCCGATGGTCAACCACCTCACCTGGCAAACGCAAAAGTAAAATAAGCAGACATCTTTTTCTGCGAGACTCGGAATGCGTCAAAAATTCCACATAGAAAGGTTGTTAGCCTCCAAGGCAGCGCCAGGTCACATTTGGTGATAGCGATGGCCGCAGTGAAAGAGAAAGTACTTGCCCTGGCTTTTTATACTTATTATATCTGCCACTGCAAATAAAGATACGATCTGCGTTACCAGAAGATAAGATCTCCTAAACATCAGCGTGTACAAAACAAAAGCACGAACACTCACCGCCTAACCACACAGTATCGTGCTTTGTTGCCTTTTTTTTTATCTTTTTATCTTGTTCCTACTGTTCTCGCCAGGCATCTGTAAAGCTCTAAACGCCAAATTAAGCAGCAAGGTTAGTTGTATTTGTTATCGCGCATTCGGTCAGAGACGCCATTACGCGGCGTGAAGTCCGCCGATCCCGAAGGCCTTGCATTGTATAGAAAATAATAAAATAAAAATAAGAAAAAAAGAATCAATTGTACAGATGAATTATTCGGGCAACAATATCGCTGGAAAGTTACGTGGCAACTACATACTTGCAGTATCAAAGCAGGAAGATAATTGAGTCGCAGTTCGTGGCCCGCAGACGGTCAAAGATAACGATCTCATTATATCGGACGATGCCATACGGGAGACGTTCGCACGCTTTATGCGACCACGGAAAACAAACAAACCGGAAAACAAACAAACAAGCAAGCGAACAAACAAAAATACTACAACCATACGACCACTTCTCCCTTTCCAATCAGTTACGGTGCAGCAGATTTATAGAGAAGGTTATTGTGTCAGGCCCACGATTACCAGAACTATAGTAATGGTACGTTGTTTTTCTGTATTTTGCTGCTTCGTACATGTGGGAAAAAAAACGTGAATACAAGGTACATATACTAGCACCAGCACGCTTTAAAACTGGCCCCGAAATTTATCACGATCACACAGTTTCTGCAGGAGCTATAATCTGCTTCCTGTTTCCACGATGACACATGTATGTATACAGCGAAATATTAGCTTAGGCAGCGCAAAGAAACATCGGATATTCCGATAGAGAAAACAAATCCTAAAATGAATGCAAGAAACAGCGACTGTCAGCCGACGACTCACGTTAGCTTAATTGTACGCCGCCGAGGTGGTGTAGCGGTTATGGTTTTCGGCTGCTGGTCTAAAAATCGCACGTTCGACCCTGGCCAAGGCAGTTGCATTTCAATGGAAGGTAAATGCTAGAGGCTCGTGTGCTGTGTGATGCCGTTGCACGCTTAAGAACACGAGATCATCGAGATTTGTGGAGCCCTCCACTAAGGCGTGCCTCATGATCACATGGCGGTTTTCGCACGCAAAACTACATCTATTATTATTATCGCGATAGCAATTATATGGACCCTCTTGGCTGGATTTCACCGCTGACGTCAGCGTCTTGCACCGTATATATATATATATATATATATATATATATATATATATATATATATATATATATATATATATATATATATATATATATATATATATATATATATATATATATATATATATATATATATATATATATATATATAACGCAAGAAAGAAGCTTCCTGCGCGCGGAATCGAACGTGGGACCTTCCCTTCGTGAATGCGAAGCGTTAACCCTGAACCGCCGAGAGGGACCTCCTTCGATGTTCCAACAGCAACCTATTCCTATCTACCACTTACTGCTGTTGGCGGGCATATCGGTGGGGGGGGGGGGGGGGGGCTATCGTGTTTTCAGCATTGTCAGCAAGATTGGGCAGTGGGCGCGTGGCAGCTCTAGTTTCTCACGCGTACTTTGGCCCGCGTGGAATGTAAGTGGGTGTACGCTCGATCACACGTCTTTATTTTGCGGTGGGGAGAATTGTACGTCTTAGCTAGCCTTTCGGTTTCTCCAGAACGACTCTGCTGCAGTTACCGGGCGCACAGAGGTCACTGCAATCGTTGCACAGCCTCCTTTTGTGAAAACGGCGCGCTTTTTAGACACAGCCAAGTACCAACTGAGACGCTTATTCATGTTCATCTGTACCTGTGAGTACGTTTTTTTTTGCGTCATTTGTGTGTGAGAAACGTGGGGCACGTTTTGATCTGCTTGCCATTCAGCGCATGACCTTCCAATTTGAATGCGAAGCATTTCTTAGCGAACTTCGGCGACATTGAGCGTATCTAGCCGCCTACGACTTCTAGCTCTCCTGGCCGTTTCGATAATGGTATTGATACCAAACTTGGTATGGCATACCATGACTGTAAGAAGAACACATTCGACTAGTCGTAACATGAAAATCATGAGAACTTTGTCATGAATGTCATGATTTACGTACATGGTCCTGCAGCTATTGTGGTGGTTTCGTTCACATGGCATGTTGCAAAACTGGCATGGTATGACATGATTGCATGGTGAACACAAGCGACAGACCTTAACATAAATAGCATGACATGCGTGTCATGTAACAACACGACTACATGCCACGCTCATGATGAGCTCACGGCCGTTGCGCTAGCGTCACATACACCTAATTTGGTATTACTGTACGTGAATGGATGACGAAGGTATGATACTGCAGCAAACATGATAAACCTGATATGCGTGTCATGTAACAACATGACTACATGATACGCTGATGATGCGCTCGCGGCCATTTCACTAGCTTCACATGTACCAAACTCGGTATTACGCGACGCGAACGGACGACATAGGTAAATGACACATCCCAACATGATAATCACGACATGCTTGTCATGTAACAACAGGACTACATGCTGCACTCATGATGCGCTCGCGGCCGTTTCGCTAGCTTCACATATGCCAAATTTAGTATTACGTGACGCCAAATGATGACGAAAGTATGTGACTAGCGCAAACATGATAATCATGAGATGCGTGTCATGTGACAACATGACTACGTACCACAGTGAAGACACTAATGCATTTCGATGTGACGCTGTAAGCGTGCTCGTCGGCGTTCATTTCGTCGCGTCACGTCGGCGTTGCCGCGCCAGGCACAGGTCCTGCCATATACTCGCAAGCCCGCGCCACGCAGCATTACTTTGACGCATGCGCATTTCAGCGCGTCCGGCGTCCCTCCGTCACGAAAAGAGGGAGACGCAGTGTTGTCTGGGTAAGGCATCGGCATAGAGTACCCTCTATGGCATCGGCACGAAATGCAGCGTGTCGTGTTTCACGCCTGTTGCCGTCGGGCCGCGCCGACAGACGCTGGTCGCGCTTGGCATCAGATTATATAGTTCTCGCGTTTCGCTATCGTAGCGTAACTGTGCCCAGCGTACGCATGCGCCAACGCTATATTGGAGTATGTTGGGCCCTTCATGATGCACTCGCGGCCGTTTTGCTAGCTCCACATATACCAAATTTGGTGTAAAGTGATGTCAATAGATGACGAAATATATGAGTGGTGCAAACATGATAATTCTGATACGCGTGTCATGTAAGAACATGACAACTTACAACGCTCGTAGCGTGCTCACGGCCGTTTCGCTAGCTCCACATATACTAAATTCGGTATCACGTGACGTAAATAGATGAAGGTAAACAAGACATCCAAGCATGATAATCATGACACGGAAGTCAGCTACGACACTTTCACCTTGAAACGTTGTGCTGATTTTAAATTGACATATCAACATTTCTCATTCATGCTTCGCATATCATTGATTCCCGCTGTACGTGAAATCTGCCAATTTATTATTATTATTATTATTATTATTATTATTATTATTATTATTATTATTATTATTATTATTATTATTATTATTATACCCTTTTATTTTTTAATTACAGAACACTCAAAGAATGCATAGAAATTCTACATAAAGAGTTGGCTGTTACCTCTCCGTAGCTGTTTCGCCCACAAACTATGTTTTTACGAACGGCAATCATCACTGCACTCAGCAGTATTGAAGTCACCTTGCCGTTTTCACAGAATCTGGCTGAGTCCGATCAATGATTGCAACTTCAACTTGTTACTCGGAAAGCCAAACCAGCGGAAAAAAAAACTCACAAAGACAGCGGACACGAACAACTATCTGTATTCGTGGGGTTTTTTGCTCGTTTGGCCTTCCAATTACCATGAACCAACGCGCCCAGAAAGCTACGTTACCAAACTTAATACGCTTGCTGCGCTAACCTTGATATTCCGATGACACCGAGATTTGTACGTATAGGATGGATTCTCGGTTGTTGTTGTTCACAGCCGAAGCTCTTTCTAATGAAAAGCAATCTTCAAATGTTCTGTTTTCCTCTAATAGCATTTTAAAAGAAAAGCTCATTGAAAGGGACATTTTTCGCTCCGCCATGGGGAAAAAGTACAGGAGGGGGGGGGGGGGGGGGGGGCTCAAATGCATTGTGTGCCACTCCCTGTCACTTCGACGCGCATCGTGATATTGCCCCGCGCAATGTTTTGATGTACTCAGGCTTCACCTATGAAGACTGTTCACGCCACTCCGCACAGTCCACGTCGCAATGTTTGAGAAAATTCACGCTTGTTTTATATGATTCCGTTATTATTTCACGCAGTACGCGAAATCTTAACGCCCTCAGTGATGACCTTCTAATATTTAATTGATCATGTATAGAAGCCGACTAGCTGTACCACTTGTCAGCTTTATCGACGGCCGACGCTCTGTTTGTCACTATCATTGTACAATGTATGTTGCTGTAGTCTGACACTCCCTTAGCCAGCCACAAGTTCGGCCAAATGAGAGTATCGTGGACAGGGCGAGTGCTTCCTGCATCAACGTCATGACCACAGGGCAATATTTTTTCGCTGCCCCTTTCTAGTTGAAACTTCGCGATGTATATTATGACTCATCTTAAATAGCCACTTCTATTCATTTCTTTCTTGTATTCATGAGCAAAATTTTTATTCTGCACGCAACTTTACGTAAACTCAATGACGACAAACAATATGTGCCGTCACACTTTCAATAATTATTGCTGTAACAGGCTCACGGACTTGTTCCTGTTAATGAAATCATTCTAGACTCCACAGTTAATCTTTGCAGATGCAGATCTATATCCCTGACTAGTGTAGCGTATCAATTTTTGTTGTCTTTCTGCGGAGGCATGCGCTCCGATATAGAAGATATTCAACGAAACATTTTGGCACTTTCTTTTTAGTACCTGGCATAGATTCCTCAGCATAGATTTTTTTCTCTTTCTTCTTTAAACACGTGCACCGAAACTTGAACTTTTTTTTCGTGTCAAAGGCTTCCGTTTCTGGTCTGTTTCATCATGTAACAGTCATGTACTTGCCTGTTTTGTTTTATTTTCTTTTGTTTTGCCTCTTTTGGTTGTGTACTCTCTTCGGCGTACATTGATTGCGCCTCCCTGATTATATCATTTTAATAGATAATATTATACTTACTGCTGACGTGGTACATTTCTCTTCATAATGACGCTCTCTATTTCACCACTAACGCAACGCCTCTGATAACTCCTGAATACATTTAACCGTTTTTGTTTTTGCCGCATCTGAAGTCAGTGTGTTGCGCACTACGCTTGTTAATGTTTTAACTTCGGTTGGATCGACGAATTTAGACGTGATAATGATAGAGTCTAGCGGCACCAACAGCAAATCTATAGCCAAGTTAACTTGGAAAACAGACAGTGCGGTGCACCTCATACGCAGAGTGGCCAACAAAAGAAATGGGATCAAGGAAGACAACCTCATCAGGTTGATGCATGCGTTTGTTCTAAGCCACTTCACGTACGAGGCAGCAATGCACAACTGGTCAAGAGCAGAGTCCGAGACACTGAATGTGCTCCTCAGGAAAGTTATCAAGAAGGTCCTGGGCCTACCCATACATACCAGCACCGAGCGTCTGCTTGAGCTTGGCATTCACAACACGCTCGAAGAATTAGCAGAAGCCCAAGAGAGAGAGAGCACAGTTTGCAAGGTTATCTACAACAAGGTGGGGGGAAAATGATCCTGCAGGAGCTAAGCCAACACCCAATGGCAATCAGACGCAATTACAATGATATCCCCGACAATATCAGGGAGAATATCACGGTATCTCCTATACCAAGAAACATGCATCCAGAACACAACATCGGAAGAAGAATAGCGAGGGCCAGGACTATACTTCGTCAAGTCTCAAACGAGGAACGAGGGGTTGTATTTGTTGACGCGGCTTTTTAGGCCAATGGGAAAGCGTTTGTGGCTCTGGTGGTCGATGGGGCTGGCCATGTCGTCAACTCAGCGACGGTCAAGACGAAAGACCCAATCATTGCGGAACAGGTGGCCATCACCTTAGCACTCAAGATGGATAACATTGAAGTCGTCTACAGTGATTCCATGGCAGCACTACGGGCGTTCGCCAAGGGGACGGTCTCTGAAGAAACGCTAAGAATACTGCAAGGCAAGAACATAACGCATCATCTTCTGAGTTGGTTCCCAGCTCACCTTGGGCAAATCAACGATTCCCCTCCCAATCTCAATGAAGCAGCACACGAGGCGGCGCGAGAACTCTCCAACCGTGCCTCCCCGGGGATGCGTTCTACCGGTGAAGGGGATAACCGGGAAATTCTTACAACATATAACGAGCTCACTAAACCTTTCTACCTGTCTAGAAGGATTTTCCCTCCACCTCACAAAAATCTAACCCGGCCCCAAGCACTTACATTAAGGCTTTTGCAAACGCGGATGTACCCTACTTTGAAAATGTTACACATTATGTACCCTGACCTATACCCAAGTAATATTTGTCCACATTGTGGGGAAATAGCTTCATTAGAACACATGCTCTGGCAGTGCACCAAATTCGCTCATATATCGAACATCACCTCTGCCAGATGGGAGGCGGCAATCCGCAGCTCGTCCTTGGCAGATCAGCTCTGGGCTGTCCACCAAGCCCACGAGGCGGCTGAGGAACTTGGCATCTCAGTCCCCACGTGGGAGCTGCCCGCAACACAGTGATATGTGTTTTGGAGGACCAAATAAAGGTTTATCCAATCCAATCCAACTTCGTGCTCACTCTCCTGCAATTAAGGTTTCTCCTTCGTCTATCATCCTTCTAGTTATGTATTTGTGGATTCCTACCAACATGAATATTTATTTATTTCATTTGCATACACAGATACACAAGGACGCCGAGGAAAGAGGGAGAGAGCAAGCTGTCGACTGCCACCTGGAGGGGCACAATGCCTACTCACTCTTTTGGAAGGAGGGAAGAAAGAGGAAAAAAGATGAGGAAGGAAAAAAATGGCGGACTTCGACGAGTACGAGAAAAAAAATAAAATAATAAGAATAAAAAAACTGTCTTTAAACGGGTGGCCAGGTCCATTTGGTTCATAAATGTAAAGAGAGCTCGGTGGGCCTGGTCGCGTCGGGACCCAGAACCGCTCGGAAAGAGGTAGTCGTCTAGGGTCGATCACTTAGGTCCTAGGAAAGGGCAATTTATTCATAATTAACTCTCCATGAATCACTATACCAAGACGTAATTTCGCTGTCAAACATGGAATCCTTTTTAACAAACCACTAAAATGTGTTGGACACTCTGGTTAATCAGAAATGGACCATGCTGTGATATATGTAATTCATATTCCGACATCATCGCTTCCAGTCTAAGTTACACTAGCCCATACCTATCAAAATTTCCTTCTAACGACTCAAGCAGTGCAAGCGTCACCTGGAAGCAACGTGCAAAACTTCCCGGCCACTTGTTCTTGTTTTTCTACACCAGAGGGCAACACAAATGCTAAAACGTGAAAAAGTGCGCGTTGACGGTATTTTTCAAAAGAGCCTCAGATAATCAGAGGCCTGTTTGATTATTTATCTTAGTGTTGCCAATGGTAAGCACTTTTTACCATGATGACCCCTTTACCTATATCTGGCCTTGCACATGCGCTTTCCTCGAGGGTGACTTGCAATAAAATAAAGCACGGTGTTCTTGTCAATTTACCACTACCGCAGCGCTAAGTAAACGAATGCTTTCTCACGACTTAAAGGCAGCCAACAGAGACAAGCTACTTTACAGATGTTTAACTGCAAATGAAGCCATTATTCTTAACAAACCATTACATACCGCCTGTATAAAAGTTTTTCCAAAGCAACAGTAAAACTAGGCCTGCGCATTTTTTTTTTTTTATCCGCGGTAATTTTTGCGCGGATCCGCTCACGTGTTCCTTATTCTCGGTTTGTTTTACTCCCTTTGTCGAAATCACACAACGCCCATGTTAAGGTATGGTTGTTTCGATGTCGTTGAATAGCATCATAAAACCGAGACGCTGACATCATTGTGCATCGCTTCTTATTTTGGCGTAGATTTATGGTGTGCGTGAACATAAACATATACTGCAGTATTTTGTTGAACCTATAAAAACACAAATACCCTATAGACATGACCATTAGGTTTACTCTGCACACTTTAATTTCCAATAATTATTGCAACCACTCTATGCGTGGTTAAATTGTAAACTACACTTGCCAGCACACTCTACGATTCTGGTATCAATGCCTGCGTTCATCTAACGGTCCCTGAATAGTTACATTGAAATTTATATACAGAAGAGAAAATATGAAATTAAAGGAAAGCATGCAAGCAAATACACCAAAAATGTATTGAGATCGTGGATGTTTAGTTTGCATAATTATATTTTGCATAGCAAAACAGGAGGTACTCAACACTACGGGGACGTTTATAAAAGGGAGCCGAAGAACTTTTTTACTCGTTTAATTAGAACTTTATGCAACATGTAATGTTTTAAAATATTCGATTACAAGACACATGACAGAGATTGACAGGTTGCGTTCCAGTAAGATGCTTTAAGGAACAGTTTCTTTCTTTCTTTTTCACTCGAATCCATTAGACTTACAGCGAAACTCCATTAGGGCTATGTACAAGGACCATCTTTCCGGCGCAAAATCTTGATACGACTGAACGTGCACTCATCAAAATGGCAGGATGTCTAAGGATTGCACGGAAATATAAGATAGATGTCGGTGACCAAGGAAGGCAAAGTGATGTACCTCGTTCAAATGGATCAATGCATAATCTGTAACAAATAATTCGTTTTCATCTAGGGACTAGTTCGCATTTACTGTGACTGAGTAAGCTCCAATCACTCGATCTACTTACATGTACACATCTACCAGAAGACAGTTCTACAGAATCTGAAGAAACGCTACAGATCACTATTGCCAGTCGTAGGGTAATTACCCTGCTTGTAGGGTATTCTCAGAATTTTCCGGTCATGCGTGAGATATATTAGAGCGGTACGGGATACGATTTTCTGATAAGACGTAAGGTAGTTTCCACGTTTCGCTCACCATCGACCTACAAAAGATATAGACGATTCGCGTGATATAACCCAGAGATACATCCCTAAAAATATTCAAAAACAAAATTAGAAATGTCTTCAAAATTAATTCACACGTCCCCTGCACACGGCAGATACGAAAGATAGTGCGGCCCCACATTCCTGGGCTAGCATTGGTGTATTTTTTTTGTATTTACGAATACCATTTTTTCTCTCCCTTCGCAATAGCTTGTTGCTTGGAGGGGCTTTTGAACGTTGCGACATCAGTCGATTCCAGTTGCAGAAGCGAATGCCTTTGATGCCTCATCGAACACAAAAAATCACAGCATATCCACGGAGTGCATGATGATGTGTGGGAGGAAGCTATAGCGCCCGTCCGTCGGTTCATTGTTGCTTCGTTCATCTGTGCGTCCATTCGTGCGTCCGTCCCCGCATTCGTCCATGCGTACGTCTTTCCATGCGTCCATCCGTCCATCGAGCAACCGTCCGTGCATCTGTCTGTCTGTCCATCCGTACATCCTTCAGTTCATCTAGTAAACACTCAAAGTACCACCATCTCGCATCTTTTGATCATGTATTCAGCATATATAAGTAGTGCCATCCAGCGGACATTCCAGAGACTAAACGAGAGGTGGCACACGCGCACTTTCTTAAGACCTGCGCTTCGGACCTACTTCCCACCTTTCACCGCCTCTAGTTCATGCTATATATTAATTAGTTCACTACGTTCATGGCACTGCCGCCCAACCCTCGCTAAACCTGTTTCGAAAAATTTATTGTCACAGACGTCAATACCATTTCAACACAACATTTTCTTCTTAGACATACAATAACGATGATGACAGAACAAACTTAATTTCCATGGATATGGATATGAGATGACACGGAAAGAGCATGTACATTCAATGGTTCACATAAACACAGCCGCACAAAAATGTGTCACAAAAGTACATATACACATTTGAATATTGCAAGGTAAATAAGTGGCACACAGAAAACATGAATATGTACATTTTGCATATTTGCATGTTAGCATGTCGTTTCTGCCGGTACATCGACACATCAGCCTACCAATACCAGGCCGGCCGAAAGACAAGTTTCACTCGTTCGTCAGAGACCGACACAAAAGGACAATACCAGTGCCGAAGGAATTCATCTTTACCGAGGGTGAAGAGCTCCTTCGACAAAACAAACAGCAGCTCCGAGTACTACGGCTCTAGGATCGGGAACTTGCGCACGGCGGCGGCGGCCCGCTGCAACCGCCTCGCAGCGGTGGCGCCAAAGGCAGAAAGCGCCGGCAACAATGAGAAGACAAGCGAAGCGGCCTCGCGAACAACGCCCAGAAGAAACGAAGCGATTTACTCTAAGGCACCGAAATCCAGCATGTACGGCTCTCCAAAAAACGCGAGCAATGACACAATGCCTCAGAAAATGCTCATTTGTTTTCCGAAGGGAGCAGTATGGGCATGTTGCTGACTGAACCATTCTCCACCTTTCAAGGCGGTCGATAGTGGGAAGCACACTCTATCCTAGGTGCCACATGAAGTCTCGGAGGTGTCCAGGCAGAAAAGAAGCCATTAACGTGCTCCAAGACACCCGACTAGGGCGAGTTGGTTCCCCCGACTAGGGCTGGGGGAACAAACGGAAGCACCAAAGCAGCAGTTGTCTCAACTATATGGTTGTTCAACATATCTATGCCAGGACAGGTCGACTGAACAAAGCGAAAAATGAAACAGTTGTTGCATAAAACGAAGGAAGCGTTATTCACTGCGCCCCTTAATTAAAGTGTACATTAGGCATTAAATGCCGAAGGTGAGTACCCAGAAGGTAATATGCAAGCGTTCGAGCGGGAGATTCCTCCCCTTGCACTAGGTTCAAAAGGAAGCGCTGTGCCAGCAGCCGACAGCGTATGGACACTGAAGGAAAAGCAAAGCCTCCCTGAGAACGCTGCTGTCTATGCCGCACGAGAGACCTACTCAGTGACGCCTGACCAAAAAAAAAAAAAGGAACACAAAGCCGACTGCAATGATCGCATGATACGTAAAGACGGTTGCACGACATGAAAAAGGTACCAAATGCTACCGCAAAAAAACAGTCTGCGC
Source organism: Rhipicephalus microplus (assembly GCF_043290135.1). Classification (NCBI taxonomy): domain Eukaryota; kingdom Metazoa; phylum Arthropoda; class Arachnida; order Ixodida; family Ixodidae; genus Rhipicephalus; species Rhipicephalus microplus. The sequence continues at coordinate 227,114,132 of NC_134701.1, forward strand.
AAGGTACCTCCGCGAAGCGGAAAATCGAAAACCCGAGCGTCCCAAATTTTTAGTCTTACTTCTTCGAGAGCGTTTAACCAAACTGATTCGCAAATACAATAGTGGTTGTATAAAATACCTAAAATACGTAGGAACGCGGCCGGCTGAATAGGAAAAACGACGTGAAGCCAATGGGAAAACGACGTTTGGAGAGCCAATGAAGAAATACCGAGATTTGGAGATATTCAACGCTGCACCTGAAATGTAGCCATACTGGGAAAATACACGCAAGCTGCGTGAAAGGCTATTTTAATCTGAAAGGTACAAGGTTATATCATCAGCGAAAGCTGTGACTTTCACGACACCGCTACCAGGAAGCGCAAGACCCCGGACACGTGAATCCGCGTCAAGAGCACGCAAGTATGGCTCAAGGCTGAGGACAAATAGCACAGGAGACAATGGACAACCCTGACGGACCCCACGTGTAATGGAAAAGGCAGCACTTTCACAGCCATCGGGAAGACGAAGGGATTCTTTCTGGAACACATCTCGCTCGTCTCAGTGCTTTTCTGGATTTTTTTGCTGCAGTTGTGGGGTGTATTGCCCCGTACGTTGCGGTAATGGATGTAGAACCTCACGAGGTGACATCCGACTCCAGTTCGACCACGGCCACTATACTTCCAGGAAGCGAGGAAACACATCCTGAGAGAGCGATGACACTGAGCTGTACTCCGCATCCTGCGACGAGTCCTCAGATGACGGCTTTCAATTTGTCCTGCACCGCAAGGCCAATCGAGGGATCGTCAATCCACCGTCGGTGTCAAGTACGGCCACCGTGAAAACGGCGCCCCAGCGATGGCCCCATTCCACCCTGTTCGTGCCAAAGAATGCTACCAAAAGTCGGTGTGTTCTGAACAGGCGAGCGCTTTCACTCTATTTTGAGAACACTGTGCCTAACGAGATCAAAGAGGTACGGCTAAATACAAGAAGAAACATCCTGGCTGTCGATGTGCCGCACCCGAGTGCGCTGAGCACGCTGCAACAAGTAACACAACTGGGAAACATAGCAGTTAGGTCCATCCTATTAGCCGACGGTGCCACAACATCAGGAGTCATTTACGACAATAACATGGAAATCCCAAGCGCAGATCTTCGAATACTTATAAAACCGGCGAGTCAAGACAACGTAATTGTCAGCGTTGGGTAACACACGTTGTGTGAGAGTAACGGTCAAATGCGACTGTCTTCCCGCCTGCGTGAAGGTTGGCCACTTTCGTCCACAAGTTCAACCGTTTATTCCTAAACCTGTGCAATGCTTCAACTGCCAGAAGATCGGCCATGTAATGGGTGTGTGCAGGAGCTCCGCAGTGTGCACCCGGTGAGCCGAAGAACACGCGGAAGACAACTGTAGCGCAACCACACTGAAGTGTCCTAACTGTCAGGGTGCTCAGAAGGCTTCCTCCAAAGAATGTCCACACATCAAGAATTTTTTTTATTCTGAAGCAAATGGTACGAGACAGCTCAACTCACAAAGAAGCCGCTGTGAAAATATGGCGAAGACGACGTCACCGTCGAAGTACTTCACGTCGGACAGCGCCAACTTCAGGCAGTAAGTCGACGCATCAGGAAAAATCACCAGCTGCAGTTTCCAGCACGGCAAACCCAGACGTTGAAAAAGAGCAAAGGAGCAGATCAGTCTATACAGAAGAGTGGCCGCCACTTACGCGTACACAACGCGCAGAAGAACCGAAGCAAAAGGAGTTTTCTTCAGTGCGAAAACGCTCCGTACTGCCATTTCCTTCGAAAGACTCCATTCATATTTCTTTTTATTGTCATCTAGAGTGTATTCCGCAAGTTGAGCAAATAAAATACCCTGTGCTATACGATCGCTCCATCTCTTGTAAGGAACACACCGAATAAATATCAGTTAAAGATGTTCGGGCGGTCGGTTTGTTACGCAAGATTAGTCATAGTCGATTTGGCATGTGACAGCAAACGCTTTTATAAACACACTACATGTACGTTCGGCCGGTCCTGGAATTCGGATGCATATTATACGCTGGCGCTCTTGCTTATAAGCTTCGCCCGCTTGTATAATTAAAGTCTTGTATATGGAAGGTAGACTCCCATCACTTGATTCACGTTTCAAATTAATCGCGGTACAATAATTTTTAATGCTCTATGAATCCCCAGCAAGGCGTTTCAAAACAGTTTTTATCTCCCAGCCTGAGTTGTTCTTTGGAAAATATTGGCCAAGACTTCACACGCCTCAAGTTCTCCATATACAAAGATTTCTTGACAACTTAAATGTTCAAATGAGTGCCGTATCTCCTATCAGTGATCGCAACAGCTCTATCTTAATACAGTGTGACGAAATTTTTCCAGAACAAGCGAAACTAATGTCAGACCACACTTTAAATTCTATTCTGAGTGATTATCTGGCTCATTCATCGATAAGGACAGTAATTGCGACAAATGCTTCGCGAAAAGAAGGAAAATGCGTAATTGGAATATTCGCCCTTATTCTAGATTGGTCATTTTCTCTACGCATTCCAGATTTTGCACCCATTTTTGTAGCAGAGTTTTTTGCGATAGTTTTGGCTCTCCACAAATTAACTACGCAAACTACTTCGGCAATAATTTTAATTGATTCGCTGTCGGTGTGTTCTTCTCTCACTGCAAATGACAACTTCCGCGTGCTGAGTACTTTTAAAGCATTAGTTCCACCGTAAATATAGTTGATTAAATTGCTTTGGGTACCGGAGCATAAGAGAATGTTCCTCAATGAAAGGGCGGATGCATTAGGCAAGTCATCATTAAATGGCTTAGTTATTCACACACTTCGCCCCGCCGCGGTGGTCTAGTGGCTAAGGTACTCGGCTGCTGACCCGCCGGTCGCGGGATCGAATACCGGCTGCGGCGGCTGCATTTCCAATGGAGGCGGAAATGTTGTAGGCCCGTGTGCTCAGATTTGGGTGCACGTTAAAGAACCCCAGGTGGTCGAAATTTCCGGAGCCCTCCACTACGGCGTCTCTCATAATCATACGGTGGTTTCGGGACGTAAAACCCCACATATCAATCAATATGCAGATACTTCCAGTATCTAAATTCGTTATAGGGGAAGGAAAATGTTGTTCAAACAATTTTCTTTGTAATCCATATTAAACACAAGGGAATCTCAACACCTTAATTATCGTTGGAACGGTAAATTATGTGACATCCGTGCAGTTGAAGTTGCAGTCACAAGGCGGAGGTGTCCTACTTTATATCTCTATTTTTATTTCCAGTGAGCCGGTATGGCTGCTTTCCCTAATTGTTGGTTTTGTGGAGTCTCTGAATCATAAGAACATTATCTGATATATTGTAAAGAATACGCTGCATTGCGCAAAATCACATTAGACGCCATCTTCCGTTTCGTGGAATTGGAGTTGACCGCTCTAAATGTACCTTCTTTGGGAGCTTTCTCCCTATAGGCTTCACTGACGGGAAAGTTGCCGATGCCTTGCAAGAGTTTATTAAAGCTTCAAAAAGATTCAGACTGTAGAACATATTATTACTCCTAAAAAACTTTTTTTTCAGATAGCTTCATTCATTCATTTATTTATTGTTGTTGGTGAAACCATCTGCTTCACTTGCTATATCCATTATTTCTAATTTTCTATTTCTCATTTAATTTTTGCCCTTTTTTCAATAGTTTTAAAATCGTGATCTAACAAATGAACAGTATTTCGTCAGAACTACCCAGTTTTTGTCCAATCCCCCAGCGTCCCCCCTTTTTCCGAAGAGAAGATACTTGGCTCATGGCTCTACGCGTCGCTGGCCAGCAAAGCGACGCGGGCATTGCTAAGTTTTCTAAAGACGACCGGACTACGCGACCGCTTATAAGCGTGCAATGTATAAGGTCACATCTACACACACGTTGCCCTTCACTTCTCTCTCTCTCTTCTCCTTTAATCCCCTCACCCCTTCCTCTAGTGCAGGGTAGCAAACCGGACGTGCGTCTGGTTGACCTCCCTGCCTTTCATTTATTCTCTTCCTCCTCCTCCCCCTCCCCCAGCGTGGGGAGGGGGAGGAGGAGGAGGTGCCACAGTTTCCAGGCACTTCCTTCATTTCCTTCTTTCCTCGAGGTTAGTTGATGCCGAGGAATACCAGTCACGCCATTCAATAATAGCCAAGTCACCGAATATAATAATGCGTGTGTTAGGACGTGTACCGGTCACGCGGCCTAAAGTGCTGTTTAGGAGGAGGAAGCAACAATAGGAAGAAGGCAGGGAGGTCAACCAAAAAGACATCCGGTTGGCTACCCTACACTGGTGGATTAGGGAAGGGGACAAGAAAGATGAGAAAGAAGGAAGAGAGGGAAAAGAAAAGAAAGGGGGGGAGAAACTGACAGTAATTTCACTGCAGCGTGTAGAACTCTACCGCATGTCAGAGGCGTTCACACAAGCCTGTCTTTCTCCGGAAACACAGCAGGGCTTTCACTGCCTTGTGGGCTGTCGAGGCATGTGGACGTTGCTGTAATAGCACCTGCACAGAAAGAGGCCGATCATCCAGTCGGCGCATTGCATTGGCAAGTACTTGTCTATTTGAAGCAAATCGAGAACAATGGCACAGCACGTGTTCGATATTTTCGTCGGTGCCGCAAACATCGCACGCCGCACTGTCAGTAATGCCGACATAAGCTTTCGTGAAAGCAACTCCCAGCCAAAGGCGATAACTTTGAAAAGAAATCAGGGGCTCTTCATAGACAGTTGATTAGCGACACCCAAAAGGACAGTTTGATGGGATAGAGTTTAGAAGTAGCCATGCTAATTCAAGGCAGGTAGGGGATGCTATTAGAGTAAAGAATAGTTTCCTGCTGAATGCTAATAAAGCCAACGTGTTCATTCATGGTCACAGCTGTGAATTTAGAAGTTTGGAATTGAATAACACCTCACAGACAACAATATCAGCCGTTAGCCACGTTCCTTATAAGGGTTACAAGTAAATCAATGCCACATGCCGAAACGAGGCTTGAAATTTATTCGAGTTTAAGTAGAAGACTTCCGACGTTAGCAAAAATATTAGATAATACAGTGTTATAATTGTCATTATGGGGCGTTGGTTACGCGAACCTATAATGCAATTTGAATGCTATAGGAAGTCGTCTACAGTGTTAGTATGTAACCATATACGTAGTGTTTTGATCTTATGACAAGTATTCTGAAGCATGGTTTGAAAGACGTTGCTTGGCTTTTTTTTTTGGTATAGCAAGGCATTCGCGGGTGCATTGAATTGCAGGTCAAGAGAACTCACAGATACTGAAGTTATTTTTTTTCAAGTGCGACGTATATATAACAAAGAAAAATTGTTTAGCTTTCTAGAGTGCAAATGCAACGATGATGGAGTGGTTACGGCTATGTGGTTGATCTTTCATCCGGTGAGCACACTAAATTTCTTTCTGATCGAGGCTGGGGTTCATGTGCTCACGGACGTTATCAACGGCTATTTAATGGATCGCGATTGCACAAAAGTTTTAGATTGGCAATCACGAATGTCGTGCAATATTAAGTTGCTTTTATGGAAATCGTTGACGTTGTGAATATCACCTGTGCAGCTTTGCAGGCTAGAAGGCGGGCAATATTTATACGGGACTCAGGAGTAAATTTCTTAGCCTTTTATTCCCCGGCTGTTAGCTTGCTTTGCACAAGTGTCGGCTTCTGTAATGCACGCGAGAGCGTCATTCATAATATTTTCTTTGCATTGGTTTCGACATAACCTGATAACAACAGTAAATGCTGAAGGGCATGCAATCACTTAGCAATCATGCAGGCGAGGCAGCACCGGGAGCTCGGGATCTGCACACAACAATAATCAATGCATTTTTAACTGAAAATACTATTTCGCCCTAACCTTCACAATGAAAGCGGCATGTCAGGTGTCAGCGTTTCGGCGCAGCGTCCGAGTCCACAATGCTGTCATGACATTGATCTGTTTCTGTTCTTTGATAGTTGACGGACTTCACAGATTTCCTTTATCATCATTATGTAGGCCTCAGTCGTACAGTGGTTACTGCAATGAGCTGCTGATCCGGCGGTCATGGGTTCTATTCAGGTCACGATGGCAAAATTTCGATGGCGGCGAAATGCTGGATGGCCGTGTACTGTGCGATATCCGTGCCCATATAACATATAAGATCACGAGATGGTAAAAATTTCCGGACCCCTTCTCAATGGCATGTCTCATAACCATATCGTCTTTTGGCACATTGAAGCCCAGGTGCCATCATCACGATCGCTCGAGTATCGAGTATTCGAGTGAAGGTCTGCGTCAATCCGGCAAAGCCAGCACAAGCGCGACGCCAATATCGTTTGGTTATAGGCAGGACAATGGCGCGCGCTCCATTGGTGCTATTGTGCAGGTGATGTGCTGTGAAAGCAGCAATCAGCAACACGTGGCAAACAACGGCGTAGACACCTGCGCAGTGGAAAATGAGCTTGTTATGTCAGTTTTGTTGTATAGCCTCAAAGTCCACAATAAATTCCATTTTTTTAGCGGCGAGGCTTCTTAAAGCGGCACCCGTTCGTCCCTCGTAGTAGTGCGTAACATGTCTTACGCTTAGACCTGCAAGGTGGTGCCGGTGGGAGATTTCTCCTGTGCGTTGTTGAACAATAAATAATTTGCAGCGTGCGCGTTAACTAAAAGCCGAGTTCTCCTGTCTCTCATTCCCCCTTGGCAGCCATTGGCACGTACATTGAGCACTATCTGACAAGAAAGAGTTGCTACGTTATACTCGCTGCGTAACTTCCCTGGTTTTAGAAAGTTCTAGCGAGCATTGGGCCGCAGTGCCATGAATGCAGTGAACTAGTATATACCATGAACTCGAGGTGCTTAAAGGTGGGAAGTAGACACGAAGCGCAAGCCGTAAGTAAGTGTGCGTGTGCCACCTCTCGTCAAGTCCTTGGAATGTCCGCTGAATGGCGGTGCTTCTATATGGAGATTACATGATAAAAAGATGCGAGATGGTGGTACTTGGAGTGCTGAACAGATGGACGAACGGACACACAGACAGATGCACGGATGGACGCATGAACGGACGCAGGCGCGGATGCATGAACGAACGCAGGGACGGACGCACGAACAGACGCACGCACGGACGGGTGGATGGACGCATGGACGGTTACACAGACGTACGCAGGAACGGACGGAAGCAAGAACGAATGGACGGACGAATACTTCGCCCCACTCCCCATCATTCACTCCGTGGATATGCTGCCACTTTTTTTCTTTAATCGACACATGTGATAAGATTAGCGAGCAGTGCTGTCTTTTGGCGAAGCACGCGTGTTTCCGCCGCCGTGGAATGTTTGGAACGAAGGCGTAGAAGCGGCACGCAGCGAGCACCACCTCCACAAGCTATATATTATTGTCACGATACATCACTCGGTGCCTCTGTGGCGACTGCAAAAGTGACACCTTCCGATTTTCCAAGCGTTCCGGTGTGCGCGCAGTTCAAGGAAGCGAGAGCGCCGGATGGCAAGTAAAAAAGGATGCGCTTGCGCAGTGCGCACCCTTGAGGTTCTCTCGCAGCTGTGGTCTCCGAAATTTTGATCGCCACTGTACATGGAATATTTCGTGTTGTAGGATCTTCGAGACCCTCTTCAACGGTTGACGTAGGCAATCTTGGTAGTTCTGTCGAATGTAACGATAGTAGAACCAGGATCAAAATTTTGTTTGTTTATTTTTTTTTATTTTTTTCTGTCTTGAGAAATGTGCGATACTGAAGTTTGTGATTTAGTTCGGGTCAGTTTGGGGGCCCGATTTCGCATTTCACATCACCATCACTGTCGTGCTCCTGGATTTCATCCGACGTTATGTCTATTGCTTGACGAAGGTATCTCCCAAAGACCAGGAGTTTACTTGGTTCTGTGTGAGCTGTTTTTATATTACGCCTGTGAAATTCGTTATTTAATCACCTCACACAACGCCTTACATGTCTTCGGCTGCACTTTTCGTTTCTTGGTACCCATTCCGTTGCTCTAACTGACCGCCGCTGTTATCTACGAAGCACTACGTGGGCAGCCCAGGTCCATCTTTCTTTTTATAATCTGTAGCTGGGATATCGGGTACTTCTGTTTGCTATCCAATCAGAAACATCTTCCACCAAAGAAAAACATTCGCTGCATCTGAAAGCTTGGAAGCCGCCATCCTTTTGATTCGATGTCGAAGCTATCAAGGATATATATAAAAAATAATTTGCGCTCACGTGAACGTCGACATAGTGCGGCACCTGAAGTGGTCCGGGATGTCTACAGACACACGTGCCCACATTTGCCCCCATGGAACACTTTTGTTGCGTGCTTACTTACGCACTTATCGGGCGATTTGCTGATATTGGCGCCTATACCCTTAACCGGGCCCCCGTCGGCACTTGGTTCGTTGTTATCTACGAGAGGTTGGCGCATGGGACGTTGTCGAAAGCCCTCTCAAGGCCACAAACCACGCTGCGCTTCTTTTGCTCCACTCACAGTTTTCCTTCGTTTTGAGTCGGACCTACGTCGTCAACCGCGTGACCTGTGAGGCAACCGTCATGGAGCAAGTAAAGCCAAGTATGCTTGCCGTTTCCTTTTATCCGCCCTTATTGCCTTAATGAGAGGCGCCATTCAGAACGCTTTCAGTTCGCGTATGTATTTTTTCTTCTGGGCAAACCTGATCGTCCGCGGTATATTTAGCACCCGGATCGTCTAGAAATTGTCTTTGTACCATTTCCTTTTTTTAACCTCTTCTGGTTTTACGTGCTTGACACTCACAACAAGAGGGTGTGGTGGCACTTTATTATCGAGAAATTAACTCGCCGCACCAATTACTTCCCGTTTGCGCTTGCTGCTTCAGGACACACATACACGTGACTAAAGTGGTTTCAATACACCACATTTTACAAAAAACACTGTTGGCAGCTCGAGAGCCTGGCGATCAACGCGAAGAGCAAGAAATGAGTTATTAAACAGTCAAACGCTAACAAGTTTACTGAAGCCAACACTTCGAAGGTTTCGCTATGTTCTCCTGCGTGCTTTGGCTTCGCTTTTTAGGGTATGCTGTACAATCGCCGCAAATATCAGGTGTTCAAAAGGTGCGTATATATGGCACCTAATCTCAATGCTTTCCGTTTCTACGTACGTAGGCGCTCTTCAATATAGTCTGGGCGGCTTCGGTACAATGTGTGTTCGCTGGCGTTTGGATGGCTGAAATGGTCTTTTACAATCGATTATATGGAATTAGTCGGATTTGTTAATACAGGCTACTTTATATAGCTGCGGCAACTGTTCCAGTTTCACCTTCACGGAAATATGTGTTCCAGCCACACTATTTCAGCAACTGCGTTGCTGAAACGTAGTTGTTGCCGCAGTGAAGCACGTACGTCCTTTTATCGAAATACTGGCTCCACTGAAATTCCCTGTTCACATATTTATCGCTTTAATGACGAAGCGTGTGCACTTGCTTTCTACATTTTCCTCATTTTGACAGACGCACCCATTTATGCATCACTAAATCTTCCACACATCAACCTGATTGATTCATATGTAGGATTTAACGTCTTAAAACCACCATATGATTATGAGAGACGCCGTAGTGGAGTGATCCAGAAACTTCGACCAGCTGGGGTTCTTTAACGCGCACCCAAATCTGAGCACACGGGTCTATACTATTTCCGCCTCCAACGTAAATGCAGCCGCCACAGCCGGGATTCGATCCCACGACTTGCGGGTCAGCAGCCGAATACCTTAGCCCCTAGACCACCGCGGTGGGGCCCACGCATCAACCTGATGCGGCGAGCATGCAGTGTCGTTTTTTTTTTCTTTTACAGCGTGCATTGTACAGACAAGTCCAGCTACACGCCGAAAAAATATTGATCTCACTATTCTCGATTTAATTACGTCGCCAGCTATTTTTCAAAAAATTCAAGGTTAACGCACAGATGCCACATTTAAATCACTTTCTTATAAATGCAAAAGAGGTGTTCCAAAATTCGTGCGAAATCATGGCCGAAAATAAATTACCGGCTTCGCCAAATGTGAAATCTGCAGAAAGAACAGAACTGCGGTTCTCCGGGGTATCCGCGTGATGGTGTGATCAAAACAACAGTCTGTCACGCCCTCTACTGCTGCGCTGATTAAGGAAAACCCTTTTGAATCGTTCTTCCGTCATTGGTATCACCTTGCACTTGCGTTCTCGCTCGAGTTTATTCTAGACCAAATCCAGGTTCGCAGCCTTCCACGTACGTTTCGCCTGTACCCCTTCACTGCGAAAGCCAGGGTTTTCTTTCACGAAACTCCAAGGAGCTTCGTCTTCCTTCATTCAAATTTCGAGTTTAGCTTGGCTTTATTCATCAGTTTGCTCACTCATCAGCTGGGGTATATGGCGCCGTATATGGAGTCTTGCCTGCGCGGTCGCCTCGCCTCCTCTGCTTCCTTCCATAGCTCCTGGTTGGCCTCCCATCAATGACCGTGCCGTTTTCATGTGAGCGCACGGTGGCATTGTAGAGAAAGCTGCCGTTCTGGCACGAATGCGCATTGTCATTCCAGTCAAGTGGCATGCAAAACGGAAAAAGACGCATGGCGATCTCTTCCACAGTGACTTTAGGCTCCACTCGTGGTCGGACCTCGCTTCCCGGTTTATGTGCGCGGCTAGTGCTTCTTTCGCGACCGACGCAGTTACGTTATCTATGAATTGTTTTTCTCGGAACCAAAGCGTGATTGCCCTGGACACTTACCTGTCGTTCAGCCCAGCCCTAGAACAGCTCGATTTGTGCAGGTCGACCATGAAACCTACTCATCAAAACTTTAATGAACAATGTGACCGCTATGTTAGCCCATTTGTACAGTGTGTTTCACACTTGGGGGACATCTCAGAGCGCATGGCATCGTGGTGCGACCAGCGCTGCGGTCGCGCGCTGGTCACATTGTCGCGCAGCCTGCCGCGCCGGGAACAAGTCCGATATTCTGTACTAAAGGTTGTGCGATGCCCACCTATAAGCCTTCAATCGTCATAATGGGGCTCTATAAACAGTATTTTTGTGTGTATGCAGCGCAGTGCGCTGCGACGAGGAGCCTCATAATAAGAACGTACCGTGCGTGGTACGCTAAAGAAAAACGAAGCACTCTACAGCGACTATCGTGCAGCTATGAGACTTCAAGAGAAGAAAACAAATGAGAACGAGTTCTGAAATGCTGTAGGTCAACAGAACGCCTTGAACGTAATCTCGATAACATAGGCAGCACTCACAAGACGGCACCAAATGTACGCGGGAAACTTTCAACTTCCCTCAATACCTCGTCATGCATCCCCAGCGCCAGCGATGACGGCGTCCACTTCAGACGGTATAGTAAGGCGTACTGCAGCGCGATGAGTCATATGGGCTCAAACTCACCCGCTGCCTGATAGTGCGGTCAGCGGGGGCCATTCAACCGTTCAGCACTACGTGCCGCAAACGTTTGCACACGCTCCAGCTGTTGGCGCCGAGCGACTACCTCGCTGGCCGCATCATGGCCGGATCGCGACGCCACGCACTATCCGAGATTTCCCCGAAGTGTGGAACAGACTGTACGTAAGCTTCATCGATAGGCCACAACATACTGTATTTGGAAGGTTTCCGTGAAAACGCCTGACGACGGGCTGGGAATAGAGCTTACACGTGGCTAACTTCTAATGTTGAAGCTCTGTGCTGAGCTGAGCAACTATAGATAGGTGAACCGACCGGCAACCAACTGTCTGAAACAGAGCATTCTAAAACAAAGGGCATGCAGTCACAAGAACGAAGTCAGCACACCAAAAATGCCTGCTATCAACTGAAGGTACACGCAACGGCGAAACGAAAGATGGCACGGAAGCTTATCGGTGCATGGGCATGCAATATGCGAACCTGTCAATGTGGCACGCGTGGAGTCTACGTGAAATAAATAACTGATAAGGCGTCTTGATCATTTATATGTGGGGTTTAATGTCCCAAAACCACCATATGATTATGAGAGAAGCCGTAGTGGAGGGCTCCGGAAATTTTGACCACCTGGAGTTCTTTAACCTAAATCTAAGCACACAAGTGTACAGCATTTTTGCTTCCATCTAAAATGCAGCCACCGCCGCCGGAATTCGATCCCGCGACCTGCCGGTCAGCGGCCGAGTACCTTAGCCACTAGACCACCATGGCGGGGCATGCTTCAATTATCCCGAAGCATGTAACGGATTGTTCCTCTCGTCTCCTCGGGTTCTTACACTAAATCTTGCAAGTCCAATACATCACACTGGAGTGCATGCTCTGAACTAGCAACATACAATTTTGGCAGTGATAGTGAGTCGCCTCGCACAGAAGGCCTTGCCTTTCTAGTATCTCCGCAATACTGCAATGCTCTTAAGGGTGCAGAACAAGTCGCCAAATGCATCTTCTCTTTAGAAACACAACGAAGGAACTTCATGTATACATACACCTGAAATAAAATGTCAAATAAAATAAAATGTCTCGAGATGGGTTGGAATTATGCTATTTTATACAAATAACAAATGGTTGGAAATGCAAGCATCCATTTCAGTAATCCAATGACCACCATAGCAGTGGTGATAGGAACTATGTTGATGCTTCGCTAACTACTTGAAAAACAAGGGCGTTTTTATCACATGGCCTGGCACCAGCACCTTGGCATCCGTGGATTGACGCTTCGTAACTTACGGTTTCTAAAAAGGAAGGTAAAAGGTGTTTTTTCTAGCATAAAGCTTTTGGCTTTTAATACTTGAATTCTTTCTCAACTAAATTATGCTGCAGTCATATGGGACACTATTGGGACGCTTCTTGAAAATACAAAGAAAGGCAGACATATTTAGTTTCAACAAGTATCGAAGACTCGACTTACCTAGCACGTTGTTGCAATTAGACAAATTTTTTTTTTAGAAACAAGAAGAAAGATGACTCGCTTAACGTTATTACAAAGTTATGTCCGGGAAAGCTAAGTTAAATGCACCTTGTTGTGTCCCACCAGCCACTACTAGGAAAACGCACCGTAAACATTATCAAGCATTAGCGCCGGTATTTGCACACAAATACACCCATTTTCCCAGAAGAGTTAATGACTGGAATTCACTGTCTCAGGAGATTTTTTCGGCTGACAATTTTGCCACATCGCTGGAAAGTTATTTCTTTGGTGTTTAGGTTTCAAACGTGTTATAAATCTTCTTGCTGTTTCACAGACATGCGACCTCTGACAGCACATATATACATATTTTTTTTTTGTTGGGACGAATTCCTGCTTTTTTATTTCTGTTACACATCACTGGATGTTTCTTTTGCCCTCTTCTGCTTGCACCTAAATATTGGCCCGCAGTATGCCTAAATAAATAAATAAATAAATAAATAAATAAATAAATAAATAAATAAATAAATAAATAAATACATAAATAAATAAATAAATCAGTTCTACCTCTTCAGCTCAAAGCGCCTGTGAAGGCTAGGGGATGGACGAGAGAAAAAAATGGCTAGAGAAGAGGCTGGTCAACGGTGGGATCGGGCGCATTTGGGTAGCATTGAGAAAAACAGGAGGCGCAGGCTTGGAGAAGGTGACGCCATCAGTCAAGCGAATGTGCAACGCGGGGATGGACTCTTGTGGATCCCGAAATGGGAGTATTTCAAAAGGAATGAGTACCCAAGAAAGAGGTACTGCCTGCCGACATATGAAGCGCGGGCCAAAAAGCATTGCATAGTGTTTTGTCGTTGCAGACCAGTTTCTGATGTCGGATTCAAATTTTCAGATTCATATTCAGATTTCAGAATTCATTTGAAACAAATGCTAAGACGGGAGCAAAAAATCCGCTATTATAGCGGCTTGACAAAGGCTCATGTCCTGGAGTGGCAAAGCTTGTCAACTCTCGTTCTTCGGTATGTGGGCCGATGCATTTTCAGTGTGAACCACCTATACAAGAGGATATTACTGCCTCCCTTCTCCCCCAACTCCTTTTAGTAGCGTAAAGACTTGAAAAAGCTGACTGTTCTATCAAAATTACTGCAATATCGCGTGATCTTTTCGGGAAATAAAGATGATAATTTCCGGAATTGTGATTCGCCATGTGGGACAAGGTGCGCACGTAGACCAGTATCCGTAAGCAGGTAGCAAGTGTTTCGTGATGACGTGCTGTGGTTACTGCATTTACGTCTGCTGTGATTCTATCTAGATATTCTTCGTACGAGTGTACTAAAGAAATAAGACACTCTTGGTAATAATTCACGCCTATAGGATGTGATGCTATCCTAATCTTGTGAGATTTGTGCATCATTTTGCTGCATGCATGTAATTATATTGTGTTTTACTATATTCTTTTTCAGGAGTGTTATTGGGTTGTGTTGATAATCATTATACCGTACAGATGAATCTTCTGCTTTTAAAGATTACTTGTTTAAGATTTAGTAACGGTACTCGCCCCCTTACTAAATTTCTTCTAGAAGGCATTCGTTATATTTGTGGATAAATAAATATTCAAATAAATAAATAAATAATCAATCAATGCATTTATCAGTACTTGTAGAAACTTCTTGAGCAGAGTTTTGAAAAAATGACAAAACCCATACTGATACTCAAAATGTTTCATTGTTCTTCTCCGTTTGCCAGCTTTCCCTGACTCTGAATATGTGCATTGATTAGGTCAAAATAAATTTGTGTCAAGCCTAAATACCTTGTGCCCGAAAGAGCTGGTCCTGTTAAGCATGAAATGCTTTTCGTTTCCGTTGCGGTGGCTTTCAGGTAACCTTGAGCCACAAGCAAGCGCCGTTATTCGGGCATTCACTCGAGCAAGTAGGGAGCTGGAAATGAGAAATCCGGGAACGCAAACACGATCGTTCTGGTATCGGCTTCCACCCGGCATTCTGTGTGCGCGGTAGTTCAGTTCTATAAGCAGTACGTAGATCTGAGCAAAACGAATGATTTTCGGACCGTTTCTTTACATATATTGTAACATGCATTGAACGTCCTTTCAATACCATTCACATCGATCTATTAGAAAATTTCCATGATTTTAAAGCCAGCTTTTTTTTTTTTTTTTTTGCAATGCAGTTCGCCCAAATAATGACGGCTAGCCATTTCAGCGAACAGCGTGCTGAAGCGCATTTTGCTTGCGCTATGACGAGGAAAACATAGACTTTGATATCTTGATACAAACACGCATAATACACAAGCTCCATCACATGCAACTACGACCTTTTTTACCTTTGAAGCGATATAGGCGTGTAAGCTTATCGTAGTGCCCCATCTCCTACTAAGCCGATGTATCGCGTAGATATTGTGACTCCTTCCCTTAAGTGAATAGAAGGAACATCCATCCCCCCCCCCCCCTCCCTCGTGCACGCCTATGATTGAAGCACCACAGGTGCTGACATTAGTTCCGCGAATGCTTAGCGCAGAGAAGCGCACTTGTGGATCGTGTTTCGAAGGATGTAATGAATTTTCGAGGCAAATTCGCATGAAGCTTATCCGGAAAAGTGTCTATATCGTAGTTTGTCCCAAATTTTCAAGGTAACTTCCCATAAAGCCTCTGGGTTCCTTATAAAGAATGCCTAATGTAGTGGTTTTCTGAACAGGATGTGCTAGGGGGTGGCTAGGAGAGATTGGTATATGAACGTTAGACACAATAAAACATTAGTTAGAACCTTGGTTGCGTTTCAGTAGGTTCATGCTATTATACCGCATGTTGCGATGGTGAAATGCCGAATGTGTAATTCAACGATGTAAACGCATGTTGGTTCTTATGCTTTAACCGGCGACTAAACAATTCTTTACAAACCAAGCAAGATTTTCTTTTCAGTGCTCTTTAAGAAATGAGACATATATGGTCAGCGAGGGTTCTATATGCCATTTTGCTGGCGAGCTACATGGATGGGCGGACATAAGCGGATACGGTGGAGGCAAGAATGTTTCAAGCCTGCGCCGCTAGATTGAGGTGCACCTTAACATCAGGAAGGTCCACTTCACAATGATTTAACGTTGTTGGGGTGGGAAACCCCACCAGTTATTATTATTATTATTATTATTATTATTATTATTATTATTATTATTATTATTATTATTATTATTATTATTATTATTATTATTATTATTATTATTATTATTATTATTATTATTATTATTATAGGCAGACAGAAAACATTATTGACAACCAATCTTGTCAGATAATATATACCATGTAATAAGTTACTCAACCTATAGCACACGCGCGTTTGCAAAATCAAAGCACGTCAGTAGGGCAGTCATGTTTGTATGGCACACATTTTCACAGAATCATTAGTTTCAAGTTTTAGCACATTATCAGGCAAAGCACACTCCAATTTCAAGTTCAATAGTTGCAGCTTTTGTTCTGTTCTAACTGTTTTGCTGTGGAGAGGTTGAGGTCCATATTGCCTCGGCTAATCCATATCACAAAGTTCTGCAGCAAAAAAAAAAAAAGATGATACTGAATGGTATCCAAAAATGAACAATTCAAAAACAAAACACAATAGCACACTGAAACCAGTTGAAATATGATTCAAATACCTAGTTTGCTTACAGAAGTTCACACTGTCTTAAACTGTTTACACGCACACCTTCCTTTTGATTGATTGATTGATTGATTGATTGATTGATTGATTGATTGATTGATATGTGGAGTTTAACGACCCAAAACCACTATATGGATATGAGAGACGCCGTAGTGGAGGGCTCCGGAAATTTCGACCACCTGGGGTTCTTTAACGTGCACCCAAATCTGATCACACGGACCTACAACATTTCCGCTTCCATCGGAAATGCAGCCGCCGCAGCCGGGATTCGATCCCGTGACCTGCGGGTCAGCAGCCAAGTACCTAAGCCACTAGACCACCACGGTGAAGCACTAAAAAAAGTTTGTCAGGAAGATGTTCGCCTTTTCCTGAAGATGCATTTCAGGCCATCGTCAAATTTTTCCTAATTGTGAGGGGCCGTCTTTCCAAACTTGTTCTCAATTCTTACTTAATTAATTCCTCTTTCTTCTTTATTTTTCTCTTTAATTCACGTATTTACCATGGCGAAAATTTTCTTCTGCATGACCACAACAGCATTCCGGTGAGTTGGATTGATGTATCTTGTGCAGGAAGCTGTTTGTGTATGCTACTTCTAATCGAAGTCTGCGGAATATTCTCTCTAAGTGCCATGGGAGATCTGTCGAAGTGGTTTGATAGCCCTAAGTAAAAGGAAACAGTGTTCTATGAAGTTGATGTGATCTTTGCAGGTATTATGCACAACGGTTTGGGGCATTGTCAGTTAGGTAGATTTAAGCAGATTTTGAGACATATTACTTAAAATGGGACTTATCTTAAATCACTAAAAAGTATGCATGTTTTTACAAGCCCCGAGCCACAATTTCGTAATTTCACCATGTGTCTCAAATGTATTAAACATATTATCAAGAACCCAAATAAAAATTTGCGCGCGCGCGCGCGTGCGTGCGTGCGTGCGTGTGTGCGTGTGTGTGCTGTGCGTGTGTGTGCGTGTGTGTGTGTTTGTGTGCGTGTGTTTGTGTGTGTGTGCGTGAGTGTGTGGGAGTGTGTGAGTGTGTTTGTGTGCATGTGTGTGTGTGCGTGTTTGTGTGTGTGTGCGCGTGTGTGTGCTTGCGTGTGTTTGTGTGTGTGCATGTGTGTGTGTTTGTGTGTGTGTGGGAGTGTGTGTTTGTGTGCGTGTGTGTGTGTGCGTGTGTGTGCGTGCGTGCGTGTGTGTATGTGTGTATGTGTGTATGCGTGCGTGTGTGCGTGCGTGCCATGCGTATGTAAGCGTCTGTGTTCCGCAGAAAAGACTTGCGCAAGATTCTGTCGGAGTAAGCGTGTATCGATAGAGAAATAGCGCAAATAAACTATTCTTAATTAAAAGCATGAGAAAAAGAAAATTGAAGTCACTTTTGATATTCAGGTGACTCAGGACAAAATGTTAAGTGCTTGAGATGTTCACAGCGTGCAAGCTGAATTTATTGGCACATTGATTCGCTCAATGAATAACATCTTCCAAGACTCTTGGAAGACGTTATTCATTGTGCAAATCAATGATACGATATGTGGGAAGTCTAGAAAACTCAGGGTTGCGAATAGATACAAAACTTGTGCGTGGTCCCTTTTCTATAAAATAAGTGAAAAAAGTGTTTGAGAGGCCAAACGCTTTTTCATAGCCATTTCTTTTTTTGTTGTTGTTGTTGCTCAGCTTTTTTTCGTAAGAGCACGTGTCTGATTGCTTTGCACCTTGCAACATAAAAGGACATTGCTACATTTTCATGGTTGTACCGATATGCGTATTTCACCAGCGATGCTTCGGTGATTTCTACGCGCTCCTTAAACCACTTGAGAACACAATGCCCCGACAGTGATAAAATGTCTCTCCCGCCTCCCAATACACACACGTGCATATAATCGCATATACATACTTCTTGTGGGCGTCTGTTCTTGTATGCTGACACTTATCTCAGGAGGCGCCGACACATCGACACCGTTATCGAGTGCGGAGGCACGCAAATCGAGGGAAACACTCCTTTTTATTTTTTTAGCTATATTCATTTCTTACATTGGGCTGGCTTGTGGAGAAGACCCTTCGGGAAATGCCACATGGCCTAGTTTCAGGTTTCAAGACTTACAACCACTCGCATTACTGTCTGCACCTGAGGCGCTTTGCTCGTTCTTTTTACTAATGTATGGCGCTTAAGCGAGACGTGCACTATGAATAAACTATTTGGGATCGTGTTACTTAGTGGCGTCACAAAACCTACAATATATTGAGACTTTATTTGAGAGCTCATGTGACGCTCGTGTGACGCCTGAAAAATGGATGTTGTGTTTATGGCTGGAGCTGATGAGAAACGTCTCTTTGGAGAGCAAAAGCGAAGAAAGATAAAAGGATGATCTTAAATATCTTTTTGTTTCTTATGCGGACACCGGCTGTTCCTGAGCCTCGATTCCTCGGTAAACCACGCAGAAATGTATAGAACAACACCGGTGACGCTATCGGAGTAACGATACTCGGCGGTATGGATCGCCATTTATCAAGTCAGGCTGTGACGGCTGCAGGCCGCGCTGTTGTTTCGGTTCCGACGTCAGCGTTTCCAGGGCAAGCGCGACTCCGGCCGCGGAAACACTTGTCATACGGGTCGGGACAACCGTGCGCTCCATCCAGTCCAGATTGAGAAAAGGGGGCAAGAAAACGAGCCATCCATCCCTTTCATCTTCGTTTCTCTCTCTTGTTTTTGCCCGCCGAGGGTTCGTTTTGGTTGCGGCCACCGCTGAGGGACGCACAACATCCCTATCGGATTCGCTCTGGAGATGCGAGCTAGCGCGCGCTCAGCTGCCCTTCTTTCTCGCTTCGCTAGGCGCGCGAGGAGATGAGCAGCGAGCGCGTCGTAGTGCGCGCGCCCCACGGGGAAAGAGCGTCGTCAGTTGCGATCGGCGACGCGTCGAACGAAGCGGGCCGCGCGCGGTGGTGGGACGCCTCGACGGTCAGGCAGCTGATCTCCTCAACGGCGCAGCGCTGCCCTCCTCTCTCCACCGAGGGTTGTCTCCGGAGACGACTCTTCTTCTCCCACGCTGGCGGAGAGTTTCGACTCTGGGCCTCGTTCGTTATTCCCACTGCCCAATCAGTCGCGGCGGTCGGCTGCACAACGTACGGCCAGTGAGAGGTGCTTCGACGCGGGTCCGCGTTCGGCGGTCATCTTGAACTTCCATCTCCTCCTCGGTCTTCGTCAGCAACCTGTTAGACCTACCGCAGTGGTGAGTAGCTTTGGCAGCCTACGTTCCCCCAATGAAAGGAATGGTACTTTACTAAAGACGCATAACATAACCGCTCGTCTTAAGCGATATGAACGTAATTGTGAATGTACATGTGCAATAACGCCGAATAACGTGTCAGGTGAGTCTATATTTACTTGAGTAAAGCGGGGAAACGACCACCATGTATAAGTTCACATGTGAAGAGTTGTAAAGCCTTTTTGAGGTGGTCTTTCAACTATTTATTTATTTATTCATCTATTTATTTATTTGTTTATTTATTTATTTACCTTGCCAACCTTCGCTTCGTTGGCGCCCTTTTACGTCTAGTTACATTTAGTTTCCTTCGCATATACACTCCTCTCGGCCGTCAAAAATGCGCGCCTTAAAACATCTGCTATTGGAGAAGCACTCACTTATTTTCAAATCGGCGAAACAAGCCACCGGGCTGTTATGTGATCGTTTCCCTATTTCACTGTTTCTCCAGACGATCCTGTACCGCTGATTTGTAGAAGTTGATTGGGACGGTAAACTAATCAGGGTTGAGGTAAGTTAGAGACCATAATATTATCTTCACTGACGTCCCAGTTCGTCTTGTCTTTGAAAGTGGGAATATTATTCCCTTCGCGTGACGGTGGAAGAAGGTCGGCCATCTGCCTTTCCACGTGTTTGACCCCCCCCCCCCTTCCACTTTTCAATTCACGACCACTTTTCGCTGCTCTTTTGAGACCTCTTTGCGCAGCTGTCTCTTTGTGCGAATGCTCTCACCACTCCACCTTTTCACTGCGTACCTGAAAAAGACTACTTTTTTTCTCTTAACTCATTTGCTGGACGGGTTTGCGCGCTGGTTTAGCGGTTGCGTTTTCACGAAGACATGTTAAAATTCTTGCCTAAGAAATCACGGATTTTTTTTATTTTTTATTTTTTTTTTGCAAGAGAACGCACGACAGAAAGGAGGCTCACTTGCAACTGAATTTATTCGGAAAAGCTTCACACCAAGAAAGATTATGTGCAGGCGCGCTGACACCAGACACTTTCACAAAAGAACTTTTTTTTTTCTCCTAATCGCCGCCAAACCCAGTAACGATCTAAGCAAGATATCGAACCAACTAGCCCAACAGCTGCCCATATTGAAGCATATGAAGCACCACGATTCTATAGAGGACGCTTGATTTATTGAATAAGACACGATCTGTTCTTAAAATATATGAAGGATCAGTTGCGTGTGATTAGAGAGAGCTGGCTCACATGGTCTTCTTTTTTTTCCCTCTAAAATACAAGGATAGTTTGTAATTGCCTAAGTTATGCATCATTCGCAATTACCCCTAGTAACGTCATATTTCAAGAAAGTAGGTGGGCGGTCATCCACGTGGAGACGTCTTTTCACGCGAAGAGAGAAAGAGAGAGAACATAAGGAGAAAAGCAGGTAGGTTAACCAGGGCTGAGCCCCAGTAGGCTACTCCGTACTGGGAAAGGGGAGAGGGGAAAGAAAAATTATAGAGGAGGAGAAAAAAGAAGATGACAAAGTCTTTCTATAGTTGAATAACATAGCTTCATACTGAACATGACGGCTGAATTAATGCAAAACATTATCTAAAAATTCGGAGTTACTGAAGTAGTATAATATTGACTGAACAGAATATAAACAGAGAATAGTCCCCGAGTTCTCGAAAAAAAATTACTGTTCACTACGCACGCCGGGAAGAAACCTATCTTTTTCTCTAAGTTATAAAAATATATGTTATTGTTTCTAGGATGCATATATAGTATGCAAAGGTATAGAAGTTAACGTGAGGGGACATGCTATCCTTGTATTTGGAAGAGCGTGGCACGCTGTTATGCATACATACATACATACATACATACATACATACATACATACATACATACATACATACATACATACATACATACATACATACATACATACATACATACATACATACATACATACATACATACATACATACATACATACATACATACATACATCATAGATAGATGGATAGATAGATAGATAGATAGATAGATAGATAGATAGATAGATAGATAGATAGATAGATAGATAGATAGATAGATAGATAGATAGATAGATAGATAGATAGATAGATAGATAGATAGATAGATAGATCTTTTCTAACAGTTACTATGTTGCATGTGTTGTTAGTAAAGGCGGTGTACAAAGTGCAAGCCGCGCTTACGTTATAAAAATAAACATAAAAACAGGCTGAGCACTCTGCAAAGTTCGTCTGTAAATTTTGCTGTCTAAAGCAACAGTGACACAAATGCGCTTCAGGCTTGAAAGCTGAGATTTAGGCGCGTATTTGCAAACCAACCCTATCTTTATCTCACATTTTCCTCATCCATTTTCCGTCTTTATTGCGTTTGACACACGATGTAGGTCAGCACTCACAGATAAATCTTGTAGTTTCTCTTGCCCAGTTACCATTTTCGCCCTTAACCTCCTTGCCTTCTCTCTTGTTTGCTCCCTTCCTCCCTTCTATCCATGCAACGCATGCAGAGGGTGCAATATCAAAACCAACAGAAAATGATGCCAAGGAAGGTATAGAGGATGTTATTAAAAGCATTTGGGATGTAAAGGTGAATAAAGAAAAGTGGACGAAAAGATAACTTGCGACCGTCGGCAGAAACCGAACCTGTGATCTTCGAGGAACGCGCCCGATGCTCTACCACTGAGCTACGGTGGCGGTCATCCATGCGCCCCCTTTATAGGATATATATGTACATTTAAACGTGAGATCTTCAGTCAGCACCGCCTGTTGCCATTGGACGAAAAGATGGAGGATGATATTGTGTCTAACAAAGAAAGAGAGCCATTTGTTATTAATAAAATGTAAAAATAGAAGAGGTTGGTGCCACCATATATAGTGGCACTGGGTACTCATTTTCTCTTAGTAGACAAGGTGTGCCATAAGACAAACAATAAGAGCACAAAATGCAAGACACTACGATATACGATGCGAAAGTACACAGTAGCCTAACGTAACAGGTCAGTTGAGATACGGCTGATAGGTTCATACGTACACAAGTTCCACACACAAGGCCAGTTCACATAACGTGACAGTTCAGATACTCCTAATAGGTTCATATGTACACAAGTTTCACACAACGTCAGTTCACATCACATGACAGTTCAGATACGCCTAATAGGTTCATATGTAAACAAGTTCAAAACACAAGGTCAGTTCACATCACATGACAGTTCAGATACGCCAAATAGGCTCATATGTACAGAAGTACCACACACAAGGCCAGTTCACATAACATGACATACAATGACATACCTGACATGTTCAGGTATACCTGATTCATATGTATACAATTTCCACACACAAGGTCCTCAATTTACACTTTCCCATATGTAGAGTGCACTGAAATTTAAAGAAAACCTGGGATAAGGCTAAGGTTATTTTGTGAAATAAGCTTTCGGCGACAAATATTACCAGTCAGCGATGCTGAGGTCGATGGAGAAAATGTAACCGCGATTGTGACGATGAGAGAATTTAAGCATCGTGACTTCAGCCACTATGCACAAGCATAATGGTTGAACTTCTTTAACGGTTAGTCGAAAAGGGCTTAATAGAATTAATATTAGTTGCTGGGGATGATGATGAGAAACGCCGTAGTGGAGGGCTCCGGAAATTTTAACCCCCTGGCATCCTTTAACGCGCATCGAAATCAAAGCACGTGGACCTCCGTAGCATGTCGGCTTCATCGAAATGCAACCCGCCGCAGTGGTTTATTGGTTATGGTGCACAAATGCAGACTCAAGACGCGAAATTCAATCCCAGCCACAGCAGTCGCTTTTCGATAGAGGCGAAAGTGCTCTGGCTTCTTGTGCTTAGATTTAGGGGCACGTTAAAGAACCACAAGTGGTCGTAATTTCCGGAGCCTTTACACTACAGCGTCCCTCAGATATCATATGGTGGTTTCGAGGCGTTAAATTCCAGCCATTGTATTATTATCCGTCGAAATACAGCCACCGTGGCAGATATTCAATCCCACTTCCTTTGAAGGTCGCGAGATCAAACCGGCACTCAAGCACCAGAACAACGCGGTGGCTACGAAGAGGGCAAACGCGCTTTCAGTCTTGGAGGAAGAGCTTGCGCAAGGTACGTTTACTGGGTCACAAGATAGCGCCAGACATTCCGATTGCAGTCCCAGTGCGGTAACTTCCTGCTTTGTTTTTAGGATCTTTCAGCTCGTTCTTTTGAAAAACTGGCCCACTTGCAACTTTATAGTGGGTCGAAGATCCAGTTTCCCCATTTAATATCTTTGAGCGTTCTCAATGTATTTTTATTTTAACATCTTATTCGACGTCGCCGAAAAAATTCTTTGTTCGTGCTCTATCAAGAAGAAGAAGAAGAAGAAGAGAAAGAAGAAGAAGAAGAAGAAGCTCACATGCGCACCTCTCGTGCGCATGTGAGCTACCAGTGGACCAGTTCCTACGCAATGGCGTCGCTTCCGTTCCTGTGGCCCTAGTCCCAAGCAACGACGGAGTCATTAAGATGAAAAACCCTAAAGTTATCCAGTCGGAACTCAAAGCAGCGACAACTCACTATCACACCATCACAGAGGTCCGGCAGTTTGGCAAGGGAGGCATTGTCTGCTTTTCTCCTGACCAGCTCTGTGTCAAAGACTTACTTAAATGCTCGATGTTCGCTACCAATCCGGTGAGCGCCTTCATTCCTCCTCACCTAGCATGCGTCAGAGGTATTGTCCGAGGCGTAGACATCAACATGACTCCAGCTGAGGTCCTAGAGATGTTCTCTGAGGCAGGTGCTATTGCAGTTTATAGATGCTCACGAGTTGTAGAACAGACAAAGATCCCTACTGAGTCTGTAATTGTCACATTTGCCGGGTCGATTCGCCCCACTGAAATCAAGGCGTGGCCTTTAATATTCAGAGTCGAACAACTGTCACCTCGTCCCCTCCAGTGTCAGAAATGTTGGCGCTATGGACACACTTTAAAAGGATGTAGGTCAGCTCCCAGATGCCGAAAATGTGGTGAGGCACATACTGCAAATGAATGCAATTGTACTGAAGAAAAGTGTTGTCTTTGTCATGAGCAGCACTGCGCAGATAACGCTAATTGCTCAGCCAAAGCGCGGGAGACTCAAATTATGGAAATTGTTGATCGCAGACGCTGTTCACGAAAAGACGCCATCGCTGAAATTCAGGCAAGAACCCAGGGATATGCTGGTGTTGCAGCCCGACATAATGCAACTTTAGAAGCTTCTCTTTCAGTGTCCATTGCAGACATGATTGAAAAAGCGATGGAGAAAGCTATAGATCGCCTGGCCACCACCCTTTGTGACTCCTTATCTCATATTGTAGCCACTCAGTTGACGCAAATATATGGGACACCAAGAGATATGAAGGATACTTCCCAAGACAACGTAACTCTCCCACCAAGTGAAGCAGACGCAGAGTCATCTCCTTCAGGGGTACAGGCTGCAGGGCCCTCTTGTACAGACAACCAGAGGATAGGTGAAGACATACTAGAGGATGATCAGGATTATGATGATATGGACATGGACATCAAGTCCCTAAAGCGCACTCGATCCCCTGTCTCCAAAAATACTGGCTCTTCAAAACATTCAAAAAACAAAAAAATACCAGAAGGAGAACCTATCGAAGAGCGATTTTCTTAAAGACAGCATTTTAGA
Source organism: Rhipicephalus microplus (assembly GCF_043290135.1). NCBI lineage: Eukaryota > Metazoa > Arthropoda > Arachnida > Ixodida > Ixodidae > Rhipicephalus > Rhipicephalus microplus. Next base: position 227,139,563 of record NC_134701.1, read on the forward strand.
TAAGGTAGTTGCCGAAACAATTCTGTCAAAATGATAGGTTCTATCAAAATTCTTCATTGGAACTGCCGATCTATTCATTCAGCTAGTACAGATTTATTGTATTTATCTTGTAAATTCAATCCAGACATTATTGCACTGCAAGAAACGTGGCTGTCAGCACATAATTCGTTTTACCTACCTAATTTCCGGTCTTTTCGCCTGGATCGCCCATCCAAAGGTGGAGGTTTAGCGTTCTTTGTCAATAATAAAATTAGTTCAAAGATCAAAACTTCGTACAAAAGTATATCCCCCGAATGTGAAATTTTCGCTTTAGACATCACCTTGCCTGGATGCTCTCCCTTCTCTCTGGTAAATCTTTACTTTCCTCTGGGTGTACAAGACACGCGATGTTTAGACATGGCTGTTAGTTCGTGGTGCACAGAAAAAATTATGGTTGGAGATTTTAATTCTCACCACACTAGTTGGGGTTTTAGGACTGATCAATGTGGACAACGCTTGTGGGACTGGTCTATAGACCATAATTTATCATGCCTCAACGCTAGAACTCCCACATTTATCCGAGACCGATCCCGCTCTGCCTTAGATTTGAGTTTTATAAGCTCGGGTATTTCTAGCGTATCTTGGACTACTCTAGACTGCGCCACCAACAGTGACCACTTACCAGTACTGTTTGAAATTTCTTGCCCCATTATTCCATCTTACTCCCAAGCTCGAACCTTTATCAATTATTCCAAATTTAAAAATGACCTAGAAGTTGCTTTGACTACCCCCACTGAAGACAACGATGAAAATAAAGCCATGAAATTAAGTGCGGTAATTAAAAGAACGTTCAAAAAAGCAGAATTTTCTATTGAGTCTGATACGAGAAAGCCTTGTAGCCAGTGGTGGAATTCTGAGTGCTCTCGTGATCATAGACGACGACAAGCGGCTTGGAAGCAGCTAATTCATAATCAGTCCCCCAAAAATTGGGCAGATTACAAGTTTATTGCTGCTACATTTAAGCGCACCGTGGCTAAAGCTAAAGAAGACTATGACAAAAAACATTTCGACTTTCTTTCCAAACCTAGAAATAAGAAAGCGTTATTCCGATATATGAGATCGCGCAAAATTCTGCCGTCTCTAGCTAACTCTGATTATGACAGGTTATCGACGGAAGAAATGACTAATTCGTTAGAGGCAATCGGAAGAGGTTTAGCTAACAGATTTTCGTCGACTTTGACAATCAACTGGCAAAAGTCCTCTATAAAGACTGACTACGAAAAAGTGACATTGTCCGAAATGTCAAGCGTAATTAGAAACTTACCCTCTTCGGCTCCTGGTCCTGACGGTATAACAGTTCCTATGATTAAAATTTTATTCCAGATATCACCCGGCGACGTCCTCAACCTTATAAACTATTCCTTAAGCAATGCCTGGATACCACATGACTGGAAAATAGCTAGAGTGATTCCCATATTAAAAAAACAAGGGTCAGGTTTTAACATTGACAACATCAGACCAATCTCTCTAACATCTCACCTGATCAAAATTATAGAGAGAGTTCTCAATAATAGAATAAAAGTTTGGATGGCTGACAAGCTAATATTGAAACCATTTCAAATAGGTTTTCGTAGCGAATGCTCAATTTGGTGTGCTCATGCCGACTTAGAGAGCCGAATACAGCTTGCCCGAAAAAGACGACAATACGCGGTACTAGTAACACTAGACATAGCTAAAGCTTATGATAGCGTTGAGCACTCAATTTTATTGAATTCTTTACACGAATGTGACTTTCCGCGTTATATTGTTGATTGGGTAGCAGAGTTTCTAAAATCGAGAGAATTTTATTGTGCAAAGGATGGATGTCACTCATCTAAATTCAAACAGCAACGTGGAGTACCTCAAGGGGCGGTCCTATCTCCGCTGTTATTCAATGTGTTGATGAGCTCAATTCCCATTGAACGAGATATCACTGTCTACATTTATGCAGACGACACTGCATTTTTCGTTGCAGATAGTGACATTTATTCTTTGCATCAAAAATTGCAAAAGTACATATATTCTCTTGAAATTTGGCTGCATTCAATTTCATTGTCTCTAAACATAAGTAAAAGTGCGCTCCTGGTGTTCCCTATAGCAGATTCTATTCAAATTTCAGTACTTTATAATCAGGAACCGATTCCACAAGTAGAGTCTATCAAATATTTGGGCATTATTTATAACGAGAAACTTAACTGGAGCCCTCACATAGACTATAACGTGGCAAAGGCACAACGAGCTTCAGGCTTATTGCGAAGGTTGAGCAACAGAAAATATGGGTTACGTAGACACACCTTATTAATGATATATAAAATGTACATGCGCCCAATACTCGAATTTGGGTGTATATTATTTTCGGGTGGCCCTACGTACAAAATTAAACCGTTAGTTCTATTAGAGCGAGAAGCGTTACGGTTGTGTTTGCGACTCCCCAGGTATGTCGCTATTAATGTACTATATCAGGAAGCTCGCATACCAACTATTCTTTGCCGATTCCGTATCTTAACAGTACAAACATACTTGAAATTTTACGGCTTATCAGCGAGACGGTCTGCATATGCCTTTATTAGTGACCCCGACGCCTTCTTCCTCGCTCACTGGCCACGCTTTCGTACTCCCCAGATTATTTTTGTACAAAAGAAACTTGAAAGCATAAAGGTGGATATCAGATCGGTAATTGGAACCAAAGCATTAAATCACAATATTACGATAGAATGTGATGAAATTTTTCCCCCACTATCTAAGTTTCAATCTTCGAGTTACTTAAATGACAGGTTAGAAGACTACATAGCTCATGCGGAAATAAAGAACATAATAGCCACAGACGCTTCTGTGAATAAAGAAAAGGCAGCAGTAGGAATCGTCTCAGATTACCTCGGTTGGTCATTCTCGGTAAGACTACCAGACTTCACTCCGGTTTTCGAAGCTGAGCTCCTGGCTATTATTTTAGCGCTACGAAAACTTCCTTCAAACGAAGAGAGTGCAATGATAATTACTGATTCTCTTTCGCTGTGTACTACTCTCACAGCTTCAGAACAATCAAGAGCTCTAGCGACATTACAAACATTAGTTCCACCTCATGTGAAGTTCCTGAAGTTAGTCTGGGTCCCGGGACACTGTGGCATACGGTTGAATGAAATAGCTGATTCACTATCTCGAGCCACACTTGATGGCCCTGTGATCTCGGTACTACCAGAATCGGAACACATAGTGTCGATCAGATATAGAAAATGGGCTATTTATACGGATATTATGGAAAATATTACTAAATATACGGACTATCAGCACCTAACATACCCCTGGAAACCTCAGTGGAGTCAATCTAAAAAGTTAGAAGTTATTTTAACCAAATTTCGATGTCGTGTCCCTCCATTAAACTTTTACTTGCACAGAGCTGGTCTGGCGATATCCCCCCTGTGTCCATTCTGTGAAGAAACGGAAACAATAGAGCATTACTTTATAACATGTAAAAACTATTCATTAATTAGGAAAAGACTTTTAATTGTTCCGTTTCAAGCAGTAGGTTTAAATTTAACTGCAGATAATGTTCTAAGTTTCGGTGCCTTTAGCTTGGGACATTGCCACAGGAGCGTATTCGATGCTGTATGCAATTTCATTCGAGAATCAAAGCGCATGTCATAATAATGCCTGCTTAAATATATTTCTGAAGACACTTGTCTAATTTTGAATGAAATTTGCATATTCATTTGATTGTGACCGGGTGAGATAAGCTCGATTGTCTGGTCTACTCAAAATTTCTGTCTTCCACTGTAGTATTACCTCACCTTTTCTCTTCTTGATTCAATCTTCAATTATTTGTTTAGTTTAATATTCCTTTTTAGTTAATTATTATTTTCTATTACATCATTAGTTTTTTCATTAAGGATAAACCTTTTAATATATCTCATATAGGATACTTCTAGATTTCATGGCCAATCCCCCATAGTGGGTATGTGCCAGTGCGAAGGGGCAACAACAACAACAACAACTAACAGCACTAGGAACTTGGAGAAAAGTGTCGGACGATGTTGATTGATTGATATGTGAGGTTTAACGTCCCAAAACCACCATATGATTCTGAGAGACGCCGTAGTGGAGGGCTCCGGAAATTTCGACCACCTGGGGTTCTTTAACGTGCACCCAAATCTGAGCACACAGGTCTACAGCATTTCCGCCTCCATCGGAAATGCAGCCGCCGCAGCCGGGATTCGATCCCGCGACCTGCGGGTCAGCAGCCGAGTACCTTAGCCACTAGACCACCGCGGCGGGGCATGTCGGACGATGTGCTGACCTTCAACTACAGTTCATTTTAGAAACACGTGTTGTAACTATTTCAAATGCACCCACACTATCACGTGTGTTGCGGTGAGCGCTGGAAATTTCGTTTCAAGCGATGGATGGCGTACGTCTTCTAAGTGGCGTACACACATATTTCAACGCGTACGTATAGGCGCGCGTCAGGTTTATTGGGCCGGAACTGACGAGTCGGCGGTGTACTAGCGAGCGGCGGTCGCGGCGGGTGTTGTGAGCGAAGGGACGAGGCGGCAGCTGCGAACGCCGTGGTGAGCAATGTTTCTAGACTAGGCTAGAAACGTTGGTGGTGAGTGCACGGCAGGCGAGGGAGAGAGTGACGTTAGCACGCACTGCGAGGGGAGCGTGAAATCAACGCGCAGAAGCGGCGTGACCTACTTGGCTCCGCGCCAAAACCTGCGGCGCGTTCCGAAGGAGGGACAGCGTTACACAGGCTAGTTAAAAAGCTGTTTCGCATCTCAAACAATCTGGAAAAACATAAGCAGGGAGCATTGACGACATCAATTTGTCCGGCCACACACCCATCGAGGTTACAATATATCGCAAGTTCAACTTCGTATATTACTAATGTCAATAGTTGGCTTATTCAGACATCTTGAAGTTGAGGACAGCGCAGCTCTGGCCGACTTGGCTCGTCCTACGCCATCTCCTGACGCCGACACGAGCTCTCGCCGAGTGGTGCCCCGTCTTCGGACTCCTGCGACCGTGTCCATCTTTCCTATCTTCTCCTTACTTCCGTCGTTCACTGTCTCTGCGCCTCGCTCTCTCCTGCCCCTCTCTCTATCTCTTTACCTTTTAATCCTATCCTTTTAATACATACTTTACCCCCACCACTCGTGAGCTATTGTTGAGGTGTCCTCCCCCTGAGAGACAGTTACGGGGCTCACTTTTCTCTTCTTTACATAAAAAAATTACCCCCCCCCCCCCCAAGTTGAGATGTGCATTCAATAATTTCACGGCTAAGCTGACTGTAACTGTGGGCAGGAATGACAGCGTGGTGTAGTAAGCGAAATCAAAACGCACCTATGAATAAAAAAACTGTAGCAAAAAAAAAAACACACGACGCGAAAACACAAGACTTCTCGTGTCCTCGTTGTTACTTTCGAGCTACGATTTTCTACTTTTAAACCAGCTTGCCTAACAAAGCGTTTTAGAGAAGAAAAAAAAACTCACTGCTTTGCAATTGACCGCTAAGTGGGAACGAGGTGAAGTGGTAGGGGCACGTTTCTGTCCTTCTATTTACTTCTAATCTCACGTTGACACAACTGCATGTCTGAACGCGGCCGCTTACCCTTACCGGAAATTAAACTGCGCAATACATGGAGCGTCGGCCGGAGGCGCGTCCCACGTGGCGCAAGCGACGTTTCCTTTCGGCAGCCGATAAGCTGAAAGAAAGACTGCTTGCGCCAATGCCGACCTCGAGAGCATTGACTGACGTGCATACAGAGAGATGAATAAATAGGTGCTTACTCAAGTTGTTTGTCGTGTACGGTTGCTTGCTGACCCCGTTGGAGCATATTTCCCAGAACAAGATAAGACATCACCATGAAAAAAAAATAACAGAAGCCCTTCTTTTATCGATAAAGAGGAAGGCGAGGAAAGCTTGGTGTGTTCTATCGCCAGCTTGAGCTCATACTTGTGTAGCTATGTACGACCTACACCACTGGAGTGCGTGGCAGAGTGCACTGTAAACGTTGTACAGCAGCACCAGTGGTTGGCATATTTTCGACGTAGTGGGAGTCAGTTTGGCTGTCCCCGTGAACCCGTATTGCCCCCACTTGCTTGCTTACACACCTCGAAGTTGTCACTTCCACAACTGATATCGGCGCAGCGCAAAACGTGGACGACTGTGAAGGCAACTACAGGCGATGCGCACTCGCAAGAAAAGTCAAACCCTTTTCGGCATGAAAACTTGATAATGTTTTACGATGGACACCACTGTACGTTACCGTCCTCTTGGCCACGTGCTTTCACCCTTGCAGTGCCTCATACTGCGCGCGATCGTACATTCGTATTCGGCTAACTCTCTCCTCTTCTTTTTCTTTGTATGACATTGCGCAATGCCCCCTCCCAACGTTTTAATTCCTCCATGCCGGGAAATAAACCTTCACCCACGCACATAGCAGCGCAACACCTCTGTTACTACAAGCAACAACGACGACGATCCGCTCATGCGGCCGGGCGAATAAGAAATGTGGCCACACGAAATGACAAGTCATCTCGATGAAAGATCAGATTGCCGTACTCGAAACGACTAGTTGCGGACAGTTCAATTATTAGGGCAATCAATAATTTGAAAACGATGTATACAAATACGCGTGTGACCGGTGAGGGCCGCCCTTTTGTACACTTGCCGGTGGCAGGTTTATCGTATACGACGCCGCCGCTGCCACGGCCATCGAAATCTGTGACTTACAGGAAGCTTTTCTTGAAACACACATACACACAAATGCGACGACGCTATAGAATGTGGAGCACGAAGTTATTGCTTCGTTACGTTCGCAGTCAATTTGAATATTCTTACGTAAATATTCAAAAGTGTGAGCTTCCATGCTTCGCACAAGAATGGCGTAGCACTACATAACCACAGATTATAAAATTTAATCAAGCAGTGCACTTGAATGGACACGCTGGGTGCACGAAGAACGGGTATCGCTCCTTGCAGACATATACGTATGCGACCTCCATACATATCAACGCTTATTGTGCAATGTCTCAACTTCACATTCACAAGTACCCAGTGACGTGGTTGTTCGACACGATAGCGACAGATTCATTTGTGTATTCCCACCTATATTGCACACGAGCCAGGACATCGGAAAGGACCTTGTAGAAAACTCTCCAAGTACATGTGACGCGCAGTGTCGTGGCTTGATAGCGAGCAAATCGCGCACACTCTCCTGCACTGCGCGATAACGGCAACAAAATACTCCACGAGACTCGAGAGAGGCAACGATCGCGATGTTAGTTCGCCCATTGTTTTTTGCCGCCAGGAGTTTACTAGCCTCGGATCTTTCCACTCAGCACGAAGTGCTTTTGTTACGACCGACTCGAATAGCGGTTTCACCCCTTGTTATCGAAGGGGTTCATAGCGATATCCTCTTATACATCCATGTTACGAGGTGTTATGAGGGTCGCGGGTACTAAACAGGAGTAAGAGCGCTCTTTTTACGCTCTTAAAGGTGCTAAAACTCTTTACTGCGCATACAACACTTGGCTAATACGACAGCGGCTTCCGGCATACTTGGGAATGCGTGACTGAGCGAGTTAGTCGGTGTGTTTGAGAGCGCGCCTGTGGGTATGTGTGTTTTTCTTCCGCCTGTTCATGATTGCTTTTGTTTACTCGGTGCTTTTGCACACAATATTATATGCCGCCTTTCCTAGTTCAACAAAATAACACCTTAAAAGGCGCCATGTATCACTTCTTCATCGCATTTAACATTATAACTTATCTCGTGTCTGATTCCAGGAATTGAATTTTGGAGCAAAATTGTTTTAAAGCCAGGAAAGTTCGACCTTGAGCTGATGGTATATGTCGCTGTTCTGCGAGCGCTCGCCATACACCCCTTATTTCTAGGGTGCTGACATAAAGCGATCGCAGCGCCATCTATCATCTGGTATACTTTCGCACCTATGTGCGATTGTGAGTGCGCATGTTCACCGCATGTTTTGTTGGTGACGAAAATAAAGCACGTAACGAGCGCGCTACAATTACTGTGACTTCGCACATTTATCACAAGAATACGATACGACACGTTCCTTCTCCATTGGCCTCCAATACATAAGCTTATCAGCTCTGCCACCTTGTGCTTACGCTGGTCTGAGCAGTCAATGAACAAATATACAACATAATTTGGCATATGCTCTAACTCAAATGGTTTCTCCATGGTCCCATTCAGAGATATATTCGGGGTAGGTGCACAGGGCCCGTGCACCTCCCGAAATTCTCTTGATAATACACAATTCCCCCGCACCCCACCCCCCTTGAAGGTCAAACGCGTACCCCTCCTCCTCTCTTTCTCTTCCTCTCTTTTTTCAAGCTGATTGATATGTGGGGTTTAACGTCCCAAAACCACCATATGATTATGAGAGACGCCGTAGTGGAGGGCTCCGGAAATTTCGACCACCTGGGGTTCTTTAACGAGCACCCAAATCTGAGCACACGGGCCTACAACATTTCCGCCTCCATCGGAAATGCAGCCGCCGCAGCCGGGATTCGATCCCGCGATCTGCGGGTCAGCAGCCGAATATACCTTAGCCACTAGACCACCGCGGCGGGGCTCTTTTTTTTTTCAAGCAGAAGATAAATTCTGACTAGTAGTGGACTAGATTGTGCTGGGTGGCCGTCTACATACACCATCGAAGTGCAATGCCAGGAAAGCCTCTGATCACACTCATAGGCCCAGTCTTCTGAGACGTCTGGTAGCTGCCAAGACACTGTTATTTCTGCCAAACGAGAAGTATTCTGGAGTGGTAAATTGAACCACAATGTCACAACTCTGCTTAGAGAAAACTAGGCCCGTGTGCTCAGATTTGGATGCACGTTAAAGAACCCCAGGTGGTCGAAATTTCCTGAGCACTCCACTACGGCGTTTCTCATAATCATATGGTGGTTCTGGGACGTCAAACCGCAAATATTACCATCCAGAGCGAAAACACCATCTGACGAGTCCAAGCCTTAAGCTATACTTTGCTAGTGCTGAAGCCAGCTTTGGGTGAAACGTTGGCTATCTTAAGTTGACGTTCAAACAAAATGCATCATAGTGTTCTTCCCAGCGTATTGCCATTGAGTCACCTTCTTGAAAGCATGAAGACACTTAAAATAGAAATTCGGGAAAAACAAAAGCAATTCAAATGATGCTTTGTTACTGTTCCAAACATGGAGTAAATTTTTCATCAAAAGAAAAGATACGACTTCATACGGACGGCGTACCGCAGTGACAATTGATTGTCGACAGATCCCGCTACAAATTCCTGCCGCAGCACCCTCTACATATACATTCCTCCTAAATTAAAAACACTGACAGCATACTTCAATTAAGAGCACAGAGGAGTGAGACAAATGCGAAGGCAACAACAAACAAATCAAGGAAGAAAAAAGAAAACAATTCACGCTCATAAAAAAAGGGAAAAAAGTTGGCATGTCCCACGTACCTATAGGAAATCGTCGTTATGCGAAACATGCGGAGAAAAGGTGACCATGTTGTGATTGTTTTTTTTATTGAGTGACACAATATGAAATGAGACCAAATATATGTACAAATGCTGCACGCATATACATATGTTGAACAGTTGCAGATGCTTACATAACCAGTTGTTCGCACTTGCATAACGATGTCAACGGGAACATGAGTATTAGCAACACTAGAAGCGATAATCTTATATGTAGCACTGGTGCTCTCGAAGGTGGTAGCCCTCGACACTGCTACAAAAATAAGCGAATGTCACTTAACTACAATCGACGTTAGCCCAACGTGACAGCTGTATGACCGAGGTACATATCTAATGTTTATAAAATTCAATAGCGAGCACTGCAACCACTGTTGACGTTTGACAAACATTACGGTCTATTTGAAAAATAGGTCGATGAACGGGTGTGGCTTTGTGATAGAATACGGTAGAATACTTTAATGCCACGCAAGAGGCTGGCGTTTGAGTCCTGCTGTACTATATTTATTGCATGTTTTCATTGGGTCAACGCTACCGATGTTTGCTTGCATACTGAACTCTTACGTGTTGAAACTACCCATGTGTGTTGCCGTTATTCCGGGGCAGATACTAACTTACCTGTGGCACATACCCGCATACCAGTGGCACATACCCGCGGGCGGGTATGTGCCACTGTTTAACTGGAGATTCGTGGCAACGTGCGCGACTGGACTGGGACATTATTGAAGTCTTGACCAGTGCGTCATATCCGTCAAACCAGCTTACCCTCCCATACTAATTTTGGTTGACGCCAAGTTAAGAGAGCACCCAGTTGCAAGTGACTAGATAGATAGATAGATAGATAGATAGATAGATAGATAGATAGATAGATAGATAGATAGATAGATAGATAGATAGATAGATAGATAGATAGATAGATAGATAGATAGATAGATAGATAGATAGATAGACAGATAGATAGATAGATAGATAGATAGATAGATAGATAGATAGATAGATAGATAGATAGATAGATAGATAGATAGATAGATAGATAGATAGATAGATAGATAGATAGATAGATAGATAGATAGATAGATAGATAGATAGATAGATAGATAGATGCCAAAAGTCCTTGCAGTACGCAAAGAATGTTTCGCATTTATAAGAGACAAGGCGGTGTTCTCGCGGAAGCAGATGTATACCGCCTGTCAAGCCACCCGCGCTGCGTGTCACTGCTCGCAGGGACACTATAGCGTAACATACGGCAGGTGCGCCAGCGTTAAAGTGAGCAACACCTCAGCCGTCAATCACGTCTTTCAAGTGAGTACAGGCCCCGAAAAGGCACCTCGAATCGGCACCGAAATTGCGTCAGCGGTACGCACTGCCTTCATTTGTTCCGCCTCGTGTAGACGGTCATTCCACTTCGCTCGCATGCTGCGAGCACGCACTTTCTGGCCGACGGCGTGCACGAGTTATCTCACCCTCAGCCGCGATCTTTTCTACGTGCTCCCCCGCCTCTTCTCTGTTGTGTTCATAATTTTATTCTTACTTTGGCGACATCGCTCCATCGGCATCGAAAGAGGCCGGTCGCCTGGCCGCTCCTGTTACCTTAGCTCGCTCGCCGCAGGACGTTAAGAGGCAGAAGGAAAGGAGAAACCAAGAACGGAGTATATAACAAGAAGAAAATTACAGAACCAGCCCGCCTCGGGCCCCTTGCCTTCGGGTGGCTGTATAGTGGCGGGCAAAGCTAACCTTTCGGCTTCAGCCAGTCGCGCGAAACAAGGTCGCTATACTTGGCATGTGGAGAAGGCGGGTAGGTAGATAGGCAGCCACATGACGTGCCAGCGTATTCCAGCGCCGCAACGCGCTCAGCTGCGTGTTCGACGCTACGCGACGGCGCTTCGCGTATTACTTATACCAGCGACACGGACTACGAACACCGAATATAAGGAACTTGGCCACGCGTGTCGGCCATCTGACTCCATTTCAGTGCCTCCTCACTTGCGTCTTGTGCTTTTTAAATCATCTTACGTTGCTCAACCGCATCTCCTTGTGATCTTCGGGAAGTGAGTGTGTTGGCGTTTCACGGTCATGCATATGCGTCTACCTCGTTCCTTCGCCTGCTTGACGCTCATCTAAGCGTCCTCGACGAAAAGCGACACTGCTCTGCGAGCACTGGAAGAGCACAGCTGTTTGGCGACGTAAGTACGCCGGCAAGTTCTTCATTACCTGCCATGTGCGGTTGCGCATTGTTTCCAGTTGAATGGGTAGTACTTGTGAATCGCTGTGAGGGTTTCAATGCGGCATCGCAAACATATTAAAATGTTTAGCTGGCGCTTTATTCGATCGGGTTGTTCAGCATAACGCCTATTACGCGATCAAGTGGCACGCCTGACAAAGGTATGACACCGTTCACTCTTTGCCAAGCGGCCATGCTGAGCTAACCTTCATACATTCTTCGTATCTTTGGTGAGGTGTGCCAGGATTTGCTATTTCGTCGTTCCACTGCACATATATTCACGTTTAAGATTCTTTTGTTGTGCTTAAGCCTTTGAAGTTTGATAAACAGAAAGTTTGCATTTTGATTGATCCACTCTGCACCCAACCAGCCGCGCCTCATGCCCTAGCTCTTCCTCACCCGCCGTTTTTTCATGTTTCTTGTCGCATGCACGGGCGCACCTTTTTTTTTTTTTACGAGCCCACTCGCCCGTGCTGCGTTATGCTTACCTTTCTCAGCACTTCCACTCGTATGCGTACTTGCGTATGTATGTTTTTAGTTGACGGTACAAAGAGGAAAGAGGGAGAGAGCAAGCTGGCAACTGTCACCTGTCGAAGGCATGCACAACGTCTGTCGACGGGGTGTTTGCATAATTAAAGTGCCTTTTATTTCATAAGCTCATCTGACGCAATTTCCTTTCCATCGCTGTCGTAAATTGTCAGCATTACTTTTGACGCGTACACAAAGAGTACAACGTGATTATTTATCTAACTCTAGGCTTTTCTTCTTTGTCGATAATCGAATGCCAATTTTTTAATAAAATTTCAGATACGGAAATTATAAACAATGCAACTGAAGCTGTACCGGGCGCAAAATTGTTCCGTTTTAGCGCTTGCTTTATAGCAAGGATCATAAAAATACACGTGTTTTACGTTTTGCCGACGGTTGAGGTCGTGCAGTATTGTAGATAAATAGCAAAACACAATGTATAGACAGGTTGCCGCGCACCAATCAAAGTTCAATTATACATTTATCGCACGGCTATTTGCAGTGCACTTCTTAGATGAAGTACCTGTTTTTGTTTGTTTTTTTCTCACCCACCTAGCAGCTCTGAGGACGTTTTAATGGATTAACGATAAAGGCACAAGATGAATCTTAACGCTCAGAGAACACCATTCATTCATTCATATATGTACCTTAGTGTTCTATATGTGTTGTCCATTTTGCTAGCCTCTCTCACTTTCTCTTCCATCAGCTATTGAACCCTGTCACAGCTGCAGACAATTCAAATGCCAGCACGTGAAGCGAGACAGTTGCTATTATGTCAGCAGTCATTTCCTTACTTCCACTGTACATTATTATACAAATAGAAGAACAAACTTCAGTACTCTTCGCTTTCTAGCTCGTCGTTTCATCCTCTCAGCAAATATGCACTTATCGCTCGCAGCGTTTCTGTCAGTTCCATGACTGACACACGCCACATGTGAAATCTGTGGAGGACAATTCAACAGACCGTTCATACTGAGTGGCCCAATGATTACTCAGCCGTACCACCTGGCTGTTATTGCTTTGAAGTGCGAGCGAACTTACAGAGCCCGAGCGGCTCATCGCAACTAGTGTGCTGTAGACCTGGGACTGGGACGGCATGCGACGGAGTACATCGCTTTTCTCTATGCTTCGCTGGAAAAATGCAGTCTACCGAAAAAAGAAACGCCGCAAGTGCTATGGTGTGCTCATGCTACGATCCTATTGCCTGCGTTTATTCCTCTACGTACTGTTTTTTCGTTTCGCTTCGTGTTTGTACAACGAGCTGGCATTCACACCGACTCCCGCTTTTTCTTCTCTCCGTGGCAATCAGTGCATAGCACCGATAGTCATGTTGAAAGCAAACACTCGTATATTCCGTATCATTCACACTTCCACTTATTTGACTGTGTAGACATTGTCGGCGAGAGTCAAGGCGAAATTAGGTGGTTTTTCGTTCCGAAGGTGGATGAGCTACTGAGTTTTGAGCTAAGCCATGACCTCGAAAATTACTTTGACACATTCTCCTCCAACCCCCTTCAACGAAGCTTGTTCTTTCACAACGCAAAGACAAAGCACCATATTCCGCACACAGGACAGTTAGAGCTTGTCTACTTTCATTTTCCTGCCATTTAAAACATTCTAGAACAAAAATGAACAATGCCGTAATATTTCTGAGCAGAATATTTACACAGTGTAGTAGCTTATTAACTCGTCACAGGTTATTTTTCAGCTACGCACAAATGTAAACGTACGTCAGCATAAAAAAATGAAAACGTAGCATGGGCTTTCCGTAAACATTCATGTGCTTAAGACAGCGTTGTTTGAGTGTAGGAGCGTAGCGTGAGTGACATGTCGGACAACGTGGATCGGCGTGCGCCCAGCGCTGCACGCGTTTCACCACCGCCGAAATGCGGCCACCACGGCCGGAATTGCGAAACTGAGATCAATCGCTGTGCATAATACCACACAACACAACGTACGAGCTATGAGTGAAGGCAGCTGACCCCATGGAATAACATCGTTGTTCGCGTGAAACGCCCTGAGCAATTCAGGCTTCCATGAAGTATACACAAAATCACGTTCGCAAAAAAAAAAAAAACAAAAAAAAACGGCTTAGCTAATCCGTTCCACTAAAGCAGTGATTGTAGAAACTGCCACTCGCGAAGAATTAAAAAGAGAGAAAATAAAATAAAACAGCTAAACTGAAAACACTAGAAGTGCGGACCCTAATTAGCGAGAAATTTCTCTCTCTCTCTCTCTCTTGCAGGCAGCGAAAATCCAGGCGAAGAGTGCGCGCCCTTGATGATGAAGCCCGTCCACAAAGATGGCGCCCCACTGCCGGACTCTTCTCCGCCGAAAATCAAGAAACACCGGAAAGGGGAAAAGCTGCTCGGTGAGTGCTCCGCTTCCTGCATACCTTCGCTTGTCGCGAAGAACATTTGAAAACTTGGTAATTTATACGTGGTTAGAGCCGTGTCTAACTCCCTGCCAGTCCCTTGTTAAAAGAAAGATTAAAGAAAGCAAACAGTTCGACTGCACTCTCCGAAGCATGGAGCATTATTACCTCGCCTTCGATCCCGTCTTGTCTTGGATAATGAGTTCCTAAGGAGCACCCACTTGAGTGATCCACCGTACTCTGCCGCGTATGTTCAAGATAATTACCTTTAGACTGTTTGTCCGATTGTTTTATGTTCTCCAACAAGAACAAAAAAAACAGGGTACGATGACATACGCAACACTTCGTTTGATTGATTTATTGATTGATTGATTGATATGTGGGGTTTAATGTCCCAAAACCACATATGATTATGATAGACGCCGTAGTGGAGGGCTCCGGAAGTTCCGACCACCTGGGGTTCTTTAACGTTCACCCAAATCTGAGCACACAGGCCTACATTTTCGCTTCCCTCGGAAACGCAGCCACCGTAGCCGGGATTCGATCCCGCGACCTGCGGGTCAGCAGTCGAGTATTTTAGCCACTAAACTACCGCAGTGGAGCTCTTCAATTGATTATGTCTCCCTTTATACGTACTTTTTGTGTTTGCGCTCATTCTGGCACATGTAGAGAACTAAAAATAGCACACTATGAACGTACGGAATCGCTTACGGTAATTATTTAAAAACACCATCATTCACATTCTAATTCACGTGACGAAGATTTCGCTGTCTTGAGTTCTAAGTTCATAATAATTTGTTAACAGTCTCTCAACATCAGGGAGCGGCCAGCATAAACATTTTGTATTCAACTTGTCTGAGTGAGGTTTCGGTTTCTGCTGCGGTTTACAGCACGCAGCAGTGGGGCATAAATGAAACTGAAGGTAATGGTTAATAATTCTCTGGCAAGAGCAATAATAGTGCTTGTATTGCTTGTGGTCACACGAAGAATGGGTAATCGTGCGTGTACTTCGTTGTATCCGATACGGGCACCAAGAGGTCAGTGACTCATCTATAGATATACCAGCCCAGGTCACGCATCAGCTTCAGTCACTCAAGCAATTTGTTTTGTAATAATAATAATAATAATAATAATAATAATAATAATAATAATAATAATAATAATAATATTGACTATCTCCCCGAAGGAAGCCATGATGGGATGCGAAGCAGCAGTGGTGCGCACGCCGTTGACCTTGCTAAAACGGGCGTTGACGCGGGTGCTGGCTGGACATGGGCGTCAGCAGGGGGGTGCAAAAGGGGGGTGCAAACTTGCCCCACTCAAAGCCACGCCAATAAGTGCACCCCCCCCCCCCCACACACACACACACCGAAGCTAAAGCAACGTTCCGCGCGTCTTAAAGCAGCAATGTAACACGGGTTCGCACCGCCTAAAATAATACCCTGCCGACGCCCATGGTGCCGGAAGAATGGTTTGAAGCGAATTTCGGTGTAATCTTTGATCGAGTAAGCGTTTCTTTGAAACGCTAAGGCACGGGAGGCGTGTTGGGTTTCGTGCAAGTTTCATCGCAGATAAACGTGCCGAAAGAGTGTTTCCACTCGACGTGCGGTAGAGCGTTGCGGGTGCATGGTAGAGAAAGGGAAGCGAGAGAGAAGTGTGCTGCGAGCGGGCGGAGAAGCAACGCTGACTGGCCACCTTTCAATAAAGCCGTGGAGTACAAAAATGCCTGCTGGTTTAAAAACACACGTTGGGTGATCCCAAATTACATAAATTCAACTAGGAGCATCTTAAAATGGGACCTTAACGTCAAGGAGAAACAAAAAAACAATGTTAGGAATATATGGACGCCAACAAAACGAGCCATTTATGCATCAAAGTCATTCCATATTAATGCGGCCGTGGGTGCTATTCAGGACAATGTCGTAATTTTCTGTGTGATCGAACTCTGCCATTGGTCGATTGTGATTGGCTCAGAGGGCTGCCACGCTGGTCTGAATAGCTTAAAGTACCGCCAATACGAAATTTCATGTTAAGAGAAAGCTTAAGGGTGTCCACACTATCATACCGTATTTTTATTGTAGCTAAAGCGTCAGCGCTACTTTCGAAAACAGGAGAACGAATAATATCAAATACCGTAACACAAATATTATATTCGCGGCCCTGCGTACAACAATAATAGAGAAAAAAAAACTGTCACAAGTGCACTGACCTGAGTAAGTGAGAGAACGAACACGAGTTCTGAGTATATAGATATACTGTCCTACATCACTTTTTTTTTTTTGCTAAATAAATCACCCTCTTAGATTCTAAGTTTACTTAAAGTATTTTACCTTGGGGTAGAAACGAGCAGCTGCGAGACAGTTGTCAAACATTTTTTTTTCTTTTCTCGAGCTGCTAGGCGGGTCAATTTTCCTTGTACGCAGTTAGAAAGAAGGTTTCATAAAGAAGACAGCAAAGAACCACATGTACCTCTTCGCCGTGCGGAGTTCTTATATATCTGACTACAATAATACCACTCGTTATCACACCGCGCACGCGGCGTATTTATAGCCCGAACAGCGGCGATCGCAACCGGACTCATCTCCTTTGTGTGGAGTACAAACGACAGATATGGAAAGCCAGTACGCGATCATCAAACAGCAGGCGTCCATTCGGAACGAGGCCACAGCGGGTGCGGCCGTCGACCGGCGGTTGGCGAGTTTACGCTCGGAGAACCTCTAAGAAAAAAATAGAAAAAAAAATCTGATTCGCTTTTCGGTGGTAGCTGAAGCTAGCATGAAGTTAACGCCCCTTCCAAACTTACTGCGGTGATTGTCAGGCGCAAATCTTTTTTTTGATTAAAAAAAAGGAAGGAGATAAACAGTAATAGGACTCCATATAAAATGGAGTACTCTAAATACCCACATAGTCAGAAGCCGATTTCTTAATTGATTCTTTTTCGCCATTTTTCTACCTCCTCTTTACTTTTTTTTTCTATAAGTTTTTTTTTTTTTGTTGTTGACAGCGGTACCCTTAGGCTTTTCGATATATGCCGTGCAGAGCTGACAGAGAACTTTTTTGTTTGTTTGTCCCTTTTTTTATCCTGGCGCAACCCACCATGGCGGATCGGCCATGAAACGAACGCTGTCTTGCTATATAATAGTCATGGACCGTCACGCACTTTCTTCAACTTCTTCTTCAAGCCCCGCTGCGGTGGTCTAGTGGCTAAGGTACTCGGCTGCTGACACGCAGGTCGCGGGTTCGAATCCCGGCTGCGGTGGCTGCATTTCCGATGGAAGCGGAAATGGTGTAGAAAGAAAGAAAGAACACAACAACAACAAAAAGACAGCAAAAAAAAAGAGAGCACGACACCAAGAGAAAAACAAAAGACAGTCAGAGGAAGAGAAAGAAGAAATCGATAGAGAAACTTAAGAAAACTATAATAATCATGAACCGGTGCGCATGCTCCTCGCCCTCTTCTGCAACTTCTGGCCAATCCCCCACAATTGTTTGAGCTAGAAGAGAGGGGGAACAAGAAGAATAAATAAAATGAGAAAAGAAGAATAAAAAACAGCTACACACTGAGAGGACCAGAAAAAGGCGCAGTGAAAGCAGAGACAACTGGAGAAAGGGAAGGAAGGAGAGGCAGAAAGAAAGCAAAAAAACAAGGCAGGCCGCACAGCTTCACAGACTTGGCACGCATAAAAGAGATTTGCCCCGCCCTACCTTTTTTTTTTTTCATTACGCACTTCACGGTTTAATCAGATCATGTTGATCAAAGCGTTACGAACACTTTTTTACGATGCCTGCAAAGGACGCTCTTGCTGTGCTATGCTATCAGTGATTGCGCAAAGATTATATAAATTTTTTTTCAAAATTTCAGAACATGGAATACGTCTTCATTTGTTTAAAAAATGATGCGAAAACTTGATAGCGTATTTTACGCTTGCCTTATACCTGCAGCCGAGTGAATACAAGGCACCAACTAAAGTATTCAATTATGCGCCAACTTCATATTAGCATTACCTAGAGAGAGAACAATCTCATTACTAAAGCTCCAGGGCTTTACTGATTACGAGGCGGCGATACTTTCGACCACCTGGTCTTTCGCTGAGGCCTCGGTGCGAACATAATGGATGCATTTCATCTATTTGCCCCTTTCTCCTTTTTGAGTGAAAGGCAGCCATTAGGACGGCGCTTTGGTTCTCTCTTCGTTTCTCTTATCTCCCCCTCTATATTTTTTTTCTTTACACTAACCACCGTATTCACCAACGCCCCCTCGACTCGAATCTCGTCCTTCACTTGAACGAGCTGAGCACAGCGCCACCGCTTGTCTAAAAATGACGCTGCGTTTCTCGAGAATTGCTGTAGATTATCCCTGATATCGGGCGACTTGCTCTGCCTAGAGACGGCGCTGCAATCAATGTTCTCAAGTCAAAGTGAAGCGTTGAGTGTAGGGACGTTCTATATAGAATACGGGGGTAAGAGGTGCGAACGATTTTGTAGAAGAGGATTTTATATTACCATGGCGGGGAGCACGTGCACGTTAGCGACATTTCAGATAATGCAGTAAATCTAATCGTCATACTTCCTTGATATAAAATTCAATTTTCAATTTTAAAACACTTCAATAGCTGCGCTGATCAAGTTGTTTTTATGCTCGACTGCTGAACCGACCGTCGCGAGATCGAAACCCGGCCGTGGTGGTCGCGTTTTCGGTGAACGTGGAAATGCTGGAGGCCCGTGTACTAAGAATTAGGAGCACGTTAAGGAACCACGGGTGGTCCCAATTCCTGAAGCCTATTCCTACAGCGTCACTCACAGTCGTGTGGTGGTTTTAGGACGTAAAACCCCAGCAGCTCTTATACTTTAACACACTGGAACTCGTTGAGGGGTGATTCACTTTGATAGCTTATTCAAATCAATGAGTTTTGTGACCTGCATGGTTCTTGTTGTTCTTCACATCGTCTGGCAAGTGGCTGATTGATTGATTGATTGATTGATTGATTGATACGTGGGGTATAATGTCCCAAAACCACCATATGATTACGAGAGACGCCATAATGAAGGGCTCCGAAAATTTTTGCCACATAGGGTTCTTTAACGTGCACCCAAATCTGAGCGCACGGGCCTACAATAATTCCGCCTCCATCGAATATGCAGCCGCCGCAGCCGGGATTCAATCCCATGACCTGTAGGTCAGCAGCCGAGTACCTTGGCCACTAGACCAACGTGGTGGGGTCGTCTGGCAGGGGTAAATAATGTGTAACCATGCTTGCAGAAGCCAGCAAAAACTCACCACCAGCGCCGCAGTTTTCTACAACCTTGTGGTTGGTTTTTCGGAGCTGATATTGTTACAAATAAACAGAATTCCTACATACACAGCCTTTGTATAGCTAATTATTTTGCTTCATTCCTGCGTTTTCCGCGGACAGAAAACAGCATGCGTCGTTTCCTTTTATTTTCTTTTTTTTACTCACAACCGGCTATATGACCATTTGCAGACTTTGTTTTTTTTTTCTTTTTTTTGCGAACATTTGCGTGTTGCTAGTCACATGTACTTGTTTTCTCGTACTTTTATCTTCTTTAATTTCCTGTGGGTCATTTACGTAGAACGAGTCAATAGAATATATTATTTTTCAGACATTCATATATACCTTCACAACACGGTGCTTCCGTATAAATGTTCTCACTGTTTTCCTTACTTTCCAGATTTCATTCCGTGCCGACATGTATTCGTTCTTATGGGATTCCTTGGTCTGCTGAACGTCTATTCCTTGCGAGTCAACCTCAGTGTCGCTCTCGTGGCCATGGTTAAAAGTGTCGACTCCGGAAACAAGTACAGCAACCATTCAGAATGCTACTACGGTTACGCTAACGCCTCTGACGCGTACTCGAACAAGACAGAAGACCAAAAACACGTAAGTGTTGGAAGCCTTTGAAGATGCAGTTTTCAATTGCAAGTTGTTGTATATATACATATGAAATACAGACAGACTCGTGCTGCTAGGCACATGCATATTCATTATAATTTGATGAAATATAACGCATTAATGCATTTCCATCGGATGGCTCTTTCCTCGAATCTCATGCTCTCACAAACTCGTCCACGGACATACCAGATGTGGGTGCTGCATCATCAGTTTCAACCCATACAGAACAAGTGAAATTATATTAAACCAGCAAAACCTTGCGTACTTTGTTCTGGTGCGATCAACGTAATACCACTATATTCTGCTTTGTGCACAGAAAATTTATCAGAGCATTATTTTATTTTTATTACCCGAGGGTGAAATTAAAGTTCCGCATAAAGATGAATCAATAAAGTAAATAAATGAACCTTTTCGCAGCGCGAATAACACAAGCGTGAAAGTTGACCACACATTCATGACAGAAAATATCAGGCACACCCAGCTAGCCAGTGATTCCAGTAGACGAATAAATACAGTACATTCCGACATTCGACAAACCGGGAAAATCCTTCGTCAATATGCAAATGAGCCATTAGTCACGCCGTGCGCGAGGAGTCAATCAGTTCGGTGCATCGTGCAGGACACGGGCGAGTTCGAGTGGGACAGCTACACTCAGGGCATCATCCTGGGCTCCTTCTTCTACGGCTACGTGATCACTCAACTGCCCGGAGGCCGCATCGCCGAGGTGCTGGGCGCCAAGTGGATGTTCGGCCTGGGCGTGTTCCTCACCGCGGCGCTCACGCTCGCTATCCCCGCCGCGTCCAGGGCTCACTACGGCGCGCTCATCGCCATCCGCGTGCTCCAGGGACTCGGAGAAGTGAGTGGTCACCAGGCGTTGGCACCATCGATTTTTCTACCTTTTCTTGCTTGTTTTTTCTACTATGCTATGAGTAGAAGTTTGGCTGTAGCTGTGGCCACATCTCGTTACCGCCCGCTCCACTGCTGTGCTCGTGTCGAGACGGGACCCTAGAGAGTCGGTGCTCTTGAGAATCGGCGAGAGTGGCGGAGCTCAGTTATGGAAAGGCTGGAGTGTCGTTATCCTCTTGGTGCGACGAGGAGCAAAGGGCGTGGAAACGGTGCAAGAAAGAAAAAAAGAGGACGAAGGCAAACAGGCATTGTTTCTATCTAATTTCTCTATTTTTTTTTTAGCAAGCGTTGTAAAAAAAATGATCTATCAAGAGGTACAGTGTGGCCAATCCCCCATGTGGGTACGAGCCAAGATCCCCTAGGAGACAAGACAAGACAAGAGTGCACGGGGGGGTATGTCTCTCTGGTTTCGTGCCAAATTTCGATTGCTGTTTTTTCTACGCCTTCTAAGATCAACGTACCAGGCAAACATCGCACTCTTTCGCAGATAATGAATGATACGTAAAATAAAAAAAAATCTCGAAGCCTCGTAACGGTGGTGTCAGAACCTTACTATATTATTTACACGTCGAAGCAAGCAACGCAAATTATGAGCCGCTACAAGCAACAGCTACTCGCTTGATCACTCTACCACCTCGTACCTCGGTTGTCAGACTACGGGAAGGTTGTCACATATTCGTGTAACACGAATGCTGAAGGCAACGTAGGTGATCAGCAGAAATAGGTCGCGCGGTACTGGTCTACTTTACGCCAAGCCACCACAAGTGCTCCTTGTCATGCATTGGTGTCCATCATTAAAGGAACTAGCTTCTTCCTCCACGACACCCTACATGAAACAAATACGTTCAATAAAGAGCTGTCGAACTTGACTGGTGGCCCGAGAGTATGATATACGTGTTGCTTAAGTTGACGAGTAAACAATACGAACACACAAATCATTGCATGCATAGTCTCACAGATGTGCATGGGATAGCGCAAGGCTCAGCACAAGTCTTTAAATGTCTATACTACATAGCTGTGTTGACGGCTTTAAGGCATACCCTTTGTTTCCCTTTTTTTTTCTTTTTTAAATTCTCGTTTTACTGTGCGAGGTCTCACGTCGTTAGCTAAGCGCACTATATCGTCATGACGTTGGGAAGCAAATTTCAAACGACAAGTGATCGAGAATCATGGGGCAGGCGGCACATTATTCCGCGTCACACTCGGGTGCAAACAGAGCAAAGAATGCAGATGTGATCACGAATACATGGTCGTATGTGAGGCACCGGACATTTTGATTGCGGTTCACATCAGTTTTGCTGCAGCGAAAAAAAAATGGACATGGAAGCCTCTTGAAATATTGCGTTGTCATTGTTGATTGATTGATATGTGTGGATTAACGTCCCAAAACCACCATGTGATTATGAGAGACGCCGTAGTGGAGGGCTCCGAAAATTTCGACCACCTGGGGTTCTTTAACTTGCACCCAAATCTGAGCAGACGAGCCTACAACATTTCCGCCTCCATCGGAAATGCAGCTGCCGCAGCCGGCATTCAATCCCGTGACCTGTGGGTCTGCAGCCGAGTATCTAAGCCACTAGACCTCCGCGGCGGGGCTGCATTGTATTGTTGTTGTTGTTGAAAGAGAAAAGGAGAGCTTTGGAAAACAGAGAGATTAGCGCAGATATATTTTCTGTCCACTGAAACATGAAATGACTATGAAGTATGTTCATTACCAGCATTAATAATACCATATTATAAACAAAGCCAGTGGTGACAGTTATAGGCAATTCATTAAATTTGCGTCCATTAAAACAATCTCGAAGAGCACTCACTGCGCGTCTTTTATTGTGAGGATGTGGCCACTCTGCCCTCAAACTGCTGCTGTTAAAGTGAACACTCGAGTGTGCACCAATCATATTGCTGACCCTGCAACGGCGAGTGGACGTAGAATATTTGTTTGTCGTGTCACAAACGGATTTACGGCTGACAATCACCGATACTCTTGTGCGAATCTAAGCCCTTGTGCTTTAACTAGAGACCAATATCCGGACATGCCTTGCGAGAAAGTGTTCCCTTTTACAGTCAACCCGTCTGTAGCACCATTACAGTCAACCTGTCTGCAGATGGTGCTTTTGATAAATTTTCTCTTTCTTTTATTGATGAGATAGCCGGTTATATTGCATACCCTGCCTTCGCATGTCTTTTTTTTCTTATTTGAATTCATAAAAAAGCAATGCATAAGGTACGTCAGTGTCGCGAATAAAAACTGATTGATTTGTAGGGTTTAACATCCCAAAACCACCATATGGTTATGAGAGACGCCGTAGTGGAGGGCTCCGGAAATTTTGACCACCTGGGGTTTTTTAACGTGCACCCAAATCTGAGCACACAGGCCTACAACGTTTCCGCCTCCATCGGAAATGCAGCCGCCGCAGCCGGGATTCGAACCCGCGACCTGCGGGTCAGCAGCCGAGTACCTTAGCCACTAGACCACCGCGGCGGGGCACGCGAATAAAAACTGATGTATCGAAGCGTGCACTAACAAGGTTGCGTATCGGTCAGTTTAATTTGTAAGAGCAATGAATTAACAAGACGATAGAAAGGCCCACAACTTTCTAAGTGGTGCCTCCAAGCCGCACATAGGCCCATATTTGGCGAAACAGGGTCACCCGGCTTCATAACTCATCTCGCAGGGAAGGAAGCCTCGCACCTGCGAGATGAGTTATTCGTCGTGATGCCGTTTTTCAGCATGCCGCTGCAACATGCTCCGACTGCATCTGCGGCAGCAAGCTGGTGGTATCACATTACTTTTGCGGTCTACCAGCGCATTACGTTTTATGCATGCGAACTACGATACTTCCGTTCCGGAAAAGGAATGTTCGTTTTGCAAAAGCAGTTTCGTCACGGCAGGTGCACACGCACGCATAAGCACCTGCGTACGAAAACGTGGACAGCTGCATGCAGTGTGAATCAGTACGCGCGTGCCCAATCATCAGCTGTACACGTCGAGACCAAACAAGTGTCTATCTTTATTTTTCTTTATTTTTCTTCTACTTTTATCTTTCTCGTCACGGACATATTTTGTCTCCTCTTTAGATGCCGACAATGCGGCTGTTTTAGGCGACGCCGGCGTACAGGTTTATCAGCACACAAAAGGTATACCAGCAGCGCTAACAGTTGTGAAAGGAATTGGTGGTTATCACGACAAAAAAGGACTGGTGGCAGTCGAATATGCTCTATTGGAGGCCCAAAAACACACAAGATCACTTATGCATTTGCCTACGACCACTCGAATTGATCAGTCGATGCATTTATTAGTCGATATATTGACCGTCCATCCACATCTAAAAGCTTTCTGCCCCTCAACAGATTCAGCACTGCCTCCGAATTAGGCCTGCCTTTGACCAAGCGAAAAAAATGACACGGTATGACGTCATCATGTTACGTTTTATGACATCGTAATATCATCATGACGACGTCATAATGCCAGATTGGGGAAATCTGTGACGCCATATGACGTCATCACGTGATGATAATTTTTTGAATCACTCTCATTGCCCCTACCCCTATAAAACGGGGGTGGAACCCTTCAGGACCCCAATAAAAGTTTTTCATCCATCCATCCACACTGTCATTGCCACCGACGCAGGAAGCCGATGGCCATTTTTTTTATGAGGCATCTAACGTTCCCGCTTAATTATGTGAATATTTTACGCAGTGTGTACTGTTTTTTTTTGGGGGGGGGAGAGCAGGGGTACCGTACTTAATGCATGTGTTGGGCATGTGTTTGTAGGTGTGCGTGTATATATGCGCATGCTAAATTTAAAGTTTTTCGCGGACGAAGAGGGTTAAACCCTACCTTCCCTTCCAAACACACACAATCACCATGGCTATGCCAGTGATGGTAACTGAATCCAAGCATGTAATATTTTGAGAAATTCGCCGAATGGATGCTTTGTACATGGAATAACAAAGAAAAAGAAACATTCGTACGAAGAATCCAAACAAAAAAAAGAAATCTTAAGAAACATAAAGCAGGGGCCTACCCCGGTCCGCTATTCAGGTACATCTTTCAGTGAACTGAATATAATGCAGCTGAGGTCATCCGAAGCGAGGCAAACTGCTCGGGTGTCCCCGCTATACAGATACGTCACTGGCTCTGTAATACCTTTGAGCTGAACCATGCAACTCGGTCAGCCCTAAACAACGAAGCAGACGCTGCCTCATATGTGTGCG
This sequence comes from Rhipicephalus microplus, assembly GCF_043290135.1. NCBI lineage: Eukaryota > Metazoa > Arthropoda > Arachnida > Ixodida > Ixodidae > Rhipicephalus > Rhipicephalus microplus. Next base: position 227,165,220 of record NC_134701.1, read on the forward strand.
CTGGCAAAAATAACCTTTTTTTTTGCTGTTTATTACTTCTCATAGACTGTCATGATGCATGCGGCGTAGTCGGTTTCCCGACATCCACTTTTCTCCGCCTGACCTCATTCCGGTCATTGTGTGTCACTGGCGTTCAGTTTCTCATATCTATTTCAGTGTAAACTTGAGTGAGCTGCGCGGATATAGTGTTCCAGCCCGCCACCCTACGGTCTGTAAAATCACACACACTTTTGAACAAAGCGACAGCTGCAGAGGTCTGCCACTCTGACATTGACATTTCTTTCGGCTTTTCACTTGTTCCTTCATACGTTTATCTACATTGTATTTAATACCTAGACGCAAAAATGACAATGCGTACCCAATTTTAGAGCTGCGTAATAAGGCGCCATATCGAAGGGACAATAAAGCGTAACAATGAACTAATTTAGATTGAAAATTTTCTTTCAACCCTGCTTTTGTTACCTTAACTTCACGAAAAAAAAGAAAAAGAAGGTAAAAATCTCCGGTTTTAAATTTAGCGTCGACGTTTCTGCAAATGACTGCGAGCGTGATACCAAAGCCTTCAAGGCGTTTTCCTTTTTTTTTTTTCATTCTAACCCCATTGGCTAAGCAAAACTTTCTGAAACTTGGCAGAGAAAGTTTTTGGCACCCTCAGATGAGACTATACTTCAAGGAAAACACGAAGCTACCTTGAAGTATTAACCAATTCGCTCAATTGCAAGTTTATTTAACCAGATTATACTTTTTTTACCGATTACGACAAATATAGGCCCCAGTAGACCCCATAAACATCTGTGGTGTCTAGGCAAGTAATTGAGAGCATTTATACATGACGTCACTAACTGCACGTCATTTTTTGCGTGATTTATCACTTACCAAGCCCCAATAGTATTGTTTTTGATAGTGCGAAATTCTATTTTCAACTATAAGAAAGTACTTTATCTTCAGTATCCCATTAAGCATTGCAAACTACCACAATGCTTCATAAACACATCGCAACAAAACTGTGTGCCTGTTACATACACAAATTCGCGCGTACTGCATTGCACTAAAGGTATATCATATTTCAATCGTGATGTGCGTTTAGGTTTGATTAATATTATTTCGCCCTCAAATATGCGTTATCGCGTTACAAGAGGCGTTTATTTTGCCGGTCCGGTTTCGCTTCCTCTGACTCGGGAATTCTCTGGCTACGACTTGTCAGCTGCAGAAGTGGACAATCTTGCGCGAACAAGATAATAGGGTGTTTTAGAATAGCGCACCGCGAGCCCTTGCGGTGCGGTCGCTGCCACTGCGCATGCTTCGTAACGCGAGTCGGCGTTCACGTTCGCGGACCGCACGTAAAAAAATCCGAAATTGCGTTCGGTGATGGCAGCCCGCATGTGGCACGCAAGCGCTGGTTTTGAGACTACGGTGTCACTGCGATCGTGCGTAGCGGATCGCAGCAGGGCAAACGCTATTCTAAAGCTCATATGGCGCCCGCTACGCCCGCAACGCCCGCAGCGCTTGCAAACGGTATTCTAAAGCTCCCTAATAATATCCACCCATATTTCGCCGTTTTTACAGGGCGTCACGTACCCGGCAATGCACTCGATGCTGGCGCAGTGGTCGCCCAAGTTCGAGCGTTCCACGGCCACTGCACTGGTGCACGCTGGAGCCCACGTCGGCGCGATGGCTGCCCTCACGTTTTCCGGGTTCCTCGCAGCGTCCACGTTTCTCGGAGGCTGGCCGGCTGTCTTCTACGTGTTCGGTAACTTCGCCCCTGCTTCAGCGAAGGTGTCGCTTATTGCGAACTAACACGTGTGCTCAGCGATATGACTGGGGTAAATAAAGCATGCAGGACATCGAAAATAAATAAATTTTTGTTTATTCTTAATTGAGAGGGGAGTCGGGATCATCTACTGCTTAGAGCGGGTAATCGGTGGCCTATCGGAGAGAGACAGCGAGTGCACCAGGAAAATAAACGTAGACAAAGGTGGTAAAAGATTAAATGGTGTGATTAAAACGAGTATAAATAGCGTGGTAAATAGAGCTGACTCATGGAAGCCGTAATCAGACAATGTTTGCAGACGCCTTGGTGCTGTTATAGACGATGATGATGATGATGATGATGATGATGATGATGATGATGATGAATAAGAGATGATTATGAATGAACAAGAGACTGAGATGATGATAAATAAGAGACTAAAAGGGATGAGCAAAAGAGAGAGAGAGAGTTTAGGGCCGGCGCGAGGATTTCTTTACTGGGGTCACATCTACGACATTTAATTTCTTACGGGAAGGGTTAGAGAGCAGGAGGTGATTAGGTGAGCGAAATACGCGTTGTGGGGCTATTTTCGTCCTTGGAAAGCAATGAGGTGGAAGGCAAACAAATTTTTATGGATGGCGCGTGTCGCTTTTCTCTTCCACACCCCCCTCCGTGCCCTCACTGGCGCCACTCCTCAGATACCTTACGTAAGCAGTGCCAGTTACTATAATAAAAATATCCACTGATCAAAGAGTACTCGTAGCGCGGATCGATTCACTGCAAATGTCCTTATAGGTGGAGTCTTTCCAATGAAAGAGTTGTTAGTAACTTGTTATTGTATTATATTCCCGTGTTGTGGAGAAAGTCAGATAGAAAAGGGTTCGGCTATTTGTTTGACTTGAGTTTAATAGAGCGTTGCGAGCCACACTCAGATGGTCGTTACTGACTGTCATTCTGCTTCAGTCGCGGCAGTCGCATATCGGTGGAGGTGAAACGGTAGAGGCGCGTTAAAAAAACACCAGATTGTCTAAATTTTCCGGAGCCCTCTACTGCAGCGTCCTTCCTCATCGTAACCTGGTTTCGGCAAGTACAATCCCGTATATATTATCATTACTGTCTGTTATTTCGCAGTGCGAAGAAATAAGACGGGCGAAGGGAAAAAAAAACACATGATTTTTTATATACACTTTTGTCCAGCAAGAAAAGCTCGGGCGATATAAAAACACAATAAAAGCATTACTATACACGCAAAATGTGATGAATGAGGCTAGACTCTGTGACACTTATTCAAACTGTCGCCCATATTGATCGCTTCTGCCATCAGCTTTTCCACTTTATTAATAAATAATAACATTTGTCAAGCTTTTACATTCAAAACGACGACATAGTTGAGAGAGACACCATACTGTAGAACTCCGGAAATCTGACCATTTGAGGTTCTTAAACATGCACCCGTCTACACGGGTTTCAAGCATTTCCACCTCCACGAAAAATACAGCCACCACAGCCGGGATTTGATTCTGCGACCTGCGGATAAGCAATGAAGCACTATTCGTAACCACCACACCACCGTGGCGGGTCCTATTCAGTTTCTGCAAAACGTAGTTTCAGCAAAAAGTATACGGTCATGCGCAAGTTCATATTCTCCTCTTACTCATCATTCTTCCTTCCTTCCTTTCTTTCTTACTTGTCCTGCTTTCTTTTTTGTCCAGATTCAGTTTAGTAATGTCGTACAAACGTGATCACTAAAGTTCACGCACGTTCCATTGAATTTCCAGGCTTCCTAGGCTGCGTTTGGTTCGTGTTTTGGATTTACCTAGTCTACGACAGCCCAGAAGAGCATCCACGAATCACCCAGGAAGAGTACGACTACATTATCGTCAACCAGGGCGACGAGAAAGTACAAAAGGCACGTTTCAAATTCCTCACAAAAACTGCATCCTTCACTGCTGCGCAAGGTTGTTTATTTCTAGACGCCTCATGCACGAGGATATTGTGGCTATCTTTGCCTGCTTCTTATATTACGCGAAACTTAACCAATAAACGGTGCATCACGAAGCCTTACGAAGCGTTACGTGGATGTAATTTTTTTTTTCTTGCAGAACTTGAAGATACCGTGGAAGCACATCGCCACGTCGAAGGGACTGTGGGCTCTTTCTCTGGCGCACTTTGGATCGAACTGGATTTACTACACATTCCTAACCATTATTCCCTCGTATTTGGCCACGATCCTCCTCTACGACATCAAAAAGGTGGGTGAACTGTAGTCGCTATCAATCGCTACAGTCCCTTGTTTAATACGTTTTGTCATTTGTGACTTCATTTCGCTATCTTCAATGCACCGCTTGCCCCTGCCCAAAGTCTGGCGTTTGGACGGGCGGTATTTTATCAAATAAAATAAAATGACAATGAAGCAGAAAACCATTCAACGCCTTTATAAGGGTTTATTCAATATCTAAGTACACAAAAGCGTTTTCGATTATGTACTGTTATAAAGCCAGTGTTTTTAAACAATTGAAACCTGAACAATCGTAGTGAATTCCAGAAGGCAAGCAACCTCCGGAGAATAAAAATGCATTCGACGACAAGCGTGTGTCACGTTCAAAACAAAAATGTATCTTTGTATACGGAAACTTTGAAGGTAAACATCGAAAGCCCTAGCTTCCGCCACGTGCGTGACCTTTATTTTATTTTATTTTATTTTGATTTATTTTGTTTTATTTTATTTCAGAACGGCCTCATCTCTTCTCTCCCATACCTCCTCACCACAATCACCAGCTGTTTGGCGAGTGTTTATGCGGACGTGCTGCGAAAGAAAGGCATCATGAGCACCACTGCCATCCGGAAGTTCTTCAACACGTCCGGTGTGTTTTTTCAACGCTGTAATTTATTCTAGCGACCAGCCCCAAGGTCCTCGTGCCACGCGCCATGGCTACCTGTTTTTCTTCGTTTGGCAGGCGTGCACTATGTTCAGAGTTTTAAAATACACATGAATTAGAGAGGGATACATGCTGGAAACTGCCACCTAGAGGTGGACAACGCCTGCCTACTTCTTTGTGAAGGGGACACACAGAGGAAAGAAGGGTAGGAGGAAAGAAAGAGGGAAAAAACACAAAGAACACAAACTTAAACAAAAATAAACAGCCACATAGAAAAAAACAATACAAAGGCGGGGCCAGGTCAGTATCGTTTAAGATATTCGTTGGAGGCTTGGTCACGCCGAGCAGGCAAATGCATCATTTTCTGAGCTTCGCCGTGGCATCTATTCCGACTGATCTCGTGAACCTATAGAAATCGTCTTTGCCTTGCAGATTATGATCGAGTATACAGTAAGTACAGCCCATTGAGTCATGTTGGCTACGTTATCCCATGCGGTGCGCAGGTTATGATCCACAAACCGCATTGTACATGTAAGAGAGCAGCAGCAGATGCTTTGACGATCGGAGGAACATTTTCTGTCGTACCACTGATCCTATATAAGAGCCTAAGTTTACCAACGGACACTCGCGATTCTCGTTCGAGATTTAAGCATGAGCAAAGTAGTGAACAGTTGTTTCAAAGAAAATAAAACAAGCAGGAAGGGCTGACTCTGGGTGATAACACAAAATGCGCTGAGTCTTCTCTTCGTGTTCGTTGTTGGCGCTGTTTCACGTTAAAGAAAAATTAATCTTGTTATACTACATGTAAAACGCCATCCACGGTAGCTATAGTACTGTCGGAACCTTGTTATCTGGCGTCATTTCCTGTCTAGCATAATGACCTCAGTTGGAAAACTCGTTTCTTTTATTTATTGCAAGGCGCAAAAGATCAAAAAAAGCATCTGCCTATACGCTAAGCTAAACATATTACTACTGTTGCCTCGGGTAACAAAATTTGCATTCTCGATCTGTTTACTCATTAGTTCGTCGCTCGGACGCTTCGAGATCAGAAGAGTCTGATTAAGGTGTCTTTCTTTATTACAACGTCTTCCCAATGGTTCCCAAAAGTCTAAGCAGGCAGGATTTGCTAGATAACAAAGCTGAGATGAAGGCATCGTTGTCGTTACGGCGGGGTTGCCCGAGAAAGTCTTGTTCATTACACGTGTAATGCGCGCAGAACAGCGACTGCAGTCAAGGAGGCTAACGGAGCTATCAGTGAGACGTGGTGTAATGGGGTTGGTTTAGTAACGGCGACTGCCCAGTCTCTTTATTGCGAGGCCCCCCCGCCCTGCTAACACTCATTTACAACGCGGCGAATGCGCGAAGTGAAACCGTGGTTGGGCTAACCACGGCCCGGTCTGGGTCTCTCCCGATTACTAGATGTTGCGCTGTTTAGCGTGCCTTTTGTTTGTTTTTCTTCCAGTATTAAGAGCGCGGCGGCGTCTCATAGCGTTGTGACCTTCGCCTTCGCAGCCGCCGTTGTGCCCGCTCTCCTGCTGATCGGGATGCCGCTGGCCGGATGCGACCGAGTTTGGTCCGTGGTCCTACTCAGTCTCGCCGGGGCGGCGCTGGGCGTCCGAGAAGTGGGATTCATGGTCACCCACATCGACATGTCGCCCGATTTCGCCGGTAGGCCTTGAATGCACTCCGACTGTTATGCACGCACAAGGAGAAAAAGAAAATGCACGCAGAGCGCACGCACAGGCTGACCGACTTCGGTTAAGGATGAGACAGATAGATGTACAGGCAAGTCTTCTTTACGACGCGTCGAGTCAGCGCAGTCGGTGTGCGAGCGCGACACGTGATGACAACGTGGCCGACGCAGTGATGCATTGCCAACTCGGTAGTCCTCAATGGAAGCGTGTTGTTTTCTTGTCTTTGTTGCAGTTTCGCTCAGCGGCGGAATATAAGGAGAGAATGGAAGTGAGGTTTATGCCCTCTGCGTCACAGTGGGGATCTCTCGTTCAGTTTGTGAAGGTGATGCGACGTCTCCCTGGCCTCAGCAGTACACGTGCCTCTTTTAGCTATGCACAAGCAATATACGGGGACGAAGGTCGGTTCACTCGAACTCTGACCAGTGTGGCATTGTATAGCGTGTGGTGATGTGCAGTGGGAGAGGCACTTTGATAGCCAGATAACCTCTAAGCCCTGGTTGTCTCCGTCGCTGCGCAGTCAAGTGCCCGGTCATCATGTTGATCGTGTCAGTGCGATCCCATCGACAGGGTTTTGAGGGGAGTGCCAGCACCGACCTTAATGTATACGGCCTCTCACTTGTCAATGAAGATATATTGGAGGTGCGACGTTACGACATGGTAAAATGCGTAAAGAAGGTGCTCGTAAGAATGTTTAGAAGGGGAAAAAATGTAAGTGCATCAAAGTGACGGCGCAAAGCACCTTCATCGAGCTGTGAGTAGTTTTTATCGCCTGGTTACAGGCCACAAAACGGGTATTTCTGTTACAGCTTCGATATCTTACCATCATTTTTTTTCCATCAATTATTATTATTTTTTTAGAAAGGCTTACGAGAGTTTCTTTTAGAAAGGTCTGATAGCTTTTCACCACTGTTCGCATTGAAGTTCATCCTTGAAGACAAGAGAAAATATATAAAATTAACACATCTAACGACTGTCAAATGACCCCTTGTTTGGCAATCCTGTATTTCAATCTACCGAACACATTTTTAACATAGGTAGGTGCACTAAAGAAAAATAAAGCTTCAAGCTCAGCCATAATTAAAGTTGCAACACTTCTTTGCATCGCTGCATCGCTCATATCAGTTGCATCGCTCATATCATCGAGTTGCATCGCTCATATCAGTACTCATAAAACAAAACTGAGAAATAGTAAAGGACTGGCACCAAAACCTTCAGGTGCCTCTCTCTCCAATAGAGAGTTTGAGAAAACGGGCCCCAAGGAGCTCAGGCACCCAAGAAGTTTGCGACCCGCCAGGGCACATGAGCAGAATCCAAGTCAATCTTGGGCTCTTGCGTTCGTGTTGACCCAAGGCCGAAAAATCGAAAACTAGCGTGGGCACCCTAGGCGTATTGGGTCTCCAGCGAGATGAAGCAGACGCAACGCAAGCCTCGGTGCCGTATGGCCCATGTCTCGCATCAATTTTAATTTCGCCGATTGTGGCGCTGTGTGCGTTTGAACCAACGCAGTGTGCGTTTGACCCAAGTCTCAAATTCTGGTTATTTTAGGAACGCCAGAGCAACCCTATGCAACGCAGCTTGGGTACCCAGTGTCTTGGGCCCCCAATCCTCAAACTCTCTATTGTCACAGGTTAAGAGAGGCCGATGGAGGCGCGCTCTAAGCAACGCATGCAGTACGAAAAACTAGTGAAAAGAACATCTGAATGAAATATAGTATGAATATTACTTTTTTTCAAGACCTATCAATCAGGGAATCACTGTAAAAATAAAAAAAAACGTGAATAGATGCACTTTCCCAAAATTAAGTGTAAATTTTAAAGTAATTAGGGCTACAATTTGTAATACCCCTGTTGCACATGCAAAGCAAGCGTGGTTAGGGCGAACCACGGTTCACCAATGTTACACCGCGCGAAAGCACCGTCGGTTAAGTTGGCTAACGCTATCTGGCGTAGAACAAACTAACTACCACACTAAGCAACAGAGCCACATCCTTGCGTATATATGCTTCGAATATATTCAGCAGCAACCAGAGAAAAATGCCATATATGCACCAAAGCACATTCTTGTACTTAACGGCGCCCCGCCGCGGTGGTCTAGTGGCTAAGGTACTCGGCTGCTGACTTGCAGGTCGCGGGTTCAAATCTCGGCGGCTGCATTTCTTATGGAGGCGGAAACGCTGTAGACTCGTGTGCTCAGATTTGGGCGCACGTTAAAGAACCCGAGGTGGTCGAAATTTGCGGAGCCCTCCACTTCGGCGCCTCTCATAATCATATGTTGGATTTGGGACGTTGAACCCCAAATATTAATCAATGAATGTACTTAACGGCACCTTCTTGTTCAGATTGCCTATATTCATCCGGACTTGCTTTGGCTATGCGTCAGGCGGAAGTTCGGCGTTGCGTTGCGTGACGTGCTCTGCAGATAATTTTCCCTCAACCTTATCAGGCTTTCCGTGCCTCGTGCCGTTCAATTAATCCGTTTTTCACGTGTGCTCGTCAGCATGTACTCGTCGGTGATGGGTGCCGCCATTTTGTCGGTTATCTGCCTAACCAAGGTTGCCAAGCTCGGTTTCTTCGAACCGCGGTTAGCGGCGTAACCCCGGTAAGAGTAACCACGGTTTAGGCTGTCTGTGTAACAAGGGTATAAGCAGCATGCTTAAATCCTGAAAAGTCTATTCTGAACTTCTATTAACTCCACCACATCCACGAGCAAAGGTGCGAGTGAGAAAGTTAAAAGCCACAAGACGCTGTTTGGTATTTTCCTACATCGTCATGTTCTTGCCGATGTAATTTTCTTCTCCACAAAATGTGAATCCATCAGCTTTTCGTGTGCAGAAATGTCACGTCACTTTCACAGTCAAGGCATAAGGCCACCTGGAATCCCCACATCTGAGCAGTATGCAGGGGCCGGCTGTTTCTTACCTGTCGCGCGTCCGAACGTTGCGAGTGACAACAACTGAATGTTATAACCTGGGTGCGATGCTCTATGACCCCGCAGTTTTCCACGCTGCACGTAAAAGTACGAGCTCGTAACCCTAACTCCCACATCCAGATAATATACGCACATTTGGCAAAGCGAAAGGCGACACAAGCTAGACAGCGTCTTGCGCAAGCTCAGTGACTTCGGGATCATTAAAGAATCGTAAAAATGCTCTCTTAACGGTTCGGTCTGTACCCACCAGTGTTTGGTCAGTAATGAAAGCGTTTACAGCACCCATTCATTTTCACGACTGGTTCTCTTTCTTTCTTTCTTTCTTTCTTTCTTTCTTTCTTTCTTTCTTTCTTTCTTTCTTTCTTTCTTTCTTTCTTTCTTTCTTTCTTTATTTCTTTCTTTCTTTCTTTCTTTCTTTTCTTTCTTTTCTTTCTTTTCTTTCTTTTATTTCTTTTCTTTCTTTCTTTTTACAAACGAAGAACTCGCGTAAGCAATAAGGATGCCTCCAGGGCGGGCTCTTACTGGAGAAGCTGTCAGTCGCTAATTGCGGACAAGTTGCAAACGGCACGTTTCGAGACTCCGCGTCTAGCATTCTTTACCGACGAGTTTGTTTCCTCCCTTACAATTGCCCGCCGCACGCGGAAGAACTCCGCGACTGCGTGAGCGGATGCCACTTTATCTCGGGGCAAACGGGCGCCACGACAAAAGACAGTTTCTCATTTCCGTCCAGCGCCTGGAAATGAGGCACGCGTGCGCGACCGCGTTCCAATGAAACGCGTGCTTACGTGCGTGACACTCGGTAGCAACTATACGCTCGCCTCGAGGAAGAATCGGCTCGCAACCACGTCAAATGGCAGCGCGTACAAACAAGAGTGCTCAAACTTCGTCGTTATATTCACTGAGGTAACGTTCTAACGCTGCCTCGAACATCATTATTAAAAAAAGAAAGAAAGGTAAAAGCATTTCGGCAATGAAGAAGGTCGACATTTAAACAGAATCATTACGGAGCAGTGCAAAGGACAGAATACGAAGTATGACAAAGAGGCATGAACAAACGCCGACTGAAGCTGAAGAATACACCAATATAAGCGAAGAAGTAAAAAGTATATTACTTGAGAACAACAAGGAAGTTTGGTTTCTCCTCCCTTATTAGGAATACGGCTAAGTGAAAAAGTAAAGAAAAATGAGGAACGTGCCGAGACTGCGCAACAGATGAGATAGGAGTGAATGTAGACGAGAAGAACCCACATAGGCAAACACCGTCGACACTACACGCGAGGCGCGCCCTTCAGACGTGTCTGAGATAATGAAGTCCTTATTTCATGCAGAGTCACGGAAGGTACTGTCGCACAACTGCAGTGGATATTCGCAAGATCATTAAGCTCACGTGCCCTTTGTTTCCGACGTTTAAACAAAATCTTAGAGCGCTGAGTACCCCCACCACTTGCAATGCGCCCATAGCACGGTGTAAGAATTTGGACCATAGATGTGTATGCTTGCATGCCCTTTCAGCAAATAATTGCAATGTTCTCTGAGCTTAACGTTGTACTTGAAACGCTTCATGAAGCTTTGCTTGAAAAAGAACTACGTTATAGTGGACTTGATGAAGGGCGTGCCTTGAGCAGGGTGTCGTATAGGCTTCTGCTTATATGGGTCCCACTCTCATTCCTTCGTATTCCCTCTCACCACCCTGCATCTCCTTCGCAGCTTGTGTATATTCTTTAGGTTATTCGCTTATATTGACCTGCTGTTAAGAACAAAGCTTGAGTTCAGAGCGCTTGATTATCCAAACTATTTTTTTTTTTTTGCTATTTGGTCCTTCTTTGTGCTCGCCTGCAATGAAGCTTTACAAACTGGCCCTGCTTACGATTTTTCCGCAAGTTAAGCAGACTGTTGAAATTGCAGAACATTCACTGACACTTGCTCCACTTACGCAGCGAGTTGACCGATACAGTTTTTCGACAACGGCAAGTCTTCGTTCAGCGGTCATGTGTACGGACTGTCAGCAAAGGTCGTGCCATCCAGTGACATTGCAATTCTGCACATACACGACATTTTTCTACGTACTCACACGTACCTCCGTGAACGCGTGCAGCAGAAGCAGACCACACGCGAATGACAAAAGGAGACAAAGGAAAGACTGCAAATATTTGCCTCTCGGCAATATTCTTCTCTGAAGCTGAGAAAAAAAATAAAAGACAACAAGCACCAACTGGCCCAACTTGTCATTTTGTTGAGAAAGAGGTATCTTATCACGAGACTAGCAGACTCGTACCTATACATACATATAAAGGCGAAGTGGTAAGACTGGTGACTTATACTTGGCCTGCTTTCAATTGCGGTCTAATATTATTTTTGTTTTTCCTGTTCAGGTACACTTCTTGGGGTCACAAATACTATCGGAAATCTGCCCGGATTCCTGATGCCGTACGTCGCTGGAGTGCTAACGAGCGAGGAGGTGAGTTTTTGATAGCAACTGGACGAAAGAAAGTGGACAGTGTATAAGACTATATGCAGGGACTACCGAAGCGAGCACCATTATACAAGTAAATGTCAATATTTGAATATAGTTCTTCTGCATAGTGTTCCAAAACTTAGTCGTAACACAACCGTTGACCTACATATACAAAGAATTTAAAATCGGCCTGAAAACTCTTAAGTTCGGCTTAATCCGCTCTCATAACATTTCCTATTTGCCACACCAGTTCTCATTGTTCTCAGTGTTTGCTGCATGTTTTTATCGATTTTTAAAAAGTGAAATTTTATCTGCACGAGTGATGATTGTTAGTAGTCACTGTGCAAGTGTGTATCACGAAACGCACGCTAATCTAATTGTGCGCATGCATACATTACATTGCGTCCATTCTGCTATTGGTATTGCTTTTTTTTGTGCTGGATAGCCATTCGTGTTGATAATTTTTGTCTACAATCTGTTGATTCCACGTGTCTCACAACGACAATATGTAATAACCGCACGACCATTTAGCAGATCACGTGGTAACGCTGCATTTCATAACATTACTAAGTATCTTAAGTACTCAATCATCATCGAGTTCTTTCAATAGCTAAATCTGGTTCAATTAGTATGGTTTTGTACAGTTCATTTTGGGGTGGTTCATTGTTCCTAACGTCTGTAACTGGTAAACAGCCACAAACTTTATTAACGTGCTCTAATCCCGGCTGCAGCGGCTGCATTTTCGATGGAGGCGAAAATGCTGTAGGCCCATGTGCTCAGATTTGGGTGCACGTTAAAAAACCCCAGGTGGTTTATATTTCCGGATCCCTCCACAACGGCATCTCTCATAATCATGTGGTGGTTTTGGGGCGGTAAACCCCGCATATCAATCGTTATTAACGTGCTGCAGCCAAACGCAAGCGTGCCACTCGAACGCTTTGCATTTCTTTGCTCCAGAACTCGATCCGGACATGGAGCTACTTCTATTACATCGCCGCAGCCGTGGGCATCATCTGTGCGGCCGCTTTCTTGTTCTTTGGGACCGCCGAGCTGCAGCCTTGGGGCAGGGGCACCGAAGCGCAGGAACCGGTTTACACGGTCGACACGGAGAAGCCGCCCAAGGAGGAGAACAAGACGGAAAGCTCGAGACTCTAGTGTGTTCGTCGCCACCCTATAACGGGACATTCCCTCTCCATCGTGGAGAGGAAAGCATTTTCCACTATTAGGCAAATCGACACATTTCCTTCTTGCGGCAGCTGCTTCGGTGCCATCAAGGGAAGGCCAGACAATGAGACTTCGTTTGTTCAGCCCTGCCTAAACACCAGCGCCACGTGCAAGTCCGCCAAATTCGCCTCTTGGATTGATGAGGGAGAAAGAGCTGCGGAAGTAAGGCATAGAATGTTGTCCGATGCGCCGTGTATTAATATTTGCTGGAGGCATCGCTGGAGCTTTCGTTAACGAAAATCAATTGTGGGGCAGTAATTTCTTTCAATCGTACACGTTATGTCCGTGAGGCAACACTATTTCACCAACAGCATTTAAGATGTTTCCGAAAGTGCACCCCTTGACTTCCAGTTAGCCGATCGTCTTGCACGAAGTGCGTGTCTGTATGAGGCCTGTACTGGCTCAGTGGTGCTAAGAAGCGACGTTTCATAATAACAATGCAACTCCCTCATCTAACATTCTCATCAGACCTGTAAACGACTGCTCGCGGATCGTCATAGTGTGTTTCTCAATGAGCTGGTATTCATGATCGATTCTAGTAGGTTCTTCTCACATTCATGCTACTCTAGTGCGTTCTCGCAAAGACTGTCAGTTGCAGTCTCCGATGGAAAATAGAAGAGGGAAGGTTGTAATTTAGGGTCGTTGCTACAACACATTAAATCACTTGTCTGCGCAGAGGTCTCGGTACGAGGCACTCATTGACTAAGCTTCTGAGCTTTCAGTCCTTTTCTCACGGCGAAATATGGTGGACTATTTCAGGCTGGCGCAAGTGTTATAACTGCCCACAACATGTTTACGCACAAAAACTGCGTTAGCTGGTCCAAATTCGCTTGCTTATTCAAAGGTGCCGTAAGTTTGGATCACTTCTTATGCAGCCACATTCTGAAGCAGAAACGGCAAAACGAAAAAAAAAACTGTCTTTATGATGCTAAGGTTGAAAAGAACGCCAGAGATGTTTGTTAGCAACAAAAAAATGAGGTAATTGGCAAACTAACAAGATAATTCAGTCCGGCAACACTTCCAACGCTCCAGTATGGTACAATCTTGACACATTTCTAACGTCGTGCAACGAAGTCCCTTAATCACGTCCGAATCGAACGCATATTATGAATGAGATTGAGATGTTCAGTAATTGAGTCGTTGTTTAATTTAACATCGTGTAGCAACGTTCTATGATATGAGACCCGGTAATACATGACTTCAGATTGATTTCGACCCATCTATGTACAAGCGTTCGGAAGTGAATAGATCGCCTGAAATACGTCCCCATCAAGTTGCCGTGGCTGCGCCCAGAAACTGAACCTGCGACCTTGCTTTGATCAACAGAACGCGGTGGCTGAAAAGACAAACATCCCAGCGTTGGACCACATTGTTTTTTGTCAGACGAGAATACACCAAGTTATAGAACGAAAGCCACACCCATATCGACGCTCCGCCTCAATGTTCCCTCTGCGACACCACGCGTATACTGGACAGTTTTTTGGATGTCAGTATCTGGCCTCGTCGTCTAGAGATGTACGAGTGTACAGTATTTTCTTCAAAGTGGCCATTGAAATCAGAGATTATTGTCTCTCTGCCTCATGTGCTCCATCTGTTCAGGTGTGCCAAAGAATACAAGAACTTACGAACTCATAATGCTGCTTTTTCAACAGTTATACAGTGCTTTTTAGTAGCAACTAACGGGATGCTGTTGACGATATAATAGTTTATTTTAGAGCGTATATTTTTAGATGACGTTCGGTGATAGAGAGCTTATGAAAAGAGCCGAAATCAAATTTTCCTTGTACATAGTTATATACTCATATTTGTGTAGTGTAAACAAAACGTATATTATATGTATGTATATTGTTGAGACACACACTGTTTTGTGCACTTGTTGTATTTTGTTCTCAGCGTTGACAGATACGTTTGTATTTTAAAAATAAATATATGACTTTATATGTCCAAGAAATGAGTGCATTGCTTGTTTTATTTTTTCTGCAAACTACATGCTAATCATTGCACTATCTTATTTTTGTCGCGATTGTGAAGCACAGCTCAAATTAGATTTCTTTTTCAATGCAAGAATATTGGTGGTCTTGAAGGCAAAGTGTTATGAGCAACTTGAGGGAACCCGGAATATTCACCGTAGCAGCCCTCACGGAAGAAACACGAGAAAAAGTTTACTCCACTGAGAATTTTCAGACAGTGAGAATGTTACATAGTTCCAGATAGGAACAGACGTGGCAAATACATTTTATAGCAATCGGAAGCATATTTCGAAGAACATAAAAACGCAATAAAGTAACAAACATATGTATAAATATGTACATGTGATTATCTCGATGGTTATTCGCATTAAATAAAAGAAGTTTCCTTGCTCCAGGAATTACAAACGATTTTTAGTGACATTACTACAACAATTACGAAGCGAAGGTACTCGATTGTTCAAAAAATGACAGGCAGGAGGAGGAGGAGGAGATGGCAGATTGCAACGAAACATTCCGTAAGCACGGGTCGTGGGCTCGTGTCGACGTTTCGACAAGTATTAGCCCTGAGATGGCGCTACAGGCGGCAGCACTGTCACCGTGCTAGTGTGGATAGGCGGCCGGCGACGCGCATGCCAATGCACGCAGCGGCGAGTTTTATGAGCGCCGTGAGCCGATTGTCGGCGAATAAAATGCGTTGACGGCTACCTGCTCGTAACATATATGCCATTCATTGCTTAACGGATGCACGAAGCTCACCGAACGTTACTATTACTTGTTACCGAAACGCAGTCTGCCAATAAATGGAAGGTTCGCGCTTGGCGACTGTCTGCGCTTTCACACTGTGCAGCGTATCACGTTTCTTGCATTTTTATTTTAGGTGTTGAGCTTGTGTCCCGTCTACTATACGTTGCTGCAGCATGACATAATTCATTCTTCATACACGCTAATCGTGCATACCAACCCCCTCAACCCACCCCTTAAAATAAGGAAGCAATCTAATATTCTTAGGCGATGAACCCAAAAATGCAGCGATTACTCAACCGCATTTTTGTCTTAATAATTTCTTCATGGAATAAACGTGGAACAGTCGTCAATAAGGTTAGTCAGGAGAGCTGCGCGACTTACAACGCTCAAGCGTGCTTGTTCTTACTCCTATAACGGTATGAAAAGGTAATAGTTCAGCCCGCAGTTTTCTCATATTGATTATCTGCGTCACGGTGATGCAAAGGCTCGATTATTCGAAGGAACAACTGTTTTTTTTTTTTAAGAGATGGTGTGCTCACTTTTTTCGACAGTCTAGCACAACGCCACAAAAATGCTCAACATAATTTTAAAAAAAATGACGTTCTCTTTGAAATTAAACGACATAAGTGAGGCACGCCGTCTGTATTAATTTTGACAATCTGGCCTCGTTTAGCGAACCCAAATTTATGAACCTGAGTGAGGCAGTTAGGAAGCTCCAACCAAAAATCGAATTGCAGCGCTGGAGTCAGCACTTGGGTGGCTTCGAAACGTCGGTTTTCTCAAAACAATTTTTGGTTGGATTTTTCTAATTCCGGGCAGACTTCCACTATTTTCCTATAGTAGACTTCTACTATTTTCCAGACAGAGTTCTACCAAATGTTCACCTTTGATAAAAACACAGGTGTATCTGTATAAATGTTGCCCAATGCTGGAATTGCGCACGGCAACTCAAGTTTAATGAGCTCCGTGTCATTGAATTGAAGTATTAGTGTCAGAATTTACTATACAATAGTGTAATATAGGGCTATAGGACCGTTTGATGCAAAATTATCTCAAGCACAATTAAAGCTCGTCACATGACCGATAAGCAAAAACGCCACAATTATTTTGAAGTAACACCTAACAACAGTGCGAAAATTCCGTTTCTCATTGAGTTGCTGCAACGCTGCGTTCACACAATATTTATTATTCCTGATGTTTGGAAAGATGCCAAGTGCACTTTACGATGTGCTAAAAAGCGGAACATACACCCACATGATCCTGACGAAGAGGGGCTACGATGACGATACACATCACTCTCGTCAAGTGCTCGACATCATCTTACTGCGGTACATATACAGGCGAGTAAGGCCAAATGCTTCTGTAGACAGTGCTAGGCAAACGTACAAGCAGTTACCCTTGCCCTAACAGGGTGAAGCAAACTGCCCTTTGAGCACGAGTGTGATGTACACGCACGTTCTAGCCTATTTGGATAGCAGACAACACAGGGACCGATCCATACTAGGCACGCTTCAGCCAGTGGCCACCAGGTGGCGACTCCGCTCGATCTCGGGGCGAATACTTGCCTTCTTCCACGCTGATTCCTCGGCGCTGCATGTATGTGCTTCGTGTACCTTCTCCTCCGATTCGAACAGAGGAGCGTGCGTGGCGAAGCAATGCGTCAAGAATTTGATTTCTAGAACACGATATTCTCATCCTCTATGCCTGTCGCTCGTGAAATCATAACCGATAATAACAAGAATTGTTAGAATTTCGCGTGCCAATACCACGATGGGATTTTGAGGGACGCCGCAGTGATATAGCCGCCAGAAAGTTCGACCCCGTCGGGTGCGTTAATCTGCGCTTAAATCTATGCACACGGACCTCCCTAGTGTTGGCCTCATCGAAATGTGGCCGCCACGGCCGGGATTAGGAACCGCGTCCAGATCACCTGCCAAGCACCATACCGCTTAGACCAATGCGAAACGCCTGGGAATAATGATAACGTTTCGAGGAATACTAGCACCTATCCACTCAGTGGGATTTTAAAACAAGCGGTTGGTTACGAATAGGACTTCAAAATCATCTTGCTTTATACTACTAGTGATTACGCCATTTACGACAGATAGTCCCTATATTATCAATATTAGAATACTTGTTCATCATTTTGAATAATTATTGCGAATGTAAAAACGAATATTACGAGAGATGACAAAGAATTAAAAATATGAGTGATTGATGAAGCAATTACATCCCACTCCATTGACAGATGAACTTTTTCACTTAAATGAATATATCCCATTCCAAGTGTCGTATAGCACACAAACTACGAATAACCAAACTGACGCTATTCTCTCCTTTTCATTGTGAACGATTCTTGCTTTTCAATAACGCGACGCGGATTGAAAATTAATTACGGAAAAGATTGACACTGCCTTCGCAGGATCAGTTCTGCCTGCTGAGTAAAGCCAAAACCTACAAAGAAGAACCACACACAGAGCACCGCATGCAGTAGCCATTCGATGAAAAGCGATTACTTAACTGAAACGACAAACTTGAAGTCTCTGTTGATTGATTGATATGTGGGGTTTAACGTCCCAAAACCACTATATGATTATGAGAGACGCCGTAGTGGAGGGCTCCGGAAATTTAGACCACCTGGGGTTCTTTAACGTGCACCCAAATCTGAGCACACGGGCCTACAACATTTCCGTCTCCATCGGAAATGCAGCCGCCGCAGCCGGGATTCGAACCCGCGCCCTGCGGGTCAGCAGCCGAGTACCTTAGCCACTAGACCACCGCGGCGGGGCAACTTGAAGTCTCTCACTTCAGCAGCATCGTTCGCACTCTTTGAAAGAAGATTATATATCGGTGAGGCATACTCGTATACTGTCTGTTCTTTGTTCTTGGCTACTTATATTGTCTTTGCTCTTCGTCCACGTGGCTCTGTTATCGACGAGCGACCGTCTCGACCAGCAAATAAAGCACTGTTGGCGTTCTATTGAAACTTTTTTTAGGGGCGAAGCTCCTTACAGCGGCACCCGTTCGTCCCTCGTAGCCGTTGTAGTAGTGTGTAACATGTGTAACATTTTGACCACCAAGGTGGTGCCGGTGAGAGATTACATCTGTGCGTTGTTGAACGATAAAAGATAGTGCTCAATGTACATGCAAATGGCTGCTAAGGGGGAATGAGAGAGAGGGGGAAATTCGGCTTTTAGTTAACGCGCACGCTGCGAATTTTTCATTGCTCAACAACGCACAGAAGAGAAGAAAGCGTTGCTACGTTATACTCGCCGGGCGAAACCTCCTTGGTTTTAGAAAGGTTTAGCGAGCATTGGGCCGCAGTGCCATGAATGCAGTGAACTAGTGTATACCATGAACTCGAGGTGCTTAAAGGTGGGAAGTAGACCCGAAGCACAAGCCGTAAGAAAGTGTGCGTGTGCCACCTCTCGTTTAGTCCTTGGAATGTCTGCTGGATGGCGGTGTTTTTATATGGGGAATATATGAAGAAAGGTGCGAGATGGTGGTACTTGGAGTGTTAATAGATGGACGAACGGACACATAGACAGATGCATGGATGAACGCATGAACGGACACAGGGGCGGCTGCATGGACGAACGCAGGGACGGGCGCACGAACAGACGCATGGACGGTCACACAGACGGACGCATGGACGGACGAATGCTTCGCCCCACTCTCCATCAATTTGCTCCGTGGATATGCTGCCATTTTTTTTGCTATTTGTCATGATCATTGCTGAAGAGCACTATATATGTTATTTGTAACACTTAATTTGCTGATACACTCTTCGTTAATTTTTATTCTTCTTTCTTCACAGTCCAGTCATTTCAATACTTCTAAGCATACAGTGAGCAGCATTGGGGAGATTTCATCTCCTTGTCTGACGCCTTCCTCGATAGCGATGTTATTGTGCATCTTATGAAGAATCAATATAGCCGTGAAGTCTTTGTAAACATTAACTAAGGAACTTAATGTGTTTCAAGTACTCTTTCCGGACGTGGTCATGAGCGATAAACTGGAGTTACAGGCGTGCCCTTGACATGTAGTTCTATACCCTCGAAAAGATTGCAAATTCTTTCAGGGCACCATGTCATTTGGCACGCTTCAATTCGTGAGCAAGTCCACGCCCTGCTTCTAGAGGTCCATGTACTTTTAGGTGTCAGCGCACATCAAGGAACACCGGGAGTCCGAAATTATCCGGAAGTATCCCCTGCGGCATCTCTCATGACCTCAGTTGCTTTGGGACGCGTTAGACCTCATAAACCATCCAGTCATCTGCACATAGCATTCTAACAACTGGCTGGTTAAACAATATTGAAAACCTAACTAAAATGCCAGTGCTAAAGTTCGCGTCATATTCATCCTCGCTCATATTCGCGCCATATTCATCGCTAACGCGTCATATTCATCAAATCATCGTACCCTACCATGCTAATTTTAGTTCTTGCCATGTAAAGCGGGTGATCACGAGAGCACCCAAGCGTAACAAGATAGATAGATAGATAGATAGATAGATAGATAGATAGATAGATAGATAGATAGATAGATAGATAGATAGATAGATAGATAGATAGATAGATAGATAGATAGATAGATAGATAGATAGATAGATAGATAGATAGATAGATAGATAGATAGATAGATAGATAGATAGATAGATAGATAGATAGATAGATAGATAGATAGATAGATAGATAGATAGATAGATAGATAGATAGAACTTGCGGATCAATCATGACGCGGCAGTTCGCCCCTTCGGTGCTCGCACGGACGTCTTTCGCAAATCTTTTTTCCCTGATGATATAGAAGCGTGGAACAAATTGCCGCGACATATTGTTGAGAATTCTGACGTCAAAAAATTTGAATGTGCTCTTGATGTTTACTTTGCCGAGCAATGAATATGCTATTGTGTTATTGTTCAAATTTGCTGAAAATATCAATGTCTGTATTTACTTTCCATATCCTATGCTTCCCTCCCTGTAATGACCCTCAAGTGAGGGTTGACAGTATAAATAAATAAATAAATAAATAAATAAATAAATAAATAAATAAACAAATAAATAAATAAATAAATAAATAAATAGATAGATAGATAGATAGATAGATAGATAGATAGATAGATAGATAGATAGATAGATAGATAGATAGATAGATAGATAGATAGATAGATAGATAGATAGATAGATAGATAGATAGATAGATAGATAGATAGATAGATAGATAGATAGATAGATAGATAGATAGATAGATAGATAGATAGATAGATAGAGTGCAATAAAAAATGCTTCGCAATGAAAACAATGAAGTGAGTCAACGACGTGCTACCAGATGCCAGGGACAACCTTATAAATCTGCAGAAAGCGAAGCAAGGGAATGCATGGCGGATACTATATTATTCGTATTTTAATTGTAGTGCAGTAATTATGAGACATATAAAACTAGATATAAGTGAACGAGAATTCACATTTGCCATTGCTGAAACCCGAAACCGAAACCTTCGAATGGGCATGTTGATTTCATTTGTTTACATCTAAGAAAGAAACAACTCTCGCAAAAAATTAATAAATGCGAAGCATTTTTTTAGCGAACTTCGGCAACTTTGAGCGTATCTATCTATCTATCTATCTATCTATCTATCTATCTATCTATCTATCTATCTATCTATCGATCTATGTATCTATCTATCTATCCACCTACGAATTTTAGCTCTCCTGGTCGTTTTGATAATGGTATCGATACCAAACGTGGTATGGCATAACATGACTATCAAAAACATATTTGACTAGTCAAAACTTGAAAATCAAGGAGGAGGAGGAGGAAGAGAAAAAATGAAAGGCAGGGAGGTCAACCAGACGCACGTCCGGTTTGCTACCCTACACTGGGAGAAGGAATGAAGGGATTTAAGGAGAAGAGAAGGACAAGTGAAAGGCAACGTGTGTGTAGATGTTACCTTGTCCATTGCACGCTTATAAGCGGTCGCGTAGTCCGGCCGTCTTTAGAAAACTTAGCAATGCCCACGTCGCTTTGCTAACCTGCGACGCGTAGAGCCATGAACCAAGAATCTTCTCTTCGGAAAACAGTCTACTGCCTAGTGTCTCTAACGTTTCGCGCAGCAAGTTGCGTTCGCTCGCAAAACGTTCACATGAACACAGTAGATGTTCTATGGTCTCGTCAGTGTCGCACGATTCACATCGGGAGCTATCTGCCATTCCTATGCGAAAGGAGTACGCCTTCGTAAAAGCTACTCGTATATCCACAGGCGGCACAGTAAAGTTGCATCCTGGCGGGAGAGGTCCGATAGAACTTGAAGCTTTTTCGATGGGTCCGATTTGTGTAGGCGGCGGTTTCCGACACTGGGGTCACTCAGCCAAGTTTCCGACATTGTGTTAGCGAACGAGTGAAGGCCCCTTGAAGCGTCGGTTCTCGACAATGGAATTGGGGTTGTCTGGGGGTCTGCGTGGGCAGATCGGGCGGCATTATCAGCAAGGTCGTTACCGACAATACCACAATGTCCCGGTAACCACTGGAACACCACGTCATGTCCTTTCGATAAAACTTCGTGAAGCACTTCTCTTATTTCATTCACTAGTAGTTGTTGATGCACCCTTTGTCGTAAAGCTGATCGCAAGCTCTGAAGGGATGCCTTGGAGTCGCAGAACACAGCCCATTTTCGAGCCCGGGTTTTCGCGATATGAAGTATAGCAATGAAAATCAAGACATGCATGTCGTGAATGTCATGATTTGAATTTCATGGTTCTGCAGCTTTGCAGGTGGTTTTGTTCACATGGAATGTTGCAATGCTGGTATGGTATGGCATGATCGCATGGCGAACACAAGCGACAGACCCTAACAAGAAAATCATGACATGCGTGCCATATGTAACAACATGAATACAAACCACGCCCATGATGCGATCGTGGCTGTTTCGCTAGCTTCACTTATACCAAATTCGGTATTACGGGACTTGAACGGATGACGAAGGTATGATACTGGTGCAAAAATGATAAACATGACATGCGTGTCATGTAGCATAACTACATGCCACGCTCATGATGCGGTCGCGGCCGTTTCGCTAGCTTCACATGTACCAAACTCGGTGTTACGCGACGCGAACGGACGACATAGGTAAATGACACATCCAAACACGATAATCATGACATGCATGTCATGTAACAACATGACTACAAGCCACACTGATGATGCACTCACGGCTGTTTGGCTAGCCTCACATATGCCAAACTTGGTGTTGAGTGACGCCAATAGATGACGAAGTCTGTGACTGGTGCTAAAATAATAATCATGAAATGCGTGTCATGTGCGAACATGACTACATGCCACAGTCAAGAGAGAGAGATAGACTTTATTAATTTCCGGCAGATTGCTGGGATGGGCTCCCACCTAGGGGCCAACGGAGAAACCGTGTCTCCCGGCAGCTTCCTTGGCCTGCTGGATCGCCCAAAGCTGTTTGTCCAGGCCCGAACTGAGCAGCGCAGTCCACCAACGCGCCCGAAGGTCTTCATTGGAGGCCGCGACCCCAGAATTTCTGACTAATGCTGGACATTCCCATAGGATATGTTCGAGAGTGGCTCTGGTGGTACAGTACTGGCATAGATTAGAACTATAGACGTCAGGATATATGTGGTGCATGATGACAGGGTTCGTGTATGTGCGTGTTTGTAGCTGTCGCCACTGAATGGACTGGGCCCGATTTAGCTTGGAGTGAGGCGGAGGGTACTCCCGCCTTTGCAGTCGATAGTGTTGAATTATGTCATTAAATTTAGTGAGCCGATCGTCCCATTCCCACACCGGCGCAGAAAGGTCCGTTTGGGTGGCCGCTTCGTCTGACGTGACTCGGAACGTAAGACCTCGAGCCACGTTGTGCGCCACTTCATTCGGATTGGCCTCCGCGTTACCTAGTGGTGTGTGGGCAGGGAACCACAAGATGTGTACGTATTTGTCCACCTCGTGAATTTTGCCTGTATTAAGAATCCGCAATGCCTTGGGGGAGATTCTGCCGCTGGCGTAGTTTCGAACGGCTGTCTGCGAGTCGCTGATTACGCATGAGGCGTTAGTGTGGGCTATGGCCATCGCGATAGCCACTTCCTCTGCCGTTTCTACGTTCCGTGTGATGATTGACGCGCTGCTTTTGCCTTGTAGTGTGGTCTACGACAGCAGCCACGAAGTGGTGACGTTCCTGGTAGCGTGCTGCGTCGACAAAGACTGCCTCATGGTTGCGCCCAAACAACTTTGACATGGTCCTGGCTCTACTGACACGTCTGCCCTTGTTGTGTTCAGGGTGAATGTTTCTTGGTATGGGTGGTACTGTTAGCTTAGCACGGATAGTGCGTGGTATGTCGTGTTTGTCTCCGTGTTGAGTATGGTAAGTAATACCGAGACTACATAGAACCTGGCGGCCTGGCTTAGTCTTGGCTAAACGCTCGAATTGGGAGATTTGTTGCACCTCAATAAGTTCCTCAAGGGTATTGTGTAAACCAAGTTGAAGGAGTAGTTTGGTACTAGTGTTTTGAGGCAAACCTAGCGCTTGTTTGTAAATTTTCCTAATTACGCTGTTGAGTTTTGACTTTTCCGCGGTGAACCATCGGTGGTACGCCGCCGTATAGGTGATGTGAGTTAGAACAAACGCTTGGATCAAACGGATGATGCTGGCCTCTTTCATGCCTTTGTGTTTATTGGTAATGCGCCTAATGAGGCGCATCATGTTGGACACTCTGGCTTCAATGTTGCGAACTGTCTCTCCGTTGGTACCCTTACTTTCTATGATCAAACCTAGCACTCTGATTTTGTCCACGGTTGGTATGGCGTGACCATCGCTTGTAGTGAGTTTTATATCAGCGTGTGCCTGCACTTGAGGATGTTGTTTGGGTGGCCGAACTGTAAGTGTAGGGCGATATAGCAGTAGCTGAGATTTCTCCGCCGAGCAGGATAGTCCAGTTCCTTGTAAATACCGTTCGACTGTGTCAATCCCCCCCTGTAATCTCTGTTCACTGGAACCGTCACTGCCGCCGCACACCCAGAGGGTGATGTCGTCGGCGTAAATGGTGTGATGAAGTCCTTGGATGGTTCAAAGTTTTGAAGGAAGACCAATGAGGGTGAGGTTAAACAACATGGGAGATATCACGGAACCCTGCGGGGTGCCCGCACTTCCTATGGTTATTTCGGACGACCTGAGTGCTCCCACAGTGATCGTGGCCGTTCTGCCCGTAAGAAATGCCCTAATATAGTTGTACGTGCGAAGCCCCAAGTTTAGGGTATTGACCTGATTTAGAATGGTGCTATGCGTGACAGAGTCAAAAGCCTTCTTCAGATCAAGACCAAGTATGCCCTTAGTGGAGGAGGAAGGAGGAATAAATGAGGACGGACAGGGAGGTTAGCCAGTTCTTAGTGGAGCGTCCCGTACTGTCTATGATGTGATGCTTAAGCTGCAACAGGGCATCCTGCGTTGAAAGATGCCCGCGGAAGCCAATCATGGTGTGTGGGAAAAATCATTGTCTTCGAGGTAATTTGTCAGTCTAGCCAGGAAAGCGTGTTCCATCAATTTGCCTATACAAGATGTTAAGGAGATGGGCCTAAGATTGTCAGTATTCAGTGGTTTGCCTGGTTTCGGAATCAGAATCACCTTGGCCGTTTTCCAATGCGGGGGCAAGATTCCGGTCTTCCAGCAGTTATTAATATAGTCTGTGATATGCGTGATCGACTCATCGTCCAAATTGCGTATCATCTTATTCGTGATGTTATCCGGACCTGGTGCAGATTTGGTGGTAAGTTTTTGTAGGGCGGCACGGATATCCGCTTTGGTGAATTCTTCGTCTAGAGTAGTGTTGATCTGGCCCGTATAATCTGGATGCTGCTGAGTAGGAGCCTGAGAGATATATTTGAGCTCTACCTCCCTAAGAAACTCCTCCTCGGTGCCCTTGTAAGCATGTATTAGTTTGTTGATGGTTTGTTGTTGGGCGGTTTTGCTGCCTTCTGGGTCGAGCAGGAACCGTAGAAAATGCCAAGTTTTACTAAGACTTAGTTGCCTGTCCATCGCATCGCAGGTTTCATCCCAGTGTTGCCGGCTTAGCTGTGTTGCATACATCTCTATCTCTGTGTTGAGGAGTGCTATGCGTTTCCTGAGGTTTATGTTGTGTTTCTGTGTCTTCCACCTCTTTTGGAGCGATTGCTTTGCATCCCACATGTGGAGGAGCCGGCTATCGATCTCTTCGAGGTGTGCCTCGGGAGGTACGATTAGGGTGGCATTATTAATATCCTGTTTAAGCGTGTGTATCCAGTCCTCTATGTCGCTGATGGGTTGGACCTGGTTCTCACGCGATTCGCGGAACTGGGTCCAGTCTACCAACTTTAGCTCTTTTCCCGTGGGTTTACGTGGGCCACCTTGAACATGTACCTCGATGATGTAGTGGTCGCTACCCAGGTCCTCTATAGGGTATTTTTCCAAGTGGCTGCTGATGTGTTTCTCGTGAACGTCAGATCAGGCGTTGTGTCTTTACTGGAGCTAGTGCCCGCACGTGTGGGTGTGCTAGGGTTGGTGATGAGAGTCAATCCCTCTTGCTGCGAGTCAAACCAGAGAGGGCCCTACCTTTAGGAAACACATAAGAGTATCCCCAGGCAGTGTGTGGTGCGTTGAAGTCCCCCGCTATTAACATGGGATTTTGGCCAGCGATGTTGAGGGCGCGTTTAAAGAGTGTGAGAAATCTGTGCTTCTTTTTTTTAGGGTTGCTGTATATGTTTAGTATAAAAAGACTTTCCTGTGTCTTGCGTATGCCACAGTCAAGGCGCCAACACATTTCGACATGACGCGGTGCGCGTGCTCGCAGGCGTTCATTTCGTTACGTCACGCCGGTGTTGCCACGCCAGGCGCCGGTCCTGTCATATACCGTCACCCCCGGAAAATCTTTTCAGGCCTGCGCCCAGCAATCTGACGTCATTTCCGGCCGGCCGACTCTCGGGGAAGCCGCAGCGGCAGCGAGCGCAGCGTGGGCGGCGGTGGTGACGGTTCGGCGGCGTGGTGTTGACGGTGTTTCGCGTTTGTTGCTTTCCGTTGTTGTTTTGCGGCAATTTCGTTTCCGTGCGTGATGCTGGAGTGATGCGACAATGCCGAATAAGTGTTGTGTACCCGGATGCACCGGCAACTACAAAACAGGAAAGAAGATACAAGTGTTTTCCTTCCCTAAAGACGCCGACGCTCTCAAACAATGGCTACGCGCCATTCCTAGGAAGGACTTCGTGCCGACTTCGTGCACTAAGGTAAGAATTTGAGATGCTCCTGTTCTTAGCTTGTCGTTGCTTGTTCGGGTAGAAATCACCTATGATGGGAAATACTTGAGCGTGTGGCCGCCGGGCCTCGCGAAGCGCTGACGCCAGCAGTTGATGAGAATCGCCCAGAAAGGCACGTTCGCAGCAAGGATGGTCAGCTGCGCTTTGTTCACTAACAGTGCCGTGGTGTCGTCCATTCTTGCAAGCTCTCGGTGGAAGCGCTTCGTGGAGTGCGGTGACATCACGCTCCCGTGTTTCCTTTCATGTTGCTTGTACCGCTTAGCGCAGCGCTTTTATTTAGATGCTTGCGAAACGTAGGTAGACTTTGTTTTAGCTACACGGACTGTAAGCACGGTCATGCAAACGGGAGCGCACTTTTTTCTTTTGAGAATTGGCGTCTCAGACGTTCTTGAAACGTTTGTGCAGGTGTGCGCGGATCATTTCGACGCTTCATGCATCGAGAAGACGACATCGTACACGGATCCAAGGACAGGGAGAGTTATTGAAGTTGCACTCCCAGTACCACGGTTGCGTCCTGGATCTGTCCCAACGGTATTTCCCGGCTGTCCATCCTACCTATCAGTACGAGACCAGAGCACGAGAGAAACCCCTGACGCCAAGAGGAGCCGACAAGAAGCCTCCCAACTCGCCCGTGCTGTAGAAGAGTCGCTGGCGTCATATGAAGCGGAGCAAGAACGAGACCGGTTTTCGTCCCTCGAAGAACTAAGGGCTCGCCTGCAAGGGGTGTCAGTGTCTCCGAAGTGGACTGTGATTCATAAAGAAGAGTGCTCCATGTTTTTGAACATTATCGACTATCGTGAACCTTGTTTGAATGCGTCATTGACCGTGTTTGCAAACCTTGAAGTCTTTGCCTGCTATCAAGTTTCACCAATCAAGAACCTTGGTAGCGCTGTTGTACCAGACTCAGTTCAAAAAGTAAGTTCCTTGTTGGAAATTTTGAACAACCTGTCGATGCTGTCTGAGGAGCGCTGCACTTATCGCCACCTGGCTCAGGCAATACATTCCCTTCTGGATAAATTGGAAGCCAGCATTGATGAAGGCAAGAAAGAGACGGTGAACTTTATGAAGGAGCAGCTACTACTTCTTTCTGCAAAGCGCATTCAGTATAGCGCCCAGGTGATGGTCTTTGCATTCATCTTGCGTACAATGTCCATTTATGTATGTTATGTATAACTTCGAGTTGCTGGTCACAATAATACCGAGAAATTATCTCGAGACCTGTACGGTACTTCTTTTTTGCAAATAATTGTTTGTACTTCCACCCTGTAACGGCCCACTTCTGGGCTAACAGTATAAATAAATGAATGAATGAATGTCACCACATGCCTACAAGTTCCTGAGAAGCACAGGTGCACTAACTTTGCCCCACCCAAGCACTATTAGAAATGTGTGCTCGTCTATTCAAATGTGCCCACAAGTTGATTCTTCTGACGACACTTTCCTTCACTATGTGTCTCAGAGATTCAAACATCTGCAGGCACATGAACAATCTGTTTTGTTTTGAGTTTTATGTGGCAAGATATTGTGTTTTGTACTTTTGGCATATTTTCAGCATTAAGGGCAACATCTTGTGTTGCCTGTCGTCTGCCTGGACCGAGAACAATGCGCACTGTGATATTTGTACAGACGGCGTCTGGCTGTGATAAATAAATATGCATTATTCCATTCACGATATTCATTATTTCTTGATACCTTGATAAGTTCCCCAACCGCGGTGGCTCAGTGGCTAAGGCGTAGCGCTGCTGAGCACTAGGGCGCGGTTTCGATACCCGGCTGCGGCGGCCGCATTTCTGATGGAGGCGAAAAGCAAAAACGCCCGTGTGTACGAGATTTCGGCACACAATAAAGATTCCCAGGTAGTCAAACTTGATCCTGAGCCCTCCCCTACGGCGCGCTTCATCGCCTGCGTTGCGTCGGCGCGTTAAACCATACAATCAATCGATACCTTGATAAATCGTGCGGACATGGTGTCAAGGCACCTCGCCCGAGTCGGTAGGCGTGAAGGGCGCTCGCGGCAAGCGCTCGCGGCTGGCGCAGCCACCCAGCGAAGGGCGGCCGGCCGGCCGGCGCGATGTGACGTCGTCGACGTCACGTCACGTGACGCGCAGGCCTGAAAAGCTTCCGGGGGTGACGCATATACTCGCAGGCGCGCGCCACGCTGCGTTGCTTTGACGCATGCGCGTTTCAGCGCGTCCGGCGTCCCTCCGTCACGAAAAGAGGGAGGCGCAGCGTTGTCTGGTTAACGCATCGGCGCGAAATGCAGCATGTCGCATTTCTCGCCGGTTGCCGTCGGGCCGCGCCGATAGACACTGGTCTCGCCTGTTGTCGAGTGCTCGCGTTGTGCTAACGTAGCGTCACTGGGCCCAGCGTGCGTGCGCGTCAACGCTACGTTGAAGTATCATGGGCCCTTCATGACGCGCTCGCGGCCGTTTTGCTAGCTCCACATATGCCAAATTTGGTGTTACGTGACGTCAATGGATAACGAAATATATGACTGGTACAACATGATAATCCTGACACGCGTGTCATGTAGGAACATGACAACATACCACGCTTATGGCGTGCTCGCGGGCGTTTCGCTAGCTTTACATACACTAAATTTGGTATCACGTGACGTGAATAGATGACGAAGGTAAACGACACATTCAAACATGATAATAATCACACGGAAGTCATGTACGACATAATTTACCTCCACCTCGTAACGTTGTCCTGAATTTAAAGTGGCATATCAACATTTCTAATTCGTGCTTTGGATATCATCGATTCCCACTGTACGTGGGATCTGCCAATTTTTTGTTTGTTTTAGCTGCTAAGAGAAACTGTCTCGTGCCCACAAGGGGGATTAGCCCCATCGTCTATTATTTTTTCGTTCTAACATGAGAGGAAGAAGTTTTCCAACGCGGCTGCCGTTAAGCTCGCGCAAACGTCACGCGGTTTGAGAACGAAGAACGTGCAAGCGCCCTGCGAGAACGCATCGTGATGTCCCGTGCCTCTGCTGCGCCATTTTCCGTATAAAGCCGAGCTTCTCGGTCCGTCAGCGGTGCCACTGGCTACGCGCACACCATCTCGTTTTGAAGTCCAGACACGGCAACACACGGTAAGTGCTGTTCAGTTCGTGTCCATTTGTCACAGAACGCGCAAGTGATTTGCAGCTGATGTCAGTAGTAGTAGTCAGGGCTTAGATGCGAGCGTAAGTATAGAATTGAATTGGGCTCATTCACAACAAAGTTACGAAGATGACCAGGCATAAAAGCTGTATGGAGCAGCTCGAGGGACACCTCGCCACCTCATACACAGTAAACAGTAAACAACCACGCTCAGAAATGATAAACAAGGTTACTGTGGAAACACCTAAAAGGGGAATAGCCGTAGGGATGACGACAGAGAAAAAGAAAACAAATTAACCGATGGCAGCACATGCAATCACATGAATATATCGCGTAGCCTTTTTAGCAATCGAGTAAACACATTCAGATCAATTTTTTTTGCACAACTGATTTAGAAGAGGCAGTAGCGTTTGGTCACCATATTTAGTTCTCTTATTGCTAACAAGGTTTGCAGTTACCTTCCATTTCTATCATGTGGCCATCCACTACCGCTTACGTGTTGACTACCACGACTAGCCAAAATCAGATCTTGGCGGACCACTATCGGACCACGGCCTGAGGTCTATCAGGCCCTGTGGCCTGCTAATACTAACACGTAAGCGCCTCTGCCGGCTGAACTGTGTAAACTATTTTTTGTATAACAGCAACAATGCGTATCATAGAGTTTGTGGAAACCATTAAAGGTCTATGTACAACGTCCACAATCCTGTTCCTGAGTGTAGGAGCTAACAACGATGGAAGGGGTTTGACGCCTCAAAATAACGATATGATTATGAGAGACTCAATAATTCAGGTTCTTCGGAAATTTCGAGCACCTGGGACTTTTGCCAGTGCACCCGCACCTAAGTACACTAGTCTCTAGCATTTAGTTTTCAGCGCAACGGCCGGGATTCAATCCCGTGACCTTCGGTTCAGCTGTCGAGCGCCATAACAAGAGGACTGTGCTTGTGAGCGGGCGAGATATACATTCAAAAGTTCGTTTGAATACACTGTAAGACTCGAAGCAACCTTCTATCAGCTCATACGCCTTTCCAAATGGGGCCGGTGGGCCTTACGCATGGCGCTTTCGCTTATGTAGTGACGTATACCGCTGCAATTTCTGGCCGATATCGCACAGCGTCTGCTATGCGATTGGGGTGACTTATTACCGTCTCTCGGGGCTTATCACCTGCCGTAGAACGGTCTACCTTATAGTTCATCAAGTGACTGTCTTCGCGGCTATTTCGAGAGCAGCGGTCTGCCAAATTTAGAACCATCGAGCACCACTATAGACGGTGCAAAACGCACGCTGGAACACAGCTTTCATGGTCTGCGGACAAATTAAGTTTTATGGTTTCTCGTGCTAAGACAAATATAAGATTGTGGGACACTCGGTAGTCGTATAAATTTCAACCATCTAAAATTTTTCACCGTGTGCTTACAGAGACTCTAACAAGAACAACTTTTCTGATTAGTAACTAAGTCTTTAACAATTGCAAAATCATCCTGCTTGCCGAGAGAAGACGCTTGGTAAGCGAAGAAACGCGCTAAAGGAAAAAGCGGGTGGCGACTCCAACGTGAGGTTATATCGCACCAAATAGCGCGACGTCCTGTAGATGTTGACGGGATCTGCTAGGTCCGGTGTATTTACTAACCAGTACAGATTACGAACATTGTCCTCATGGTGCCATATGCATCACACTCCAAGTTTCACAAAAGTTCGTTAGTCCAATGTAACTCAAAAAACTAAATATACACTTCGAAATCCATGACGTCACGGGTGGTGATTTCGGCGAGAAATTCATGCTGAAATATTTACTTCAATTTTCTACTGCATTAATAAACCTATCATAGCGAAATTAATTGCATTGAATTTTCTCAGAGTTTACGTTATCATAACAAGTCGACTGATATTGTTTTCACACCAGTGGCCATTTCATTATATGTACATGAACGATATTTGGGGAGGGCTTATTTTAACAGCCTATTTTAATACGTAAGTGACAGCAGCGGCGTGCAAGAACGTCCGACATCATTGTTGAAAGACCATTCAGTCTGCTCCACTCACGCATCTGCATGCGCAGGAACTCCCACATTCAATGTAACTGGAGTTCAGTTACTTTTAACGTCATTAGGTCGACAATACTCTTTCCTTTGTTACCTTCCAGGACAGTTGTATTCAGCTGAAAAGCACCGCTTCGAACGATTTTCGACATGCAAACCATTCCGAATGTGGCTGGTGAGTATGCGTTATCTTTGCTTTTCGCAGTATCAACTTCTGAAATTTCGCTTAGGACAGGCCACTGTTCACATTGATGTCTTTAAGAAGGCTTAAATGCATTACAAAGTATTTGGATTCAGTCATTCTAATGGGTTTGCTCCTCGGGGCTTCACACAGCTCCGCACAAAAGTACGCTTTGTTGATAGGGGCCCTCGCCAATAAGGTCTGTTAGAAACTTTGGCTGCGCACCGATATCTTTGAATCCCTTTCGGGAAGGGGGAATGGGGCGATCATATTGCACTAATCTTTACAACTTATTCTGTAGTAAGTTCAATACAAATCAGATGAAACTTTGCATGGATCAGATGGTGGATCCTGTTAAAACGTAGCGCTTATTTCTTTTTTTAAGGGAGCATCGTAGTGCGCCTCGTATAACGTCTAATTTTTTTTATGCCCATGTGAGTGGTGCATGTTCTCTAGTTCAGTTTTCGCACGTATACGCAACTGTAATGAATAATATCATTAAAGATATACTTGCACATATTTAGCCGCAATAGTAATCATAATCTGCCTTATGTATAGCAAAACGTCGCCTACCCACAAGTTTCGATTCTTTTGGAGTATTTGAATATTATATCTAAGCCTGCCTTGTTTTGTTCTCCATGCAATCTATAAAAACAAAAATAGGAAAAAAATGAAAGCGGGTTACGTTGATACTAGCGAAGTGCCCCCGGTGCGCAAACACTGGGCGTCTAATGATGGTAAACGTCGAGGTGGGCTATCGGCATCGAGTGACGCCATGTTGGGATTCGCAGGAGGGTAGCTAAATGCCATTCATTAGGAAACCCAAGCCGGACAAAACAGCCTCGAGATCGATGCACCACGGAATGCAATATACCTTCGCCAAGACAACGAGGCTACTTGATGCACCCCTATAGCTTCACCGTGGTTGATGGCCCTAGGTTGGGCCTTGGAACATGTCGTCTCCAGTGTCTGGCTCTTGGTACCGTGCGGCAGAAAAAAGAAATAAATACGTGCAAGAGAAAACGGTTTCGTGCATGTCACGCTGACAAATACGCAAAAAACACGGACGGGCCCAAACTTTCAACTAACTTTATTTTTGTCGCTGTCAATATATGTGCACATTAACTCACGCGCTCACAACGGGACACATTCACACGTTCACAACCCTTGCAGATAAGGGCCAACTAAGTATATACTAGCGCGAAACGAGAACAGGAGTATGGGGCACTCCAGTGATAAACAAGACATTTGAGACATGGCTGCAGATCTTGGTGGCCGTAACTTATGACTGGGGACTTGACTTTCATTTTGATTCGACGGCAGTGGTGAGCTGTGTGAGCTGAAATAAACATTACCCACGCTAAACATCGAATTCGTTACCTTCGATACTCCTTTGTATAGTGCTAGTACGGATTCGACGTCACTGATAGCTCAGCACATGTCTGTCTGTGAGCGATTACGAAACTAGCGCGGTGTTCAACGTGCCAGACCCGGAAAGGCATGTCACGTGTAGCTTCTTTACACAGCTTTTTGCTTAATGTATAAAAAAAGTCATTGCGCTTAGCACAATATTAGTGATAACTGACAGACAATAAAGATAGGAAATGATTTAGTGAAAGGCAGTTAGGTATGACAGACAACTTTGTCCAGGAAAGTACAGGGAATGATAAGGGAAGTAACTAATCTTTACATTTACTTATGATAAAATCATTTGTACTATCCCTGGTATCATTGTCTGTCAGTTTTCATTAGTATTTTGCCTAACAGAGAAAACAAACCTTTCGATTTACGTTTATTGCCTATACCAGTAGCATTAGAAAATTTGGGTGCACATTAAAGAACCTTAGGTGGTCAAAATTTCCGGAGCCCTCCAGTAATGCGTCCCTCATATTCATATGGTGGTTTTGGGACGTTAAGTCTCACATATCAATCAATCAGTAGCTTTAAGAACAAGTATATCAAAACCATGTATACAGTAATGTAGCCTCAATGATCCCTCCTAGTGAACATGTATCGAACGTACACCTCCAAACTCTGATTATGCAGTTTCACGTGGTGCCTTCAGTATACTATTATGCATTCATTACGGAGAACTACTTGACTGCGATATATAGCGAGAGGGCGTGCAGAGTGATCCGCATTCTTCTTTTTCTTCGCCATCGCAGACATCGTGGCGGCGCGCTACGTGTTCGCGGTGGCGGGCTTCTTCGGTCTGATGCACCTGTACGTGCAGCGGCTCAACCTGAGCGTCGCCATCGTGGCCATGGTGCGCCTGACGGGCGACAAAAACCGCACCGCAGACACCGGCTGCAACTTCGACGACGTGGGAAACGCCTCGACCAGGGAACTGGTGCGCTCTATTTCCGCACACAAGCGTCCAACTGGTGATCATGTCCTTTCTGCAGCTGTAGGGGACATCGCAATTGTCAATATATCAACTTCTTTCCTATCCCCAACTCTTTCCATGTCAGTGTTTGAGGATTATAGCTTTTTTTTTCTTTTGCTGATAATGCTCAAACTCGCAATATGCTCGCTGAATTTCGCTCCTTCTATACAGCTGAAGCTAATGCGCCTCTGAACATCTTGGTGTGTATTAACGGAATCCTGCCTTTACAACACATAATGTCGTAGGATGACTGTTTCATCTGATCGTCACATAGGGCATTTAATTAGCGATGGCAGCTGGACAATGGCAAAAAGTACATACCTGCGCACTGAAACCATGTGAATTCAGACATATCCGTTGTGGTACTGCAGAAAGCACGCACAAAAGAATTCGTACTGCATCACTCTTAGAAGTTTTTTTGGGAAATGAGAAAGAATCGTACATTTACGCATTGAGAGACTGCTCCAGGCTCCCAAAAACCAGCCCCCCCCGGGCTCCAAAATTCTGACGAAGGAGAGTGTTTTGCCGGAAATAAGTGATCAAATTGGGTGTTATTCTAAAATAGTCAAGATCTTCAGCCAGTGCCACGTTCTTCCCCTCCCCCTCCTCAAAAAAATCTAACTGTACGGTGGGCCTGAACTTTGCATCACCCTTTCAACAAAACTATGCAGGTATTAAAACCTTCAGAGCCACAACTAGCTCACTCCGATCTGGAGCGATGAAAATCCTTTATGAACCAGGTCAAGCCGTCGGTGGTGGCCAGCCACCAACGGCTTCTTTTAAAAAAAAAGTGTTTAAAAAAAGCTTCATCAAATAACTCCCACAATACTCGTTTTTTGTTTTAAACGTATGCATACACACGCGTGATTTTCTGTATCCAGATGGGTGACTTCGACTGGGACGAGCAGACCAAGAGCGCGGTGCTGTCGTCGTTCTTCTACGGCTACATCCTGCTCCAGTTCCCGGGTGGCCGCCTAGCTGACCGATACGGCGGCAAGCACCTGATGGGCTCCGGCATCCTGGTCTCGTCGGTGCTCACGATGCTCACGCCGGCCGCCGCCAGACTGCACTACACGGCGCTCATGCTTGTGCGATTCCTCATGGGAGTCGCCGGGGTACGCTTGTATACGTATGCGCCGACTCATTATGCAGTCGCAGTAAAGGAACGGTGTTTGCTTTCCTTGCGATAGGAATTATTTGGAAACACTCGGCAGGTTTACTCTTTCAAGGTTCGTATTTAAGCCTAAATCGATAACAACGCCGCTGGCATCGTATGGCACGATTATCAGAGCGCGAACACTGGCGACGAACGCGGCTAAAGTAGCAATGAAACTAGCCGGTCATCCCCATCGCACTGAGGGCACTTGAGACAACACAGCCCCGCGTGCGAGGCCTTCCATCGACTCGTCAAGGAAAGAGGAAACGCCGAGCCAAGACCGTTTCTCATCGGGCGAAGGAGCATGGAGGGGGCGCACGTATAGGGAGAGGGGTGCTGCGTCACGCAAGCAACACTTGAGGACTTTGATCAAAAGGGCATAGTCGTGAGCGCTGGTGCGAGCGTTTTTTCAGCAGACACTGGTAGATTGCTCATGTATTTGTACAAGTTGTGCTCACACCGCTAATTTCGCGCTCAGACAATAAGCAGCATGAAAACCAATTCACTGTCCCGAGCAGCCGTATTCTCTTACACGAGTGTTTTTTTTTTCTTTTTTTAGTGTTGGACGACATCACATCCAAGAGAGTTAGCTGCTGGCCTTATTCTTTATTAAAATTCTAATTTCTTGCTATCTTATTAGTAGTTTCGCCACTGCGGCGCTACTCACTTTTTTAAGGGTGAAGCCCCTTACGCCGTGGGTCATATGTACCATGTCGTTGTACTCGTAGTAGTCGTAGTAGCCAGTGACATTGCATTGCATTTCAATAAAATGGTATAAAAGCATTTCCACGGACTGAATGATGATGAGTGGGGGCGAAGCGTCCGTCTGTGCTTCCATGCGTCCGTCCTTGTGTCCGACCAACCGTTCATTCAAACGTGCTTCTGTCCATCCATCCGTCCGTCCTTGCGCCTGTCCATGCGTCCATCCGTCCACCGCGCCCCACTCGCCATCATTCACCTCGTGGACATGTGATTTTTTTTTCTGCAGTCGATCACCTAGTTGCTCTAATGAGGCAGCACGCAATAAGATGTTAACACTACGCTACTTTGTCACGGTGTCAATTCAGACATAAACAGCAAGAGATGCATCACGTTTGTGGCTAACTTGATTGCAACGTGATACCGTAACTTGACTCAGTGCGGTGCTAACTCCTGTGCAGAGCTGCTGCTTCCCAGCCATGCAGGCGATGCTGGCACAGTGGGTGCCCAAGGCGGAGCGCACCATCATATCCAACATCGTGTTCACCGGCTCATTCACTGGCACCGTGGTGGCCATGACTTCGACGGGAGTCATGAGTGACTCGGAACTCTTAGGAGGCTGGCCATCCGCGTTTTACCTCTTTGGTGAGCAGACCGCATGCATGGCCACTACAAGCGTCGTCACTATAATGCCGAGCGTTTGAGAGATGATGTTCTAAGTTCATTGGCGTCATGACAACTTGCTTCTATGTAGAAATTGATAAGCGCTGCTGTTCTTCGGGCCGCAAATACATTCGCATTGATAGGGCACAATGCTATTGCAACGAAAGAGGTCTCATATATCTCTAACCTGCTCTTTCCGAATCCTGAGACACCAACAACAGTTACATGCCCAGGTTGTTCGCCTGGTGCTTTCTGTGATCAACCACTCAGAGATTTGTAAATGATGTAACAGTTAACCAACGAAAGGTCCGATCAGCAAGTCAACTAAGTTCATGCGAGGCAGGCAATCAACTATTGCAAACGGAAGACGCTCGCACGAGCTCTAACTTGATTTAAGAGCTTTGAGGAGGGAAATCAAAAAGATTTTTTTTTTGTGAGAGATCATCGCCGTTGGAGGAATGCCTTCAGAAACAATGTCTGGCATTAGGTTTGCTAAAACCTTGTCTGAACTAATAATTATAACGTATAGTGTGAATTTGTGTGTGGTTACGTGCGCAGGCTTTACTGGCTGCGCCTGGTGCATCCTGTGGTTCATGATGATCCACAACAGGCCTGTGGAACATCCGAAGATCAGCCATGGCGAATTGATGTTCATCACCGGTGGTAGCGTCATCATGCAGGGATCAGCAGGCGTAAGCATACATCCCACAGCCTTGTCCGGATAGTTTGTATGATTTCCAAATGAAGTTACGACACAAACTGCGCCTACTAGCTTGTACATTCGTTGCATTGTTTCGAAAAAAAAATGCCCTTGCTATTAGAAGAGAACAGCTGACTGTCAACGCTGGCTGATTTTATCGATTAATGTTGCCACCCATTGGCAACATTTCACTAAGTGGCTTCGTTAGCTGTACATCAGCGCAGGTTATTCGCGTACTAGAGCAGAGAACTTACAACGCAGTCCAATACCGCTCTCTGCGCATGCGTACTCAAGCCACCAGGTCTCGTATTGGTTTTGTTTTCCCAGCTTTGTTCCCTTGCCTCTTCTTTATTCAATCTTTCTATTACCCATCCCGAATCATACAGTGAAGGGTAGCCGACCGGACACTTTTATAGTTAACCTCCCTGCCTCCTATACCTTTCAGTTTTCTTCCTCCCATCCGGCTATTTTTAAGTATTTCCCGGCACACTCAAGATGCTCCTGAAAAATATAGATGCGTGCTGAATTCAGCGTCGCTACTGATGGTGCGTGCAGCTCATCCCGATTCCCTGGAAGGCTATTCTGACGTCTCCAGCTGTCTGGTCACTGGCGGCCACTCAGTGGGCGCACACCTACGGCGCCTACACGCTCATGACCGAGCTTCCCAACTACCTCAAGAACATCCTCGGCTTTGGACTTACGCAGGTACTTGATACGAGGGTGCCTCACAGTGTCTAAGCTTATCAAGTTGACTCTCGTTATATCATGTTAAGACACTCAGCAAGCGTGGATAGCAGTTTGAGAAAGATAAACTGGATAATCACAAACTTTCGAGGCATTCTTTTAGGGATGTCAACGAGGTGTGCCAATTACCATTTGAACTCGTTTTATTTCAAGGCAGCATTTATAATATTCCCACGCAACATTGTCACTATGATATCTATGGTATTACCCTCGTTGTGATTGTTATACCTTGCGTGTAACGGAAACACGGGCCTTGAGTAATCGAACTTTACACGTAACGCGTGGAGAGGGTTTGTCAAGGAGCCGTTTTTTTACCATTTGTAGTTGTTCTGCTTATTACGAACACTTATTTAAACTGCAACACAAAAGAGGAACTGCTCAAGAGACATACCCCTGATATCTTTAATGTTTATATGTCCAGATTGTTTCACTTGGTGAGGTTGTGAATTTCACATCACCCGAGATTAGTTTGGTAACTGTTCAAGTACCTAGATACTGGCAGTTATCTGGGCTGCACCCTTATTAGGCTTGACTAGCACACGTCTATTATGGTACATTCTATAGCTTCGTCGACCCACGTTAGGATAACACCAATTTTCTTTCTCTGTGGTTGTTACAAATTTTCAGAATAAAACACACATGAATACAAATATTTAGGCAAAAAGACCTCCAAATATTCCATATAGAATTTATTTACATTTTTGAAGTACCAAATAAGCATTATGACCGAAGTTGTGTATTGTAAAAAGATAATACATAAAATAAGGTCTATTTTTACGCTGAAATTGAGGAATGCTTGTTTGCCGCAGAGAATTAGACGTCCGGCCAAAAGAGAAATTTCAAAAATTTAAAGATAGCTCAGCTAGCTACAACGACAGTGATAGCAAAAACAGCACACGATGAGTACATTTGAAGCAGCTGCTTCGTGTGCTGTATACGTCTCTGGAGGAAAAAGGTGTGATACCACTTATAGCCACTATAACATTACAGTACAGCACATCGTTAGAAAGAAATGCACACATTGTAAGACCGAGTGAATAATTCGTGCGAACAAAACCTTATGCAAAGCCTGCCCAAAAAACTGGTGGAAACTTGTTTAGAAGAATACGTATAAGGATCATGATTTGAAGAAGTCTTGAAGGATAATCATTCAAAGTAATTGAAGGATAATCATTCGAAGTAGTCTTCTCACTCCATCGTTCTCTTGTTAGGAACACTATTTTACGTATATGGGCATGTCACTCAGTAAAATGAAGTGACTATACTAAAACCCCTCATTCGAGCGCTATATACCGGGCGGCGTACCCCATTTGTCGACTGGAAAAGGAGCTTTCGTTTCTTATATGTTCAAAATAAAGAATTATTGTGCTTCACAAAGTGAGTCCTTCAATTATATAAAAATCAACACCAGTAACTTGTCGGTTTGTGTTGCAAAGTTTAAAGGTTCGTGCACACGTGTACCACCTTTCACATTGATTACGAAACCAGCTTGCTTGAATTTATACCCACCCGGCTGTGGCGGCTGCATTTCCGATAGAGGCGGAAATGTTGTAGGCCCGTGTGCTCAGATTTGGGTGCACGTTTAAGAACCCCAGAAGGTCAAAATTTCCGTAGTCCTCCACTACAGCGTCTCTCATAATCATATGGTGGTTTTGGGACGTTAAACCCCACACATCAATTAATCATCAATGATTTTATACCCACACCAAGAACAATGGTTGGTGGCTGTTCTCTGAGCCACTGCGTGTAAACAATGTTCTTTTGCAGAACGGAATTCTGAACGGGGCTCCGTACCTGGCGTTGTCCGTGCTCTCGCTCATCATCGGATGGACCTCGGACCTCGTCCGGCAGCGAAATATCGTGACGGTCACTACCGTGCGAAAAATATGCGACTCCGTTTGTGAGTAACCTTTCAGTACCTCTTTCTAATGGCTAGTTGAGAACTACTGTGACCTCGTGATTCTCGATACGAAGCGATCGCGCAGAAACTTTCGGAGCTCAGATCCATGAAAAACTATCGAGGTCTCAAAATTCCTCTCGTCACCGTTCGTGCTGATATTAAACTCAGTGCGAAGCACGGCCACCGCATATTCCAACCAGAATAATATATTATGCTATAAGCTACAGCATGTGCCCCCTTTTTCTAATGTAAATTGTGACCGAGCCCAACCGAACTCGTCACCTATATTTGTCCCGGACTATTTGTCCGAGTTTTAGAGCATTAATAATTTCGTTGGCGAAGTAGTCTAGTAGGCTACCGTGGTGCAGAGGTTCTGGTTCTCGGCTGCTGAATCGAAGGTCCCGGGTTCGATTCCAGCAGAGGCAGCCGCATTTTGATGGAGGCGGAATGGTATACTGTGTAGCGTCACATGCACGTTAAGTAACACCAGATAGTCGAAATTTACGAAGCCCTCCTCTACAGCGTCTATGATATCGTCGTTTTGGGACGTTGAACGCTTTATATTATCATTACGAAGTACTCTTGCAGCGAGCTGCCATCGGGGTTTTGCACATGACGCTGCGCAGTTGCCGGTAACTTGTACTCGGTGGCTGTTTGGCGAGAGCGACGTCATAATTTGTCGTGAACAAGCTGTGTTACAAAATTCGGAAGACGGGGATATTACTTCAACCATGTTTTGACGTACTAAACTAAAAAAAAAACTATATATAAGTTTGTTATATGGCTCTGGAGCTGTGTGCTTCTGTGCTTAAATCGTTGATTTTGTGAACTCGTTATTATCATCATTGAAATGAAAACACAATCCTCTTTCTGAACAGCGCCAAAATGTGACAAGGATATAACTATGTATAAAAAATAGTGGAAGTGATATGATTACAAGCTTGTCAAAAGATGATATATTGAAGCTGAAAAAAAACTGTCTTAAACTATATTGAAAGATTGAAAGCCTTGAAAACATATCAGGAAAATTCTAGAACGTTAGTACTTCTTCTTAAAAGTAAAATTGCCTTCAAAAGAAATTTCAGGAATATAAAACATGACCGCAAGTTCAAAACTTGTATGGCGAAACAAACGTTCTCAAAAAACTCATTCATGACTGTAGCTTCATAGCTACGTCGGTATTGTTTCAACTTTCAGTTATTTACGACAATAGTGCATATAGAACGCGCATGTGTGTTTTGCAGAAAAAACTATACGCGTTTCGCCATATCGGGAATGTCTTGTCACCTCATTAACGCTTGCTGCAAAAATAACT
Organism: Rhipicephalus microplus; assembly: GCF_043290135.1. Lineage (NCBI taxonomy): Eukaryota > Metazoa > Arthropoda > Arachnida > Ixodida > Ixodidae > Rhipicephalus > Rhipicephalus microplus. Next base: position 227,207,059 of record NC_134701.1, read on the forward strand.
CTCGCCCCATCAGGATGTCAGCTTGCGCCTAATATACGCGCGGTTTGTATGAGGCGGTAGCGCTGAATATAACGATTTCGCCCCGTCCGGAATGAACCGCAACTTGCCAAGACGTGTCCCAGGCAAGTTGTAAGTTTCGTGTAAGGGAAGTAAACATACCAAACCAGCTCTGAAACGGACTCTTGTTGCTCTCCGGGTTTTTTTTTTTTTTAATATGGCTTACGGTCTAAGCAGAAACGTAGAGGTACATCGAAGCATTGTGACAACCACTATTAGCAGATGAACAAACAGCAAGCGATTATGAAGCAGCTTCAAAAGCGATGGTATTCATGTTTTTTTTTTTCATAAGCACTGATTCTTGTCGCAATTTTTACAAAGTTATCTTCAGAACTGCTCAACCGTTCTTCGTAACATTGACAAAACATAATAGGTACAGTTTCAATTAAGTTTGGCTTTTATCGACAAACGCTGTGCATAAATAATGATCAGTATTATAATGAGTGGCGAACTTATCATCATAAAAATGGGTTCACGACGTCAGCGTATGGAACACACATTGACCTTTGCTAACGTTTAAACTAATGCTGCTATTTGCTGGCCATGAACAGTAGCATCTTCAGAATCTTTACAGCCAACATTTTTCTTCGCACACATGCTTGGATAACCTAATACCTGCAACGTAGCTAGCTGAGTTGTTATGGCGAACCAAGCGGGGGCCTCGATGATAAGCCATGGCTGCCACATTCGATGAAAACGAAGAAACATGTTTATGTTAAAGGAAATAGGGTTAGTTGAAATAAGAGCGGAGTTCAGCGCTGCGGTGGTACCCATAGCTTGCTGTGCCATTTAGAAACTTTAAAAAACTTCCCACAACCATCTGATGGCATCGGCATGCTTGCAGCGGCGTTCGGACCGGCTCTGTGCCTGATAGCGGTGACCATGGCGCCCTGCGAGCGGATGCTGGCCGTCCTCTGGTTCTGGATGGCCATATCCCTAATCTCGTTCGCAAACTCCGGCTTCAACTGCACCCATGTCGACATGGCCCCTGCTTTTGCAGGTAAAGGCGTCTACGCAGTGCCATTTACGTATTGCGTTTGAAACCAGTGCCTGATGTCCACGGTTTCAAACCGAAATCTGCACACGTTTTCCAATTGGCGTGGGCGCTAGTCAGGATGAAATTTTCAAGGCCAAGTTAGAGCTATCCAGTAATTTGTTGCTGAGGCTAAGTTTCACGGCTGTGTCTCGGTAGAAATGTTTAACGAATGATGTGAAGGGATCAATAATAGATGACGGGGAGCTCGGTTTGCCTCACTATTTGTATTGACTAGCTAATATATATTAGTTACACAGATTTGGATAATAGTAGCACAAGGAAACGGGACACAGGAAGGCAACAAAGAGGCGCAGCGCCACGGGGGGTTTTTTTTTTCTCTCTTTTTTGTGCTCTTTTTCTGCGCTAGCATTGTTATCCAAATATCGTGTACCAACAAGCCCACCTCGCAATTTTATTTAATAGAGTTACACAGTTCAGCTTACCGAATAGGCGTCTATTAGCCGAGATGAATAGCATCGAGGACAATACTGATTGCGGTCAGAAACCGAAGATGCATTCGGCAACAATGCATTCGGCATAATGATAACATCCATCTGCGAATAAGAAAAATGTCCCCCACCTGTTGTAGGTTTTTGCCCGGTGAATAAAACAACTTCAGCAGGAATTTATGCGAAGATATATTTGGTTGCGTTATCTTTACTGGGCTGAAATACTTCTAAAACCTATAAGGCGGTAAATGAAACCCATTTCCTTCTTGTTTCGTCTATAGGTACTCTATTCGGGATCACGAACTGCATAGGAAACACGACAGGAATAATAGCCCCTCAAGTCGTCGGTTACCTGACCGAAACCCATGTAAGTATGCGCAAGTTCTCATTGTTTTATACATTATTCCTTTTCTTGCCTATACCGCGTTAGCTGATCACCACCGAGAATGATTAAGAAGAAATTAGCAGTACGAAAAGCATAATGTGATCATGGCAGGGACACTTCTTTTTACCAACATAGTGTTTACTAAAGCTTTCATCAAATATTTTCAAGTGTGACAAAGATTAACTCTAATTGATGAAGTATACTGTTTAAAGGGTGTGATATCAGTTACTTGAAGCATCTCCCTCTGTCAAAAACAAATTGGGTTCGTAAAATGTGACTACGATGTTCTATACGGGTGACTATATTTAGCCACCCGTATAGTACAGCATAGTCACATTGGAAAAGTAAAGTAATGAGTGGCTATTTTTGGAAATGATAGTCACACCATGATTCACATAGCGACATGCTCGGCAATGTACGCTAGACCAAAATTAAAACAAAACAAGAAAATACGCCCATGTATCAGCGTAATGCGAGAGAACTGTTATATCTGGATTATAATCATTTAATTCGAACCACCGCTAACCATCGACCATTCTTACTTGTGATAACGCCGCCGAAGCACCCATGCAATGCAAAATCACGAGAAAAATAAACGGAACACACTTGATATATTACACCCTGTCGCTGGAGAGTTGTCAGGGTTGATGAAAGTACTGTGACAAAGACATTCTCTAATGGCTTCCATGGCTCCTCGATTCATCTCCTTTCAGAAAATGCTTTTAGCCCACAATAATGGAAGCAAAAGAGAGGCATGAAAGACAAACGCCTACAGCACCTCACATCCTCTTTTTGTACTCGTACACAGCGCTAAAAGCTTCATGAATGTTTGGCCAAGCGTCATTTATGTCTTAAGCGTCTTGCGAAGACTTGACAGTCTTTCGCCGTGGTGTTAATTGTCCGCGTGTATTCTCTGCACAGTAAACCGATTCTGACCCTTAAGGGTGTCGAAAAGGGTGCCGACACCCTAAGCACACCCTTTGAGCACCCTATTCGCGTCTCAGCACCCTACAAGCGGAACCTAAAGGGTGAACACATCAAAAGGGTGGAAACTAGGGTGCAAAAAGGGTGCAACAACTAATGGGTGCTGATGAGCACCCATTAGGGTGCACAGTCACCGACAAAGCTTTGTGAGTAACGTGGTCATAGAGCATAACCAACAGCTTTTAGATGTCTACTGGTTAGACACCATGGTGTCATTAATAGCCCCACCGCAGTAACGGATATCTGAATAGCGATAGTGCCCGGCTGAACGTATGTTCGGCACTGGTTCTTGCATTCTTGCTGCCTTTTTCTCGTCGCTTCACGGCCGGCGCTGACCAAGTCATGCGCTACAAGCTCACTAGCCAATGGCGGAGTACGCAGCTTGTAAAGCTACAACAGGATTGTGACTTACACATATAGAGCTCTCGGCCTCGTTTGCGCCTAACGTTGAAAACAAAGCTTCGTTCATGACAGTATATATATATCATACATTTGTTAAAGCAAAGAAATACAAACCAACAACACCATGGTAGATAAAATACTTTTTGTGTTGTACAAATATAATTAACCTTACAATGTATCAGTTGAGACGTGTTACCAATTTTTATGGCGGGCTATGGACTTTGACGTTCTAATATTTTAACATTAAAGAAACGTTTTCTTGATTTTGTTCATAGAAATATTCTTGAAAGCAAGTTAAAATGAGCCTTGACTAAAACATTTTCCTAAAGAAAATTCACTAAAGACAGCTAAAATATTGTTTGCCAACTAATACGCTTATTTTGTTGTGACAAATTTTGCTTGCTGCCTGTACTTTGTACTAATATACAACCGCTTTAACACTGTCTTTAACAGCCAGCTTAACCACTGAACCAATGTACAGATGTTAACAAGGTATCGGTATAAGAAATACACAAGCAAGCAAACGTTTCAAATTTCGCGCGCTCTTTCACATTTCAAATTTCGCGCAAATACGCGTTATGTGATTTTGTCATTTTCGAAAGTGAAAAATATTCTAAGCAATACACACTAGCGTATCTTCTATTTTCACTATCTTTTACTTAAAATTTAAACAGAAATAATCTATTTACTTATTATATAAAAGATTATGTGCGCAAATGCGGATCGGTGGCATCAGCAGGACAGAAATGGCGGTATCTTCCTGAAGGCCGCAACGGTCGTGTGCCGAGCGTTTAAAGTCGATTTTTTATGTTGTTCAAAGTGTGCTTGCGCTGTCTTTCGTGTTCTGTCGGTGCTGCTTGTTACGAAGATGCACTATACTCAAAAGAGGACCGGCTGCTTTGTACCGTCGAGCGCTCGCCAAACTAAAAAGGTAGGTGGATGTTTCTGCTGTCGACGCTTTGTTTTTTGCTTCTCCGGCCAGGCCGCGGCGTGCCCGATCCAGGCTGATGTCTTTCCGCTCGCGTCCTCGGCTCCTCCCGCGGTTAACACCGAAAGCGCTATAGTATAATAACATTGTGAACTAAGGTGTTCCTATCGTGTAGACGATAAGTGAGTTTTTATTAACGTAGCGAGCCTGCTGGCGTGTCTGATTTCATTAGGCTCAAGTCTAAGTTCAGGGACGTTACGCGCGGATGAATTTTTTTTGTGGGGAAGGAGGTTAAAGCAATGTGCGCTGTGATGCTGTGAGTCGGCGGGCGATGCTCTTCACGTTATGAATCACTATATTTTTGCAATGCCGTCGGACGCCGTTCGGGGACTGCGCATGGAAGCCGTAAGCGTCGTCTGCGTGTCGCGTGCGTTGGAGTATTCCGGTGATTCGCGTTGAATTAGATTTTTGCGTATTTAATTTAGAAGAATGGAGAAGAATAACGTGGTGTCCGCGTTGGTATTTACGCGGCCTTGTTCGTTTTCTGTGCCAGAGAAGTATATGAAGAAAGTTTTATATGTTACGCGTCCTCTTTTCAACAGCTACATGATCATTAAATGTGTGTGACTACTATGAGGTAGATGTGTTTTCCTGTGTGACCAAATGTGTTTGCATCCACCGGGCACGTATAATATTGAATTACCATGATATTCAGCTTAATTAAGTGTGCGTAAACTTGACACAGCGTGCTGTAGGTGCGGTTCTCAAAGCGTGCAATTACGCCTGGGTCAATACATTTTCTCTATGAGTGGCCGAATAGCCGTACCTTAGCTGTGCAAGCGCTAGGTTGAGCAGTAGTTCACTCGTTCGAGTGCAATTTTGGTGGTACTGCTTGTTCCCCCCTGTTCACATATCATTGCATTCTTCTGGTTTGTAAAAGACTTGTGGGCGCTGCAGCCCGCTTTGGTGTTAAAACTTTGCCGAATACCTATACGTCTACAAACATTCTAAAACTAAGTTCTACCAAAACTTCCAATGACACTTTCGAATACAAGTGTAACGCTTTATCTGATATCATAAATTCTTTATGACCTCGCTGCAGATTTGCAAGTGACCTGTGATATGTGCAGTGTATGAATGCCTAATTTATTGCTCAAAACACAATAAGGTTATACATCACAGTATGCGTGTCAAAGGCGTGCATATGTTGCTGCTGACATGCAAACTTAGACATTGTAATTATCTATGAATGAACAAATCTAAACTCCCGTTTTTTGAAGATGTACGCATCAGACCAATTGAATAATATCAAAAATAATGTTCACCAAGTGATTGTTGTTTATTGCTTTGCACCGACGTCACTAAAACCGCATTGTTGGTACTTAGACCACATGGTAGGATGCTAGATTCATGACGTCATATTGAATGTTAATGTCACATGATATGCAAGGTAAATTGTTATTAGCATACAGAGGCCAATAACGTTATGGCCTCATCGTTATCATAATGAAGCAGGTTAGGCAATATGTGATTCTGCTGCCTTTATGTCATGTTGGGAAACCATTACGTTATGTAGCTATCTGCAGTGTCTGAGATCCTGGTTGCCGGTCAATAATGCAGAAGCTTGCCTGCTTCATTGTGATGGCATGGGGTTCAAGATTGATGTTTTGTCTTAGCGTTTCCACTTTTCCTCTCCTATGGTCATTACACAGCTTGTGCTGTTTGATTAGAAGTGAGGAGTAGTGTCTTTTTAGCCAACCAGAACAATTTAGATCAATGATCACTATGAAGCAGCACACAATATTCATTTAGTGAACTCAATTTCAGGCAAATTATAAACGTCCGAATGTTAGCCATTTGAAGGAAGCTTCATTCGTTGAACTCATGAGAATAAATGGTAGAGAAGGAAAGGCAGGGAGGTTAGCCAGACCAGCAAAGACGGTTTATCACCCTACACAAGGGAACAGGGAGATTGAAGTCCTGTCGCAGTGGTCTAGTCGCTAAGGTACTCTGTTTCTAACCCGAAGGTCGCAGGATGATATTTCGGCCTTGCTGGCTGCTTTTTCGATAAAGGCGAAAATGCTGTAGGCCTGTGTTCTTAGATTTATGTGCACGTTAAAGAACCCCAGGTGGTCGAAATTTCTGGAGCCCTCCACTACCTTGGTAAAAAATTCATGTGTCAGTATTGCTTTAATTTTATGCTTTATCTGCAGTGGATGCATATGCGCATACTGACATGTATATGTAGTGGTATTCCAATTTTACGAAATAAAATATTCATATGCTGCATATTGCATGGCATTTACTTAAGAAACACATCACATGGGTATCATAACTACAGAAATGCAAATATGCCTCTACGGATGCACTCGTGCATATATTTGGTCAGCTTCAAAAACAGAATTTATTGATTGCAGGCAACAGCATTACTCACGCATGCTTATCTCTTAATTACGCGCAGTCAATAAAGCTAAAAGGGGGTGTCTTTATCTAAGAGTTCTAACTTCATCTATGTGCATGAGTGAGCTATAAAGGTGAATGAAAATTCACATGTATGACATCGACATGAAAAGCTCTGCAGCAGCATGTTTTTCGTTGTATTTATACTGCAGCATGCCCTTTTTGTATTTCTCAGTTGCGTGCCACTAAATATATGTTGGCCATGCGTTTCTAGCCATTCACTGCAATTTGGCAAGCAGCGCATGCAGTCTAGACAAACCTCCCTAAAATAATTTTTTTGCACTGGTGCAGAAATTCTTTGGCACGGTCTGTCATTTCATTTGAGTGAGGCTGCTCAAGGAAATTTCCTAACAAGGTCAAGGAGCCCAAGCACCAGCGAACTCTGAACCATTGTTTCAAGCATCAGCTCTGTTCACCCTGCTTATGCGCTGTGCCTCACCAAGCTACTGGACGCTGCCTACTTATATGAAGTGCTCTCCATATTCTCCTCAGTTTGGCAGCAGTGTCTGTGGTCTTCACAGTGCTTGCCAAAATCATTTTTGCACAGGTGAGACACTTATTTCTTGCTTTAATTGTGTTAGTATTACTGCATGCACTCCTGCCAAGCAAGAGTACTAATGTTTCCTGTGAATTGTTTGTCATGGTAAACAGAGGATTTCAAGCACAAAATTCATACTGAACTTTAGTCCTTCAAGAAGTGTGGAACGAAGGTGGTGACAGTGTCAACGCGCTCTCTTTAGAAATAAAGGCTTTGCATGAAGAGCCTGTCCCACCTTGAAACAGGCACAAAAAACTTCCAGGTGAAAATAAGCAACTTCAGATGAAAATCGAAGAATTTACACTGTATTCAACGTTGAACTATCCGACATCAAAGGCGTCTCAGATGAGGGTTTTCTTTTGAGGCGGTCTGAAATTTTCGGGCGTTGATGGAAAAACCATTACTCGTGATGATATTGACACTGCAGACAGAGTAGGAACGAACAAGCCTAGTTTGAAAAAAAAATAGTGCATTATGAACGATGTTACAAATGAAATGTTCTGGATAAGACAAAAAACTTACGTCTGTCTACAGTAGCCTTTCCTTTTAGATCAAGTAGTCCTATTTATGTCAACGAACACTTGACAAGACAAGGTAAGCAGTTAGTGAGAGCACGAATGCAAAAAAAAAGTAGGATGGAGGTTCATTTGGATGCAAGGCACGAAATTTATAGCAAAAAAATTGGAAACATTAGCAATTATAAAGACTGCCTTCTTAGAAGATCTGGCGAAACGCTGTGTTGATGCCTTCAGAGCCACACTTTTCTTGAGCTTGCAATGTCAGTAAACTATGACTGACATCAGAATTTGGATACCTAGATAGTGAAAAATTGATACCTAGATAGTGAAAAAGGCCACCAGCTATCTTCAATGCCTTTACCCTAAATGCTCTTAGCATTATAAATAAGACTAGTAGCCTGTGTCTCTATTTCGATGATATGTCGGTAAAATTTGATGCCATTCTTTTGACATAATCCTTGCATTTTTTGTGCGATATAGCCCACCAAAAATACCAGGGTACAATTATCATGGCATTGTGTAGTTCATGAAATGGGGACAAGGAATAGCGCTGTACATCTAACGTTAATTTTTGGCCGATGTCAATAGGCTTCCGTGTGTTAAGCCCTGTGATGAGTGTCTAGCAGTACGACTTGGGGGTTTTGTTTTGCAGCAATTAGCACGTCTCCATTAGGTCATAAGTAGGAATTTTGAGTTTCTGAAAACTAGGTAACTTGATTTTTTGGTCACAGATGCACAGACGATTTTTCGCTCACAACCAACGGGGCAGACGCCGGCGGCGGGTTTTCTGCGACACGAGCTCTTCAACGCTATCATGTTAAAAAGCTGACATAGGCAGCATTGACCAAATGAATGCAAAGAATAAAGTCAAGTGTCCTAGCAGGAATCGAAACCTAGTATTCTGCTTGGTAATTAAGTATTCTACCACAGACCCATGCCGGGCCTCGGTTATACTTTCTAAATAGTCTCAAATGTTTGTGTAACATCAACTGTCGTTGCAGTACTGGCTATCAAATTTTATAACTATTACATGTGCACTCCTATGATGCAGCCGTGAGGTCGAATCAAAGTCAATTGTAGTCGGGCACCATCCTGTGAAGTAATTGTGTAGCAGTGTTGAGGGCAGTGTTGAGTGCCAGCGCAAACACCAGTGCTTCGTACCAGCCTACCACTTCTAGTGTGGCTAATATCCATGTTTATGTTGGCATCGTTACGAAACGGCAAATAACTGGTAATGTTGTCAAAGGTGTGACATCTCCCCATAACAAATGAAACATATGCAACTGTTTAACGTATGTGTGTGCGAGAATTTGTACTTATATTGAGCTCCACTTCATAACATCGCTCAATAAAAAGATTAAAATACATGTTATGCATGTTTCGCATAACATCGATTCCCAAAGTATGTGGGGTCTGCCAAATTTTTAGCATCAATTTTGTAAGCTAAATGCTACCATAAACAATTATTTATTGAACATGAACAGCTGGACTGCAACATACTAAGTTTTAGGTATTAGGAAAACTGAATATGTTCATGACTACAGCATACCTAACAGGCAAATACTAGTACTACAGACATGACACACTATTGTAGAGCTAGACTAGAATATTGCTTATTGGCACTTTACAATTCTTTAAAACCCTAATTAACTTCAGTGCCTTATTCGGTTTGTTCAAATCGGATGTGCACAATTACTTGATGAATAGCTTTTTCCTCAAACCTAACTCATGTTTCATGTGTACATCATTCTGAATCATTGCTCAGATGTTTCTTGTGTATATATTTCCTTTCTACTATGCTGTTCGTTTTTGTATGTGAAATCTGTTGTACGTGCTACCCTCTGTAGGCCCCCAGGTACTGTCAAGTTGTTTACACAGCTTTTTGCCTGGGGGACCTGCAACAAGCATGTTTTCCGTTGAAAACAAAGCGAATTTTGATGCTGACTTCTACTCACATAGAACTAAGAACACTCCAGCATGACAAAGCATATTGTATCTTGGACAGTCTGTCTTGTGAAACTCATAGTGATTACTTCTGTCTCTATTTTAGGCTTCCAGGTGCGGATGTGCTCTAGAGAAGGAGCGCCCTGACCACACTTTTGTAAAAGGAACCAAAGTCGCCTGGGCAGCTGAAGATGGATTGTGCAAGTGTTTGAATGATCACATTATATTAATCCAACACCACTTGCATTACTTTGCCCATATTTGTGATTTTGTAACACACAAGTTTAGAAACACACACACACATATAAAGGGAGAGCTGTAAATAAGCCTTGAGCAAGTTTGTAGTCAAGGCTTTTAGCATGATGACCAAAGCATGTTATATAAGCCCACATGTTTTACCACACTTCTACTTTCCTATCTATTTTCTTTTTCAATTTTGAGAGCACTGGCCACACCCTCAATAAGCGCCTTTGGACTGCTGGTGCCTCTAACTTATATTTTGTTGTTCTAAATAATTTATTTGTTACCTACTATGCAAGGAGGGAAGTCAGAATGTTAAAAGTTAAAAAAGAAGTCTCGTCACAAAAAAGATGTCTACTCGTAAGAAAAAAGATGTGAAAAACAGAAGATTGATCCTCACTCACAAAGATCTCACCATTACAATCGATGCAGAAGGTCATAGCTCATGTTTACTATTGTCAATCTTTTTCGGTTGTATGCTATGTACAATAAAATAGTGACTATTTGCATCATGTTAATTTATTTGTCATAAATTTTTGTTGGGGCCTAATATCTTGCATTCTCACATGCATAAAAGCTCATGTCTGCTACACATAATTTAAAAGAGCGCAATGTGGTAAGGTTCTGTGTTTAGTGCATATTACCTGTGTGTCTTTCAAAGTGAGTATATGGCATTTGAAATAATCACCAGTATTCCAAACTTGTGAATTTGCAGGCATGCATGTCTGTATGGTGACCAAGCATCCATAAATTGTGCATGCATGTGTGCAGCAAAGGGCCTTGAATAGATTACATTCATTCTGGACCAAAAATGGTAGCACAGGCCATATACGCACTCTGGGATCAATTTCATGATTATTGAAACACACATATTTATTCAATATAGCTTGCTTTAAGGTATATATTTACATATTGTCTACTTCCACCTTGAACATTGCACCATGCATCCGGCACTCTGCCGAGCGCTTCTCGAGGGCACTTTGGTAACTAGTACACAAACGTACAGACAGCTGTAAGAGGGCCGCCACTTTGTTGACTGCTGGAGAACGGCAGCTTCGCCAAATCACACTTCCTTTGTGGTGAAGCTAACTTTGCTCTTGCAACAGTACAAGCTTATCTAAAATTCGACACTGTTCTTCAGAAGTGCAGGTTGTTCTATCCAGAGCAGCCAAATATGAAAACCCGAGGAACAGCACCTGGACAGGGTAAGGCACAATTGCAGCACTTCTCGATAGCAGTGCCGGAGTGGCGGATTCTCTATTTGCCTACACATAGAGTAAGCAAAACACTGGAGCCAACTTACCAGTAGCTTCACTGCAGAGACACTGTGTTTTAAAAGACGATGATGCAAAAGCCCCACCTAGAGCTGTCACTGTGTTTCAGTGCTAGTTTCATAAGCGCCTGCGGAAGGCACTCTGTGGAGGGCCGGCTGCGTGCATGGTGCACGTAATCAGGGTGGAATGGACGACTTAGTACATGTGTTCAAGTACTAGCAAACCGTATGTGGGCTGTCACTCAGCATGGTCTACAGAGTATACAGCAATCTGCATCTTTAGCCATCTCCAGCATCAATCCTAGATTTGGCCCACTGGTACGTCGATGTGGAGCACCCTTCCAGCACCCATTTGAAAGGGTGTTATGACATCACAGCACCTTTGTTTAAAGGGTGCACTCATTACACCCTTCAAAATTTTTGCTCTGCACCCTTTTCTTAAGGGTGCTGAGCTCTGCACCCTTTTTTGAACACCCAATAGGGAGCAAAGGGTGTTCGTCTGGCGACAAGCTCATTTACACCCTTAAGGGTCAGATTTGGTTTAGTGTGTGCGCGAAGCCAGAGTGCACGCGCTTTAGTGAACAGATTCGCTTAGCCACTCCTAGCTCAAAATAAAAGCGCCAGAACATCGAAAATTCACTTGGGAGTTCTCGAGAAGAGCTCGAAGACTCCGAAGCGCATAACAGCTGTTGTTGCGTTTCCCACGTTTGGAGTTTTCAAGACCATGGCTCACTCTCCGTGGTGCCTACTTGTCATGGTGCGTGTGCAGAAGGTCAGGGTATTTAATCCCGTCAGGGGCGACTGAATTTCAATGGAGGCGAAAAACAGACCTGATATTTAGATGCAAGCTGAAGAACCTGGGGGGGGGGTCTATTCTTTTGGAGTCCTCCACCACGTCATGATCGTAGAACTTTCATAAACGAAGGCTTGAATGGTATAGCATTATAATTGATGGTAGTGCATGCAGGCTAAGAAAAATGACAAAAAGGAAGGCACATTGGACAAAACATCCCGCTTAAACAGAGAAATAACAATGCTATTACGGCAGTTTTCAGCCAAAAAATTATTTCCGTTGAAAAGTAACATCAAAAGCAAAATAATTGTGCTTAAGATTAAGCAAGGCTAATAGTTAGACTGGTTGGTGATACATTATGGGCGGTAAAAGCGCACAAACTCACGGGACGGAGAGAAGAGACATAAACAAGCACCGACTCTCAACTGAAGATTTATTGAAGGATGCAAAGTATGTGAACACATCAGATAAACATGCGGAACATGCGCAGGGAGGCCAGCGAGGGACCATGTCGACGTCATTAACAAATTTTAACACTGTGGGTCACTGCACAGGCGCGACAAAAATCGATTCAAACGAACATGCTACTGATTAGGATTTCTTCTTTTCAATGGAAAGATATCCATGTTGTACTAACGCAGGACTGCCCTTCTTTTCTGATATAGAATTGTTAATGACGCCGACACGGTCTCTCGCTGGCCTCTCTGTGCATGTTGTGTATGTTTATCTTATGTGTTCACATAATTTGTATATTTCAATAAATCTTCAGTAAGGAGTCAGCAATTGTATGTGTCTCTTCTGTAAGATTAAAGTTGATGATGTGCTGATATGCCCCCGAAAAAGCAAGAATGACAGTATGGAGTTATTCTTTATCGCAAAAAGGCATAACGAGGTGTCCATAGTGCTTTTCCTTGGTTCTTCTCCTTAGCATGAATTATCAACATTGATCATTATTACTCGATCACAACTCACCAGTCACTATCACAACCACTCGCTCTTCCGCAGAACAACGTGGATAACTGGAAGACGGTGTTCTACATCACGGCCGCCGTCTACGCCATCGGTGGCCTGCTGTTCCTGCTGTTCGGCTCGGCCGAACCACAGGAGTGGGCCATGGACGTGCCCACCGCCAGCCTGGAGACCTACCGGGAGCAGCAGAACCGCTCCCTGCGGTGCTGCAACTGGTCCACGGTGTCCTACGCCCACAGCAGCCCGCTGCCGGCCACGGTGGCCTACAACGCGTACACCAACCAGGTCTCGGCCGCCTTTAGGCACAGTCGATGATGGCCGCCGCTTTTCCGCCTGCCGTGCACTCGAGATCCGTGCGTCGGGAATGCAGATGCTTTTCAGATACTCTGCTGGAAAAGACTTTTATAGGAACCGTGGTTCCAATGTTATTCATAGGACCAATATTTTCTTATTCATCTATTTCATCCGCTGCTACCGCGAGCGAGTGGCTGTTAATTGCTTCGTAGCTCGGGTCACGTGATCTGGCGGTAAATAATTTTTTGGAGGAACACGCGTATATGATGTATAGTTTATTATTTGATTGTGTATTCAATAACGTTGCCGTTATTTGCCGAGATTGTCAGCGTAATTCGAAATACTATTGTTGCCCCTACACAGAGACAACTTAGTCGTGTATATTGCCAATTTATGCGAGAATTCCTAGAGAAAATGGATCAAGTGTAGGGCAGTACATTTCCTAGTACCACATACCATATTGTGTGACGCCACGTTTAATAATGTACCTTCCAAAATAAACATTTGCAATTTTTGTGCACATCTCAAGATAATATATTCTTAAGCGAGCGGGCAATCACACACGAGTTCCGACTCTATAGTGCTGTGCTTTGAGCGTTATTACGAACTTGCGCAATGCCCACATTTGACACTGATTCGCTAAAGAGGCACCATGTGTGGTTCCTTCACGTACACCTGCATCAATGTACACTAGCACTTTTCTATTTCGGACTCGCTCGCTGGATTCCGTGCCGACCAGTTGTGCCCTAGCGATCTCCGACGTCAGCGTAGCTCTGGCTGACTGGGCTGGCCCTACGTCATTTCCTGACGCCGATCTCCGACGACAGCGTAGCTCTGACCTACTGGACTCGCCCTACGCCATCTCCTGACGCCGACAAGAGCTCTCGCAAGTGGTGCCCCGTCTTCGGACTCCTGTGACCATGTTTCCATCTTTCCTATCGCTCCTATCCCCTCATATGTCCTCGCTCACTGCCCCAGCGCATCTCTCTCTCTCTATATATATATATATATATATACCTTTAATCCTATTTTAATCCCTCCTCACCCCATCCGTTATGAGCTACTGTTGAGGTGTCGCACGCTGATGCGGACCGTTACGGAGCTCACTTTTTCTTTCTTTTCCCTCTTATAAACACAATCTATTTTGTGACAGTAAACTGTGAGGAATTTATCAGCTTGATATTTATTAACGCCGATAACTCGGCACATTCTGGAAAGTCTATCAAAGGTCGTAATAGCCACTCTTATGTATTGAGACAAAATACGAACTGTTAAAAAAAAGCAATACATCTTGAGCATAGGCGCGCACTAGGAGGGGGTGGCAGGAGGAGGGGCGCAAAGCGAGCTTCATATATTGACATAATATCGAGGGGGTGCTGCATCTCGGGGTGTGGAAAGTCGGGCCCACAGATTCGCATAATAGGAATTGGCGGTGCGACAAACCTCCTCCCCCATCACCCCGAAGGATACCCTGCGCCCGCCTATGCACTTGATTCTTGAACGTAGTGCACGTGCAAACAACTCTCGCGATGCCCACAGAGTCGAATGAACGAGAACTGCCGTTCAGTGCTTCGGAAAGGCACTCGGCGTATATAGCTGACGGTGAAGGATTCAATGACGTGAAAGGCTATAGGCGCTCGCCTCCGTTTGCATTTTTAGGCGACGCGGTGGTCGGGGCTCTCGGTCAGTGCGCCGTCTGGGAAGTCCACCTGGCCCCACCCAGCGACGTGAACCCCGGGTGGCGCACCCTGAGCGCCGCCGGCCGGTAGCCGCCACGGCGTCATCGACCACTCGTGAGCGCTAGCCGGTGTCCGCAGGACGTGACCAGCGTTCGGTCGGGCGATCCTCGTCTCCCCTTTCCCCACCGCGCAGTACCACCACCTCGACGGTGGCATACTCGGTCGCTTCCTACTTCCGGTCAGATTTTGCACGACTAGAGAAAACGTCGCACTTGTACTGCCAACGATCGAGTGATCAAAATAGAGGAAAGACAAAGTCTACGGCGTGGATGTGACCGTCTCTCAAAACGCCAATGGTGGGCGATAGTCTGATTAGTTCGGGTTTGCTGGCATTTAGCGTGTGCTTCCGCTGTGTGCGTTGAGCCATTTAATTTTCTCGCTCCTCGTTTGATCCTCTCGATTTCTTTCTTTATTTATTTCTTGGTCGCTGCTTGATTCGGCTTTTATTCGTCGCGAAAGCCTGTCTCGGTGGTCCCGTGGTGTGGTATGGGTCTACATGTCTTACTGTGAAGTGAAATTAAAGCGCTGGCTCTGGGCGTCCGCGAACCGTGAAAAAATTATTCGCTAATGGAGACAAGTTCCCGCAATCTCGTCCGTGTACACGGAAGCGTGCGACGCTGGGTTATTGCTGCGAAAGGCTTCGTTTTTTTGCCTGCTTTTCTTTGTACTTTTTTTCAAAAAAGGGGGGAGGAATGCGCAAGTGTTTTCGTGGTCTAATGAATTTCGCTTAGCCCCACAGAAAGCTCAGCGTCGAAATTGCCAAAGGTTGTTTACGAGCAAGAGTGTGCTTTAGTTTGGCGTCCTAGAGGAGCCCAGTGTGACGCCGCTGAATCCTCCTTTCCGCAAAAACAAATGGGAAAGAAGATCGATACTGTTGTCCAAGACACCCACAAATTTGTTTCAGAATACATCGTTATGCGAGCTGTGAACCGAAAGTTGAAAACGGGAGTCGTGGGTATTTTTTTTTTCACATATATCTGGACAATGTACAAACCTCTTTTGCTTTGTTCTTACATAGCGCCTTCTTTGTATGTCATATTGCACTCAACATTGATAATTTCAGTGTTTCATACTTACGTTAATACAGACACATTACCCGATACTCATTTAGATATCGAACGGACGAACTAACGTATACGTGCGTCGTTGCCCGCTATGCGACACATTGAGCCAGTAAACTGCAAAAATATAAAAGTCCGTTATGTGATAAAATGCAGCAGTGCTAAGGAACTTGACAAGAAAGATCTCAATACGTTTTGGTCTGAATCACAATTGTTCAGATTTGACTTGACTTTAACGTTCTAGCAGTCGTTAAAAGCGCACTTAGTGCTGCGATTACGGTAAACAGTAAACAACTACCCTTTGCGCGACCTCGGCTTGTGACAGCGAATGGTCAACCATGTCCGGTGCTTTTTGGAAGCTTTCATTACATACCCTTGTGTCAACATCATCGGCATTCTTTTTCGGTTGTTTGCTCGTTTTGCTCGGAGAACGCTATTCGCGTCAGTCTCGATCGCGGTCCGTTTTCCCCGGGCCAAGAGGCAACCCTGCTTAGGTGAACCTGCCAGTGCGAAATGTATATGCACGACATCGTCGGAGTCGCCGTAGTTCCATTTTCTCATGACTAATTGCACGCACGGAACATATGTATGGCAGCTAGCCGAGTTGCGGCATTTTTCGTTTGCGTCATTGGCTTTCGCATACCATGCCATCTGCGTAGCACGAAGGTTTTTTTCTTTTCGGAGAAAGAGATAATATTTAAGAAACTGCGAACATATTCCTCCTAAAGTGGAGCCCTTGATTTAGGATCCCATTGACTCGCGCCATTCCGTGTGCCCGCTGGATCAATCAACGCCACTCCTGCGGCTCTTACCTGGTCAGCTGATTCTCCGAGGAAAAATGCAATGATAAAGGAAAGTGGGGTGGCCCAGTGGGTTTGGACAGAATACTTATCTTTTAATAAACAGCGCAAAAAACGCAGCACTGCATGGTCTAATACCGTAGAAGATACATAGCAAGCACAACGCTAACACTTAAAGCTTAGAACACGTTCGGGCCAGTGTTCACAACAATCGCTTAACGTTTGAATTATTCGTAAAGTTTATTTTCTTTTGTTTTTATTTCGCATTTATACTGGCTACATTATTAGCGAAGTCAGTCACGCTGCAACTCGTCATTGGAAAAGAACACTTGCAAACTAAATGCTTTCTGAATTCGTCTTCTGGTTTGATCAGACATCATAAACGTAAACATTGCTGTTTCTGTGAGGTACATCAGCGTAGTACGGGAGCGTATGTATACGTTATAACAAATAAAAACAATAAAAACAAAAATAACATTTATCTATCCCCAACAAAAATGCGATTCACCCGACATTTCCGTGTCGGAATTTGACTCGCGTCACACAAGTGCATGACATTTAAGAGTGGACGATTTAAATACATAGGAATTGAGATCCCTGTTCTTATTGATCCACTTATGGCTGCGCGCGCCACGCAGCGTGTCTGGTCCGTTGTACCTGCAGGAAGGCTGTGCTTCTTTTACGGACAACTCGTTTGTATACAACCTCTAAATCTAAACACTTCAGAGGTATATATATTCTATATGCGGTTCATTCGCAATACCCGTTTCTCATTTCCTCGCCCCTTCGGCATCTTATCATGTCATGTTAGTAATAGCGTTAAGACATCGTCGTCAGCATTACTATGATCACCTGATTATCACATCCACTGCAACGCCGAGACTCCTGCAATTTCCCATCAGGTAGCCGGTGTACTGACAAATAAATAAATAAATAAATAAATAAATAAAAGATTGATTGACTGATTGATTGATTGATAGATTGATTGATGTTTACGCAGGAACTAAATTTTCTCAATTTCTTGAAAACGCGATTGGAAAAAGAAATCTTGGCATGCTCCGCTCGTGTTTGCTATGTCAACATCGACGTTATTATCAGTAAAATGACATCTGAAAGAGTGACACGCTTTGTGATGGCACAGGGTTCTGCTTCCTTATGGCTTAGTTATCGCTTAGTGAATGAATGAAAAAGCAGCAAAAAAGAGAACAGTATCGTGAGTATCTTCTTTTAACGTCCAACACTGGTAACTCGTTGATTCGCAAAGAAAGTGCCCTGATGTTTCGATCAATGCACCTTTCAGTTTGTTTTTGTTTTTGTTTTCGCAATGAGCAGTCACGCTCGGTGCGAGTTTCAACACGCTGGTTTCCCCGCCGCGGTGGTCTAGTGGCTAAGGTACTCGGCTGCTGACCCGCAGGTCGCGGGCTCGAATCCCGGCTGTGGCGGCTGCATTTCCGATGGAGGCGGAAATGTTGTAGGCCCATGTGCTCAGATTTGGGTGCATGTTAAAGAACCCCAGGTGGTCAAAATTTCCGGAGCCCTCCACTACGGCGTCTCTCGTAATCATATGGTGGTTTTGAGACGTTAAACCCCACATATCAATCAATCATCAACACGCTGGTTATGGTTAAAGTGACCCCAAGCCTAAACAATGCCACCGACAAACGTTAAATTGGTCCAGAAAGTATCGCTAACTGAGAGAGGTTGATTCACCGAGTTTTTTCTATGTAGGTACCAGTTTGCAGTGCTGGTGCCATTTTGAGCCGAGACAGTGTGTTGCAAATTATGTTGATCGCAACGGTACATAGTTAATGAAGCTGCTAGCTAAGGATTTAGTTTAACTGCTATGTTACTAGCGAAAAAGAGAGAGAGAGGGCGACATGAACGCACATAAGAAAGCCATCACGCGCCACACCTGTTCTGAGTTCAGTGGCGTTGCTAAACATCCGTCGAATCTCGCAATCCGCAACTCGTATAGTTCTTGTAACCTGTCAATATAGTCATAAAAAACCGTACGTATACGACCCTCTATAGTCTAAAATTTTCAAAGACGTCCGCACAGGTGCGCAAAGCTTCAATAAGGTGCCGCTATTGTTCGAACCACCGTACTTCTACTCTTGTAGTAGCGCCCACGCAGCGCTCCTCTCAAAGTCTGGCGGTTCGCAAGCGCTGACCCGGGCTCTTTTGCGTATGGATAAAAAAATGGGGAAGCCCAAATGCCCCTGAGCATGCAATGCTTCTCCAAGGCCGAATGGTCGAACAGGGCTTGCCTGTTTTTCTCTTTTTGTTACGCTAATCGTTCATCGAATGCTGAGAGCACCGACTCCGAGCAAACCTCACGTATACTTCCATGTGCGTGAGCTTTGTCGTTACGCATTCTAAGAGGAGACGGAGAGGCCTGTGGGAACGGGCTTCGCTCAAACTAGAACTGGGTCGGTGTCTCGACCTTCCTGTCTGTGTTCTTTTTTCCTGTATGTGCATTTTGTTACGCGTGCAGCTCTCTAAGATCAACATGGCTATCGTTGGTCTACTTGCATACGCCAAAACGTGCTCCATCGGTATTGGGTCGAACTGACGGTTACGTCTCCCGAGTAACTTTGGAAAGCGCGCACGTACGATGTAGCTCTGTGTGGGTCGTTGCAATGACAGAATTATACCGGGATGGGATTTTATGGCTGAACAGGTAGCAAAGTTGGGAAGCTTGGGGTAGCTTCAGAATATGGCACGCTACCTCAGGCTAAACAGGTGCGCATGCAAGTAGGCGTTCTTTCAGCGTAAACAAATTTCAAATAAAGAAATGACGTATCAGACATTAGAAGTGTCTGATACGTCATAGGTTTCCTGGTCTCTGCATTTAGATGCACGCAAGACGCAGTAACGCTCGTGTGCGCATAAGTGATCGTTAAACAAGTGATCGTATAAGTGATCGTTAGTTAAAGCTATACCATAGCGCCTCCTCTGGAGAGCGCCTTATCGTTTTTTTTTTTTTTTGCCACGCGATACAGAGCTTATTTTTTGTTCAATCGCTAAAGGTATGGTCGCTTCAATAGTTCAATATAACTTCCAACATCTGCAAGGCAGAATGAGAGGCCCGTCAAAGCAAGAGATCGTCGGAAATCAGATAATCAAAATGAGCAAATCGTATCGCGTGCGTACAGCAAAAGTGCTGAGAAATGCGCATGCGCTGAGCTCTTGGTGATGGTCCGAATTTCGGTCTAGACCTCTCGTCACTATACTTAGACTTCACAGAAGTGTCAGGTATAGTCATCATCCTAACACGATGATGTTCCTGTGTGGTCATCTTGAATTCACACGCATTAGGAAATGATGGCGGCACAAGCGCCTAATGACGACTAACCGTTAAGCTTAGTGGTCGCACTTTTTTAAGGGCATACGAGCCCTATAAACATCACACGAAGACTACTGACGGGGCAGAAAAAAATATTGTACTGTGGTCGCGCCGTTTCAAAAACTGGGGCTGTGAGTGCCGCTTTATTTTCGTCGCAGTTCTCCTATTTTTAGCGTGGTCGCTCCCAAATTTTCCAAAACTAATCAATTTCTCCAGACCTATAGAAACTGTGTGCCTGTACTGCAGCGCGTCGCATGCATTTTCAATATACCGTGCACAGCAACCACGACGCTAATGTTTGAACGCCCTTCTGAAAATGCGCTGGCCTTCAATCTACACCGTGGTTCAATCTGCGTCCCTAGAATGAATCGGCGAAATTGCTCGATTAATTTAAATGCTGAACATCTTTAAAAAACTAAAATGCATAGCCACGCTCCATTGTAACGTATACCCAGAAAAATAAAGGCGCTTCCGCTGACAGCACCGCGCTCGTAACGTCCACCCCGCTCAGAACGCCCAGCTTTTTCTCGCATTTTGCTTCGACTGAATTCATTGCCGCTTACCCTCTCGGCACTTCCCTCTCTCTCCTGCTCGTCGGTGTGATCACACTAATGGGCTCAACCAAAGCGCGCTTTCGTATACGTGGGGAGGGATAGGGAGTATAGCGAGGCAGCTAACAAAAAAAAAAGGGGGGGGGGGGTGTAAAA
This sequence comes from Rhipicephalus microplus, assembly GCF_043290135.1. Lineage (NCBI taxonomy): Eukaryota > Metazoa > Arthropoda > Arachnida > Ixodida > Ixodidae > Rhipicephalus > Rhipicephalus microplus. The sequence continues at coordinate 227,227,982 of NC_134701.1, forward strand.
CCAAACCCAGTGCCCGAGTAAGCGGAGGAGGAGAGGGCTGAGATGTACCGAGGGGGGCCAGAGGAGGAAACGCGGTAGTCTCCCAGGTGTAGTAGGCGACGCGGGTTCACCGACCTCTGACCCCAATTTCCTCTCGGTTTTTCCTTTCCATGCGGCTGCTACATTATGGCAGTAGCGCTATGCGTTTCTTTCGAACCTCGCTCTGTTTATCGCTTATAATGCGCGGTGACCAAAGCGTGGCCACCTTCTCTCGTTTTCTCGCGATCGTGGTGGATTCGGTGCTCTTAGGGAATGTGGTGGGCGCTCTCCCTCAAAGAGGAAGAAGTGGACGAGGGAAGTGTCCCTACGAGCGCGCGCCCATGCCTCGCCGCCTAGTCACGGTCTGGCGACTGGCAAACTCGTGATGAATCTTGTCGCGTTCTTCCGCCAAACGTGAATGCGGCCCGGCTGCTAGTTTACCCGGGCCATCTTTCCCCCGTTCTTTTTTTTTTTCGGAACTGTTTAGAGGAGCATTGCGGCAAGTTAGCCAGAACTCGTACGTACATCGCTGTGAGTGTGTGTTAGTGAAGCCGAGCATGGTGCGGGGTTTAGTTGCTCGCGCAGGACCGAACATGGCATCGGCTCAGTAGGTCGCATCTGCTGCGGCCCGGAAACAGTAGTGTGACACGTTTTTTTTTTTCTTTTTTTGTAACGGTTGACAACGAAACGCGATGACCAAGACTGATGCGGTAGCTCTACCTGTAATAGCATGCTTCACTGATGTGATGCTAAGTAATTATGTGATTCTGTAGAGCAAATGTCTTCACAAACACGCAAGGGAGCGAGGGGCTTTTATTTGACCAGTTGATTAATAAGTTATGCAGATCTTACTCTAGAGTTAGCCACACATTCGGCGCTTGGAATTTGTCTGGCAGTCTGTCTGATTTATTTGTCCTGAATTGTATTTGTATTAGAATAGTGGTGTAATTGTACGCGGTGTTATGGTCAGAGCATCGTTTTTATTCGACAATATATTTTGCCCAACCCTCTGAAATGTGATTCCTGTTTTGCCAAAACAGAAAAAAGACGACAACCATCACTACCACCACCACCACCACTACCACCACAACAACAACAACAAGAAGAAGAAGAAGAAGAAGAAGAAGAAGAAGAAGAAGAAGAAGAAGAAGAAGAAGAAGAAGAAGAAGAAGAAGAAGAAGAAGAAGAAGAAGAAGAAGAAGAAGAAGAAGAAAAGGAAGAAGAAGAAGAAGAAGAAGAAGAAGAAGAAGAAGAAGAAGAAGAAGAAGGAGAAGAAGAAGAAGAAGAAGAAGAAGAAGAAGAAGAAGAAGAAGAAGAAGAAGAAGAAGAAAAGGAAGAAGAAGAAGAAGAAGAAGAAGAAGAAAAGGAAGAAGAAGAAGAAGAAGAAGAAGAAGAAGAAGAAGAAGAAGAAGAAGAAGAAGAAGAAGAAGAAGAAGAAGAAGAAGAAGAAGAAGAAGAAAAGGAAGAAGAAGAAGAAGAAGAAAAGGAAGAAGAAGAAGAAGAAGAAGAAGAAGAAGAAGAAGAAGAAGAAGAAGAAGAAGAAGAAGAAGAAGAAGAAGAAGAAGAAGAAGAAGAAGAGTGAGAATAGCTATCTAAAAAAATTTAACGCTTGTTGGTTCCTAACATAGAGGCGTGAGGCCTAACCGATCAATGAATGCTTTGAGAGAGTAAAAGACACGTGCGAAAGAAACCATGAAAAGTGTTTACTGAAAAATATCGACCTTTTTCTTAGGCGAAATTACGTATGTGCGTATTTCGAACACAAGAAATCAAAGAGGATACTTACTAAGTTGAGCAATCGATGCATGTATACAAACGCAATGTCTTTTTTGAGCAGTATAAGCTGTTTAATCAAACACACTTTCGCGAACGCAGCAGTGAATCATAATATTGTCTCTTATCAAATCCAAACTAATAGCTTCCCTTGACTCATCCTATTCTGCCCCTTTGTTACATGATCTAGGCAACGACACTTGCTCATCAATCAATTCTCGGTACAGGGAAGTATTATTGGCTTGCCGATAGATATTGTTTTCCTGAGTTACAGTATTTTCCCTAGGTCACCTGATTGGTGTAATAAATGCGAGCCATTCTTCAGTCAAGGACCAACTTTTCCCGCAACAGGAACTGTCTCAGTTTAATAAAAAAACGCAGAAGTCGCCACAGGGGTTAGCAATGTTACAAGTAAAAAAGTAATCAAAAATGTGTATACGCATGAGAAAATCGTATGAATCAGCTTGTTGTGGTTAACCTATTCAGGTGCTTGTCATGTTGGCCGGAGTCCATTCAATGAATAAAGGCTTATTAGATGTCTTCAGTAAATTCAGTTGCTAGTCTGCGCTTTTTTTCTTTTCTCATTGCTTTCGGCAGTTCTTGTCCCACGTCGCAGTTTGACCAAGACAAACGCCTAACAACTTGACCAGCCTTTTCTGCTGCATACAGACGTGCCCCACACTGTTTTTTTTTTTTTACAAATCTCATATGAGCTTTTTATCTGATATTTGGCACCCGGTAGGAGTTCATACCAGGCGCGAAGTCAAGAGAGTGCCCGAGCCCCCACCCCTCTCTCGATATTGACTGGAGAGAGGTGCTTTACCGAGGACAAACAATAAAAATGGGTGTTTTTCAAGGCCCTCAACTTGCGCCACCCACTAGCGCCGGAGTTCCCACTACTGTTCTTATATGAAACTCTATTCTCCGTACGTCTTCATGGCCAAACCATCACGTGCTAGTCGCGTTTAGATATGGATGCACAGGGTACGTTAGCCTACTACAAAGACATGCTAACAAATCTTCGCGGTCAACTGCATGGTTAACGAGCTTGCTCTACGTCGTTTGCTTCTTCAGTTTCGCGCGCAGTAGAAATCACCGATACTCTCGACTTGCACGTAAAGTCCTATCACTCGGCGCACTTCTTTCCTTACACTTATTTTCATAGGTATTGACATTATTTCTCCAGAGGTGCAGTCTATAAGATCACTTTGTCGTCTACAAGGATTATGTAAGGACGTCGCAAACAGCAATGATAACGTTCAATTCTTTATGACTCGACTACGACTTTTAAAGAGGAAATAAAAGACTATTATTGCGCAATAATCAATTACTACTGCAGCGTAATCTCATCACAATGCGCTTTATTAATTTTTTTTCACGGCGAAACAAAGCGATCAAGCACAGGAATGTTCAGACACAAAAAGGAATTCATTCCTATAGTGCGTAACTGGGACGGGTAACCTGGTAACCGATCCTGCACAGCCCCGGCCGGACAACTTTCTGGGAAAACAACTCGCCGTGGAAGCTCTACTGGGCGGGAAAAACCGCAGCAGCGCGACGACCACTTTACGCGCGCTCCGAAGCGTCCAAGCGTCGCGATTTCGCTCATCGCGCAGCAAAACTAAGTTCACAACCAGCTGCGAGAACACTGAAAGAGAGGGAGAGAGAAAAAGAAAGCGTGGAGAGAACAAAGAAGAGCGGGAAAGGTGCGCACCGGCGACTTTCTCTTATGCACCACACACGCGGTTCCCTTTCTATCTAACGGACCATTTTCCTTCGCCGTTCCCTCGCCCACGAAGCCCTACGAACGGTGTAGCCGCTGTACCTCCGTTCCCTAGGAGACCGCGGGACCACCGCCGTGGAACGGCGAAGGGAAGGGGTCTCCCGAACCTATGCAGCGCTTGTCAGTGTTGGAGTTCGTTCCCAGGTTCGAGTAGGAGAGCATTTGATCGCAGCGTGGCTGGTGCCGGTCGGTAGGCGCGGCGCTTCGGGCGGAAAGTTTTCGCCAGCATGGGTCTGCTCACGCGGCAAACTTGTTACGGTCGGCTACGTCGCCGCTACTCGCCACCTTGAGCACTCGCCGCTGGGTGTCAACGTTTCTCGGAGACCTTGGCGGGAACCAACGCGTAGAGACTGACTTTCTAACGTGTCATTAATGAAACGTGTGGTCGCTCGCGCAATACCATCGACGACGGTGAACGTGACCGTTCAGACTGCGACGGGCTCCGATCACGCACCCTCGTCAACTTCGCGTGTCAATGTGTTGCGAAAGCGCCGTCGTACTTGCATTGTGTTAGCGGAGTACGCTGGTTCAAAGCCCCAGCCACGGGCAACGGGGCGCGAAAACAGAACGGCGTGAAGACCGATCACAGCAGGCGCTCTGTCAGATGGCCGCCAGCGATGAGGACAGCAACAACCAGCGGGTTCCGCGGGTCGCGCAGGCCGAGATGCCGGACTCGCGCTGGGTTTACATGTATCTCAACGGTGACGAACACTTCGAGCCGCTCAGGACGTTGGTGAACCAGAGGCACTACCGCAGCCTCGAGTCCCTGCTCGAGAAGCTCACCGAACGGATACGGCCCAGCTTCGGTGCCATACGAAGCATCTACACGCCGCGTCAAGGACACCGGGTCTCGTCTATCGAAGACCTGCGAACTAACGAGCGCTACGTGGCCGCTGGATACGAGAAGTTCCGGCAATTACCGCACGGGTGAGTGCATTCCTTCGGGTGGGTTTCCCGTTCGCAGGGTCACCATGAGCGAGTTCTAACTCGGGTTTTCTGAGCACATTTTTTTTCATGTCTTTGCCTTGCGAAGCATTCTGAAATGTGAACTAGCAGCTACGCCAGCCTATGTGGATTAGCGGCCAGGGTTCTCGGCTAGGTCGCGGGTTCGATTCCAGCAGCGGCGGTCGCATTTCGATAGAGGCGAAATGGTAGGGGCCCGTGCACTGTTCGATGTTAGTCCACTTCAAAGAACACCAGATGGTCAAAATTTCCGGAGACCTCCGCTGCGGTGCCTTTCATCATCATATCATGAATTTGAGGCTTAAAACCCCAGATACTATTATTAACTGGCAGTTATGCGAGCGCGTGGGCGTGCCGTATACTTATACTCGGCAGGCGGAATTTAAAACATTGTGATAGCGAGCCAGACTGTGACTGCAAATGCGTTTTAGAGCGAGAATGTTTATCTTTGTGCGTGACTTGTAATTAAAAATAACATAACTTAGTTATCACGGCTGTGATGGTAGTTGGTTAGATGGTAAAACAAAAAAAAACTCGTCTCCATGATTTTGTCAACCACATACCAGATAGTGGGTCACCATTTGGTCATCAGAGAGAACAAAGCGTTGAGTACAAAAATCAGAGAGGTTAACCCGTTTAATACAACTGGTTTTCTACCCTACACATTGGAACACGAAAGGGGACACTGTAGTGTAATGCTTCGCGCTTAAATATAAAAATTAAATTGGACAAAAAATTGTACTATTTTGTTGATGGGGGATCCGAAAACGTAACCCTCGAATAACACGTGTACCCGTTTGTAGGTTGTGGGTCTGTGTCTCACTGACTGAAAAGGTGAGATCATTAGTCCACTTTAATTCCCTTCAGTTTAACTGCGAACCATCGCATTAAACTTAAGAAACCACAAATATTTTCATCCGGTCTTTTTTTAGCTTACCTGTCTGTCGGTTTCATTATCTGCACTGTAACTGACTGTTGTAGTCATCTGTTTGGCCATCACTAAATATTACGAGATGGGGTTGGGGCTTATAGTGCTGCAGCTATAGTTACTAAATACGCGGCCCAAGGGCATATATGGAGGAAAAGGCTGCAGGGAAACATCTACCCTCGCACCGAAAACTAAGTTTGCACGTGTATGACCCATTCATACGAGCACACACACGCACATATACAGTGCACGTATAGAAAATTTGTATTTAGAGTATTCAAATAGTACGCCATCACTCAACCCGACCAGGTTTCACCGTGTCTGTAGGTGCCACAGAGTTGTCTCTCAAAAACACTCCTAATGGCTACCGAAGTTTAGCATCGCAAAAACCTGAAAATTGGTGTTTGTAAAATTCTGTCTTTAAAACAAGCCATTTGACTTACTGACTTATTTTAATCGTTAGTTAGTTAGTTAGTTAGTTAGTTAGTTAGTTAGTTAGTTAGTTAGTTAGTTAGTTAGTTAGTTAGTTAGTTAGTTAGTTAGTTAGTTAGTTGTCAAGCGTATATATGATAGCAGGATTCCGTTTTCATTCACCCGCGAGTAGCATCATAATCATCACCACTCCCAGATGCTTAGTTGTCAGCGATATGCACTAACATGCATTGGATATGGGCTGTAGTACTCCAGCATGATGTACTTCGCTTTTCAAAAGTTATCGGTTTAGCCTTCAAGATTTCTACAGCCGCCGTTATTATTTATAGAATAACGAACTTGTTTCTTTCTTCAATAGGATTTTGTTGTAGAGTCTACCTTCTCGTGGAAAAAAGTCTGTGTGTTGCAAATGTAATAGATAATAAACACCGCTTTAAAAACGCTATGCACAGGTGCCGTTAACGACCTTCTGATTACAATAGGTAAACACAGCCACCGAGACGAAGATCAATGACAGGGCGTTAGGAGTTGAAATTATTAAATGGTACACAAATAAAACTAACTGGTTAGTATAGAGCGAATTCAATATAATTATAGTCGAGCATTTCTGCCAGCCTAAAAAAAACAATGGCCTGCAACGCCTACTTTTTCCTGCCCCAGAAGCGTTTCGTACACGACTCTTAAGAGTCAATGCGACACAAGCCAAAACATCATATTGTCTCACGGTCTGAATAGGCGCTCTTTCGTCGCCCTGACGCGTGCAAATACAAGAAAAACTGCAGTTTCGTCGCACTTCATTACGAATGCATCTCAGGTCACTAGTTACTACTTTCTCTTATTCACGCCGTCTTTGTCTGACTGGTTGCTTTCGATGCCACCCCCCTCGACGTTTTTGTGTATTTTTGCATCTATATTATCAATAAACAGAATATTTTTCGAGTAATTTGAAACGCTCAGCAATAGAAGTACTATCTTGTCGAAGTACGCAAGAAAGCTAAACGAGCTCCTTCCATTGAAGATGTCGTTTGAAAACAGGCCATGTGTACAGACGCTCTGTTCAGGTATCTCAGACCTCGTGATTTTTCTGCATCGACCAGCGTGTATCGACCCGATGTAGGGAACAGCCCGAAAGCTGTCAAGGGCGACATGTATTCCTTTCCTTTCCCGGGTGCGCGAGGAAAACCTTCTATTCATATTTTTGTGTATGTTCTGCCCTCTGGGCTATACCTGTCATGCGCCGGTGCGCCATCGCCCGGCGGTTGACAATGGGGCCACGCCGACGCCAGCAGCCACTTTTTCCAAGCACACTTGCCGAGATCAATGCAGTGCAACAGCCCTTTTCTGCCCTCCTCTTTGTTTTTACGGGAGGAGTGCATCTGGTTCTTTATCGGCTTACGCTTGTTCATGCGGACGAGTGCATACAAGGATTTCGCATACAAGGGCAAGGACTTCGACAACCAGCACGTGACCCCGAGCGACTAGTTGCCGAATCGCGAAAGCCTATCCCTTATGAAGGCTGAAACTCAAAAGAGATGGACCATTTAAGAAACTTCCGCGCTTGCCCTCTCCTCCTCCATTTTCTTGGCTGGGGTAGAGTGTTCGAAGCATGTGCATACACGCGGAAAAACAGCCAATTGTTGCCGTGAAGAGGACAAGACTGCTAGTCGAAAGGTTTTGTATGAAGAAATTTGTGTTCACTGGTGGTATGCATGCCGTGTCATGTGTTTCTTTTTTAAAGCGATGTTTAATCTATCCAAAGCCAAATTATGCCATGCCCGTACACCAGAGACATCAGTGCATAACCATTGAGAGCAGATAGGTGCACACGGGAGAGGGGGGTGACCCTCCACACGCCTAAGATTGAGAGAAAAACGAGAGGTGCGAGCGTTGCCTAGACACATGTCCAGTTTTTTACCGTTATACACCTGTGGCAATTATGAAAACGCGGAAAGATAAATATACAAAAAGAAAGATAGCACTATTCACGTGCGCCCTTGGAAGTACATTTCAATTCTACAAGTGGTCGCATAGACCTGTTTCCTTAAAGTATACATCGACAACGTTTTCGAAGCCGTCTGCGTTGTCGATGCATACGGCCATGGTCCAATAGTATTGGCTTGCGGAAACGGCCTAGAGTGAACCCAATTTAATGCTGTCCGGGGAGGTTTGACGCTGGATGCCATAAGGTGCACAAACGCGCTGGGTACCTGCAATGATATATTCGGTCCTCAAGAATCCACGTACAGTTTTTTTCAGCCAATACAATGCGAAACAAGTAAGCTTTAATGATGACAACATCCATCAAAATATAGTCCAATAACTTCTCACTGAAGCGAAAAAGAATTGGCGAAGCTTTCATGCACTAATTAGGCAACGCCAAAGTTTGAAACAGCGAAACTGGATGATTACGAAGACTAATCTGGTTGCTTCTAGGTTGTATCTAGGCTTTAGCCAGGTGATTCTAGGTTGTCTCTGCGTTCATTCTCAGCGCAGAGATGTTCGAGTTAAAGGAGCCGTCAACAAGCTCCGACCTCTTTTTTTTTTCACCCCCCCCCCTTCAACAAGCTCATGCATCTTTCCTACGAGTGACCAACATCCTTCCACGCGCAGTGACTCGGCGATCGGCAATGTTGACTTCATTACTGTTTGTTGAGACCTGGTTTAGACCAAGCGACGAGCTGCGTGCTGCGTCACGTCGCCTATCGCCGAGTTGGCGTCACTGCGCCTGGAAGGATGATGGTCACGCGTAGGAAAGATGCGCGAGCTTGTTTGGGGGTGTGTGAAGAAGTCACAACTTTGCCGCAAAGGCGAAGCAACGAACGTGATAGCAACAAATTGGAAGGTCACGCGCAGAATGACAAGCATATCGAAACGTGCCCCGCGTTTCTCACGCACAAATTATGCAAGAAACGTACTCACAGGTACAGATGAACACAAATAAACGCCTCAGTTGTTACTTCGCTGCGTCTGAAAAGCGCGCCCTTTTCGCAAACGGAGACTGTGCAACGATCGCACTGACTTTCGTATGCCCGGTAACTACAAGGAAATCGTTCCAGTGAACACCCAACGCCAGCCAAGACGTACGATCCTCCCCACCGCGAGATAAGGGCACTTGAGAGAACTTCCACTCCCCTCCTCTCCACGGGCCAAATTACGCGTGGGGGATGAAAGCGCGCGCCACCACGTCGTGACGATGTGGCGACGCACGCTCATTGCGCCATCTTGCTGATAATGCTGAAAACGCGATAGTTCCCCCCGAGATACCCATCAACAGCGTGGCTCTAGCAGTAACGGCGTACTTTGAATTGGTCACGCGCGGTAGTGCACGTTTTATCCTGACAGAAATCCGCAGGTGGTTAACCCTTTTGCACGAGCTGTTTGAGTTGAAGTGATAGAGAGCACGAAGGTCACTTCGATCGCTGCAGCAGCCTCATTTTCATATACACCGGCCTTTTGCTCTGTTACTCCCGGTCGAGCAATAAATGAGTAAACTTCCGGTCGTACTTCGCATAATCTTTTAATTTGTCGTCATCACATTCATCGTATCGATTTGAGAGCGAAACTGGGACATTTCTTGCAATGTCAAATGAAAGCCATTAACTTATTCATCGCCAGTAATAGCGGTATAATGTCATGTCCTATCGCACGTGCTTGATGGTGTTGATTTTTTATCTCATGCACCAATGTTTCGCGAGTCCTGATGTGCGGGACAAGCAGCAAACTTTGAAGCATTTGCATTCGAGCCTGAGAATATGACCCATCTTCATGGACGTTCTTGTAAGACGCACTGTCGAACCACTCGCAGAAGCACTTCCACCGTACACTTCGTTAGATGCGCCTATACTTAAATTTCATTATAATTGTATGTAATTCCCATTGTAAGTGACAACGCAACCTCTTTGGTGAACGAGAGCGACCCACCATTTTATAGGCACCCGACAATAAGCCAGAGGGCGCGACGAAGCTTTTTGGGCTGCCTAAGCATTGTTGGTACCAGCTGCCAGGGATACTAAGCAAATGAAACTCTCGCTGAACACATTGAGACGCTGAAGTGTCAATGCCCTTTCTGGCGCGTTTTCAAAGAAGGCTTCCTGGGCGCTTACATAATCAGCCGTGACCGCCCTGCTCAAAACTAAAATATAAAGTAATATGCACGTGCAAGTCCAGTTTTGCTGCGTTTACGCTAGCATACGCATTGGAAGACTCGGTTTCGCTGCGAATACTCGCTAGGCTGTGTATTTTGGCGCTACCATCAGATCTTGTAAACTGCATTGCCGGGTGCCCTTAAATGTGCCTTTGTTTCCAGAGTGTTTACATAAGAGCGTCATTTGTTTTAAAATTAATTGTGGTCGCTTAACAGTGCGGGGTTGCACGCGACGCGCAAGATGAACGTGGTACACTGATCCTCGAGAGTACACATCCATGAGCAGATGGTATAAATAGTATAATAGTGCAAACCCGTCACACTTTGGATATGTTACGACAGGGAGCAATAACTCGATAAGGGAATCGAAAAGTATTTCGGGGACCTATACCAAGTATCGCTAGAGACACCGGGAAAAACCATTTACATTTTCAAGAACATGGTCTCATTACACCCATTCCGTGTTAGCGACGTATAAATATCGATAAGGAAAATTTGGCATATCTACAGTCGTTGCGTCGTCTTACGCGGTTCACGATATATAATATAACATATCCACCCAAAACTATTTCTATAGC